>NC_072003.2:29325954-29925954 GCF_028885655.2 Pongo abelii
CATGTTGGCCAGGCTGGTCTCGAACTCCTGACCTCAAGTGATCCACCCGCCTCAGCCTCCCAAAGTGCTGGGATTACACGGGTGAGCCACCACACCTGGCCTGCTACTCTTTTTTTAGGCTTAATCTGAAAGCTGTTTCCCCATGGAAGGATTTAAGGGTCCCTTGGTCAGGCATATTCACTTGTTTTATGGTGTCTTGGCATCATATATTTGTCCTAACATAACCCTTCTCTTCTTTGAAATTGCTAGATTATTGCTTGTCTTTCCTTTGCAAATAGCAGACAGCAAGTCTGTCTTGGGCTCTACTGTATCCCCAGGGTCTAGATCAGTGAATGGAACCCAGTATTTGCTGAACTAACAGGTGTTGAGTGACAGAATGAGTAAATGAGTGACTGAAGGGTCAGGACTAAATGTAGAAATGGAGTCTCCTGATTTCCAGGGTCAAGACACTCTTTTCCATCCACTGGGCTTATTTTAAGACTCCATGCTCTTCTAAGGGAGTCCCAGAAGATGCCATCATTCCTCCCCATGCTTGTGCCTTTCACAAAGCATTTCTAGGTAAATCTCCCAAATGTTCATTGCCTGCATTGGGCCACGTTCTATGCTTGGATTGAGGAACAACGGGTGTAAACACCACTCTTGAAGTGCTTTTTGTTTAATAGAGGTAGAATACAAGTTCTAGAGCCAGGCTGCTTGGATTTAAACTTCAACTCTTTCATTTCCCAGCAATAAGACCTTGAGGAAGCTATTTAATTTCTCTCTGCCTCAGTTTTCTTATCAGATAATAGCAGTATCTATCTCATAGTGTTACCATAAAGATTAAACAGTCAATAATTGCACAACACTTAGAATAATGCCTAGCTCATAGTGAACACTATTTAAGCATTAACTGTTATTATTATTATTTTTACAAATAGGTCTTGGATAGAAGTTTAATTCTGGGGAAAAAATACCTTTTCTCTGGCACCATTTTCTTACCTTTTTATGGGTAGTCAAATAAAAAAAGAACCACTGTATTTTGTTGTCATCCTGTCTCCCTACTTGTTGGCTGTGTGAACTTGGGCATATTCTTTATCTTCTCTCAGCCTCACTGTCCCCACCAGCAATATGGGACCAGTAATAATACCTCCCTTATAGGCTGTTTTAAGAGCTAAAACAGAAAGTAAAACACCCAGGTCCATGATAAGAGCTCAGTAAAGGGTAGTTGTCCACAGGAGCGATACCTAAGAAACAGGGATATGTCCCAGTTGCTGGAAAAACTAGGCCACCATCAGTCCTTTGTCCACGAAGTAGCCTTCTCTAGAAAACCAGTGACTTCTTGATGTCACAAAGACGTACCTCTAACTTCAGCACTAACACTTGATAAGCAACAAGCTTAGTTGGTTTCCTGTCCATTCAACTTTTCAATGGATTTTAAATTAGTTGAGCATCTTACTGTTTCTCAAGGCAATTCACTAGGTGTTACCGAGGAGACAGTAATGAATCTGACTTCCCTCCTTCAAGTCAATTAGAAAGTATAAGGAATTCACAAATAGATCAAAGGTCAAAAGAGAGTAAAAATAGAAAACATGCTTTGTAGACATCTTATATAAATGGTATCAGACAGTATGAACTCCTCTCTCTCTCATTCGTGTGTGTGTGTGTCTGGCTTCTTTCACTTCACATTTTATTTTCAAGGTTTATGTATGTCATAGAATTTGTCGGTATTGTCTCCATTTTTATTCCTGAATAGTCTTTTGTTGTTTGGATACACCATGCATCTGGGAGTGGGGATGGGAATTCACTGTAACCAGGCATAAAGAATATTATTGGGGAGATGAAACTGTTCTAGAACTGGATTATGGTGACAGTTGCACAACTCTTATTCAAAATCATTAAATTATATACTTAAAACAGATCCATTTTATGGTAAATGATACCTCAATAAAACCATTAATCAAAAATTAATTGCAAACAGAACTGAGAGTGGAGAAATCATTTCTGGTTTTGGACATTAGGAAAGGCTTCCTGGAGGAGGTGGCATACATGATGGGCTTGATAAGTTGAACTGGCCCAAACACTAATAATGTCCAGAATTGCCTGCTCTGAGCCCTTCAATAAGACACCCCTCTTAATTCTCAGAACAACTGCATTGTACAGATGGGGTAACCTAGAAGCAGATGTCGAGTGGCCAACTTAAAGCTACACAAGTAACATGTAATGGAACTGAGCCTGCAGCTCATATCCCTTCAGCATCAAAGCCCAGGCCTATAACTACTCTAGAATCCCACCTTTGGTCACTGCTCTTAAATCTCTACAAATACGGGGATGCAGTGGTTTTTTTGGAACAATCTGTCATAATCTTGTTTGCCAAAAGATGGCCTAATTTGCCACTATCTAACCAAATTCAAATGTTATGGCAAGGTAATGTAATAAAACCACCCTCCTAATAGCACACCTGCTTAAGGCAAATGAATTGCTCAGATATAAAATTAGAATTGCGCTCTCAAAGTGCATGAGACCTGGAGGATACATTGTGCTCCAACATTGATTTCAATTACGTCTTAACCTTCAGCATGATGATGTGACATTATACTCCTCTCTGACTGACTGCTGCTGTACTCTTTCTTTTATTTCTCTTGTTAAATATGAGCTTTGCTGTGCTCCATCGATCTCTGCAACTATTCTGCTGTTTACAACTTTGATAATCTTTGTGTAATCTGTAGGAGTAATTGGATTCCTGCAAACGTGGCTGAATTTTCAACAGCACTGAGATGGGGAAAAATGGGGAACCCGACACAATGGAAGCATCCCAGGTTCAGAAACCACTTTTGTTCTCTAGTTAAAGTTGACCTTTTCTCTCAGGTTTGAAAGGTTATGTCCTAATAAGTTTGGATGCTGTAACAGAAAGGATGTGGTTTCTTTAAATGAAGCAAGGCTGTAAAAGTCACAGCTCTGTGGCCCCTTAGATTCTATTAGTGCTGTGGCTGGTTATTATCTTATTCAATAAAATAAGGATGAAGGGGTTCTCATCTGTTAAAAAACATCACTCTCTTCTGGCAGACAGACACACACATACACACACACACACACACACATGCACACAAAACCTTTGAGTCCTTAGTTTTGCTACTTTTTGTGCAATTAGCCCTTCCTAGGGCTCTTTTCCATCAACAAAAGGAACATGGAAGGGAAAGTGGCCAGTGCTGGTTTCTTACCTTTTAAAAAAATTCTTCTTTTTTTAATTTTTAATTTTTATCAGTACATAGTAGGTGTATACTGGTTTCTGATCTTGACTCTGCTACTTGCTAGCTGGGTGACCTTGGGCAAAGTAACCTCTCTATGCTTTACTCCCTGTATTTAAAATAGGAAATAATAACAATATTTACATTATAGAGTTGTTAGGAGCATACATTAATTTTTCAAATGCTTAGCCCATCGGCATAGAGCAAGCATGACGAATTTGTTAGCTAAATGGAATAAAAGGAGAAAAATGTCACATGGATACTATTTTTCTGGAGTTTAGGTTATGGCGGGGCTTGGTATTTTTATATCAGGCTCAGAAAAGTACCTTGAAAAGAAGGGAGCCACATCAAGGAGGGTGACCTCAGGGCCTGTGAGACAGAGAGGTGACGGTGTAGAAGAGATCATATGTGACAGCATTCCCACAGCCTGGCCTCCACCTGCAACACCCAGCACTGTCCATCATCACTGTCCCATTACCAGTGAATAATTTTTACTCTTTTTAAATAAGTGAAGTATTAGCTTTAATGTTTTCTGATCATGACAATATTTTTAGATAAGAACATTTTAAACATTCAACTGTAAGAGACTATTGAAAATTAATGAAATTCATTGAATAGAAGTAATTAAAATAATAATGCAACTCTTTAAGCATTGCAATGGAAAGATGTTAATGATATATTGTTATGAGCCCATTATTGGGAAAAATGTATTTAGGAATAAGTATGGATGGATATATGATAATTTGGCATTTTATTTGGGTTGTAAAATAGTGGCTGATTTTTTTTTCATTTCTTTATTTTTACCCTTTTTTTGGTAAATTTCTTTATTGTTTGTCCCATCCTTCTCAATTCATGTAAAAGCTCATGCATCGTTTAAATTTATGCCAACTGTTGTACCATCTTGTCCACCCCCCACCTCATTGCTATCTGACCTTTAGGCATTCTCTATGATGAATAAAGACTTTGGCATCTTAGTTATGGTCTTCAACTTCACCCCAATTACTACCAGTTTTTCTGGGACTTCAATATGCAAAGGCAGCTCAAGCCAGCATCCTGTCCTCACAAGACCTTGACTTCCTTAGAGCCAAGGAGGAAGTCTTCTGTATCCCACCAACTCAGCCAGCCACACCCACCCAGAACCACCCCCTGCATGGTCCCCATTAGAAGCTGCTCCTCTCTGGAATCACTGATTCAAACACCTCAGGCTGACCACCCCCTTCTATCCCTCCAATTCTCTGTGGGATATATCTGTGTCGATGTGTCACAGATACCTCCAACATACAATGACTGAAACTGAGAGGAGTCAGATGTACACCCGTAGATTTAAACTTTAATCAAATTTGCTGATGTCAGAAGATTGGGGCTCCCTTTCCTGTGAGCAGTTTTGAGATTGAAAGGAGCTGCAAAGACTCATGCCAAAGTACAGACTCATGTGTCAATAATTCTTCATGGATCAGGGCATTTTATTAACTGCAAGATAAGTACATTCTTAAATAGGTGGCTGAGCTTGGGTTTTTTGTACACTACCATAAACACATGTATTAAAGTGATGAGCCTCTAGTTGTTGCTGAGTCTTGTTGCTTCAGATGTAAGTGGTCAGATATGCAAGAATGGCAGCAAGGACACCACATGTGGACACCACAATCGTCTTTTGAACCAGTTATAACATCTATCCATTATCTCATGAGTTGAATAGAATATTTTAAGACATGCTCGTTTTATATCTGTATGCCTGGCATGATTTTAACTTGTTTTAAAATATCCTTTACTTCTTTTAGATTTCACAACATGCTCAATGGATTTACCTACCATAGATAGGTAAACATTGTTGACAGAGAAGTGTACCTCATGCATGCTTCAAACCCAGGAGTGTTTTTTGTTTTTTGTTTGTTTGTTTATTTTTGACTCCTCTTAATTGAATCCAAAACACCAACAGAACTTTGTTGATGTTTCGTTTTTCAATATTTAATTTTCCTCTCAAATAAATTTATATTATTGTTTGGTTTTTGGTATATTTATAGCAGATAAATTATTCCCAATTTTTGGCAGCAGAGGTTGGGAATTTATTTTTATGGTCTGATCATTGGCAATCTTTGGAAATAGATTAATGGTTTATAAAAATCTAGTCTATATTGGATGAGAGACACAAAAAACTGTTTTGTCATTTTTGAGGTCTCTTTAGTTCAAGTCAATTAAGAATTTCATGCCTTCCAGGAGTAGAACAGCTCTTTCATGTGTGGGCCAGTGAGTTTTTCTCTTTCTGTGTTTACTCTTGATCTATGGACGAAGTTGTAGAATTGAAGATATAAGCTCTATTTCTCTGTACCTGTATGTCTATGTGTCTGAAATTCAGAAATGCCTTTATCTCTGATTGTGTGCGTAATGTTTTCCTGCCTCTGCATAGTATTAAAACATGGGCATATAAAATCTCTTAAAGGAGCTGTTTTTATTGGCATATATATGCTTTTATAAATCTATTATTTTTAAAATTACATGAAAATAAGGATATCGTATTATGGATATTTTAAATATGCTAGATTTTAAAATCATCTTCCACAAAACTATTTTAATGATTCAAATTCACATAATTTAGGTAAATCTTTGGCAAACAAGACAAAATTAATCTTTACTGTTTAATAAAAACAATGATTTCTTCTTTGATCTATCAATATTAAATATATTACAAATGCACTTTTAAAACAATTGGGTATATTTTTCCTAAACTTATATGTGTACACTGATTACATAGATTAGCATTACTTCTAGTTATTGTTTAACATTATGAAAAACATAAATGTAGGTTTAACCAAATTGAATCATTTTTCTGATGAACTTATATGTCCATAGTAACAAGGGTTTTGCTTCAGATTTTGAGACTCTGTTGCTAGGTGCATATATGTTTATAATTCTTATATATTCTGGATGGATTGACACTTTTATTAATTTATAAGGTTCTTCTTTGTCCTTAAAACAATTTTTGAATTGATGTCTGTTTTGTGTGATGTTAGTATAGCCACGCCAGGTATCTTTTCTTTGCCATATGAATGGAATATATTTTTCCATTATCTCACTTTCAACATATTTGTGTCTTTGAAACTAAAATAAGTCTCTTGCATAGACATCATATAGTTAGATTGTTTTTAAGAAAAAAATCATTTTTCCAATTAATGCTTTTTAATTAAATATTTTAATCCATGGCATTAAACATACTTAGTGATAAGAAAGGACTTATCTTTGTGATGTTAAAATGTGTTTTCTTTAGGTCTTATATCTTTTTCCCCTTAATTCCTTTATTTATACCTTATTTTGTGATTAACTGATTTTTTACTAGTAAACATTTTGATTCCCTTCTCATTTATTTTCCTTCTCATTTATTTTAGGTTTTCTCCCCGTTAGTGGTTACATGGGGGATTACAATTAACATCTATATTTTATAACAATCGAGTTTTAATTAATACTAACTTACTCTCAATAGTATACAAAAAAAATACTCTTTTACAAACTGTACTCTCCTTAAGTTGTTATTATAAAAAATACAACTTAATACATTGTATGCCAATCAACATATATGTATAGTTATTGTTTCAAGTATTTGTCTTTTAAATTATACAGGAAAAACTCATTTTTCTTACTTGTATTACCTTATTCTACTACTTTTAATTATCTTTAGTAGAATCAACAGATAATCAAAAGATAATCAAACCTTTAAAAATTCTAGTCTTCAAAAACATTGTGAATAGAGTGAAAAAAGCAGCTACAGAGTAGAAGAAAATATTTATAGATGATTTATCTGATAAAAAATTCAATGCCCAGCTAATATGTATATATATTTTGTATTTTTAGTAGAGATGGAGTTTTACCACATTTGCCAGGATGGTCTTGATCTCCTGACCTCATGATCCGCCTGCCTCAGCCTCCCAAAATGCTGGGATTACAGGTGTGAGCCACTGCGCCTGGCCAAAAATTCAAAATATGTGTATATATTTTAGAAACATCACAAAATTCAATGATTAAAAAAAAGCCATCCAATAAAAAACCAGTAAACATATTTGAACATTCATTAATCAAAGAAAATATAAAGATTGCATATAAGCACACAGAAAGATTCTGAAAGTCATTAGTCATAGGAAAATGCAATGAGATGTCACAATGAGATACAGCTACCAACCAATTAGCATGGCTAAAAAAATTGACAATACCCAGTGCTGGTGAAGTGAGGAGCATATGGAACGCTGATGTATTGCTGGTAGGAAAATAAAATAATAAGGCCACTTTGCAAAAGGGTTTACACATTTCTTATAAAATTAATCATATACCTACTGGTCGGTAGTCCATTCCTATGTATTTACTAAGTAAAATGAAAACTTATGTTTTTAAAAAAAAAACCTCTCCCAGTACTTTGGGAGACTGAGGTGGGAGGATCTCTTGAGGACAGGAGTTTGAGGCCAGCGTAGACAACACAGAAAGACCCCATTTCTACAAAAGCTTAAAAAAAAAGCCATACTTGGTGGTTCATGTTTATAGTCCCAGCTACTCGGGAGGCTGAGGCGGAAGGATTGCTTGTGCCCAAGTGTTTGAGGCTGCAGTGAGCCATGATTGTGCCACTGCACTCTAGCCTGGGCAACAAAGTGAGACCCTGTCTCTAAAAAACAAAAGAAAAAAAGAACTCTATGAGAATGTTTATGATGCCTTTCTTTGTAATTTCCCACACTGAAAATAACTCATGTCCTTCAACAGATGAATGCATAAATGAACTGTAGTCAATTCCCTCCAATGGAATACTACTCAGTAATAAAAAGGAATGAACTGTACACATAACAGCACAGATAAATCTCAAATTCGTTATGCCAAGTGAAAGAAGACAAAATTAAAGGCTGCATTCTATATGACTCCATGTATATATAATTCCAGAAAATGCTTAATTATAAAGACTTGTGTTTGCCAGGGGCTGTGGGCTGGGGAAGAAGCTGACAAGGAAGACACAGAGGGAAATTTGGGGGAAGAGATGAAGTGTTGTATATTTTGATTGTAGTAGTGATTATATGGCTGTGTACATTTATCCACACTCAAAGAACTACACACTAAATAGGTTGAATTCTATAGTATGTAATTATACATTAATAAAAAAATGAAAATAATGCTGGGCATTGTCTTGTAAGTCTAACTAACTAAATATTCCGTCATCCTATGCTGTAAATACCATAGCTGTTCCCAGTTTTTTTTTTTTTATATTTAGTCAAATTGCCTACAAGAAGAAACTGAGGCAAAGGGAAGTCTTTCCCTGGATCATCAGCCATTAAGTAGGATGTGGGCGTCATGCCTTTGTTCTTCACCTCAAGGATTTGCCATCAGACAGATTCATGTGAGTCTGTTGCAGCCATTATTTTACAGAGACAATAAATTCCTAAGGACCGGAATGCCACAGCCTCTATCCAAGGCGTGATCTTTTATTTACTATGATGCTTAAGTAGTTACAGTATCAAAAATGGGCAGAGGTGTGAGAAGAATAGATGAAGTTTGAAGAACTTTAATTCCAAACTGTGGAAAAAAATGATGACATGAATTCTGATAAAGTAGAAAATCTTTCTTAATTATTGTATTGCTTTTACCACTCAAATCTAATGGTGAACACTGCTAAATTCACACTGTTTAGTTTTGTTGAGCTCCTTTTTTCTTCTATGTTGAAGACAACTGATTAATTAATGGCTATAAATAAGAATATGTATATGGATATAAATTACTCATATTTATCCCACTGTTTAAAGTATACCAAATCCCTCTTAGAAGTCCGGGAGAAATGATCTCCTCTATCTATGTATATAAATTTACATAAATGTATGCATATAGCTTTCTTAAGACAAATTCAAACCCAGAAAATTGCAGACAGTCTCACCAAGGGTGGGGTTCACCCTCAAGTTCTCTCCAATGAATACTGTCCCATTAATTTGAGATCTGGTTCATCCATTAGCAATCACAGTTTTGAGAGCTGGCAGAACACAGAACTCTAAGGTTGGATTATACACAAAGGGATGATTTCATTTTATCTTCCAGAATACAGATTCAAAAAATATCAAACTATTTATTTTTACATCAATATAAAAATCATCCAAATAGTTACTTCATGGAGGTTGGCATACCAATTTATTTAAAAGAGCACTGTTATCTCCTTTTCAAATTCTAGAAACCTCTCACCTTATTTGAGAATTTAAAAGGTAACTACCAATTTGGGGAGAAATGGACTCTGCATATAGCCAAATAGAAGGTGAATTATTTGTCGAATAACTGCCTGTTTTCATATAGATATAAAAAAATTGTACAGATAAAACATATTCATTGTTTTATCTACACAGAATACAAAAAAGTCTATAATCTTATACCACAGACAGAACATATTTTACAAAATTAAGATCATAGAACACATAATATGTCCCAGCTTACATTCAGATTATTTTGCTTAATAGAATACCATATGCATTGTCTTGTGTCACTAAATATTCTTCTGCAACATGATTTTAATGGCCTTATAATCTTTCATTGTATGACCATATCATAATTTATTTTGCAAATCTTCTATTGTGAATACTTATGTCTTTGTAATTTATCACTATTATAAATAATGTTGTGATAACACCCCACGTGCATTTCTGAGTATTTCCTTTGGATAAATTCCTGGAAGTAGAATTACTAGGGGAGAGGATATAAACACTTTTATGAACCTTTGGATACATCTTGCCAAATTACTTTTGAGAAAGGATAAAACAATTTATTCTCTTACCATCAGTGACTGTATTATCGCACCACACCCTTGACAACAGGAGATTTTCCATATGTAATTTTATTCTTTGTCAATTTGATAGATGAATAATAGCATTTCATTGTTGTTTTAATTTGCATCTATTTGATTACAAAATAGGCTGATTCTGTTTGGTCTATATTATCCATATGTATGCTTGTGAATTTCAATTTATGTCTCTTGCATCTTTTTTTGTTAGATGTTCCTCTTTTTTATTGATCCACTAAGGTTATTTAAATATTAAATATATTAGCTTTGGAAGAAAAGCTGGTGATAAGAATGTGCATAGAAAACATTCTGATAGCATAAACCCCCGACGATTAATGCTGGCTATTTTATCTCTGGGGATGAGGATAAGTGGCAAGAAAGAAATGATGGTTATCCTCAGTTGATCATCTCAACCTGACCCATTCTCCAGCCTTTCCTGTTCTCTATGCCCCAGGAGGCTGACCTCTATGCATTAAATTGCTAAGGCCCCTCTTGCCCTGTATTTTCTTGTTGGTTTCGCCTAATGGGCATCCATGACAATAGATGAGAGGGCAAGAAGAGAGAGAGGAGGGGTATTTATATCCTCTTCCACTCTCTGCATGTTCTTTCTTTCTTTTTCTCTCTCCTTCCTTTCTTCCTTCCTTCCTTCCTTCCTTTCTTTCCTTTCTTTCTTCTTTCTTTCTTTTCTTTCTTCCTTCCTTCCTTCCTTCCTTCTTTCTTTCTTTCTTTATTTCTTTCTTTCTCTCTTTCTTCTTTCTTTCATTCCTTTTTTTGTTTCGAAATCTTGCTCTGTGGCCCAGGCTGAAGTGCAGTGACGTGATCTTGTCTCACTGCAACTTCCATCTCCCAGGTTCAAGTGATTCTGCCACCTCAACCTCCTGAGTAGCTGAGATTACAGGCACCCACCACCACCCCTGGCTAATTTTTGTATTTTTAGTAGAGACGGGGTTTCCCCATGTTGACCAGGCTGGTCTCGAACTCCTGACATCAGGTGATCCACCTGCCCCTTCCTCCCAAAGTGCTGGGATTACAGGCATGAGCCACCACACCCAGCCCTCTGCCTGTTTTTCTGTGATTCTGGTCTATCCTGCATTCCTCTGTGCTCATAGCTTCTGTCAGATGTGGATCCAACTGTTGGTCTAGAAACTCACCTCCTTTCTTATGGCCACTGTTAACCTGGGTGACACCAACTTCTGGCTGCTGCTGGTCCTTAGTATGCCACCATCCTCTGTTGATTCCCTTCTTGGTGCCACCATCTCTGCATATTGCACCTTTATTTAGCTTCTGTTTAAAGTGTGCCCATTGAGTGTGTCACCTGCTTCTGGCAGGACCCTCTCACACAGCAGGTGATTAATTTTTCACCTTATATATTCCTGTAGTGTTTGTTGATTTCATTTTTTTCACAATAATTATGTAGGAATTTTGTAATTAATTATAATTTCCCTGGCCACTGAGATTTGTTCTTCTGTCATTTGATAAACACTGTTCATTTTTCTATTGAGTTATTGGCCTCTTTATTGTCAGTTTGTAAGAGTTCGTTGGCTATTACTTATTTTTAGCCATTGCATGTTATCTACACTATAAATATAAATGTTCCCCCAAGTCTAACATTTATATTTTGATTTCATTTAAAATATGTTTGGACATACAAACATAAAATTATATTTAGTCAAATTGCCTACATATTCTTCTGTAGCCTCTGGGTATTGTGTCCTGATTAATAAACTTCATTATCCTAAATATACATAGCCTAAATATATATATAGTTTCCTTCTAGTTGATGTACATTTAGACTATTTCCAATTTTTGGTTATTTTGAATAATGTTAAGAATACTTGTGTGCAACTCTTTGTGTGAATATAAAGTTATTGTTTTATGTAATGTAAGGTAAAAGTCATTCGTAGTCAGGAAAATTAAACTAATGCAGCAATTGGAGGAGAAGCAAGATGGCAGAGTAGATGGCTCCACCAATTGTCCCCCCAATAAGGACCCCAATTTAACAACTATCTACAAAGAAAAGTCACCTTCATAAGAACCCCAAATCAGGCAAGTCCTCATCGTATCTGGTTTTAACTATGTATGGCTGAAAGAGGCACTGAAGAGATAGAAAAAAAAACAGTCTTGAATCACAGACACCACCTTTCACCCACCGGCAGCAACAGCATGGTGCAGGGAGCATCTCTGGGCACTGAGGCAAGGAGAACACAACAATTGTAAGGCACTGAACTCAGTGCTGTCCTGTTAGAGCAGAAAGGAGAACTGGACCAGACTCAACTGAGGCCCGCCCACAGAGGGAGCATTTAAACCAGCCCTAGCCAGAGGGGAATCACCCATCCCAGGGATTAGAATGTCAGTTCCTGCAAACGTCACCACTGCAGGCTACAGCACTCTGTGTCTCTAAGCAAACCTGAAAGACAGTCTAGGTCATAAGGACTGTAACTCTAAGGTGAGTCCTAGGGCTGAACTGGGCTCAAAGAAAGTGGAGTGGGGGAGCAGGCAACCTACTGAGACAGCAGCTGGGGTGGTTAAGGGAGTGCTGGCATCACCCCTCCCTTAACCCCAGGATTCACAGCTTGCAGTTCTAAAAGAAACCCCTTCCTTCCACTTGAGAAGAGGAGAGGGAAGAGTGGGGGAAATACTTTGTTTTGCATCTTAGATACTAGCTCAGCCACAGCAGGATACGGCACTGGTCAGAGTTGTGAGTTCCCTGTCCTATGCCCTAGATCCTGAACAACACTTCTGGACGCACTCTGGGCCAGAAGAAAATCCACTGCCTTGAAGGGAAGGCTCCGGTACTGGCAGCATTTATCACCTGCTAACTGAAGAGCCGTTGGTCCCTGAAAAACCAGCAGTGACACCCAGGTACTACATGGAGGGCCTTAGGTGAGTCTCTGAGACTTGCTAGCTTCAGGTGAGATTCAGCACATTACTAGCAGTAGTGGCTATTTGGCAAAAATCCTTATACTTGAGAAAAACAGAGGGAAAAGTAAAGGGAACTTGGTCTTTACCCTTAGGGACCAGCATGGCCACAGTGGGGTAGAGCACCAAGCAGGCTCCTGAACTGCCTGATTATAGGACTTGAATTAGATGGCATCTCTGAACCTACTCTGGGCTAGAAGGCAGCCTACTGCCTTGAAGGGTGAGTTCCAGCCAGGTAGCATTCTTCACAAGTTGTCTTAAGAGCCCTTACGCCTTAAGAGAACTTTGTCTGTGGTAGTCTGGCAGAACTCCCCAGGGCCTGTGGTGGCAGTGGCTACTGGGTAGGCTCCTCTGCCGTTCGAAAGGGAAGGGAAGAGTGGGAACAATTGCATCTTGTACGTTGAGTGCCAGCTCAGCTGCAGTATAATAGAACACCAGGTGGACTTCTAAGGATTTTGACTCTAGTCTCTGACTCCTGGGTGGCACCTTTGGACCACCTGGGGTCTGAGGGAACTTGCCACTCTGAAGGGAAGGATGCATGACTGCCTGGCTTTGCCACCTGCTGATTATACAGACCCAGGGCCTTGAGCAAACATAGGTAGTTGCCAGGGAGTAGTTATAGCAGGCCTTGGGTGAGACCCAGTGCTGTGTTGGCTTCAGGTCTGACCCAGCACAGTCATAGTGGTGGTGGCCACAGGGGTGCTTGTGTCACTCCATCCCCAGCTTTAGGTGGCTCAGAACAGAGAGAGAGACTTCGTTTGTTTGGGAGAAAGTAAGGGAAGAGAACAAGAGTCTCGGCCTGGTAATCCAGAGAATTATCCTGGATCTTGCCCAAGACCATCAAGGTGGTACCTCTAAGAATCTGCAAAAACCACAGCATTATTAGGGTTGGGGGTGCCCATAAACAGTTACAGCTTAGATCACAACACCCAAGTCTTTTCAAATATCTGGAAAGCCTTCCCAAGAAGGACAGGCACAAACAAGCTTAGATAGTGAAGACTATAATAAATATCAAACTCATCAATGCCCAGACAGCAAAGAACATCTACTAGCATCAACATCATCCAGGAAAACATGACTTCTCAAATGAACTAAATAAGCCACCACGGACAAATCCTGGAGAAACAGAGATATGTGACCTCTCAGACAGAGAATTCAAAATAGCTGTGTTGGGGAAACTCAAAGAAATTAAAGATAACACAGAGAAGGAATTCAGAATTGTATAAGCTAAATTTAACAAAGAGATTGAAATAATTAAAAAGAAGCAAGCAGAAATTCTGGAGCTGAAAGATGCAATTGGCACACTGAAAAATGTATTTGAGTCTTTTAATAGCAGAATTGATCAAGCAGAAGAAAGAGTTAGTGAGCTTGAAGAGAGGCTATTTAAAAATACACATTCAGAGGAGACAAAAGAAAAAAGAATAAAAAACAATGAAGCACACCTACTGGATCTAGAAAACAGCCTCGAAAGGGCAAATCTAAGAGTTCTTTTCCTTAAAGAGGAGGTAGAGAAAGAGATAGAGGTAGACAGTTTATTCAAAAGGATAATAATAGAGAACATCTCAAACTTAGAGAAAGATATCAGTATCCAAATAAAGAAAGTTATAGAAAACCAAGCAGATTTAACCCAAAGAGGACTATCTTAAGGCATTTAGTAATCAAATTCCCAGATATCAAATATAAAGAAAAGATCCTAAAAAGCAACAAGAGAAAAGAAACAAATAACATCAAATGGAGCTTTAATATGTCTGACCACGGCAGACTTTTCAGTGGGTACCTTACAGGCCAGAGTGGCATGACATATTTAAAGTGCTGAAAAAAAAAAAAAGAAAAACTCTTACCCTAGAATAGTATATGTGGCAAAAATATCCTGGAGCAAAATATCCTGGAGAAATAAAGACATTCCCAGACAAAGCAAAATCTGAGGGATTTTATCAACACCAGACCTGTCCTACAAGAAATGCTGAAGGGAGTACTTCAATCAGAAAGAAAAGGACATTGATGAGCAATAAGTAATCACATGAAGGTACAAAAGTCACTGGTAATAGTATGTACAAAGAAAACACAGAATATTACAACATTGTAACTGTGGTGTGTAAGCCACTCTTATCCTAAGTAGAAAGACTGAAAGATAAACCAATCGAAAATAATAACTACAGGATAGCATTGGGAGATATACCTAATGCTAGATGACGAGTTGGTGGGTGCAGCGCACCAGCATGGCACATGTATACATATGTAACTTACCTGCACGTTGCGCACATGTACCATAGAGCCTAAAGTATAATAATAATAATAATAATAATAATAATAATAAAACAAAAAACAAAACAAAAAAAAACAAAAAAAAAACAAAAAAAGAAAATAATAACTACAACAACTTTTCAAGACACAGAAAGTACAATAAGATATAAATAGAAACAACAAAGTTGAAAACCAGGAGGATAAAGTTAAGGTGTAGAATTTTTATTAGTTTTCTTTTTGTTGCTTTGTTTTTGCAGTGTTAAGTTTGTATTAGGTTAAGATAATGTTTTATAAGGTAGTATTTGCCAGCCTAATGGTAACCTCAAGCCAAAAAAACATACAATGGATACACAAAAAATAAAAAGCAAGAAACGAAATCATATCACCAGAGAAAATCACCTTCACTAAAGTCAGACAGGAAGGAAAGAAAGAAGGAGAACACCAGAAAATAACCAGATAACAAATAACAAAATGGCAGGAGTAAGTCCATACCTATGAATAATAACATTGAATGTAAATGGACTAAACTATCCCATAAAACGACATGGAGTGGCTGAATGGATGAAAATATGAAACCCATTAATCTGTTGTCTACAAGAAACACACCTCACCTATAAAGGCACACATAGACTAAAAATAAAGGGATGGAGAAAGATATTCCACGCCAACAGAAACCAAAAAAGAACAGGCAGGGGTTGTTATATCAGACAAAATAGATTTCAAGACAAAAACTATAAGAAGAGACAAAGAAGGTCACTATATAATGATAATGGGGTCAATTCAGAAAAAGAATATAACAATTTTAAATATATATGCACCCACACTGGAGCACTCAGATATATAAAGGAAATATTATTTGAGCTACAAAGAGAGATAGGTCCCAATACAATGATAGCTGGAGATTTCCACGTCCCAATTACAGCATTGAACAGATCTTCCAGACAAAGAAACTGCAGACTTAATCAGAACTACAGACCAAATGAATCCAATAGATATTTACAGAACATTTTATCCAAGAGTTGCAGAATACATATTCTTTTCCTCAGTACATGGATCATTCTCAAAGATAGACTATTTGTTAGGTCACAAAATAAGTTTTAAAACATTCAAAATAATATCAAGCATCTTCTCTGACCACAATGTAATGAAACTAGAAATTAATAACAAGAGGAATTTAGAAAACAATACAAATACATGAAACTTAAACAATATGCTCCTGAATGACCAATGGGTCAATGAGGAAATTAAGAAAGAAATTGAAAAATTTCTTGAAAGAAATCATAATGAAAATAGAACATATCAAAAGCTATGGGATACAGTAAAAGCAGTACTAAGAGGGAAGAGTAGAGCTATAAGGGTCTACGTCAAAAAAGAGAAAAAACTTTCAAATAAACAATCTAAGAGTGCATTTTAAAAAACTAGAAAAGCTATTGTGAATAATGCGGCCCAAATGTCCAACAATGATAGACTGGATTAAGAAAATGTGGCACATATACACCATAGAATACTATGCAGCCATAAAAAATGATGAGTTCATGTCCTTTGTAGGGACATGGATGAAATTGGAAATCATCATTCTCAGTAAACTATCGCAAGAACAAAAAACCAAACACCGCATATTCTCACTCATAGGTGGGAATTGAACAATGAGAACACATGGACACAGGAAGGGGAACATCACACTTCGGGGACTGTTGTGGGGTGGGGGGAGGGGGGTGGGATAGCATTGGGAGATATACCTAATGCTAGATGACGAGTTGGTGGGTGCAGCGCACCAGCATGGCACATGTATACATATGTAACTTACCTGCACATTGAGCACATGTACCATAAAACCTAAAGTATAATAATAATAATAATAATAATAATAAAAGAAAAAAAAAAGAAAAAAAAAACTAGAAAAGCAAAAGCAAACCAAATCCAAAATTAGTAGAAAAAAATAATACTAAAGATAAGAGCAGAAATAAATGAATTTAAAACAAAAAAACACAGAAGATCAATGAAACAAAGGTTGTTTTTTAGAAAAGTTAAACAAAATTGGAACACCTTTAGCCATCCTAAGAGAAAAAGAGAAGATACAAATAAATAAAATCGGAAATGAAAAAGGAGACATTACCACTGATACTGCAGAGATTCAAAGGGTCATTAGCATTAGTGGCTACCATGAGCAACTATATACCAATAAATTGGACAATCTAGAAGAAATAAACACATTTCTAGACACATACAAGCTATGAAGATTGAACCAGGAAGAAATAAAAAACCTGAACAGACTGGTAACAAGATTGAAGCCATAATAAAAAGTGCCCCAATAAAGAAAAGTCCAGGACCCTAAGTCTTCACTGCTGAATTCTACCAAACATTTAAAGAAGAACTAATACCAAGCCTACTCAACCTATTCTGAAACAATAGAGGAGAAGGAAATACTTTCAAACTCATTCTATACAGCTGGTATTACCCTGATACCAAAACTAAAGACACATCAAAAAAAAAGAAAACTACTGACCAATGTCTTTCATGAATATTGGTGCAAAAATCCTCAATGAAATACTAGCAAGACAAATTCAACAATACATTAGAAATATCATTCATCATAACCAAGTGGGATTTATCCCTGGGATGCAAGGATGGTTCAACATACGCAAATCAATCAATGTGATGCATCATAGCAACAGAATGAAGGATAAAATTCATATCATCATTTCAATTGATGCCAAAAAGGCATTTGATAAAATTCAACATCCCTTCATGATGAAAACCCTAAAAAGGTTATGGAAGGAACATAGCTCAATCTAATAAAAGCCATAGATGACAGACCCACAGCTAGTATTATACTGAATGGGGGAATCCAAAAGCCTTTCCTTTAAGATCTAGAACACAACAAGGATGTCCACTTTCACCACTGTTATTCAACATAGTACTGGAAGTGCTAGCTAGGGCAATCAGAGAACAGAAAGAAATAAAGGGCATCCAAATTGGAATGGAAAGGTAAAATTATTCTTGTTTTCAGATGACATGATCTTATATTTGGAAAAACCCACAGACTCCACTCAAAAAACCATTAGAACTGATACATTTAGTAAATTTGCAGGATACAAAATCAACACACAAAAAATCAGTAGCATATATGCCAACAGTGAGCAATCTAAAAAACAGATGAAAAAGTAATTCCATTTATAAAAGCCACAAATAAAATTAAATACCTAGGAATTAACATAACCAAAGAAACAAACAAATAAAAAGCTCTATAATGAAAATGACAAAACACTGATGAACTTGAAGAGGACAACAAAAAAAATGGAAAAAATATTCCATGTTTGCGGAATAGAAGAACTGATATTGTTAAAATGTCTATATTCCCCAAAGCAATCCCCAGATTCATTGTAATCTCTATCAAAGTACTGATGACATTCTTCATAGAAATTTAAAAAAAAATTCTAAAATTTATATGAAACCACAAAAGACCCAGAATAACCAAAGCTATCCTGAGCAAAAAGAACAAAACTGGAAGAATCACATTACCTGACTTCAAATTATACTGCAGAGCTATACTTACCCAAATAGCATGGTACTGGCATGAAAACAGACACATAGACCAATGGAACAGAATAGAGAAACAAGAAACAAATCCACACACCTACAGTGAACTCATTTTCAACAAAGGTGCCAAGAACATACACAGGGGCAAGGACAGTCTCTTCAATAAATGGTGCTGAGGAAACTGGATATCCATATCCCTGTCTCTCACCATATACAAAATTAAAATCAAAATGGATTAAAGACTTAAAGCTAAGACCTCAAACTATGAAACTACTACAAGAAAACACTGGGGAAAATCTCCTGGACATTGGTCTGAACAAAAACTTTTTGAGCAATACCCCACAGGCAACCAAAGCAAAAATGACCAAATTGGATCACATCAAGTTAGAAAGCTTCTGCACAGAAAAGAAAACAATCAACACAGTGAAGAGACAACCCCCAAAAAGGGAGAAAATATTTACAAATTACCTTTCTGACTAGGGATTAATAACTTGAATTTATAAGGAACTTGAACAACTCTAGAGGAAAAAAAATCCAATAATCCAATAAAAAATGGGCAAAATATTGGAATAAACATTTTTCAAAAGAAGACATGCAAGTGGCAAACAGGCGTATCTGATTATCAACATCATTGATCATCAGGGAAATGCAAATCAAAACTATAATGAGATATCATCTCACCCCGGTTAAAGTGCCTCATCCAAAAGACAGACATAACAAATTCTGGCAAAGATGTGGAGAAAAGGGTATTCTTGTACACCATTGGTGGGAATGTAAATTAGTACAACCACTATGGAGAATAGTTTGGAGGTTCCTCAGAAAACTAAAAATAGAGCTACCATATTATCCAGCAATCCCACTGCTGGGTATATACCCCAAAGAAAGAAAATCAGTATATCAAAGAGATATCTGCCCTTTCCTGTTTGTTGCAGCACTGTTTACGATAGCTAAGATTTGGAAGCAACCTACACGTCCATCAACAGATAAATGGGTAAGGAAAATGTGGTACGTATATGCAATGGAATACTATTCAGCCATAAAAAAGAAGGGAATCCTGTCATTTGCAACAATGTAAATGGAACTGGAGATCATTATGTTAAGTGAAATAAGCCAGGCACAGAAAAACAAGCATCACATGTTTTTAATTATTTGTTGGATTTAAAATTTAAAACAATTGCCTGGACATAGAGAGGAGAAGGAGGCTGGGAAGAGTAGTGGGAGTTTTGGAGGGAGGTGGGGATGGTTAATGGCCACAAAAAAAATTAGAAAGAATGAATAAAATATTGACTGCACAACAGAGTGACTATAGTGACAAATAACTTAATTGTGCATTTTAAAATAACTAAAAGAGTATAATTGGATTGCTTGTAACACAAAATATAAATATTTGAGGGTATGGATACCCTATTCTTTATGATGTGATTATTTCACATTGCATGCCTGTATCAAAACATCTCTTGTACCTCACAGATATGTACCTACTATGTATCCACAAAAATTTTAACATCAAAAATAGAAAAAAAATGCAGTGACAAAATATGACTTTAATTTCAAGAGTCTGGAGAAAATTGAAAATTATAAAACTTATTCCTTGTGGGCATAATGGGAAAAATGTTGTCTCAAATGTTACTGGAGAAAGTATAAATTTTTATAGTCTTTTTGGAAAGTAAAATGACAACAGCTCTTAAAATTGAAAGTACACATGCTGTTCAACCCAGCAATTCCACTTCTGGGAATCCAACCCATAGTAATAAAAGCATCAATATAGTAGGAGACATATACCAGGAAGTTCGTTGCAACATTGCTTGTAGTAGCAAAAATAAATGCCGATGACAAAGACAGGCTTGAAAAATCCATGTCATGGAATAGTTTGAAGCCACTTTAAAGAATGAGTTATAGCTGTAAAAGTTAGAAGGACTTCTATGAGGTATTGTTGAATAAGAAAAGAAAGGTAAAGAAATATATTTGATATAACATTTTTGTTAAGCTAACAATGATAAAAATGTGTATGTATGCACAGGTATGCATAAATTTGCAAATAGTTACATGAAAATAAAGAAAAGCAGAGAAGAACTTACAACTGTTTTGTTAGCACAGTTAATTGGTTATTGGATTGGAAGTGGGGCAACAAAAACACTGTAATAGAAAAATAAAACTCACCACCTGTGATATGATCCCTTATTTATTTATTATAGTAAAATAAAAGTCTTCATCTACTCACAATACTTCTGACACTAAATGTGTGGGTTTTCTACACCAAGCAATTTAATTCTCTGCAAACACCAACTGGATGTCCTACAATTAAATTCAATTTGACACCAATTACCTGAGTTAGCACAGACCCTGCAAATTAAAGGCTCAATCTCACAAGGCTGCCCCCGACCTCAGATACCAATTTCAAGTAGTGTGTCCCCAGGATATCCACACGTCTGTCTGACTTGGCTACAAATTGTGGGTTCCCCATGACCCTCTTCTCGGGCTTGATAATTTGCTGTAACACCTCACAGAACCCAGGGAAAACAGCTTACTATTAGCAGTTTATTATTAAAATTATTATACAGAATACAAATGAAGCCAGATGAAGAGGTACACAGGGCAAGATCTGGAAAGGTCTCAAGCTTAGGAGCTTCTGTCTCCCTAGAGTTATGTATATGCCACCCTCATGGCATGGGGATGTGTTTACCAGTCTGAAAGCTCCTGAACTCTGTAGTTTATGGTTTTTGCACAGGTTCCATTATGTAGGCATGATTTATTAAACCATTGGCCACTGGTGACTGAACTCAATCTCCAGCCTCCCTCCCCTCAGAAGTCAAGGGATGGGGCTGAAAGTTCTAACCCTCTGATCACATGGTTGGTTCTCCTCATGACCAGCCCCCATTCTCCATGAGCCAACTCATTAGCATAAACTATGCTAATGTTTATTATGAAAGGGGTTTATTATGAAAGGGGCTCATTATGAGTAACCAAAAATGCTCCTTTCACTCCTATTACTCAGGAAATTACAAGAGTTTCAGAAGCTCCATGCCAGGAGCTTCTATATATGAAGAATATATTCCTTCCTTCTATGGGGAGAAAAACAAAATACATCCTCATTATATCACAATGGAAATATGCATATGTACCTATAAATAAATTAGAAAAAGGACTAGATTTGTATCTATTGACTTGTAGAGATACCATGATAGACTGTCAAGCACAAAGGCCATGTTGCCTAGTAATATGTAAATGAGCAGCAAAGAAAACCCTATTTATGCATACAGATACATAGGCTGATGTACGGTTATATGACTTAGAAGAAAAATTATAAACATTCTAGATTGTTCATTTTAGGAGAAGTGAAGGTAAGAAGGAGAAAAGGTGGGTAAGGTACCAGGGTAATCATGGTTTTGTATATACAGAGCTTTATATTCTGTATTATTTCAAGCAAAGTATTTTTGTCATCCGAAAAATACAATTAAAAAATAGGAAATAGAAAGAGGAGAGAAACCCTATGATAGGTCAATTCCAAAGGGTTAAGGGAGGTAGATATGAACACTGCCTGGGAAAAATAGGAAACACCTAACAAGAGTTAGTTTGGATGTTGTCCCTGTCCAAATCTCAAGTCGAAATGTAATTCCCAGTGTTGGAGATGGGGCCTGGTGGGAGCTGATTGGATCGTGGGGGTGGATTTCCATAATGGTTTAGCACCATCCCTCTTGCTACTGTCCTCATGATATTGAGTTCTCTTGAGATTGGGTCTTTTAAGTCTGTAGCAGCCCCTTCCTAGCTCTCTTGCTCCTGCTCCAGCCCTGTGACATGCTTTCTCCCCCTTTACCTTTCTCCATGATTGTAAATTTCCCAAGGCATCCCCAGAAGCTGAGCAGATGCCAACATCATGCTTCCTGTACAGCCTCAGAACTGTGAACCAATTAAACTTCTTTTCTTTATAAATTACCCAGTCTAAGGCTAACTAATTTAGCATATCCGTATTTCTGCTCATGCCAGTCCATCCTATTCAATCTGTCTTTCTTCCTTCACTTCCTTCTCCAAAAGTTATTTAAGTTCTGTATCCTAGGCACTGAGTTTGAAATATGAACCAAAATGCAATTTGTGATTCTGAGAGATTCACAAGTGGAACAGATAGACAGAATATTGGGGCATTGTAATATAGTGTTAGAAGCACCATAGGCTCGGAACCCAGAAAAGGAATCTTCAACTCTGCCCTAGGATGGGCAGACAAAGAAGGCTTTCCTGAGGAGGTGAAATGTGAGGTGGATCTTCACAGATGAGAGGGAGGAGAAAAAGAATTCCAGGCTATTCCTTTATAGGGCTTCTCCCCTTTTTCCATTCCAGGTATTTCTTTATAGCAATATGAGAATGGCCTAATATAGGAGGCTATCTGAAACAGAGCTTGGAAGGACAGAAAACATTTATCAGGTAGAGAAGTAAGTAAGTCATTCCAAGAAACGCAAACAGCATGTGCAAAGACACAAAGATATGAAAAAAGTGTCTTAAAATTAAATGAGACCGGAGAGAAAAAAAAGTAATTTGGGACTGTATCATGGCATACTGAGAAGCTTGGGTTTTTATACGGCATCTCAGGGTATCTCAGACTCAGCTTCGTTGACATTTTGGGTCTATGCATGTTAGGATGTTTAGCAGCATCTCCATCAGATGCCAGTAGCAACCCTCTCCCCTCAACTCCCCGGCCAGTTGTAACAACCAAAAATATCTCCAGACATTGTGAAATGTAACCTTGGGGACACAATCCCCCATTCACCTCCTTGAGAACCACTGCTATGGTTAATAGGGAGTACGTTGTTTAAAGCAGCTGAGCAGCTGGATCCACACTGATTCTTACCATGGCCTTTCTGGTGGAAGACAGATTGGAGGGGGAGGGGGGCAAGGAGACACCCAGGGAGGCTGATGCAGCAATTTATGTACAGAGTGAGGACAGCCCAAAATAGGGCAGTGTCTACACACCCAGAGGATGCTCTCCCTCCTAAATCCACCTCAAATCCATCCCTTCCCTCTATACCTAGTGAAACTTAATTTTTGCCTTGTCCACCTTTTCTAGCCTCTCCCCAACCTCGTCATCACTGCCAGAGAGAACTTTCTTAAAAGCAAATCAAAACATGTTTATTCCCAGCTTAGGAACCTACAAAATACCCCTAACACTGGCAGGATTAAGAACAACCGCAGTGTTGAGAATGAGCCCCTTCCTGAGCAGAGCTCTACCCACTTGCCTTGTCTTCTGTCTGTCAATTTCTAGGTCATGTGTTATGAAAACCTACCCAGAATCTCTTGATTGTGTCTAATGTTTCTTAAGAACTTCCTCTTAGCCTGGAATTCATTTTTTCCTCCTCCTCATCTGTCAAGATCTGCCTCACATTTCACCTCCTCGGGGAAGCCTTCTTTCTCTGCTCATCCTAGGGTAGAGTTGAAGATTCCTTTTCTGGGTTCCAATCCTACAGTGCTTACCATGCTATATTCCAATGCCCTAATATTCGGTCCATCTGTTCCACTTGTTGTGAATCCCTCGAAATAAAAAATTGCATTCTGGCTTGTCTTTCAAACTCAGTGCCTAGTATACAGAACCTAAATAATTTTTGGAGAAGGAAGAAAGAGACAGATTCAATAGAACAGACTAGCACAAGCAGAAATACGATATGTTAACTTAGTAATTGTACACATAATTTAAAAAAGAGACCTGGGATAATAAAATGTCTCAATAATGGACTTAATCAGTATACTTACAGAAGAGATACTTCAGGAAGAGGGGAAACTTGAGCTATTCGTAGTAGAAGAGAAAGAACTCTTGGGTTGTAGGAATTCATGGTCCAGAGCACCCAACATTCTGATTAAATTTAGCCTTTGGTATATTTTCTTTGGCTCCCAAACCATTGCTGTATATTTTCTTTGAAAAGTCAATAGAAAATAATGATTAATTGTAGAGTTTATGATAACAATTTAAACAATTGAAAATAAGGTATCATAAAATATTAATTTCTGCCTTTTCCCAACATGGATTGCTGAATAAGAAACCAGGAGGAGTGAACTGGGTTGCTACAGAAGGCGAGAACCTGCTGCGGCCAAGTGAAAGGACTAAGGAGCAACATAAACAGTTGGTATTTTTTTAACCTGTTAATGAACTTGTATTACATTTATTACTGTGATCATATATTTTGCAGATTCGTGGGCAGGCAGGAGTCTGACTCTTATTCCTAATATAACCAACACAAGGTTTATGGAAGAAAAACTAATTGTAGAGACTACCTGCAGGTGTAGGTAAGGGTCCTATGCCTGAGGAGTTGGTTGAGCAGGCAGTTAATATGGGATTAGGGAAGGCAAGGGTCTAATGCTCAAAGAAAAGTCCCAAGAAGCTGAAGCCACTCCAAAATTGTGGATTCTTTGCACGTCCACACTGAGGAGCGGATCTTCTCCAGGACTCTCATTCACCCACAGCAGCCACTGGACTAGGTCCTGAGTGAGTCCATGTAGGATCTGAAGAATGTAAAGCTTTGCATGGGGATTGTGCTCTCAGATTGCAAACATGTTTGCTGAGGAGTCTTGCACATGGTGTTTTATGGATTAAAGAGAAGAGCAATAATGGTGCTTTACTCTCAATTCCCAGAGAAAAGCAACCAAACCTGAAATTGATTTTTTTTTCTTTTGCTAGTTCAATACTTAATGTTACATATTAAGCAACAGGATTTTACAATTCACTAGCCCTTCACTTACAGGGAATTAAGCAATAAAAATCCATTCTCTACCAAATGCCAAGAGCCAAAGCCATACACTAATAAGTGAGTGAGCCTATTGAGTGATTCAGTCAGTGCATTGATTTCTTGTTTTTCCAAATATCTATTTCGTTGCGATATGTGGGAACTACTTAATAGACTCCAAGGTGTTTTCCTCCGACTTTCTGTAATTTCTTGCCTTCTTTTCTCTGCTCCCTCAGCTCAAGACTCAGGAACTCGTTAGTGTCCCTGTTCCTAAAACACTTGTACAGGAAGCTAGTGCGTCACTGCCTGGGATCTCTTGTGTCAAGGAATTCCCAAATAGAGCTTATAAAAATTAAATGTGAAGCAAAAAGGAGTTTCATTTGATCTTTACAAGATCCTTGTGAACTATATACTATTATGTTTGCTAATAATATGGTTTCTGTTTATGTAGATTAGGAAAATGAGCCACATGGAGGTAGTGAGCAGCTGAACTAGAAATGGAACCAAATGCCCTGGTTCTAGTCCTCGACCCTAATCTTCATGCTATGCGTCCTCTATATTTACATGTTATTCTCCAGAAACATTTATTGCCTTTGGTTAACTCCCATCCAGTACTACTTATTCATTAAGAAAATGGAACATGGTAGGCATTCAATGGACAGTTGAGTATTGGTTCATTGAGAGGATTTTGCTACTCTGACACAACCTAATATTTTGCATGTTGTGTGGCATAGATAAGAATAGAGCAGATGTGAAGAGCAAGAAATAATGGCAATCAGTAGCCTCCGAGACCACAGTTCATAAACTGCTGGTGTTTTATGGAGCTCTAAAAAGGGCTTATGCATCCTTCAGGACCAGGGAGGGAAAGACTTGCCTTGCTTTGAAGGGTTGATGAAGACAGGTCAGGCAGTGTCTTCACATTCTGCCCAATCCCTAGAAACTCCTCATCCATGAACCAGGATCAGGCACTGGCATAGAAGGATGATTACCTCCTAAATAAGTCCCATCATAAAGCTCTTAGTCAAACCACCCCATCCTAATAGGGCAGTAGAGAGGGAGGAATTAATGGAAGAGACTTCAGGGCCTTATTGAGCTGATCACAATGGCCTCATTTTCTGCATTAATGGTTTTTAGCTGTGTCAGTGGAGTCCTGAGAGTGCTGCAGAGTTACCTGCTGTGGCCAGGTAAAAGGGCCAAGGAGCAACACAAACATTTGGTATTTTCTTACCTGTTAATGAACTTGTATTACATTTATTACTTTGATCATAAACAAAAAATAAAATGAAGCAAAAAAAAAACCAATACCTAGTACTACCATTATCAAACCTAGATCCACCATTATCACCCTTTTCAACAACTACTCTTTAACAACAACAAAAAAAACTACATGCAGGCTCTGAGCTAAAACTTTAAAACTTTACAAGTATTATTGAAATCGGCCAAATTTTCCAACAATTTGGATGTCCATAGAAGTGCAGCTTGAGAAACTTACATTTGTGCAAGTGATGCACCTTCTGCCTGGTTGACCAGCTCCTCTGGTCACAGTGAGACACTAGACCCCTCATTCAACCTCCTGCAGCCTGTTGACCAACTACTCTTCTTTACCCTGCCTGTTTTCCTTCCCAGGTGTAATAACCTTTATCTTTAGTTGGGAGAGAGAGAGATGGATTTGGGGTTTGTCTCTTATCTTTCTCACTGATATCACCCAAATAAAGCCTTCTCCCCTGGCTTGTTGTCTTAGTCCCCTTTTTGTCTTAGTGATTGGCCTCCTGTGCATTGAACAATGGTGCCTAGACTGAAACTCTGGCATTTTGTAACATTGTTACAAGTTTACACAGCCAGTATGTGGGAGAGTCAGGATCTGAACTCAGTGTCTGCCTGGCTCCAAAACCTGGGACGTTAATGATCTTGGTGTATTACTGCAGCTAAATGAACCATGCTTCTTTCTGTACCATGAATGGACTTCGAGATAGGATTTCTGTTTTCTCAGGTACCAGCTATTAGTGCATCTTTGATTCCAGCCTCCTTGTGTCCTGCATTGCAGCTGCTGAATCAAGGGATGGAGTATAGTTTTTCTGTTAACCCATAGCAGGAAAAGTTAAGGTTGAGGAGTTTTCTGAATAAAGGACTATCTTTGGCTGCCTGGAATGTCTGCTTTTCCCTATCCCTTACTGGTACATTTGCCTGGTTGACTTCCATTTGCTATTAAAGACTTTACCTCCTCTACAAATGAATGTAACTCCCCCAACCCCACATACACACTATACCTCTGTTATCATAATGCTTCCTTATTTTTCAATTTTAGCACTTACCATCCTGTGTTGTGACTCACTGTTTATATACCTCTCCCACTAAAATATGGATTTCATGTAGGCCAAGACAAAGACACACACACACACACACACACACACACACACACATGGCAAGACTGTGATTCATTAAATAGTTGCTGGATGAGAGAATGAACAAATGAATGAGTGCACACCATGGACATTCGGATAATTCTCGTTGATCTTTCTCTTATAAAGCACCAATTTTAGGCATTTAAAAAAAAGGTAAATTTACAACCAACAAAGGTTGAGCTAGCTTGTGAGAAAATTTATTAGTCTGGAAAGGAAAATGTTGACAGAGTTACAACACAGAAACACAAAGGCTTTCTCTGGAAAACACAATGAAAGCAAAAAGAAAAACATCTGTGGAGTGGTTGAATAATTGGCTCACTCTGAGGGATGGGGCAGGGTAGGCTAGCACAGCAGCTCTCCTTCCTGAGTAGCCATAAGATTAAAATGCAGATTTCCATTTGGGCAACATGGAGAGACTATTTCTAAATAAATATATATTTTTAATTAGCCGAGTATGGTGATGAGTGCCTGTAGTTCCAGCTACTTGAGAGAGGCTGAGGAGGACAGATAGCTTAAGCCCAGGAGTATAAGGCTGCAGTGAGCTACTATTGCACCACTGCATTGCAGCCTGGGTAACACAGGGAGACCCCATCTCTAACAGAAAAATGCGGATTTCCAAGTGCTGCTCCAGGAAATTCTAATTTGGGGTTTGGCTTAGGGTGTTTTTTTAATTTAGCAATCTTGTATATTCCATTTATTATATGTCACATACTATTCTAAGTGCTTATACAAATTAACCCATCTAATCTTCATAAAAACCCTATTTTCTTCGTGTTACAGATGAGTAAACTGAAGCACGGCAAGGTCGGGCCATGTGCTCGAGGTCATATGGGCTATAAATGGTGGAATCAAGATTGAGTGCAGGCAGGAGATGCACCATGGCTCTGACGCATTTTCATGTTTCTGGACCAATGTGCTATAACACTTCTAGAAAATCCTTCCCACCAACAGTGTATAAGTGTTCCTTTTTCTCCACAACCTTGTCAGCATCTTTTATTTTTTGACTTTTTAATAACAGCCATTCTGACTGGTGTTAGATGGTATCTCATTGCGGTTTTGATTTGCATTTCTCTAATGATCTGTGATGTTGAGCTTTTTTTTCATATGATTGTTGGCTACATGTATGTCTTCTTTTGAAAAGTGTCTGTTCAGTTCCTCAAAGACCTAAAGACAGAAATACCATTCAATGCCAGCATCCCATTACTGGGTATATGCCCAAAGGAATATAAATCATTCTATTACAAAAACACATGCATGTATATGTTTATTGCAGCACTATTCACAATAGCAAAGACATGGAATCAACCTAAATGTCCATCGATGACAGAATGAATAAAGAAAATATGGCACATATATACCATGGAATACTATGCAGCCATAAAAAAGAATGAGATCATGTCCTTTACAATGGAGCTGGAGGCTATTATCCTTAGCAAATAACACAGGAACAGAAAACTAAATACTGCATGTTCTTAATTATAAGTTGGAGCTAAATAATGAGAACACATGAACACATAGAGAAGAACAACACACACTGAGGCCAAGAGTGAATTTTGGGAGGAGGGAGAGGATCAGGAAAAATAACCAATGGGTACTAGGCTTAATACCTGGGTGATGAAATAGCATCAGGAAGGAAGAACATGGTAAGCAGAAATATGAGTAAATACAATAGATTTTCTTTCTCCTGTTGAGTTTTCTGTATTAAGTTTGACATTGGAAGCCAAAGTTATAATGATGATGTGGTTGCAAATGTATGTAAAATAAATATTTAAGATAATTACTTTATAAATGGGGGAGGGTAAAGGGATATAAAAGGAGGTAAAATTTCAGTTCAATTAACAAAAATATTAATAACATCACTTGTAGACTATGATAAGTTTATGTACATATAAGGCAATATCTAGATCACTTAAAAAGCCACACAATGAGGCACTCTCAAAAACTGTAGATAAATCAAAATTGAAATCTAAAAACTATTCAAATGGTGCACAAGAAGGCAGGAACAAGAAAACAGAGGTTAAAAACAGAGAGAACAAACAGAAAATAAAAAGGCAGGCTTAAGCCCTAAAATATCATGATTATAAGTGGTCTCAATGCAACAAATAAAAGACAGGGAATGGCATAATAGATTTTTTAAATGACACAAATATATGCTGTCTACAAGGAATTCACTTCAAATAGTATGATGTAGGCAGGTTTAAAGTAAAAAGATGGAAAATGATTTATCACAAAAACATTAAATGAAGACAAGAAGGAATGGCTGTATTAAGATCAGATAAAATCAATTTTAGACCACAGAAAACTGCCAGAGATAAAAGGGTCAGTCCACGAAGAAGAAATAACTATCCTAAATGTGTATTCACCAAACAACAGAGCTGCAAAATATGTGACACAAAAACTTATAGAACTAAAAGCAGAAAGAGACAAATTCACAATTATATTTGGTGATTTCAACACCCATCTCCTCTGAACAATGGATAAAACAAGGAAGAGAACGGGCAAGGATATAGAAAAACTTGACACCATCATCAACCAACAAGATCTAACAGACATTTGTAGGAAATTCCCCCCCACTCACTAACCACAACATACACATTATTTTCAAGGGCACATGGAACATGTGCCAAAATAGACCATATACTGAGTCATAGAATAAACCTAAAAAATTTAACATAATTGAAATCATACAGAATGTGTTTTCTGATCACAAAGGACTCTAAGTAAACAAATAAACAAAGAAAACAACAACAAGAAGAGAACAAGAAATCACCAAGTATTTGGAACATTAGCAGCAGAATTTTAAATAAGCCATGAGTCAAAGATGAAGTGTCAAAGATAATAAAAATAAAGTCATTGAAGAGAATAAAAATGAAAATACAACATATCAAAAATCTATGGGAAACAGCTAAAGCAGTGCTGATAGGGGAATTTGTAGCATTAAGTGCATACAGTAGAAAAGAGGAAATGACTTAAATCAATAATTGAAGTGCCCACCTCAAAAACATAGAAAAGTGAAATAAACCTAAATCATGCAGAAGGGAAGAAAATAATAAAGACAAGAGCATAAACTGATGAAATTGGAGACAGAAAATCAATAGAAAAAAATCAATAAAACAAATAACTAGTTCTTTGGATATCTGTTCAATGAAACTGACAACTCTAGCAACACTAGCAAAGGAAAACAGAGTAGATATAGATTGCCAACATCGAGAATGACTATCTTGATGTTACCACTATAGACTCTGTAGACATCAAAAGGATAGTAAGAGAATACCATGAGAAACTTTACACACAGCAGTTTGATATCTTAGATGCAATGAACCAATTCCTTGAAAAACAAAGTACCAGAACTCACCCAATACGAAGCAGATAATTTGAGTAGCACTATTCCTATTAAGGAAATTGAATTAGCAATTTAAAACCACCCAAAAAAGAAATCTACAGTCTCAGATGTAAAAATGTTCATCCTTCCCACATTGATACATGGGTTTAACACAATTCTTAACAAAATCCCAACAAGATATTTTGCACATATAAACAAAATTATTCTTAAATTGATCTGGAAAGTTAACTGAACCAAACTAAGTAAAACCATTTTGAGATAGAAGACTAAAGTGGGAGAAATCACTCTACCCAATTTCAGGACTTACTGTGTAGCTATGGTAATCAAGACTGTATGGAGGGATGAACACAAAGGTCAATGGAACAGGACAGAGCACCCGGAAGTAGATCCAACAAGTCTGGACAACTTACTTTTGACAAAGGTGCAAAAGCAATTCAACGGAGGAAAGACCGCCCTTTCAACAAATGATGCTGGAGCAATTGGACATCCACAGGCAAACGAAAGGAAAAAAGAAAAAAAAGAAAAAGAAAAAGAAATTATATCCAAGTCTCATACCTTACATAAAATTAATTTAAGCTGAATCATAGTTTTAATAATAAAAAGGTAAATCTAACTTTTCTAAAACATAAAATCATAGGAGAAATCTTTGAGATGTGGAGCTCTCAGAGTTCTCAAATTCGATATTAAAAGCACATCAGTGAAAGGAGAAACTGATCAACTGAATTTCATCAAAAGTAATAACTTTTTCAGGGTGAAAAAAAAAAACCCTGCTAAGACGGGTACAAAGCCACAGACTGGAATAAACGGTTTGTAAGCCACATTCCTGACAAAGGGCTAGTATAAAGAACTCTAAATGCTCAACAATAAACAAAACAAAACAAAACACAATTACAAAATGAACAAAAACCATTAAGAGATATTTTACTGAAGAAGATATACAGATGGTAAATAAACACATGAAAAGATATTCGACATTATTAGCCATTAGGGCAATGTAAATTAAAATAATTGGATATTACAACATACCTGTCAGAAGAGCTAAAATGTAAAACAAACATAATAACCCTGAATGTCAAGAGGATGTAGGGGAATTAGATCCCTCATACACTGCTGGTGGGTTGTAAAATGGTACAGCCACTCTGGAAATCATTTTTGCAGTACTACCATATGACCCAGCCATTACACTCTTGTGTATTTATCCCAGAGAAACAGAATCTTGGCATTTACACCAAAACCTGTATATGAATGTTTATGGCAACTTTATTCATAATGACCAAACTTAAAATAACCCAGTTGTCCTTTAATGGCTGAATGGGCAAACTGTGATACATTCATACTATAGAATACCATTCAGTGATAGGAGCGCCAGTGGTGCAGTTGGTTAGCCCTTGGTACTTATGCAGAATACTATTAAGTGATAAAAATGAATAAGCTGTTGGTACACATAACAATGTAATGAATCTTAAGAGAATCATGTTGATAAAATCCAGTCACAGAAAGTTACATATTGCATAATTTCATTTATATAACATTCTTGAAATGACACCTTTATGAAAATGGAGAACAAATTCATAGTTGTCAGAGGTTAGGGAGGAAGTAGAGGTCAGAGGCGAGAGCGTGTGGCTATAAAAAGCACTATGAGGGCTGAGCGTGGTAGCTCACACTTGTAATCCTAGCACTTTGGGAGGCCTAGGTGGGTCAGAAGTTCAAGACCAGCCTGGCCAACATGGAGAAACCCTGTCTCTACTAAAAACACAAAAATTGGTTGGGCATGGTGGCGGGCGCCTGTAATCCCAGCTACTCGGAAGGCTGAGGCAGAAGAATTGCTTGAACCCAGGAGGCGGAGGTTACAGTGAGCCAAGATCACGCTACTGCACTCCAGCCTGGGCAACAGAGTGAGACTCCATCTAAAAAAATAATAATAATAATAAAATAAAAAACAAACAAAAAGACTATGAGGGATCTTTGTGGTGATAGAAATACTCTGTGTCTTGACTGTGGCAATGTCAATATTTTGGTTTTGTTATTACACTATAGTTTTGCCAGATGTTACCATAGGGAGAAACTAGGTGAAGGATATTATGGAATTGTCTTTATGTTTTTTTTTTACAACTATATATCAATCTACAATTATATAAAAAGAAAAATTTAATTCAAAGTGAAGATCATAGAGGGCTCCATGTCATTAACCATTAGGTTAAATGGTTTGAAATCAGCTAACACTTTTAAGACAAAAATGACATGGGTCAGAATTAGGATCCAGCTTCTTGGATGCCTGGCTTTGCATCAGCCTCACTGCACGAATCCTCAGTTCCATACCTAGAAAATGGGATGTGTAAATCAAGTCTGACCTAGAGGGGGATGCTGGGGTGTGAAGAAGCAATGTAGGTCTTTATAGACAGCAAGTCCTGGAAGCAGGAGGGAGGAGAGGTCATGGCTTGCATGGACCTGAGGGCAGGCCTGAACTGAGATCTGAGGGACCATGAAAGTGAACTTTAGCTTAAGAAGAGGAGGAGTGGAGTTGGAGGTTTCCTGGAGAGAGCCCTCTTCTTGAGAACTGGTCCCGCCTCTCTGATTTATGGGACAAAGCAGCATTGACTAGAGCATTCTTGGTGAGAATGTTGTCAAGATCAAGGCACTTTCAGGGAAAAATAAGTTTTGAGTGTGAATAGGCTGATTTTCTTTCTTTTTTCCTTTCCTGTTCTTCTTTTTCAGGTTATTCTGCCATAACAGCAACGATTTGAAGGAAGATGTATTTTGTTATTTGATCCCTTGGACATATGTAGCCTCTCTCTTGGAAAAGTTGACACCGTGGCAGAGGAAAATCCCATTTAGTGGACCACTCCCATTTCCAGTTGAGAAGAAAATAGTCACTGTGACCCTGCCTGATTGTGAAGGATGGGATTCCTTAAGTGAATTGCTTTGGTTTAATGAGTACAAAGGAGAAAAGAGGGTATCTGACTGTTTTCTCACTGAGGGCAGGGACCACACCAGCCCCGTTCTTCCTTGTGCTCAGTGTAGCTAAGTGTGGAACTCTAGAACCTGCATTGGGTGCTGATTCGCTGTGTGAAGTTGAACATGCTTTTTAGCCTTTCTGATCTTTAGGTTTCACTTTTGCTTCCAAAGGATGTACCTGTGTGTTCCCATCTACATGAGGCTGAAATGCGTGGACGTGGAGATCAGATGCATCTGCTTTCAGGTCTGGCTTTGGGATCTTGGGCATGTTACTGGAATTTGAGTTCTAAGTAAACAGAGATGATGTTCTCTTCCTTTTCTCCCATTGACCTCTAGCACCTGGAATAGGTTCTACCACCAAGTAGGTGCTCAGTAAGCATTTGTGAATAAATGAACAGCCTTATCCCTCACTTATTCCATCAAGGATTTGCCTGAGCCTATCCTTCTGCACCATGTACTCTAGGCAGTCCCTCCATGGACCTTCTTTGCTTTATAAGGCAGATGATGATGTTGGTTGTGATTCCAAGTCCCTGGTCTCCCCAGCTGGGTCACGTTGCTGTGGCTCTGCTGAGGTGGTGGAAGGAAAGACACACCTTGAGAATAGAATGCATTACCTGGAGGCCTCCATTAGGAAACGCAGTGAGCAGGCACATTCTCACTCATGTTCCAATAATGTTTTTGATGCAACTAACGCAAGGGCTAAGCTGAAGGTAGAGGACAAGAACGGAGCATTCAGAATTGAAGGGAACTGAGTTCAAATCCAGTTGTATTGCTTTCTAGCTCCTACCATGTCCCATGTAAACATTTACTGACCACCTGCTGGGTGCAAGGTATTGTTTTAGATACTGGGTATACAGTAGTGAGCAAAAAAGGAAATGCCTCTGTTTTCCTGGATCTAACATTCAGTGGAGGTGGACAGACAATAACAGTGACATAAGTAATTAAAACAATTTCAGATACTTATACATGCTATGAAAAAATAAATAGCTCATTTAATGAGCTCATGCAACAGATATTTATTGGGTACCTATTATGTGCTAGGCACTGTTCTAGGTTCTGGAGATACAAAGAGTGAAGACAACAAACATTACTCTCATAGAATCTACATTCTAGTGGAGGAAGACATACAATAATAAATAAATGAGTGACCAGGCATGGTGTCTCGTGCCTGCAATCCTTGCACATTGGGAGTCCAAGGGAGGATGATCACTTGAGGCCAGGAGTTGGGGACCAGCCTGAGCAACAAAGCAAGACCCTGTCTCGACAAAAAAAAAAATTAAATAGAAATTAGCTGAGTGTGGTGGTGTGTGCCTATAGTTTCAGCTACTCAGGAGGCTGGATTGCTTGAGTCCAGGAGTTCGAGGCTGCGGTGAGCTGTGATTGCACCACTGCTGCACTCCAGCCTGGGCAACAGAGTGGGACCCCTGTTTCAAAAATAAAAAAAGAAAATAACATATATGTTGGAGTTGAGTGGTGATAGAAAATGTAAATATAAATGAAGCAGGTGAGGTGAAAATGTGTGTGACTGTGTACATGCTATTTTAGACAGGGCAGTGACAAAAATTCTCTTTGATACAGTGAAGACATTTAAGCAGTGATATAATTTCTAGTATCAGTTTCTGCTCAAAATGTGGAACATGGGATTTAGCTGCTAGGTTGTAGTGAGGACTAAATGAGGTGCTAAATTTGAATGTGCCTGAGCAGGTGCCTAGCACATGAAACACACTCAGGAAGCACAGGCTATTATTACTGTTGTTATTGTTGGTGGTGATCAGTGTCTGTAATGAAGGCCTGTGAAAACAGAGTCAAAATCAGTATTCCTTCCACTGGAGTCTCAAGGGAAAAACTCTTCATGAAGGGAAGGAAGAGCTCAGGGAAACGTAGAAACCTGAGGCCCTTTGTTTTTCTCAGTCACAGTAGCATCTGCTGGAGGCTGAAATCTTAATTAGCTTAGACAGGTGAGTATCCCCATTTCTAGGCTTTTTCCATTTGTGATGTTCACAGCTAGCAGGATTGCTGGCTGTGTGCCTGAGGGTGTGTGCTTGTGGGAGGCAGCGACTCCTCCAAGCATGGGGCTCAGGCTGCCAGGTGAGACAAGCCTCTTGTATATGGTCTGAGGATGCTCTGCTGTCTGGTCCTCTCCAAGGGATGGTTACAGGAAGCTGCCTCCACCTTCCTAAACTACTCTACTTATTTTTCATAACCTGGATCTGGCCCAGTTTATTCAGTAATTGGCTTAGCAACCTGGAGAAACACATAATCACAAGCTACTGGTGAAGAGAATTTAGATATGTTACTATGACTAAAAATGAAAAAATAAATGGTCCAGGACATACGCAGAGACTGCTAGCACAGTAACATTCTTTAGTGATCACTGCTCTGAACATCTTCGTTTGCGATTGGGAAAACAGTGCTATTTACTGCCTAAGCCAAGGCCACACAGTGAATTCATGATAAACTAGAAGTCAGAAATCAGATTTATGATTTTTGAGCTGAGGCCCACAAAACTCTCAGGAATGACAATTGTGTCAGCGTGTCTAAGCAGAAAAGCAGAAACAGCTTCAAGTATTAAATGGACACTGATATGGTTTGGGTGTGTCCCTACCCAAATCTCATCTTGAACTGCAGTTCCCATAATCCCTAGGTGTCGTGAGAGGGACCTGGTGGGAGGTAACTGAAGTGTAGAGGCCATTACCCCAATGCTGTTTTCATGCTAGTGAGTGAGTTCTCACAAGATCTGGTGGTATTATAAGGGGCTTTCCCCCTTTTGCTCAACACTTCTCTCTCCTGCCACCATGTGAAGGAGGATGTGTTTGCTGTCCCTTCTGCCATGATTGTAAGTTTCCTGAGGCCTTCCCAGTCATGTGGAAATGAGAGTCAATTAAATCTCTTTCCTTTATAAATTACCTAGTCTTGAGTATTTCTTCATAGATGCGTGAGAACGGACTAATACAGACATATGGAGGGGAACAGCACACACTGGGGCCTATGGGAGGGTGGAGGTTTGGTGAGGGAAAGGATCAGGAAAAATAACTAATGGGTACTAGGCTTAATATCTGGGTGATGAGATAATCTGTACAACAAACTCCATGATACAAGCTTACCTATGTAACAAACATGAACATGTACCCCTGAACTTAAAATAAAAGTTAAATAAAATAAAATAAAACAGAAGGAATTTAATAGAAGGAGTTATTTTTCTAGATGACAGAAGAGCTGAGACCAAACATAAAACATGTGGTAACCCAGTGTCTTAGCCTATTTTGTGTTGCTATAAAAGAATACTTGAGATGGGAGAATTTGTAAAGAAAAGAAGTGTATGTTTGTTCTGCAGGCTGAGAAGTTCAAGGGCATAGCCTTGTCTTCTGAGGGCTTTCATGCTGGTCACAACATGGCAGAGAAGATCAAAGGGGAAGGGGACACATGTAAGAAGGGGAAACCTGGGGGGTGTCCTGGCTTTATAACTTACTCTCTCGGGAACTAATCCATTCTCATGAGAGGTAATCCAGTCTCTTGAGAGCAGGAATTCACCCACTATGGCAAGAAAATACCCAGCCATTCATGAGGAATCCACTATGAATCACAGAGAATACGATCAATCAAATGTAGTGATAATTCCACCAGAATGAGGAGAGTAGCTTAGGAAGATGAAGGCAACTTCCTCACCCCATCCCTTGGAGAGGACCAGACAGCAGAGAATCCTCAGACCATAATCCAAACACATTCCACTAAGCTCCACCTCTCAACACTACCACGCTGGGGATCAAATTTCAAAATGAGCTTTGGTGGGGAAAAACAAACCACGTCCAAACCACAGCACCTAGAGATTAGTAACAGCAGGAAGTTGCTGCCAACTCTAGGCCAGAGACCTCAAGAGAAGCGGTGGGGTTACCAGAGCCCAGAAACACCTGGAAAAAGCTAGAACCATGGCAGATCTGCCAGGGAAGGGCTGAAGCCACAGAAGTTACACACTCTCTGCCCTGGAAATCACTGGAAAAGAGAATGGAGAAATGTTCTGTTTTTCCTTTTTCCCTTGCTATCCAATTTCCTGCCAGCACCTTCTATTGGCCAAACCCAATAGAAAGGTAGCTACTGTAGAAGCCTAGGAAATTTGGCTGCACAGGGGAAGCCCCATTGTAATATAGAGCAGAGAAGAGGAAGGGCAGGAAACCAATCTGAGGGTGAAGAAGTCCAGAAGAACCAGCAGCACCATAATCACTTCCATACTATGTTTGATTGATCATAGACTATGTGTTAACACTATGGTAAGACGGTTGCTATCAAGACCAATAACAGAATTCTTCCAGGCAATTCACCTAGCTATATAAGCACTCTCAGTCCTATTTTTCAGCTAGAACATTGACGCTAAGCAAAGTGAAGTGGCTTGCCACAGGTGGTACTCTTAGGTGGCTGGGCCAACATCTGACCTAAGGTCAGTTGGATTCCAAAGTCGATGACTTTAACCCATTATTAAAAATCACAGGTATGTTTCCAATGGAGCTAATTTTATCTGTTGGTAAATATATTAACACATTAGTTTTCTAGTAAAATAAATACCAATATATTTATAGAGGAGAATGACCAATGTCTAATACGTTTTTTTTTTTTTAATTTTTTATTAAGGTGTAATTTGCAGACACTAAATTCAATCTTTTTTTTTTTTGAGACAGAGTCGCATTCTGTTACCCAGGCTGGAGTGCAGTGGTGCGATCTCGGCTCACTGCAACCTCCGCCTCCCGGGTTCAAATGTAGTCCCCGAGTAGCTGGGACTACAGGCGTGCGCCATCATGCCTGGCTAATTTTTGTATTTTTAGTAGAGACAGCGTTTCTCCATGTTGGCCAGGCTGGTCTTGAACTCCTGACCTCAAGTGATTCGCCAGCTTGGGCCTCCCAAAGTGCTGGGATTACAGGTTTGAGCCACCACGCCCAGCCTGTCTTAGAAGCCTGTCTTTAGAAGTATTTTTGTGTACAAGTTTTAAAATTTCTCTGTGGCTCAGTTTCCTCATCTGGAAATGAGGATAATAGTACTCACCCAATAGGCTTGATGTGAAGATTAAATAAATTAATGTAAGTAAAGGGCTTAGAATAGTACTGGGCATAAAGGCATTATATCGGCATTACTGTGATTATTATTATTACTGCTATTATTACTACTACCACTGTATTGTTGTTGTTCTTATTGAATAAAGGATCAGGGCACCATCAAAGGATGGGGGAAATGGCAGTGAGGGGTGCGTAGAAACACAGTTTGGGGTTTTGGACCATGAACTCAGTACGTGGGCTATCTTAGAGAAATTGTTTCATTAATACAAATTTTTATTTTCGTATTGACTATTATGGATATCTGTTATCATCTTTCTTCCCAGCATTGTTGCCCTCTTTGGGCAACCTCTTGTTCTGCTAACTACATTTTCATTGTGCAACCACTTCTCAAGTATTTTCAAAGGGTTGGCCCCGCCCTGGGCACCAGTGGAAGGCCTATGCTCCAGCTCTGACCAATCAGAGCCCTGCTGTACCTTTGATATGGTGATTGGTTCAGGCATGGACACATGACTCAGGCCTGTCCAATGAGGATCTTCCCAGGAATTTTACTAGAGCTACCCGGAATAAGGTAAGTTATTTTTCTGGTTTCCCTAACTGCTGGCTAGAAGGTTGTAGCAGCTATCTTCACCACCATGAGGGAAGACTCTCTCTGTGAATAAAATCAATGCCAAGGAAAATCGACTTAAAATGAGGGAGTGAGAAATTTTTTGTAGCACTAGAGTGCAACTGAAGTCAGACAACCTCTATTCATGTGTTCTAACTACATGAATCAATAAATTATTTTTGTTGTTATTTTGCTAAAACCAGTTTGAGTTACATTTCTTCACTTTCAACCACAGGCGACCTGACTTACAAATCTGTGAATTACGGATAATAATCCCAAACTGTGAAGTTTGAATGGAATAATATTTGTGCAAAGTCTATAACATTTTACATATCTTAATAAATGGTAACCGTTTGAAATAACGAAGAAAATCCTTGGAAATACTCAGGTCAGGGACTGAAAGCATTTTAGTCATTCTGAAATCACTCAATGGGTGAGGAGTTGGAAATCACGCCTTAGCTTCCCCCAGTGACCAGCCAAAATGTTGTTAGGATTTTAAAGGCCTGTTCACTACAGAGGTTGTTAGGATTTTGAAGGCCTGTTCAATACAGATGTTGTTAGGATTTTACAGGCCTGTTCTACATGCTTTTCTCCTCATCATGACATTCAAAAATCCTTCATGCAAACTGAGGCAGTTTGGTGTGACAGAAAGCATGTTTGACACCATAGAAAATGGTACAATAGGTAGCACTGCAACTTACTGTATGGCTTTGGGTTGTCACTGATGTTCTCTGAATCTCAGCTTTCTCAAGTGTGGCAGCACGTGGCAATAACTCTTCTGCCTTACTTCTGAGTTGCGCTTTGATTAAAAGAGAAAAGAGATGTGAGAGTATTTTGACAAGAGTAAGACATCATCATATGTGAATGATTTTCATCTATTTCTACTTAGAAAGGTATCTAATCTTTGGAATATAAATATCCTGGGTGCAAGGATTATATGTATATTTTTTACCATTTCTTTTTTTTTATTTTACTTTATGTTCTGGGATACATGTGCAGAATGTGCAGCTTTGTTACATTGGTATACATGTGCCATGGTGGTTTGCTGCACCTATTAACCCATCATCTAGGTTTTAAGCCCCAAAACCATAAAGACCCTAGAGGAAAACCTAGACAATACCATTCAGGACATAGGCATGGGCAAAGGCTTCATGACTAAAACACCAAAAGGAGTTGCAACAAAACCCAAAATTGACAAATGGGATCTAATCAAACTAAAGAGCTCTGCACAGCAAAAGAAACTATCATCGGAGTGAACAGGCAACCTACAGAATGGGAGAAAATTTTTGCAATCTACCCATCTGATAAACGTCTGACATCCAGAATCTATAAGGAACTTAAACAAATTTACAAGAAACAAACAATCTCATCAAAAAGTGGGCAAAGGATATGAGCAGACGCTTCTCAAAAGAAGACATTTATGCGGCCAAGGATTATATTCTTTAACAAATTCAAAGATTTTTTTTTTATAACACTTTGTGGTAGATTTTTTCTAAAAAGACCACAAATTCTTCCCTGCCCTGTTCCCGTGCCCTTTCAATGGAGAACTTTGCATCCCCTTCCATCAAGAGATGGCAATTGTACTCTTTTCTGGTCTGGCTTTGTGACTTGCTTGGTCATTAGAATGTATCAGAAGCAATGTAATTCCCTTTCCTAGCCTAGGCCTCAAGAAGCCTTACAGTTTCCTTCCCATTTGGGGACTCTTCCAGTCAGCATTTAAAACACTAAGCTAGTCTGCCAAAGGATGAGAGACCATTAGAGATAAACCATATCAACTGAGCCCATCCTAGGCCAGCCAGCTCCCAGCTGAGCTGACCCAGTAGTTGTCCACAGATGCACAAGTGAGCCCAGCTGAGACTCAAAGAGATGCTCCAGTGAGCTCAGCCTAATTTGCCAATCCACAGTATTGTGAATTAAATAAAAGACTGTTTTTTCAAGTCAGTAAGTTTTCAGAAGCCTTGTTCCATAGTAAAAGCTAATACATACCAAGTAGTGTCAGTAGGTGGTCATATCTATCACAATGTGTCTCTTTACAAGGACAGTGATTTGAGTGCCAGCTTCATCATTTATTATCTTGTGACCTTGAGTCAGTCAGTCCTTGTGCTCCTCTCCATCTTTAAATTAGGACTAATCGTCCAACGTACCTCACATGGTTCTGATGATTGAATAAGATAAAATCAATGCTGGGATGGATAGAATGGCCATGTTAGAGTGATGACCTTCAAGCTTCTTTGCAAACTTAAGGGTTTATATGGACTGTATAAATGTAGGTTATTAGTATTATTACTACACGTAGAGTAGACACATAATCAATATTGATGACACTATTGGAATAAAATTGCCAAGACCTGAAAGTACAAAGAGATAACCCTCCCAGGGCTCACTCACAGTGTTCAGACTTGTATTCTATGAGACATTCAGGAAAGAACTGTCATAAAGTAATAAAACTGGCCTCACGACACATTGGCACACAAACTCACATGGTTCCTGAATCCTGTTGTGTTCTGCGAATATCTAACAGGCAAAGGGAGAAAGAAGAAAGCCTGGAGGCAGTTTCTGGCTCTCTGCTGCCACACATCTTGAGATCATAAGGAGCAAGGATTAAGAATTTCCCAGGGCGACTCTGAATTCAGGATGTGAGAAATCCAGTACCATTTTGTAAACAGTCAAGCCCCAGAGGAACCACTGCCCAGTCATTACCAGTGCAACTTCTTTGCAGGAATCATAATCTGTCCCATTCCAAGGTTTAATGTAGCCCTAATGAGTCTATGATCTGTGTGGGTGTGCTGTCCTGGGAAAATAAAAGGACCCAAAGCCCTGGGACCACTTGGTGCCTAAGCCTTCCCAAGCCAGTTCTTCTTAATGAATTTTCTCAACCCAAGTAGATGTGGATGCTGTCTTAATTTGGGTTGATATAACAAAGCACCATAGACTGGGTGGCTTCAAAACAACGGAAATTTATTTATCACAGGTCTGGAGGCTGGAAATCTAAGATCAGGGTGCCAGCATGGTCACTTATGGTGAGACCTCCTTCCAGATTGTAGATGTCCAACTTCTCCTTGTATTCTCACATGGTAGAAAAGGAGTGAGAGAGTTCTCAGGAGCCCCTTTTATATGGGCACTAATCCCATTCATGAGAATTCCATCATCATGATCCAATTACCTCCCACAGGTGCTATCTCCTAATGCTATGGCATTGGAAGTTAGGAGTTCAACATACAAATTTTGAGTGGACAAAACATTCAGTCTATAACATCTGGGAATTCAGAAAAGACCATCTGGATCTTAGGACACCCAATCTTTCTTGATGTAATCACTCATTCGTTCCTTCTCAATGTCAAGGTGATTGTGGATTGTTATGTGAATGTGGATAGTGGATAGCAGCTTGGGGTCTGGAACCAAACTTCTCAAGTCAGAATTTCACCCATGCCACTCAGCAGTGTGGCTTTGGGCAGATTTGAGCCTGTTATCTCATCTATACAATGGGAATAATAAGTATAATCCTGCTAGTCACAATAATAACAAAAACAACCCCTTGGGTGGTGGTGAGAATTGGAGTGATATTGAAAACCACTTTGAATCATGCAAGTGTATTAGGACTCAATAAATGTTAACCATTCTTATGCTTGTTATAGATGAGCTTGGACAGGCTGTAAAATGACTCTGTCCTCACAGATTTCAAATTCTCTAGGAAAAGAGTGTGATGACGAAACAAATAACTGAGTAAGTAATTATAGATTTCTAGGAGTGCAGTGAAGGAAATAAATAAATATGATCAAATAGGACTTGGAGGGGAGGAGCTTATCTGGAGCAGATGGTCAGGGATGGTCTTGGGTGGCTGAAAATCTAGGATGAGGGTGCCAGCATGGTTGGATTCTGATGAGGGCTGCCTTCCAGGTTGCAGATGGCTGACTTCTTGTATCCTCACTTGGATACACTTGGAAAGGAAGTGAGAGAGTTCTCAGAGGACCCTTTCCTATGGGTACTAATGCCATTCATTAGTGAGATTAGGAGAGATATGAAGAAAGAGGGTTCAAGATGGAGGGAAGAATGAATGCAAAACCCCTGAAGCACTATCAGCTTGACATTGTCAAAAAACAGAAAAGAAAACCACGTAAATGGAATTTACGGAGAGAAGGGCAGACTAGCAGGGACGGAATGCCAAGAAGTAGGCAGAGTACTGTTCAAGTAGGCTGTATCAAAGAATATAAGAACAAAAATATTATAAATAAAATGAAAATAGTTTTTGTAATGCATAGGTTGGACATCCTCTGTCTCTTTTACAAGCACTTTAATTCATTTATTTACATTTTACTGGGTTTAAAAGAGGTTAAATAACTTTTGCAAAGTCACACAGCTCTCTGCTCTTTGCCCTAACTCTGAAGGTTCTCTGGCCCTCATTCAGTTCAGTACCTCCTCTCTCAATAATTTCCTTAGGTCTGCCTGGCTTTTATGGTGCATTTTTGGGTCTGCACTTCCTGTTGTCTCTAGCACTTCTTCTAGATGGTTTTATATTTGAACACTGAAAACCACACACCACAATCAGGAAGAGCTAGTCTTGGAAATACTAACACCCTCAGTTCCTGTTCTTCTGAACACCTGCTGGTGTTTTGGGGGGCCAAAAGAAGACATATTTAACCCATTAATGAAGCCCTCAGGTATAAGGAAAAGTTTCCAGTATTCAGTTTTGTGTAATGAGGACATAGGGACAGTGATATCACTGTCGTTCGAGCAAAGGACTAATGGCTATTCATAATAAAGAGTAGATGTGTGTGTGAGCACGTGTACGTGTATGCATAATGGCAATCAGCAGTCTGCAAAAAATTCAAACACTCTCTGCCAACTTTTTGAGCCTCAATTACTCATTCGTGGGTAGGAATTAAAAGTTCTTCCCAAGATTATAACAACAGATACTTATAGCACCCTTAGTGCATGCCAGGCGCTGGTCCACATCATACTCACATACCTTTACATACAATTCTACCTCTCGACAAACCCAATGAGGCAGGTACCGTCACTATTCCCATTTCATAAATGATGACCCTGAAGAATAAGAGAGTCAAGTCAACTTAACCAAAGTCATAAAGTGAGAAAGTGGCAAAACTAGAATTCAAACCCAGACTGTCCTGAACCAGAGCCTCTGTTTGTAATATATAGAAACGAAGTTTGGTGCATATTATGTGCTTAATATATTTTACAACCTTTCTTCCCACTTCTAAGGGGAATTCGAGTTAGCCACCCAGAATGATGTCTGTGGCCCAGCTACAACAACTACAGCTTATTTTTGTTCCCCCTGGCCCACAACTGTGGTTCACTCAATGGTCAGCCTTTAAACACTAGGCACATAAAAAAAGAAAAGAAATACCACAAACAAACTGATGGTGCTTGGCATCCCTCTCTTCAAATGGATGTGGTTGAAAGCTGATGAGATGTTAGAAATTCCTCTAGATCATGGCTGGGTTGTGTGGAAAGAACAAAAGGAATACTGATGTATCCCAAGGTGTTATCCTAACAGGATGGACCATCATGGCATTCACAAATTCTGAACTGGGTTCACAGCTTATGTTCTGACCTTCCTACCCCACTGGAATAAAATCAGCTTCCTTTTTGCTCCTGCCTCTAAGACTGTTCTTAAGTTTTGAGGAGGCTCATCACCTTCTGAGACCCAAACAGAAACGGAACAACACAGTTGTGTTTTTGTTTCAACTACTCTATCTTGCTCTGGGAGACTGGTTTAATAATTTATAACTTTCTTTCTTTCTGGCTGAGTCCTGTTCACCAATACAAAGTCATTCTTTGATTCATGAATTTTTTTTTGGCTCAAACATATTCAGTATCTAAACCCTGCCTGTTAGTATGAGCACAGCTTCAGTCAAAGGAAGAAAGAAAAAATCTCCAGAGGAAGATTCCCAGGAACCTGCTTTGTCTTTCCCATCTCAAAGCTGGGTATCATCGACATGCTTACTCAGTCCAACAAAATGCTTCAAAGTGGGTTCAGAGCTCTAGTTAAACACAAAATGGTTCGGATTGTCTTGGATTGAAGTTCTTTAAAAGCATAAAAAGAGATGCAATGTTTCAAAGGCACTAGAAACTACAAACATTTTTTAATTTACTTTTTCCTCCATCTTTTCCAGACAGGATTCCCAATAGCTTCCAACAGGATATGCAACACCACAAGGTAGTATAAATGAAAAGGTAGAGTGAAAGTTACTAGGAAAACAGACAGAGGGTGTGCAATAGAACTTGCTATGAGGTTAAAAAGCAGTTTGTCATGACTTGTAGTCCAGAAACTGGTGCAGCAAATATTTGGCTTTCAGCTTCCTGAGGAAAGTTTGCCTGTTTTTTCATTACTTGCAATACCCATGAAATAAAAACAGGCTACTTTTTCAAGAGAAATACAAATGTTCTTGTCACAAAGATCAGATTGAAATTTCTCTTTCAGATCCTTATAAAGAAAATATATATCATCTCAAGAACAATGTCCTTAACAATGTTTTTTCTTTTTTCTTTTTTTTTTTTTTGATACAAAGTCTCACTCTGTCACCAAGGCTGGAGTGCAATGGCATGATCTTGGCTCACTGTAGCCTCTGCCCCCTGGGTTCAAGTGATTCTCCTGCATCAGCCTCCCGAGTAACTGGGATTGCAGGCATGTGCCACCATGCCAGGTTAATTTTTGTACTTTTAGTAGAGACAGGGTTTCACCATGTTAGCCAGGCTGGTCTCAAACTCCTGACTTCAGGTGATCCACCCACCTCGGCCTCCCAAAGTGCTGGGATTACAGGTGTGAGCCACCATGACCGGCCATCAACGCTTTAAATTTTTTTAAATGCTTTACATTTTTAAAAAAAATAATGATTATCAATACAGCCAAAGTTATCCTACCAAGGCACGATTTTGGAACAGGCAATTTTGCAAGAGTCTATGTAATGTCATCTAGTGACTTGGCTTTGTCCAGAGATACATTTTGAAATTTCCAAAATCATCAATGGTATGTTTTAAGTAACTGCCTGTTGTTGGAGTTTTTCTTAATTGGTGTTCTGATAAATATTGAACTGGATTCAAGAGTTTATTCAGTGAAATTTCAAAAAACAGTGTAGCTTCTTTGGTTACTGTTGAAATCACATTTCTATGATTTAACAAATCAATGTCCTGGGTGGGTGAGTAGGAGATGATAGCATCTTTGTCTAGGTAGAGGGATGCACAGAGACCTGACAAAAATACATTCCTGAATATAAGACCACCCTACTTCTTTCTGTGTTAAACCCAGTGATTACCTAGGGAATAGGGCAGGATTATATTCACCTCAGAGCTGAGAAATAAGGGATCGGGTCCCCAAATTCTACTCTGTATGGAAAGAATAAAATAATGGTGACTGGAGCCATCATTAAGGCAGATGCTACCTAGACACCAGATTCAGTCAGAATAGAGTTTAAAGCCTTCAAAAAGCAGCTCTCTCTGATAAGCTCTTAGCAAAAGGTTCAATCAATATAACAATCTGGTTACTAGTTTGTTAAATGTTATTGATAACTTTGAGAAAAGACTCAGTTGGATACAAAGATAAATTGAAATTATAAAAAGAATCACCCAAAGAAAAATTTTAAACTGCTGAATAGAGAAGATACAGGACTCTGTATGAAGGTTTGTCTTTTCTTTGAGTTAGTGGGTGAGCTCACTGCTGAAGAGGGAAGGGATGATATGATAGTGGGGCTTGGATGGTGTAGAGATAATATAAAGGTGAAATATATTTCCTAAAGAAATGAAATAGAGTTGAATTGTAGCGGTTATTCTCTGCAAGATTTTGTGATGTTCATAATCAGAAAAACTGAATACTCAATGTGACCCAAGTTCAAGGACCTGTTAGGATGTATGGTGATGCCAAAGGTATGATAAACATACAAGGCCAAAAAGGATAGTTTGGTAATGTCTCAGCAAGCCATGACATTAGAAAGGGAGGCACATAAAGATAGAGGAGATAAAAAGGGTTAGGACAATGGTGAGAGATCTAGCTACTGAACATCCAGTGACAATGAATGCAGTGGTTGGAAAGAGGTTTTAGAGAAAATAGTTGTAGTTAGAGATTGAGAAGCCAAAGCTTAAGCTTGAGAAATTCAAATGAGTTAATGATGAAAACTTACTGTAAATGAAAACTATTCTATACTACAATTTATTGCTCATTTGATGATACGCAGAATGAAGAAAATGATGTTGATGATGGTAGTGATAATGATGATAATGGTGGTGATAGTGATGATGGTAGCAGAGGTAACAATGGTGATAGTGGTGGCGATGATGATGATGATGATGATGGTGGTGATGGTGGTGGTGATGATGATGATGATGATAGTGATGGTGGTAGTGATGATGATGATGATGATGGTGGTGATGGTGGTGGTGATGATGGTGATAGTGATGGTGAAGATGGTTATGATGGTGGTAGTGATGATGATGATGATGATGGTGGTGATGGTGGTGGTGATGATGGTGATAGTGATGGTGAAGATGGTTATGATGGTGGTGGTGATGATGATGGTGATGATAGTGATGGTGGTAGTGATGATGATGATGATGATGGTGGTGATGGTGGTGGTGATGATGGTGATAGTGATGGTGAAGATGGTTATGATGGTGGTGGTGATGATGATGGTGATGATAGTGATGGTGGTAGTGATGATGATGATGATGATGGTGGTGATGGTGGTGGTGATGATGGTGATAGTGATGGTGAAGATGGTTATGATGGTGGTGGTGATGATGATGGTGATGATAGTGATGGTGGTAGTGATGATGATGATGATGATGGTGATGATGGTGGTGGTGATGATGGTGATAGTGATGGTGAAGATGGTTATGATGGTGGTGGTGATGATGATGGTGATGATAGTGATGGTGGTAGTGATGATGATGATGATGGTGGTGATGGTGGTGGTGATGATGGTGATAGTGATGGTGAAGATGGTTATGATGGTGGTGGTGATGATGATGGTGATGATAGTGATGGTGGTAGTGATGATGATGATGATGATGGTGATGATGGTGGTGGTGATGATGGTGATAGTGATGGTGAAGATGGTTATGATGATGATGATGATGATGGTGATGATAGTGATGGTGGTAGTGATGATGATGATGATGATGGTGATGATAGTGATGGTGGTAGTGATGATGATGATGATGGTGATGATGGGGTGGTGGTGATAATAGTGGTGGTGGTGGTGAAAATGGTCATGAAGATGGGAGTAGTGGTTGTGATGTTTCTGGTGTGATTATGCTCTTCCTAGTCACAAGGAAGAAGATGTTTCCTCAGCTGTTTCCTTGCTCCCATGTTTTTACATGTTTTCTCCTTCTCCTGAACTGTTATTGCTTATCCTTGACTTATTGTATGCCTGGAGAATGTATTTCCACCCATCTTCTTCTCTCCATTTTTAGTGTCACTTCCTAGCCTAATGCACCATAATTTCTCACCTGAACTACTGCAACAACTTCCAAACTGATCTCTCTTCTTCCAATCTCGACTTTTCTTTCAACCTCAACCACCGACCTAAGTCCATTCTCTGCATGGTAGACAAATGATCTTTCAAAAGTATAGATTATATCTTGTTACTATCTGGCCTAAAACCCATGATCTAAGAAAAGCAACAAACAAACAAACAAAAGCGTAAAAATGAACTTTTTAGTGTAGCCTACAAAGTTCTCCATGATGTGGCCCCTGCCCAGCTCTGAGACCTCATTTTATGCCATTCTGCCTTTTGACCACAGAGCTCCACCCACACTGTTATCTCTTCAGATCTCTGAAAAATCTATGCTTTTATTAGCCGGGGGGCCTTTCAAAATAGCAAGTTTGACTTTTCTTTTCATTGCTGTAACCCCTGAGCCTGGGAGACCACACGGCCACTACTGGTACCAGAGCCTGGCAGACCACATGACTGCTATGTATGTGTGTTGAAGAAATAAAAAAGAGACAAAATGAATACTTCTCTTTTTTCTGTACTACCAGTATGTTTCACAGGCATCTCTATCGATGAATTTCTGACAGTAGATTATAATTTCATGTTTCATATCTTTTTTTTCTGCTAGAATATATGAGCTTCTTCAGGGTTGGGATCAGACCTGATTTAAGTCCACTTCCACAGAACTGAGCAAGTGTCAAATAGTATGCATTCTATAAACACAGTAAAAATTAAGAAATGCTACTGTAGGTGTGGGATCACCAACTGTGGGATCAGGGTGTCACATGAAGAATCAGGTATGTCATTGTTAAACATGATAACAAGCAACAAGGCAGCTTGAAGCAGAAGCAATGTAACAATGAAAATGAACTTTTATCACTGGGTGGATGGATCCACTTCTTTTTACTCCCAGATAGCCTACTGTATCCTTTGTCTTATCTGAAAATATCTTGTGTATACGCCAGTTTGTTTGAAACTTTTCTTTCCATGTTTTCTCTCTGAAGTCAAGGGACAGGAGAGAAATGACATTTTCTTTGCCAAGATCAATTTGAAGTCCTCAGCAGGAGCTCACATTAATCACCTTCTTAGAGGCTTTCTTTTTCTGCTGCTCAGAAAGACTATTGTTAAAGGCAAAGGGGCCAGGAACTTCATTGATTCTTTCTCCACTGTATATGAATAGGTCCTCTTTATCTAACTAAAGAGGTATATTGTCAAATGTTTCTGTATTCTACCCCTAGTACTTTGAACTGCATGCGGCTCTCTTGACCTAGGACAACAAAAGTATGCAAATCTTGTCTTCTCAGAGCTCAGGGAATAGAAAAAATCAAGGGTACATGTTCATTCCCCCAAATGGGCCAATTAGCTTTTCTGTATTCAGTGAACCAAAGCAGCCCCCATGACTGAGCATCTACTATGAGAAAAGCCTTGTGATAATTGCAGAGAAGGAGGAGATAAATGGTGTGGTCTTTTCCCTGGAGGATGTAACAATATATTGAGGAGACAGAGAGATGAATAAACCATCATAGTAAAGTGCTAAAGGCTCTAATAGAAGATGTACAAGGGAATTTGAAATGATAAAACACAGAGATTAGTGGTGCTGGAGAAGGTTTCCTAAGGAGAATGCCACTTGTGTCAGGTCAAGAAGGATGAGAGGGGGTTTTCCAAATAACTAGAATAGGAAGAATCTGCCAAAAAAAAGGAACATATTCTATGCTGTAAGTGTGGAAAAGGACTGACCATCAAGAACTCATCTTTTCCTTGGATAAGATCAGTTACGTTGATGTTGTTCACAGATCCCTGGGGCAGCCAGGAAAGCTGATAGGGGAGGGAAAGGACACTAAATATAATCCTTGCCCCTCAACCAACCTGCAGAGGTCCTGCCTTTTAGGGATTGATATGGTATCAGCACCAAAGGGTGACAGCAGGAGTAAAATTTTATTGTTCAAAACTGATGTACCACCTTCTACCCCATTTACCTATTCTATCCACCTTTATCTACCCCAATTATTTACCACTGCCTACTGTAGAGAAAAGAAGTGGGAACAGTGACCAAATTTGAAGCAAATGATCTCTTTTGCTGAAAGCCAGCCTACAGTATCCTACTTACTGCTCTACTATACCCTCAACCCTATTCCTAATTCAGTAAAAGAATGTTAAGCCACAGAGAAGCTAGATAAATTATCTCTTATCTCTAAAATTGCACACCAAAAAACATGGGAGGTGGGGAAGATTTTGGCATTTGAAGGTATGTGTGATATCAGCCTATTATTTAGATTTGTAAAGGGTACCACCAGAATAATTTCAAACACGTGGTTTAGCTACACAATCTGCCACTAATCCAAATTAAGATGTGGCATGTGCAGTGGTTCACACTTGTAATACCAGCACTTTGAGATGCAAAGGTGGATGAATCACGGGAGCCCAAGAGTTTGAGATCGGCCTGGATGCCACAACAAAACCCTATCTCTACAACAGATACAAAAATTAGCCTCATATGGTGGCATGTGCCTGTAGTCCCAGCTACTGAGGAGGATGAGGTGGGAGGATCATTTAAGCGAGAGAAGTCAAGGCTGCAGTGAGCTATGATCACACCATTTCACTCCAGCCTGGGCAACAGAGCAAGACTCTGTCTGAAACCCTGCCCCTACTCAAACAAAACAAAACAAAACAAAAAAAACCAACAATAACCAAATTAAGATGTGCTATTAGTGAAAAATATGCAATAAATTTTGAAGATTTGCTACAGAAAATGTATAAGATCTCAATTTTCATATTGATTTCATGTTGCAATGGTAAGATTTGAGCTGTATAGTGTTAAAATATTATTAACATTATTTTTCCTTGTGTCTTTTAACTTTCTTAAATGTGACTATTAGAAAATCTAAAATTGCATGTGGAGCTTGTATTCTATTTCTACCAGACAGCATTGTCTGTGAGATTAAAGATATGTTGCTTTAGGTTGCTAAATTTGTGCTAATTTGTTACAGCAGCAATAAAAACTGATGTGATGTTGATAAACCTCCATCAAAATATGGGGTCTGTGATCCAGTCACTTAAACACAAGAAAAGTTTTGTGACTGCCTGGACCAACAGAACAACACTGCATGCCCTGCTGTCCCTGTCCAAGAGCCTTGGAACACAGCCATCTTGTGAGGAAGCCTCCAGCCAATATCCAGTATCAACCATCACATATGTGAGTAAATGAGCTGACGCATGATTTCAGGCCCTGGCCTTACAGTCTTCCAGGTGAGGACATAGATAAAATGATGTGAAGACAAACCATCCCCACCATGCCATCTGAATTTCTCCACCTTGTTACCTTCCATATCAGCATATGAAAGGTGGCTTGTTTAATGTCCTAGGATAATTGGTAAACCATCAGTTTAGCATTTAAAAAGTAATCTAGATTATTTCCCCCACAATTTAAATGTCCAGAAAATTGAAACATTAACTTGATAATTATGGGCCCTAGATACAAGAAACACTATATATATGGGATGTCTTGTCTTGGCATCATTTTATCTATGTCCTCACTTGAAAGACTCTAAGGCCAGGGCCTGGAATCACCTGTCAGCTCATTTACTCACATATGTGGTGGTTGATACTGGATATTGGCTGGAGGCTTCCTCACAAGATGGCTGTCTTCCAAGGCTCTTGGAGAGAGGCAGTTAGTTGCATATATAGGTAAAATGCTCATTCTTGTCATTGGGTTTCCTCTGAGCTCCACTGATTTCCTGGATAAATCAGGTGTATATAATATGTCACATTCTCTTCAAGCTCAATTACCCTGCCCCACCATTTATCTTTTGGATAAATATTTCTCTGCTTCTTTATTCAAACTGTCATTGCCTTAGTTCAGGCTCTCAGAACTGCTCAGACTATCACATTCACCTATCATTTTATATGGGCTCTCCAAACCCCTAGAAATCAGGTAGTTTCATGTAGGAAGTGATTTAGAGCACAGGAGTAAAAGAACAGGGAGAATAAAAGAGGGAAGGAGAGAAAACACTGAGCTTGTCATCACTGCAGACAACAAGGGCTTGATCCTGTTTTTTTTAAGGAGGCTAGAAATAGGACTCCAATCCCTTCTAGCTTGTAGGATTTCTGCTGAGAAATCTGCTGTTACTCTGATACATTTTCCCTTACAGATTAACTAATGCTTTTGCCTCACTGCTCTTAAGATTCTTTCCTTCGTCTTAACTTTAGATAAGCTGATGACTATGTGCCTAGGCAATGATCTTTTTGCAATGAATTTCCCAGGTGTTCTTTGAGTTTCTTGTATTTGGATATCTAGATCTCTAGCAAAGCCAGGGAAGTTTTTCTCAATTATTCCCTCAAATATGCTTTCCAGACTTTTATATTTCTCTTCTTCCTCGGGAACAGAAATTATTCTTAGGTTTGGATGCCTAACATAGTCCCAAACTTCTTGGAGGCTTTCTTCATTTGTTTTTTGAATTCTTTTTTTCTCTGTCTTTGATGGATTGAGTTAATTCAAAAGCCTTGTCTTCAAGCTCTGAAGTGTTTTCTTCTGCTTGTTTGATTCTGTTGCTGAGACTTTCCAGTGCATTTTGCATTTCTATAAGGGTGGCCTCGATTTCCAGAAGTTGTGACTGTTTTTTACTTATGCTATCCATTTCACTGAAGAATCTTCCTTTCATATTCTGTGTCATGTTTTTGATTTCTTTAAGTTGGAGTTCACCTTTCTCTGGTGTCTCCTTGATTGGCTTAATCATCAACCTTCTGAATTCTTTTTCTGGCAATTTAGAGATTTTTGTCTTCATTTGGATCCATTGCTTGTGGGCTGGTGTGATCCTTTGAGGGTGTTAAAGAACCTTGTTTTGTCATATTAACAGAATTGTTTTTCTGTTTCCTACTCATTTGGGTAGACTATGTCAGAGGAAAGATCTGGTACTCAAGAGCTGCTGTTCAGATTCTTTTGTCTCAAAGGGTGTTCCCTTGATGTGGTGTTCTCCCCTTTCCCTTAGGAATGAGGCTTCCTGAGAGCTGAACTGCAGTGATTGTTTTTGCTCTTCTGGGCCTAGCCACCCAGTGGAGCTACCAGGCTCTGGGTTGGTACTGGGGAGTGTCTGCAAAGAGTTCTGTGATGTGATACATCTTCAGGTCTCTTAGCCATGGATACCAGGACCTGCTCTGGTGGAGGTAGCAGGGGAATGAAGTGGACTCTGTGAGGGTCTTTGGTTGTATTTTTGTTTGGTGCACTGGCTTTGTGTTGATTGGACTTTCAAGAGTGCATCCGCTGTGGTACTATAGGTAGGAAGCAAACTCCCCTAGGGTCATCTGGTTACATATTCAGGTTTCTCAGGTGGTAGGCAGGGCCATAGAACTCCCAAGAAATTATATCCTTTGTCTTTCGCACCCAGGGTGGGTAGAGAAAGGGTAGGCCCAGAGCTGGGCGTGTCTGAGCTCAGACTCTCCTTGGGCGGGGCTTGCTGGGGCTGCTGTGGGGGATAGGGGTGTGATTTCCCAGCCAATGGAGTTATGTTTCCAGGAGGATTATGGCTGCCTCTGCTGAGTCATAAACGTGGCCAGGGAAGTGGGGGAAAGCTGGCAGTCACAGGCCTCACCATGCTCCCATGCAACACACAGTCCTAAAGGCCAGTATCACTCCCACTGTGCCCCGCAACAGTACCAAGTCTATTTCCAGGCAGCTGGTGGCCAGGGCTGAGAACTTGTTCCACACCACCAGCCTCCCCACTGAGAAAGCAATCAGACCTTAGAGTTTTTTAGCATCTCAGGGAAACTGCAGAAGCGACACAGTTCCTTCAGAGCATCTGTGGATTCTCTCAGCTTTCCTGGTATGTTGCTGTGGTAGCTCCTTGAGCAAAAGTTCACAATGTGAGTCTCCACACGCTGATCCATCTGTCCGAGCAGGAGCTGCAAGGTAGTCCTGCCTCCTATCTGCCATCTTCAGAACATGTCAAAGATATCCGTTTCCATTGGAGTTCTTCAACTAGGAAGATGTAAGTTTGAGGCTGCTGATGTCCACTCTTTTACCTCTGGCAGATGCTTGAATGAAAATTAAAACAACTTGGAAAAAAGTTATGCCAAAATACATAAGGAGACAGATTCCTGATTATATCATTTGGACACCTAGATCTAGCCATGCCTGAATCCAAATATTCTTGACTTTTCCATGTGCCAATATAATTTATGCTTAAACCAACTTGAATTATATTTTGCCAGGTGCCATTTAAAGGGATGTGACAAATACACTCATAATCTGTTCCCTCCTTCCTTTCCATGCTTACCTCTCACCATTCCCCACCATGCATTTCAGTACTTTATTTGTATCAAAATCTTTGCCTGCTTTGAAACACATCAGTCACTTTTAAGCCTCTGTTCCTATGCATACACATTTTTATTTTCTTATACAATTCTGTCTTTCCTAGAAGAAATAAAACAGAGAGGAAAATTATGTCTTTTTAACTATGTAATCCAATAGTCTAATATATCACTTATTTAACAATATGATCAATGTGTCCTCCAGGCACTGTGCTAGGTGACAGATATCCATGTTGACCAAGACAGACTTTCTCTGCCCTTGTGGGAAGTATATTCAAGCAAGGAATATACTCACATGTTTCTGACTAATTATTCTTTTATTGTAGAGATGTTTTCCTCTTGGAAATCAATAAATGAAAACATGGATAAATTTCAAAAAACAAGTAATTGAATGGAATTGAGTAAAAACACTTTAGAATAAGCTGCCATCATTTTAAACTTATTTTACAGGTAAAATTTATTTTATATGTACAAGGAAGTTGGGATATATAGTTTGGACCCTCTGCCACTACCCCCAGACCATGGTCTCTTTACCAGTCTGTGTTATATTTTTATCTTTCTGCAAAAAGTGGTGAGAAACTACTATAACAAGTCATATCAGCATCCTGTGATCTAAATCACCATTTCTTTAAGAATAACAAGTTTTTTTGCATGTTTATTTTATTTATGTTTGACAATCATTGTAGTCAATATCTGAGAATTAGATGAACTATGTAAAAAAATCAAATTCCTCTAATGGTTAGAAATAAAATTATCCCTTGTTATAGGTAAAATCTTGATGGAATCAGCTATTGATTATCTGGCATATACCTTGGAACAGTTGATCCAATTGTAGAAATTTTCTGTAAGGCTCAATGATTCTCTCATGTCAGATGCCTCCCAAATCCTGCACTCTTTAAAACCCAGACACGGAAGCCTGACTGCAAGCTTTTGGCTGAAAGACTAACATGGTATTTAAAAAGTAAAATACTTTGGTCTCTTTTGTCCCACAAAGTTCAAATTTGCCCTACAGCAATAAACACCTTATCTGAGATGTATGCAGTATGGGCTAAAGTCTTCAACCATGAAATTATATGACTGTACCTTGACCTCTGGTTTTCTCCAGTGAATCTCACTGATAGAATACAAACAGCAGCTCTGGGCTGTTTCTCTGATCCATTCTGTGAATTGTGTAAATCTTGAGGAATGCAGACTTCCATACAAAGGTGTTCAGGTAGCAGCAACATCTTTATCTGTCCTCGCTTACCCTGGGCAATACTGAGCGGGCCCAGGGACTCATGCTACATAATGTATGTATCTGACCATTTTCCTGTCCATGCCTCCAGCAGGCAAGGAAGAGACTGGGCTCCCTCCGGATGTGAAAATCAAGGCCTTGTTACAGTGATGAGTAATGCTGATAAAATGCTATGTTGAGGCAGAAAACCAATCCCCCCAATTTGGTCTGACCACTTACTGTAATTAGGAATGGTTTTCAGCTAACCTCTGGAATATGTGATATAATGTCACAGTACTCAAAGTGTGGACACTATAGACCAGCAGTATCAGAATCATCTGGAGTTTGTTACAGATGCAGAATTCCAAGCCTCATCCCGGATCTAATGAATCAGAGTCTTTGTTTGAACCAACCCCCAGGTGCTTCTTTTGCACATTAATGTTTTAGAAGTACTAGTGTAATGGAGCTCTGCTATTCCCATCTCAAATCCTCTCATCCTATTCTGATAAAAATACCCTGAATGCATTTTGTTTTTTTGGAGGTGGACCCAATTCTCTTAACCTTCAGACCCATGGGTGAGGAAATCAGTATGTCCCATTCTCTGACCACAGCCATTAGTTCAGGGATGGGCACGGGATTAATTGCAGGCAGAGGCCTTCAGGCCCATGACAATTACTTGAGCCTTTGTGGGTGAGATGCTATCTTCACTTTTGCACTTGAACTTGGAAGGATGTGAGCTTGGTTAGCTGCCAAAGGCCATCTTGTAGAGCTTGATGATGAATCTACAATTAGAAATCAGAGGCAAGAAATGGGTAATAATAAACCTTTCTGGTCTTATTTTAGCCCCTGGATCATGTACTGCTTGAAATCCTCCTCCATATTGTTAGTATAATGCAATCAATTTGTTTTAAGCTCTAAGCTTTGTGTTAGCTTATGATGTTGTTTGACTATAAGTCAGTTTGAGTTGGTGTGTTAGGGATCTCCAAGGGTATGTGTGTGTGTCTGTGTGTGTGTGCATGTCTGTGTGTGTGTGTGGAGACAGAGAGAGAAATTTACATTAAAAATTGGCTTACATGATTGTGGGGGCTAGCAGGTCTGAAATCTGTAGGGCAATCTGGTAGGCTGGAGATTCACATAAAAGCTGAGGTCTTGAGTTCAAAGGCTGGAAACTCGGGCAGGATTTCTGTGGTGCAGTCTGAAGCTGGAATTCTCTCTCCATTGAGAAACCTCAGTCTTTGCTGTTAAGGCCTTCAACTGACTGGATGAGGCCCACCCATATTACGAAGAGTTATCTGCTTTCCTTAAAGTCACCTCATTGTAGGTATTAACCAGGTCTAAAACATACCTTTACACCTCAAAGTTCTGTCCCAATTAGCTACAATATACTGATCTAATATCTCTCTATGGAAATGTCTCATGTACTTGAAATGTATATTTAATAAGATAATGCCATCAACCAGTACAGCTCTAAAGAAGGCCCTGGACTCAAGTGATCCTACCACCTCAGCCTCCCAAGTAGCTGAGATTATATGCGTGAGCCCCGACGCCCAGCTCAGAATTTATTTATCTGGTAACTGAAGGCTTATGCCCCTTGAGTAACATCTCCCCATTTCCTCTACTCTCCAGCCCCTGGAAACCACCATTCTATTCTCTGTTTCTTTTAGAGCAACATTTTTAGAGTTTACATGTAAATGAGATCATGCAGTTAAAAAAAAGAGTAAAAAATTAAAAAAAAAATAAAATAAAAAATACCTTTACAGCAAGAGCTAGACTAGTATTTGACCAAACAACTGGTCTTTTCAGGTTGATACATCTTTCCAGACTGATATATACAATTAACTACCACAATTGGGGATTTTGAACCTTGAAATGAGATGGTTGAGGGTGGGGCTAAAAATCCTTAGGGTTTAGAGGTGATGCTTCTACTCAGCCTAACATACATAACTGAATCCTAGCTTTCTGCTTTCTTTAAAAGGGTTGACTTGTTTAAGAAAATCAGCAAAATTATTTGCCCCCATTTTTGTTCTATGAAATCTAAGGAGCTAGAGTTGGGAAAGACTTTAAGATTTAATCAGGTTTTCAAATATCAATGATTTGCTTACTACTATAATAATGATTTCTTCTCCCCATAGTTATGGTTCACAACACACAACACTCATGCCTACGTATGTGATATTTTTCTTTAAATATATATTATTCTTTAATAATGGAATTTATTTACAAAAGTAATCTTTATATTACTGCCATAAATGCAAATCCCACATCACTTGCCTTAAATTCATGAATACTCACATAAATAAATGTGGAAGCAAAATGTTTCACAAGTCTTGCAAGATACTATTATCTGCAAAAATAATATCTGCATCTAACAATTTATTTCCCTTTTTTTAAAAAAAAGGGATACAAAGCAAGTATCAAGGATTAAAGACAGATGAGACATTCTTCTTGAAATAAAAAGGTATAATTAAAAGGAAATTGAAAAGGAATAACCTTTTTTTGCTTGATTTTATGTTATTGAATGACATGACTGTGTAACATCTGCCATTAGCAACTGTGGCGTGTGACCCATCCTTTACAAAACACTAATTCCAGCCAGGCGCGGTGGCTCTCACCTGTAATCCCAGCACTTCGGGAGGCCGAAGTGGGCAGATCATGAGGTCAGGAGATCAAGACCATCCTGGCTAACACGGCTAAACCCCGTCTCTACTAAAAGTACAAAAAAATTAGCTGGGCATGGTGGCGGAGCCTGTAGTCCCAGCTACTCGGGAGACTGAGGCAGGAAAATCACTTGAACTCGGGAGGCAGCGGTTGCAGTGAGCCGAGATTGCGCCACTGCACTCCAGCCTGAGCGACAGAGGGAGACTGCATCTCAAAAACAAAAGAAAAAAGAAACGCTAATTCCAGTTAACACTGATTGCATGATTTCCAGCTACTATGCTACTATAACCTTAAGGCAGTGCCCTACATTACTTGGACTCTTCCTGTGATGAGAAACTCATTACCTACTAACACAAATTCCATCATTGGATACAGATATAAACTAGAAACCTCTGCTCTTTGCTGAGCTGAACAACCCCTTGTAGCTTCTACTGACTGAGATCACAGTGCTACCTCTTGGGGACACACAGACTGTGACCTTACCCTTACCCAAATCCCACATGCCAGCCTTCCAAAGAGCTGAAGATGGCTCCTCCAGTTTCTGCTCTTATAACTTCCATGTATAATAATCATATTAGTTAAGCCTCAAACCAGACATCAAGAGCCAAAACATAGCAGGGGCATTGATACTTTGGAGAGTGGAACATTTAAATTCAGGACAGACATGTCCATCTGATCAATCTCACTCACCTCCCTCTCTCATTATGTTCCAGCCACTGAGATTGTCTCCTACTTTTTTTTTTTTTTAAACATGTCGGTGTGTTCTTGCTTGGAGATCTTTCTACTTTCTGTTCCTACTGCCTAGAAAGATACTTCCCAGTTCTTTTGAACAGCCCTCATCTTATAAGTTGTCTCATTTTAAATGTCATTTCCTTGCAGAGATCTTTGAATAACCAAACTAAAGATTTTTTTGATCTTATAAAAACTTTATAGTCTCTGACCCTTTTTTATTTGCTTCACAACACATCACTCTCTCAAATTAACTTGTTGGTTTACTTGGTTTTTTTAAATAAAAGTGTAAACTACAAGACAGCAGGGAATTCATTGCTTCATCTCCAGTACTGAAAACAGTGCTGAGAACCTAGTTTGCATTTAGTAAGTATTTGTTAAATGAATGGGTGAGGTCAAGATACAGTACTGATATTTTCAAGCTTTTGCAATGTATTTCCTCAGTCATTTATCTATGCATTTCTATGCTCATTAAGTCAAAGTATTTGTTTAATTAAGAGTAATATGTGTCTTCTTGAGTACTGCAAACCATCTTGCCACTCCCCTAATTTTACTCTAGTTTGCCTATTTCATTTTTCATGTGCTTCTGGCAAAACTGAGTCTTCTATGTGTGTTCTGACCCCGTTACAGTAGATGTACAACCTTCTTTATTCTGGGTGGTTTACTTCCATTAATAGAGTCTACAACCACATCAGATTTTTTGGCAGCCTTATCATTCTTGCAGTACTTATCATTCTTGCAGTACTTATAAGCTTAATGTCCAAAAATAAAGGGGGCTGAGTTTCTATTTTTCTGCTAAGCCACATGTCTTGGGAAGCTGGCTTTTTAATATAAATCCAGGGCCTTGCATTCATCCTTGTTAAATTTCATCATATCCTCTGACAGGTATTTGTGTCATCTTTGCATCTCCCAATCTGTGGCTCTATTTGGGTTCTGGCAGACTGTGTAAGAGGTGATTTGCAGAGTAGCTTCATTGCAAGCAAAGGGTGAGTGACAATTGAACGTACTGAGATCCCATTTCTCCACTGTATCCAGTGTGGGCCTAAACCAAGGCAAGGAAAAATGACACACCTTGGAAATATAAAAATGTAACGATCCCAATGATAATAGTAAACATTCACTGTTTTGGCTGTCTGTGACTGGGTAATGAATCACACCAAAATATAGTTGCTTAAAACAACAATTTGTTATTTCTCACATTCTGTGATTTGATTCTTTTTTATGTAATATTCATGGAGGGACCAGGAAAGCCAGAAGTGCTGAAATGACCTCATTCACGCAATGAGTAGTTGGTGTTGGATGCTGTCTGGGAGTTCAGATGGGGCTTAGGATGGAGGCCTCCCTTCCTCATGTGGATCTCTGCACATGGCTGCTGGGCTTCCCCACACCATGGAGACCGGGTGCCTGCATCACTATTCCCAGAGGTATAGGTACAAATATAACCGTGTTAATCTCCAGCCTTGGAAGTTGCACATCTCTCTCTCTTACTGCATTTTATTACTTATAAAAGGTTACAAGGCTAGCTCAGATTTTGCAGATAAAGAAAATGAGGCTCAATAAGAAGTTGCACACTTGATCTGTTAGACCTTTCACTGGAGAGAGACTGAGCTTTGAGATTCCAGAAGCCAGGAGGCATGGTATCAGGGTGCTGCATGTGTGTATGTGTATTAAATATTATTATTCAAAAGTAATACAAGTATACCCCAAATTTACAAGCGTTTATTTTTAGAAACTACAAATAAAAATAAATAAATAAATAAAGTAAAAAATAAATACTTTTTACTAGTCTCATAGTTTGAGGTCTTAAATTTTTGTCTTTAATCCATCTTGAGTTGATTTTTGTATTATGGTAAGAGATTAGGGTCCAGTGTTACTCTTCTGCATATGGAAATCCAATTTTTCCAACACTATTTGTTGAAAAGTGTGTCCTTTCCCCAATGTATGTTCCTGTCAACTTTGTCAAAGATCAATGGGCTGTAAATATGTGGTTTAATTTTTGGTTCTCAATTCTCTTCCATTGATTCACATGTCTATTTTTATACCATGCCCTGCTGTTTTGGTAACTATTGTCTTGTAATATAATTGGAAATGAGGTAATGTGATGCCCCCAGCTTCATTTTTTTTGCTTAAGATTGCTTTTGGGTTCTTTTTTGGTTCCATATGAATCTTAGGATTTTTTTGTTTCTTTAAAAAAATAAAAATCTAATTTTGCTTGGATCTTCTCTTTTTTATCTTGGTTAGTCTAGCAAGTAGTTTATGAATTTTGTTTATTTTTTCAAAAAGCCAGCTATTATATTGTGATCGTTTGTGTGTTTTTTAGTCCTATTTTGATAGGGATTGCACTGAATCTATAGATTGCTTTAGGCAATCTATACAGTCATTTTAAAGATATTAATTTTTCCAATTCGTGAGCATGGGGGTGTTTTTCCATTTAGTTACGTTGTCTATAATTTTATATTAGTGTTTTTTAGTTTTCCTTTTAGGTATTTTTTACTTACTTGGTTAAATTTATTCCTAGGTATGTTTTTTTTTTATAGTTATTTTAAATGGGATAGCCTTCTAGATTTTTTTCTTGGCTAGTTGATTATTGGTGTATAAAACACTACTAATTGTTGTATGTTGATTTTGTATCCTGCAACTTTACTGAATTTATTTGTCAGATTTAAGAAGATTTTTTTTGTGTGTGTGTGAAGCTTTTAGTTTTTTCTAGACATAAGATAATATCATCAACAAAGAGGGACAATTTGACTTCCTTTTTTCCAATTTCGATGCCTTTTATTTCTTTCTCTTGACTGATTGCTCTAGCTAGGACTTCCAATACTATGTTGAATAGTAGTGGTAAGAGTGGGCATTATTGTCTTTTACCAGTTTTTAGGAAAAAAGGCTTTCAGTTTTTCCTTGTTTGGTATGCTCTTAGCTGTGGGTCTGTCATAGATGGCCTTTGTAATGTTAAGGTATGTTTATAATGTTAAGCTTGTTGAGAGTTTTTATCATGATGTGATGTTGAATTTTATCAAATTTTGTGTGTGTGTCTACTGAGATGATCATATGGTTTTTGTCCTTCATTCTGTCGATGTGATTTATTATGTTTACCAACTTGTGTTAAGTTGAACCATCCTTGCATCCTTGAGATAAATTTTACTTGACCATGTTGTATGCATCTGTGTGTGTGTGTGTATACATATACACACACATATATATATATGATGTTGGATTCAGTTTTCCAGTATTTTCTTGAGAATTTTTGTGTCTATGTTCATCAGGGATATTGGCCTGTACTACTCTTTTCTTGTTGTGTCCTTGTCTGGTTTTGGTATCAGGGTAATGCTGGCATTGTAAAATTAGGATCATTCCCTCCTCTTTAATGTTTTGCGGTGGTTTGAGGAGAAACGGTGTTAGTACTTTTCTGAAAGGTTGGTAGAATTCAGCAGTAAATCTACCCAGTCCTGGACTATTCCTTGTTAGGAGATTTTTTTTTTTTTAATTTACTGACTCAATGTCACCACTCATTATTGTCTGTTCAGGTTTTCTGTTTCTGTCTGATTCTATCTTGGTAAGTTGTATATGTTTGGGAATTTTCCAGTTTCCTCTCAGTTTTCTAGTGTGTGAGCATATAATTGTTCACTATAGTCTTTGATGATCTTTTGTATTTCTGTGGTATTAGTTGTAATGTCTCCTGCATTTCTAATTTTGCTTGGATCTTCTCTATTTTTCTTGTCTAGTCTAGTAAGTAGTTTCTGAATTTTGTTTATTTTTTCAAAAAACCAGCTTTTATATTGTGATCTTTTGTGCTTTTTTTTCAAGTCTCTATTTCATTTAATTACTCTCTGGTTTTAATTATTTCTTTAGTTCTACTAATTTGGGGTTTGGGTGTTCTTGCTTTACTAATTCCTAGAGGAGCGTCACTATATTGTTCATATAAAATCCTTTCTTTTTTTTAAATGTAGGTGTTGATTACAATAAACCTCCCTCTAGGCACTACATTTGCTGGATCCCACAGGTTTGGATATATTGTGTTTCGATTTTTGTTTGTCTCAAGACATTTTTGATTTACTCTAATTTCTTTCTTGACCCAGTGGTTATTCAAGAGCATGTTGTTTAATTTCCATGTATTTGTGTAGTTTCCAAAGTTCCTCTTGTCATTGAGTTCTAGTTTTATTTCATTGTGATCTGAGAAGCTGCTTAATAAGATTTCAATTTTTAAAAATTTTTTGAGGCTTGTGTTGTTTCCTAACATATGGTCTATCCTGGAGAATGCTCTGTGCGCTGATGAGAAAAATGAGTATTCTGGAGCTGTTAGATGAAATGTTCTGTAAATGTCTGTTAGGTCTATTTGTTATAATGTGCAGTTTAAACGCAATGTTTCTTTGTTAATTTTCTGTCTAGATGATCTGCCCAGTGCTGAGAGTGGGGAGTTGAAGTTCCAACTATTACTGTATTGGAGTGTCTGTCTCCCTTTAGATCTAAAAATATTTGCTGTATATATCTGGGTCTTTTTCCCCTCAAGTTTTTACTTACTCAGAGACAGCCAAAAACAGAAATAGTTTTTTTCTCCTAAACCTGCAAGTCCTTGTTTCAAAGTATTTCCTCTAAATTCTGTTTGAATATTGAACATTTCCTTCTTTAGACCATCTTACCCCAGCTCTCCCCACTCCCACTTTATTATAGGCAGTGAAAAAAAGCCAGTCAATACTTTCAACATTCTTCTGGAAATCTCCTTAGCCAGATCCACAAATTAATGGAGTGCATTTTCCTATTTCATACTTTACTATAGGTAGGTGTTGCCAAATGTCTCATCTTTGCATAGGACAGGCTGCCTTTTCTCCAAATTCCAATAAAAATTTTCTCACTGCCTTTCAAGCCTCTAGTTACAGTCTCCTCACTGCCCTTCAGCTGCTACTGCTTTTCCATACCAAGGCCAATGCCACATTGGAACTCCTCATGGCCAGTTGACTCCCTCACAGCATGGAGGCTTGGTTCCAAGGAGCAGTGTTCCAAGAGGTGAAGATAGAACCTTTAGATCTTTTAAGACATGGTCTTGCAGTTACACATCTCCCTCCTATCACATTGTATTGGTCATAAGAGGTCACAGGGCAAACCCAGATCTGAGGGGAGCACAGACTCCACCTCTTCCTGAGGGAGTGGCAAGATCACAGTAAACAAAAGTAAGTAAGATATGGGACATTGCTCTGGCCATCTTTGGAAACACAGTCTGCCTCATTTGTGCAACACATGCTATGTCCTAGGCTCTGTTCTAAGCACATTCCATGTAATTATTAAACCACATGATTCTTAAACTCCTGTGAGATCAATTCATGTTGTCTTCATCTTACGGATAAAAACAAGGAGGCACAGATAAAATTACTATATAATTAAGGTTACAAGTTAGTCAGTTGCAGCACTGGAGTTTGAGTTTGGGGCAAATCTGGCTCCTGAGCCTTTGTGCTTAACCTCTACCCCTTTCTGCCTATCTTTCGAGGGCAACATGTATCACTAAGTGGTCAGATCTCCCAGAGTGAAGAAATTTTCCTAAGGAGAACACACCTCTTATACTGTGTTAATTTATTCCTTTACTCATTCAAATGTTTATTGAAATCCTGCTAAGTACCAGGCACTGTTTTGGACATTGAAAGTATAATGATGAAATTATTCCAGCTTTCAAGCAGCTTATAATACATATTAGGAAAACAGCTATTATGAATTCTTTGAATAATGGCTATTATGGTTTTCCTATACACTTCCAAAAAGCAATAAAATGCACTACTATGAGAGCTTTACATAATAGGATGATTTGGGATTTGGCCCAGGGTCTAAGAAGTTTAAACATTTAACATTTAAAATAATGATTTGAAAGACTGTACAAATGCCCTGCCTTTTGTCCCTCAGCAAGTGTCTCCCTCTTCAAACCTTCAGGTGTTTCTTCCCCAGTCATAGAAGAAATCTAGTTGCTTGTCCAGGCTGAGCTTCCTTGAGAGTTGGCAGAGAGTATTGTGCCTACTCTCTTGGCCAAGGGCAGGGTGTCTGCTGGTTCTTGGTAGAAATGGGAGGCCCTGTCTTCACACATTTCTCATGATGTTAAGTCCCCATATCTTCCTGATTGTCCTTAGTACAAATTGCTTTTGACTGTGCTGATAGATAGATTGAATAAAACTTGAGGATCCACAGAATTCTTCCTGGGTAAAGTGACATTTAAAACAAAGATGAGAAACTATGATTCTGATGGGCATCCATGAAAAAGTGCCAAGCCAATTGTCTCTCTTGGGTGCCGATTTTAGTAAATGTGGGCGAAGTAGAGGTGATTATCACATAAGCTCTGTTGTCAGGAGTCTGACTTGAATTCTCTCCCTGAGAATTCAACTGTCACACTTGGAGTGTGACAATAAATGAATTACTCAACCTCTCTGAATGTCATTTCCTCTTCTGTAAAATAGGAAAGAGGTGAAATCATTGTGAACTATTGTGAAGATCAAATAGGATGACATTGAACACAGTGCTTGGCACAAAGACAGAGCTCAGTGTTGGTAGCGTCTTATTAGATTACTAGTAATCTTGTTTAAGTCAAGAGAGAAGAAGGTTTGCAAGGAAAGAAGCAAGCCTTTATTTATCTACCCAGATAGGCATTGCACAGAACGTGTTAACTCAGCAGACCTGAGTTGCCCAAACTCTGCACATCCCAAAGGTCTTCAGGACTGGCTCCTGACCTGATCCTGGCCTTTAAGTCCTTGGAATATCCTAAGACTGTCTTTGCCTCAGAAGAATGTCTTTGTATACCTGAGATCTTGAGCCATGTCAGATCATTTATGCTAACAATGTGATTTACAGTACATGATCATTATGACTTTGGGCCATACTGTATCAATTCAACATCATGTTTGGGGGGTGGGGAATAGATGCTGAGTAACTAAGGCCAGTCATATGGGTCGCCCATGCCTACATGACTTATCTTCAGTAAAAATCCCAGACAGGGCTCAGGTGAGCTCCCCTTGTTGGCAACTTCACAGGTATTGTCACATATTATTTCTGGGAGAATTAATGACTCAACTGAGAGAGGACAGCTGCAAACTCAGATCTAGTTTTTCCTAGACTCTGACCTATGTGTATTTTTTTTTTTTTTTTTTTTTTTGCTGATTTTGATGTGTATCCTTTGACTGTAATAGAATAGAACTGTGAATATAATACCTTTCTGAGTCCTGTGAGTCCTTCTAGTGAGTCCTCAAATCTAGGGTGGTCTTAAGCTTCCCCAACACAGATACTGTGCTAGGTGCTGCCTTCATGACATCTTACTTAATTTAATCTTCATCACCACTAAGCAATGAGACTGATATACACAGAGGTAATATTCTAAGGTGAGGCTGTGAGGCAGGCTCACCTATTTAGTAAGTGTTCAGCCAGGGTCTGAACCCAGGACTGCCAGATTTCAGAGAAATGGGTGTTACTTGGGCTGGTAATTTCCATGGACCAAGTACACATATGGGACAAGGGCACTGTGTCCAGGCACTAATAACGCCAGTTTCTCTGGCCTGATTGTGGTTTCTCTTGGCTAGTAGAAAACATGAGGTATGAGACAGAGGCATAGAGAAATGGACAGAGTATCAGAAATGACAGCCTGCTACCCCTCAGTCATCACCTGCTGAACTATCTATAATTTTTTCCAGGAACTAGAGAAGGTGCACATCAGGAAGCAAGTGTCCCTCATAGACCAGGGTAGCCAGAAATAAAAAAGGAAAACAGATTGAGTCTCAAAGAATCTTCTGGCTGGTTTTTTCTATATTTTCTATTAAAAACATTTTTTTGAGGAACAAAACATATCTGTATGCACTGATAGAGAAATATCTCCAATACAGACCATCAGGAGGTAACATCAAGGTGTAGAAAGATGTATAGTGTATAGTTTTTGTGCAAAACAAAACAAATGCACATACACCTACATATATATACTTAATATCTTTTATATTTGTTATATATATGTATATATATGACATATACAGTATCCGTTACCTACATATCTATGTGTATTAGTCTGTTCTCATGCTGCTAATAAAGACATAACCGAGACTGGGTAATTATAAAGGAAAGAGGTTTAGTTGACTCACAGTTCCACATGGCTGAGGAGGCCTCACAATCATGGTGGAAGACAAGGAGGAGGAAAGTCACATCTCACATGGCAGCAGGCAAGAGAGAGAGAGCCTGTGTAGGGGAACTCCCCTTTATAAAAACATCAGATCTCATGAGACTATCCACTCTCAGGAAAAAAGCACAGGAAAGACCCACCCCTCATGATTCAATTACCTCCCATTGTGTCCCTCCCATGACACCTGGGAATTATGGGAGTTACAGTTCAAGATGAGATTTGGGTGGGGACACAGCCAAACCATATCACTATGTATCCATCCCTCTCTACCTATTTTTACATATATATGATATGTACATATATGTATGATATACACATATTTACATATATATGATTTTTACATATCATATATATGTAAAAATATATATTATATATAATATATAACTTTTCTGTCCTTATATTCCAAATATATATCCAAAGATATATATTATATATAATATTTACATAATATATACCTTTCTTGTCCTTATTGTTCAATTATACTTTTTCTTGTCCAGTTACACAAATGTTAAATCATTTCATTTTGCCCCATATGTCTACGCTCTTTTTTGTCTTCAATTTTTTTGTCTCTTTTTGGTACAATCTGTAATTATTTTCATAAAGTTCTCTGTTTCCATTCAATGATTTTTCCCTCTGTTGATTCTCATCTGTTATTAAATTTATCCATTGAATACTTAAACTTTGTCGTTTTATTTCTCATTGCTGAAGTTTTGATTTGATACTCTTTTATAGATTCTAGTTATCTGGTAAAATTCTTCACCCTCTTGTTTATTAAATTGAACGTGTTGATCAGAGTTATTTCTAAGTCTGTGTCTCATCTTCAATATTGGCATCATCTGCGAGTCTGTTTCTACTAGAGTCCTTCTCTCTTTGCATGTCTGTATCTATATGTTTGCCTGTATATGGAAGGAAACACAGAAATAAGGAGAAGTGGTGTCCTCTGAAAAAGGTACCTGAGATATCAGGGATTATGTTAATTTTCTTTTTTCTTTTTGAGGTGGAGTCTTGCTTTGTCGCCCAGGCTGGAGTGCAGTGGTGTAATCTCGGCTCACCGCAACCTCCACCTCCCGGGTTCAAGCGATTATCCTGCCTTAGCCTCCCAAGTAGCTGGGATTATAGGCACACGCCTCCACGCCCAGCTAATTTTTGTATTTTTAGCAGAGACAGCATTTCACCATGTTTCCCAGGCTGGTCTTGATCTCCTGACTCAGGTGACCCACCCACCTCGGCCTCCCAAAGTGCTGGGATTACAGGCGTGTGCGACTGTTCCTGGCCAAGGGGTTATATTAGTTTTCTATTCCTGCTGTAACAAATTGCCACACCATTGTTTAAAATAATCCACAGTATCTTATAGTCTGGAAGCCCTGAAATGGGTCAGCAGGGCCACATTCTTACTGGAGGCTTGAGGGGACAACCCAGTTCCCTGCCTTTCCTGGCTTCTAGAGGCTCCCACGTTGCCTCTCTGCAACCCCTATTTCCATCCTGACATCTCCTCTGACTCTGACCCTCCCGCCTCCCTCTTAAAAGGACTCTTGGGATGACACTGGACCTACCTGGATGATCCAGGATAATTTCTCCATCTCAAGGTCCTTAGGTTAATTACATTGGAAAAGCCCTTTTCGCCCCTTAAGGTAGCATCTTCACAGGTTGTGAGGATTACGATGGGGACATCTCAGGGGACTATTATTCCACCTCCTACAAGGGTAGAATGAAACTTCACTGTCGCTGGATAGAGCTGTGCATTTAAAATGTTTATTATGTGTGGTATTACCTAATCAAAATTTAAAGTTGTATTTATATTTGATAGGACAATTCCTGCAATGATTTTAAAAGCCAAAGTGTGTGTGTGTGTGTGTGTGTGTGTGTGTGTTAAATTAAGCCTCCTTTCCATGCCTGGGGTGTTCCTTCTCTGAAGCAGACAGTTTACTCATTTTTTGCATATCAGTCTGCATTTTCTGAAGAAGAAAAAGGGGAATGGGAAAGAACACAGTCCCCAGCTGAAGGAGGGGTAGGGTGGGCTGCTGTGATGTCATCTGCCTGGATTGAGACCTCCTTCTGGTTCTCTTTGGGCATCTAAATCTTTCACAAATCCAGCAAATGTATATATTTCCTGACTGTAGGCCAAACATCATGTTAGATCCTGGGGTACCAATCAGGCTATGCCCCCAGGCGGCCTTGGCTCTGGCGGGAGGCAGGCAGTAAGAATGCACTGATGACTTGTCAGAGAACGTGTGGCCTTAACAGCCACAATTCCAAACCTGTGTCTCAGCCCGGCTGAGCCTCGGGCCTCCTCCCTGTGCAGCTGGGTGCTGGGGTCGGGGGAGAGGAGAGATCTGCTCAGCTGCTAGCCCCAGGAAAACCCTGTACATCTTCCAGGACGGCCTTTCTGCTGTGTATTTATGCCTAGGCTCATGTTCCAAGAAAATCCCATGATCAACCAAAGCATGATTTCCCTGGGAACCAGAGGGACGTGAGGCCATCAGCCCCTCTGATATAGGGACTTCCCTGGGCTGTTTTCTCAGCAACTCACAGCTACAAGGCAGAAAAACATAGATGATGCATAGCGCTCTGGCTTTCTCTCCCCTCCTCTGGGGATCCTGGGGCTTGGGCGATTCATTTTAGTGCCTCTCATCAGGCCCTGAGCCCAGGGCCTCAGAGGGAAGGAGGATTCCTGCAGAGGGGTGAAGTTTGGCTGTCATTGATGGTTACCCTTGGGCTGGTACCATGCGCTGGGACGTTCAGAGGCTGATTTTCCTTCTTATATCTGACAGTACATTTTGGATCTTTAAAAGCCCCAACTATTCCAGACACCTACACAAGTCATAAGCCACAAAGGTCAGTAAATTTCAGACCAAAAATAAAAAAGCAAGGGAGAGAGAAATGCACAGTGACAGAATGAGATGCAGACACCCGAGATACACAGGCCCTCAAGGAACGGCCAAAGAGCTGCCTCTGAGACAGAAATGCCAGAAGTACAGAGGAGACACACACCTGAAAGGACTGAATATTATCAAGAAAAAGACGTAGTGAAGAGACAGACTCAGACATACCAAGGCTCAGCGGCACTGCTGTCCTCAGGTGCTCCGAGATGAACAGGCAACCTGAGAGCTTCTTAGGACAGGCGGGATCCCTCAGGGTCGACTCCCATTCCCACTATTTTTATTTCCAGCCTGCAGAATCACCTCTTCCTCGTACTAGGAAAGAACTCTGCAGACTGGGAAACTCCCGCAACCTGCCACTGCAATAAATTAGATCTGCCACTTGCAGACCCTAGTAGGCAAGTGGTATTAACTAGACCTCAATAGCTATACAAGAAAGATACATGCACACAGTACACAGAAGGCTGTGCAGTCACAGGATCCATTTTTATGGGAAGTGTTCCCTTCTCCCAGACATTTAGCAAAGAAGTGATTCTAGAACAAGAGTCGCAAAGGTGGAGATGAGCAAAGCAAAATCCTAATTTATCCAACCCTTTTGTTGAATAGCTGAGCAAATGAAGTACACAAAACCAGGGGAACCATTAAATGTCACAAATTCAATACAGAAGCCAGGTAGAAACCAGACATCTTTGGCCATGGATTAGGGTCTTGGATCAGTAGGATTTTGCCTCTGCATTGGAATGGCATCCTACTCTACTGTGGCAAACAAAGCTGGAGCCCAGAATTCGAGCATCAGTATCAAATGAATTGGGAACTATAAACGACACTTTTAAAGGTGATCATAATTATTTCCCTCTTTGATAGAGCACAAAGGGAGTGCCCTGTCTAACACTCCCACAAGAACTTGGCACAAAAGGAATGAATGTACAACTTTGGTTTCTCGCTGGCATTTAAAAGCCCTCATTTGGGAGTAGGATTTATTAAATATTATAATCAGTTCAGTGTCGCCTGCTGAAACATTTACTTTAATGGGCTTGTTAAATTTAGATTATGTTAAAAAGAAAAAAATTTAGATTATGCTAAAAGGAAAAAGAGAGAGTGAGAGAAAGAAAGACATTCCCCTGTCTCTGAACTCTTGGGCTTCCAAATCCTCATTGGATACATACTGAAGAAATAGCTCCCAGCCATGATAATTACCCAGATTGTGGGAGGAAGGGGATGACATTTCAAGATGATGTGAGAGGACGTTTTGTTTGGTAAAGACACCCTCCTGATCAAAGCCTCTTTATTTTGGAAAGAGCAACATAAACCTTTCTTTCTTCCTTTCTGCTTCCCATTCTTCCTTTCTTAAATGGTATTTTAACTTAATTTTAATTACATGAGTAACACGTGATATTTATGTTAGTTTGTATTGTGTTGCCATAACAGAATACCTGAGGCTGGCTTATTTACAAAGAAAAGAGGTTTATTTGCCTCATGACTCTGGAGGCTGGAGAGTTCAAGATGGTGCAGCTAGACCTGGTGAGAACCTCATGCTTCTTCTACTCTTGGTGGAAAGTGGACAAGAAAGGGGAGTGAGCATGTGCAAAGAGAACACATGGTCACAGTGGAAGCAAGAGAGAAAAACTGAGGAAGCCAGAGTCCTTTTAACAGTCTGCTCTCTTGGGGACTAATCTATTCCTGAAAGAGGGATAACTTACTCACCCCCAAGAGAGCGCATTAATCTATTCATGAGGGATCTACCCTCATGACCCAAAAGCCTCCCACTAGGCCCTATTTCCCAACAGTACCACATTGGAGGTCAGCTTTCAACATGAGTTTTCATGGAGACAAACCATATCCAAACCAAAGCAATATTAATAGCTGACATTTTTTGATGCCTTGCTATGTGCTAGACACTGTTCTAAGCATTTACCTGCATTGATATTTTAAATCCTCTGATTGCATTATTAAGTGGTATTATAATTATTGCTATATTACAGGCGGGAAAAGTGGAGCATAGCGAGGTTAGGCAATGGGTCGAAGGTCACATAGCTAGTAAATGACAAAGCCAGTATTCAAACTCAGGTGCCTGACACTGAAGATTATGCATCTATCTAACTGCTATGCTATACTGCACAGATACTCATTCACCCATAGAACTAAAGTTTTTCCGTATAAAGCCAAAATTTTCTTTAATCAACCTAATCCCTGTCTCCTTCTTATAACCAATATTAGCCATTACCATCAGCTTGGGAAGCATTCCCCATGTGTATGAAAATAAATAGAATCACTGTGTGTATTAAAGCAATGATGTCATTCTGTATCATTCTTGTAACTATTTCTTCAGTCAAAAATATTCCATTTTATACCTGTATAATATTTTATTCTATTTTATTTAGCTACTCTCTTCTTGACAGATATTTAGGTTGAATTTAATTTTTAAAAAAGTAAATAATGTTCAGTGTATATGTAAGTTTGTCTTTAGGGAAGATAGAAAAAATGGAATTACTTAGGTCATTTTTTGTTTTTGAACAGATATTGCCAACTTAATGTTCTTAATGACAGTACCTGAACGTTACTATTACTTCAATCTCTCTGTCTTTTTCGTAATTAAACTGAAAAACAAACAAACAAACAAACAACAACAACAACAAGAAAAACACTTGGCCGGCCAGGCGCAGTGGCTCACACCTGTAATCTCAGCACTTTGGGAGGCCAAGGCATGCAGATCACAAAGTCAGGAGTTCGAGACCAGCCTGGCCAATATGGTGAAACCCCATCTCTACTAAAAATACAAAAATTAGCCAGGGGTGGTGGCTGGCACCTGTAGTCCCAGCTACTTGGGAGGCTGAGGCAGGAGAATTGCTTGAACGGGAGGCAGAGGTTGCAGTGAACCGAAATCGCGCCACTGCACTTCAGCCTGGGCAACAGAGAGACTCCGTCTCAAAAAACAAACAAACAAACAAAAACCTTGTTAACCTTATGGGTAAAAAATACAAGTGCTTCTCTCTACCCTTCTGTGAGAGTTAACCACCTTGGCTACTGACTTTCAATGTGCAATTCTACACAGCTGGGCCTACTAACGGTCAAGTTCAGGTTTTCCTTGGTTCTAAGGCAAGTTTGGCAAAAAAAGGTTATTTATATCACTTCTCTACTTTGAGTCCTGGCAATTTGGAGCCAAGTTGTAGCTGTTGAACATTCTAGGCCATGAGACTCCTCACCCACCAAGATAAAAACTATGTTCAATTTAGAAGCAAAATCAAAATCTCCCACTCTTTGGTGTATTCATTAATGTTACTATCCAGCCCTTAACTTGACAAATACTTAATGAGAACTTTCTATGCGCAGACACAGTGCCAGGTGCTGGGGAAACAAGGATGAGCAAGATAAATGCTCTCCCATCCTCATGGAGCTTCATGTGTCTGTGATTGCCCAGTTCATAGAATCAAATGTCCACTTGGGTCTTCTCTAGTTTATAAAAACTGTTCTCCACTCACCTTCCATGAACTTCACCTTGAATCCAAGACCATGTTTTTGGGGCCCTGGTGCTTTACAAAGCAACCAGTCCGCATCTATGAGGGTTGCCTACAACCTCCAACCTCCATTCCTCTTGTGGGACTTCTACAGGATCTATATGAATATTTTAGAAATACTCAGTTTAGATTTGCTATTATTGTGTCAGGTCTGTTGAAATAGTTTAGTATAGACTAGTCCTAAACCTTGAAATGAAATACCCTTTCTTTCTACTAGAAGACAACTTTTCATGAGTCTCTTGCATTTCTGCCTAACTTGAGAGCAGATGAACTGACCTCAAAAAACAGAGATAGTGTGGTGTAATAAAAAACATATTTGGCCTTCATCCTTGGTTCCTGATGCAGAACTCCTAAAACCCTTGGAATTTCCTGAGTCATAGGAGCATCTTTTGTTCTTCATAACAAACCCCTTTCAACCTGAGTTTATGCTACTGAAGTGACTCTTGGTGGGCACCTGCATAGCTTCAGGATGGGGACTGGTTGCCAGAAAACCATATGATTAGAGGGTTGGAACTTCTAGCTCTACTTCTGACCTCTAGGGAGGGGAGAGGGCTGGAGATTGAGTTCAATCCCCCAATGGCCAATGATTTAATCAATTATTCCTGCATAATGGAACCTCCATAAAAACCTCTAAGCAATAGAGTTTGGAGAGCTTCTGGGTTGAACACATCAAGGTGTTGGAAGGTGGTGTGTCCAGAGAGGGCATGGAGCTCATACCTTGTCTTATGCTTCTCTTCCATTTGGCTGCTCCCAAATTGTATCCTTTTTAATAAACTGGTAATAGCAAGCAAAGTGCTTTCCTGAGTTCTGTGAGTCATTTCAGTAAATTATTGAACCTGACATGGGAAGAAAGGTCATGGGGCTTCTGACTGGCATCAGAAGTGGTAAATAATCTTGTGGGATGGAGCTCTTAACTTGTTGGGTTTGGGCTAATGTCAGATAGTGTCAGAAATGAATTGAATCATTGGGTGCCCAGTTGGGGTCAGAGAATTAGAGAAATGGAGAATTGCTTAAAAGGTATCCCAGGAAAAAAAGAACCTGAGGGATAATCTCCCTCTGGAGCAATGGATAGGTAGGCTTACCACTTGTTATAAAAGATCTGGATTCCTTAAACTCAGGGTTCTTCTCCAGTAATGCACCCTTCTGCATATGCAAATGTCATTTCGTCCTCTCTGCATTATCCTGTAAAAATTGAGTCTCATGGGACCATGATACATGCTGAAGGGTTGTTCCTGATTATTGCTATGCTTAATACACTTTACTTTATTTCTGGCTTAGGAGCCTCTGTCTTCTACCAGCATCAATGAAACTGTGGCAGTTTGGCTTGCTAGCTTGCAAACAGGGAAATGTCTGAGACATTTCACAGTTATTGACACATGTATTTACCCATTAAATAAAATACTTATTGAGTATCTGCTGTATGACAACTACTAGGGGTTCACAGATGAATCAGATAGTCAGGTCCCTGCTCTCATGGAGTTTCCATGCATAGTGAAGGAGCCATGCAAAATAGAAGCATTTATGGATTGTGAAATGTGCTAGGAAGGGAATAAATAAGTGCAGTGGTCGAGACCAACAGGTATACTAGGGTGAGTTGGTGAGAAAAGGCCTGTCTGTACAGATGACCACATTGGTGAGAATTGAGAAGTGGTACCAGTCATTCAAGTGCTCCAGGAAACACAAGGATGGAGGCACTGAGGTGGGACGGAGCCCAGTGTCTTCCACAAACTGACTGATGACACAAGTGACCCCAAAGTAGATTAAAGCAAGTGAGTCATATGAGGTGATCAGAGAAGTAGCAGGAAACACCCGTCCTTGAACTCACAGTATGAAGGTTGTATTTCATTCAAAGTGAAAATGGAAATCATAGAAAAGTTCAAGCCGCAGAGAATAGGGAGGAGCAGCATTTCATTTACATCTCATAACAATTTCTCTGGACACCTAGTAAAGAAAGGAACAAGAGTACTTCTCCTAGGACCTCCTGCCTGGACCACCCAGTGCCTTCTCTGAGCCCAGCCTCAACTTCCCCTCTTCCCCTCCCCCTGCCCTGTGAGTGTGTTTCTGACCCATCTCTGCTGGCTCTCCCATTCTCCCTTCTCACTGCCCCTAGGTTGCTGAGCAACCCACAATGCCTCTCACCTCAGTGCACAGGGAACAATGGTTTTTCAGCTCAGGGCTTGAGAAGGGCAAAGAGGGAATCCAAAAGCAGAAATATGGGCAACCCTTCAGAATGGGCCATTGTTCAGTTGGGAGCAGAAGGGGATTTGCAACAGGCAAAAAGAGAAGGTACACCTTTTGTCAGGAAGGGATTATAAAACCATCCATGAGAACACGTGCCCAAAGCATTAAAATTGACATCACAAATACATTTGATGGAACAAGACAGCGGGACATATTGCAAACAGAATGTGACAGACAATGTCTATGAAGAAAACAATGGTCAACAAAACGGTGCCATACACACATTATAAGGAGATATTATGCAGCTAAGTGAGAACGACAAGTTGCAAAGTCCTGTGTGTAATATGATCCATTTAAAGCAAACATTAACGATTTGAAAAGCAAGTCTATGTTTAGTGTTTGCATATATATATAAAATCATGAAGAACAGTGTGAAAAGTTACCTTTTCAGACCTTGTTGGAAAGGTGATCCTCAGCCTTGACTAAATATTAGAATAATTCTAATAATTTCTAATAAAAATTAGAAAATTTCCTTCATAGCTACCACAAAAGTTAATACTAGGAAACTGAATATTTTCAATAAAATTCTTGTTTTTAAATAGCTTTAGATTATAGGAAAGATTTTTGCAAGATTAGCATACATTATCATGTATGTCCTTCATACCTATGGTATATTTGTCAAAACTAAGGAACCAACATTGATACATTATCGTTAACCAACTCCAGGCTTTAATTTGTATTTTACCAGTTTCTTCCACTACTGTCCTTTTTTCTGTTCAAGAATCCAATTAACAGTACAACACTGCTTTTAGCCATCACGTCTTCTTAGTCTCTTCCTGTCTGTGACAGTTTCTCAGCCTTCTCTTAATTTCCTCACCTTGAAAGTTTTGAGGAGTACTGGCCAGGTATTTTGTCAAATGTTCCTCAAGTTGAATTTGTCTGATGTTGATTCATAATTAGACTGACGTTATGGGTTTTGGGAAGTACCAAGGGCAGGTCATTTGTCCTTTTTAGCACATTCTGTCAGGGATTTGCTACCAACAGTCACTGGTGACATTAACCTTGATCACTTGGCTAAGGTGGTGTCTACCAGGTTACTCACTTGAAAAGTTACAATTTTTCCTTTCCCTTTCCATAGCCTATTGTTTGGAAGTGAGCCACTAAGTCCAGTCCCCATTTAGGGGGAGGAGTTTAACTGCAACTCCTAGGTAGGGGAAGACATACATTTATTATTTGGAATTGTTCTATGAGGAATATTTGGCTCTTTTTTCTCATTTATTTATTATCAGCAAAAACTTGTGCATATTTATTTTATACTTTAGGTTATATTCCAATGCTACATTATTTATTTTGTTTCTCAAATTGTTCCAGTCTTTGGCATTACGGTTTCTTTCCAGTTGGCTCTGGGGTTCCCTTCGTATCCCCTTGCCTTTTTTTTCTTTATTACCACTCTCTTACTTTCTGGCACTATAAAATACTCTAGTCTCATATTTTGTATTTCCTTTCCCAGCTTTAGACTCAGATATGTCTCTGAGAATGATATTTAGAAACCAAGGTCTGGGAAGAGGCATTCTCATTGCTATAGGGGTGTCACAGCTTCTGAGACTTCTCTGTGGATAGAGGTAGGAAATATATGTGTATACAACCCAGGTGTACACATGTGTCTAGAATTATTGTTGAATCTCAACCTCTCTGTCTTTGTATACACACACACACACACACACATACACAGAGCACTAATGAAGTATATTTCATTGCTTCATTAGTAAGAACATAAACTCATACATTCATACATATATGTATACAAATACATATATGTGTATATGTATATATATGTATGCGTATATAAATAAACTCATACACGCACATATAAACACACACATACACGCATAAACACACACACACAGAGGGAAGGGGAAATAGATATTTGTTGTTGCTCTCATGGTTTAAATTAAACATGAGTTCATACTGATGTCTTCAACTCTAAACCAATACTCAAGGATTCATTCCCCTTCTTGCTTGTTTATAATTTTGTCTCTGATAGTAACAAATTTTGCTGTTGTTATCCTCCATTTATTTACTTACTTGCTTAACCCTCTATTAGATGTAAAATACTTTGGGAATTACCAACTGTAGGTACCCCTATGACAAACAAACTTATAAAATAAAGTTCAATGTTTCTATAAAGTTCTTTTTGTCCTTAACCTTACAGTTTCCAGTCAAAATGCCATTTTCCAAAGTCACAGAGATCATCTTTTGTTTATGTCACTTCTGGGGAACTTTAAAAAAAAAAAACACTGATGCCTATAACCTAACCCAGATCACTGAAATATCCTTGTAGGTGAGTCCCTAGCCTTAACAGTTTTAAAAATTTTGAAATATACAAGGTAAATGTTTTCATCCCAAAAAATGCATGCAAGGTGATACATTTATCAATTAGATTGATTAAATCATTCCACAATGTAAATATATTGCACAATTTAAACACAATGTAAACATTGTACCACACAAATATATAATTTACACAAGTATTATTTGTCAATTAAAACTAAGTACATTAAATTAAAATAAAATAAACACTTTAATTATCCCCAGGAGGAGCGATAGCTTCAAACCCATTGAGAATCATTGAGAATCATCACTTCAGAAATTAGAAACAAAGAGTTTCAAGTATTGTTTTATGTATTTCATTGTTTCATTAATTAATAAGAACATAATTCATTTGTAATTTAAAACAAAATAAGAAAGTAAAAATTTTTTTTTCTGATAGGATGAGAATAGCAGTCACAGAAACCAACCCCTCTTCCTGGTTTTTCCTCTTAAGGGCTGTGTGACATCAGAAAAGCAATTTAAACACTCTGAGTCTCTGCCTCTTTGTCTGTAGATTCGCTCTAATGCCACTCATTTATCTTCCTTACATGGCTTTTCCTCACACCAAGCCAGCTGAGACAATGTCTGTGAACACATTTCGATGATCTTGAAGAACTATTTAAATAGAAAGAATTGTTGTTACTAAGTTATGTCACCTAATGAGTTGTTCTTGAGACCCTTGAGAACTAAGGATGGCTCTGTGACTTGCATAATTGGTGTAGCCATTACTCACATAAACTGGCCTGACAGGGAGGACAATGGCCAACCAGGAGGAGAGGGGAATGGAGCAGATATGGAGAAAAGAGAAGAACCATGAACGATAGCGCACAAAAGGCATAAGAAAGAGAGGAGGTCGTCTTCTGATTTTCCTTGGTTCCTGAATAGCTTTCTAGGTCTACTTATAACCTTGAATCTCTCTGCTATCCAGTAGAGCTACTGTATATTTTGTATTATTTCCAGTGATCTCTAATTTAATAGTGCACTGGTTTCTCTAATACGGTAGAAAGTGATAACAAATTTGCATGTTAAACCTCACGTATGCCGATTCAGCCATGATTAATCCAGATGAAATATTGCAAACATAAGCAGACCTCAAGCTGAGGATTTATCTACTTTGGCACCATTAGCCCTGTGAATAGCCCTATGTTTGGAGGCTTTTGTGTAGATAGGCTGCTTAACATTACCCTTGGCCATTCTGGTCTACCAGGTGACAGCAGCAGTCCCTCCTCCAGTGTGACAGCCAAAAAAGTGTCTCCAGATATTGCTAAATGTCCCCTGAAGGAAAAAGAGTCTCCGTTTGAGAACCACTGCTCTAGTGAGAATAAAAATTTTTGTTCTTATTAAATAACTAATACAATGTTATATGCTGGTTTTATCCTTTCAAAAATTGTGATGAATTTTTCAAAAACTACAAAAAACTTGTACTTGTAGACACTGAATGACCACAAAGTGGTCTGATGATGATATAAGGTGAAGAGACACAGCTCTAGGGAGACCGTTTTGAATTTTTCATATATATTAATAATGGGTAAAGGAAATTGTCTCTTATTATGTGAGACAGCTACCATTGTAGTCATGTTTTTATCTGCCTCCCAATCCCGTACTAAGCGGAGAAAAATATCTAAAGGGAGTACATTTTTCTGTGAATATAACAGTTTTATGTATATTCTTTCTAAGTTTTAGGCTAGTTTCCTTATTCTTATGGGGAGATACCTGAGTCATCTTCAAAGCACTATCTACTTCAATGAAGTCACGTTTGATTCTAGGTGAAAAAGACATTCAAGTATACAAACTTGGCTTGTGCAAAATCCAAATTGGCTCACAAAAGCAATAGGGAATATATTCAGGTACAGCTTGATCCAGGGCTAAGCAATGTAACCAGGATTGGGTTTGTCTCTGTCTTTTACTTTTGCTATCATGTTGGTTTAATTCTCAGACTCAGTGATCCAGCCTCTTTCTCAGAAGACAAGATGAATACAGCAGCCCCTCTTCCCATGCTATCAGGTTCACTCCCAATGAGAAAATAGGACTCACCTGTCTCCCAGCAGCAAAAGACCCTCTGTTTCTTTGGTTTGCTTTCATTTTTCATTGAATTTGGGTCACCAGCTTATGCACATGCCATTATTGAACAAGGGTTCAAGACGATGGCTCATGTGCCAGTTCCTCTAACTGGTTCAGAAAGGGGAAGAGGAGAAAAATCCTTAAATGAAAACAAGAGCTGGTACTGGAAGAAGGTGGAATCATTTTTGGAAGGGCAAACAACAGAAGCCTGCTTCTCTAACCTAGAATATATTTATAAAAAAAGTTCTCAGAGACTTAATAATGGGATGGCCTACATTTTATAAATGAAGACATCAGGTCTCAAGGATCTTGAGAGAAGCAACAACTATAGTTTGTAGCAGAGACCAAATACTAACCAAAATTTAGCTATCAAGTTTTAGATGATGGAATCCAAATTTCCAATATTCAATGAGAGATGACATTTACACTGGACTCAAAGAAAAGTGAAAACATTTTCTTACACATTCCTAGGATCATTTTGTTTTATACCTGGTGTTTATTTTTAAATCTTACTTGATCAAAAAAACAACCTGTGGTGCTTGTAAGAAATACAGATTCTCAAGTTACTCTCCCATCGATTAAAACTTACAATGCCAGGGGTATGGTGAAGAAATCTGTTATTCTTATTATTTAGCTAGTTTGTCAATGCATATGTCAGCAGTTCACGGCCTCAGGTGAATATTAAAATTACCTGGGGAGCTGCCGATGACTGGTCTCTCAACTCAGATCAATCAAATCAGAACTGCCTGGAAACAGGACTTGGATTTTTTTTCTCCTTTTTTAAATTCTCAGGTGATTCCAATATGCAGCCAAGTTTGAGAATCAGTGTCTTGTGCCGTAGAGCAGTGGTTTTGGAGAACTCAATATAATAAACACAGGAGCTTAGTTCCTACCCTACTTCAGTAAGTCTGAGCTCCCCCTTTGGTTATGAGCATTATGGGTGATTCTTATACATTCCAAAGCTTGAGGAACACTGCTCAGAGTCTTACTAATCAGTGTGGTTCCCAGCTGGCAGTGTTGACATCATATGGGAACTTCCTAGAAATGCAGCATCTCAGGCTCCACCTCAGATCTGCTGAGTCAGAATCTGCATTTTAAGAATATTCCCCAAATGGTTTGCAAACATTTTAGGGTTTGAGAATCTCTGCTATAGCCCTATCTTTGACTCACAACAACAACTTAAGCCCATGTGAGGAGATGTTTAAGAATATCAAGGGAAAGCGTTAGCACAAATACCTAATGCATGCAGGGCTTAAAACCTAGATGACGGGTTAATAGGTGCACATGTGTACCTATGTAACAAACCTGCACATTCTGCACATGTATCCCAGAACTTAAAGTAAAATTAAAAAAAAAAATATATATATATATATAAATTTCCAAGCCTCACTCCAAGATATTCTGATTAATTGGGTGGCACCTTGGGCCTTTTATCAGGAATTCTTTATAAAAGGTTCCCAGGTGATTCCAATATGCAAAGTAGGACTAAGAACCACCATTATAGGAAAAAGTATGCTACTCAATAGGATCCAGTTATATTTCCGCTGCAATGTTTATTAGCTTTACAACTTTGGATAAGTTATATAACTACATACCATTAGCCTCCTAATCTGTAAAATAGACACATATCTAAAATACCATTTCTAGAAAAGTCTTGCAGATGGAACTCCTGACATATTCTGCCTTGTATTCCTTACTAGGAAGGACTGTTTTGCATGTTGAAGTTTAAAATAAACGGAAAAACACCTGCAGTCCAACAAAGCTGAGGAAATCAGAAGCTAAAATTAATTTTCATTAAGTAAAACAATGGCCAAGAGATTTTCACTTTCTATTCCTGATTCCTGCTTTCTTCATCGTCTAATAAGCCCAGGTTTCTAGAAGGAGAGCCGAGTTCGGCTGTTTCCTCCCCTAGATCCTGCAGCTGTTGAAATATCATTTTTTTCCTCCCTAGGTAAATCAAATGGTGCTTTATGCAACAGTGAGTTTGGTTGCCAGTTTAGAGGGAGGTGTTGTTCTTCCACGAACCCTTTCTGAGTCATTTTTCTCATTAGGTGCAGATAGCAATGAGGCTGACTAGAGCAAGCCTAATGGGCAAGGAAAGCTCTTGGCTTTCAAGCTAGATTGTCAATAGGTATGTTTGATATGGCTGCATTTCCGACCTAATCAGCTGCCAGCAGTCTCTCCACCGAGTTCCCTCGGGGCATCAGAGCAAGCTATATTCCACAATCTAACAGCTTAAATCAGCTCCAATCTCAAGGAGCAGGGGCCCGAAGAAAACAAAATGTTGGATGAAGCTTGTATATGCAGAGAAGAACCTTTTTGATGAGGGCAAGTGTGTTTGCACAATATCTACTCCTTGCCTGAAACCAAACCCAGAGCCTCCGTTGGCGGAATGATGTTTGTGAGAACAGGTGCATCTAAATTCAAATTAAATCCTCAGGTCATTCGGCATTCAATTATTTTTACTGGAGAACACCCACTGAAGAACTTTGTCCAAAGCATTGTAAGAACAGAACATTAGCTTATCTGTGTGTGCTTTGGTCAGGCTTCAGCCCTAGTTAAATATCAGCTTCTATCTTGAAGATGCTCTGGCTGTGGCTGTATTTGATTTAGGCACAGAAGGGTGCATGCCAAGTATTTTTGAATTAGTAAGGACGCTTTTAGGTGCAATTTACCATAAACATAAACTAATTAAATTAAATATGGACAGAATGTACAGGCTCATAAAAAAAGGAAGTCTACAGTCATTAGGTTTAAGGCATAGTTTTTTGTTGTTTTTTTTTTAATCAGGATAATTTTTCAACTGCTGTCACCCTCTTAGCTTGCCCTACTGACTTTGTCCTCATGGTAGGAACATAGTTGAGACAGGGCTAGCCTTCATATCTGAGTGAGCCCTACAAGAGCCTGAGAGAGCTTCTCTTTCCCCAACCTTTAAAAAACAAAAATTCCTGAGCTTCACTCTGATTGGTATAACTTAGTTTGCCTGCCTAACTCTAAGCCAGTCATGTTCGAGGGGAATGACCTTATGCTAATTAACCTGACGGTAGAGTCAATTCCACCCAAACCACACAGCTACTTCTCAATGAGATAAGTGGATATTGAGGAGAATAGTAGAATTTCTTACGTAGTTACTTATTTTTCTCAAGGAATTAATAGTTGTTATTATTTTTAATTGGAGAGAACTTGGGGATGTGCAAGCTAGATTCTGAAACCAGTTCCATGCTGGCTTTGAGAATCTCTTCCCAAAGCGAGGCACGTCAAAATACAGCTGACACATTCTGATCTGAGAATTATCTTATGGTGACACAAAGTGAGATTTTGAGGGGTGAGAGGCTTGGAAGAGGTTTGAGGGGTGGCCATTGGAAGCCTTCTGACAGGGTTGAAGTGTGTGGGATACAGGAGGGTGGTAAGTGTGTGTAGGTGGGAAAGTAGAAGCAGAGACACCCCGAGTTTCTTTATTGATGGAGCATATTAGCTCCTGGCTCACAATCTTTCTTCCTGTCTTCCCTTTTCATCATTCTGGGTGGCTTACAAGCTCATGCACGTGACTGGTCATTTATCGGAGCAACCACCTTATTTTACCCCCATCTCTGCCACTCACTCCAGGTGTTCCCACCCTGAACTTTACACACTGGTGACTTTACCCCTTCTCCACTTCTAAGATATATTTCAAACAACTCGTTCTTACATTGTCACTTAATATTCCTTCCCAATAATTCCAGGGCCCTCAGTGCAATAATTCTTTCATCTTTATAATCCTCCAGCCCATTGGTTGTATCACCTTTTCATTATTCATTAATCTGCTCCTACCTTCTCTTGCCCCCTTCATCAGCTTAGATTTCACGACCCATTTTTATAATGACTACCTTTAAAACATCTTAAATCCCAGGCCTCTCTTTTCTTTTATCTTGTTCAGATGGCTAGCTAAACATTAGTGAAGAAAAATCAAATAAGCAGACCAACTAGTTTCACTTAAAATTCATGACCACAGACCTCATGTGGATACTCAATACTGCTCTGACATCTGACAGTGCTTCTCCAGGAAGATTACCTCCTATCCTCCAGATGGAAATTTTAGAATTTCTCTACTCTCTTCAAACCTTGCATTCCTGCTCTCCATAATTCTTATTCTCAAGTGATGATATAAATTCATATATTTTGAGAAAATAGAAGTCATTATGAGAAGTCCTTCATTACCTCACCACAAATCTACCCATAACTGTTCCCTCTTTTGTAGATTTTCCTTTTGTTGAGATGAGGGATATAGAGAGATGGGAGGAATGGGAGTTAATATTTAACAGATATAGGCTTTCAGTTTGGGATAATGACAAATTTCTGGAGATGGATAATACTATTGGTGATACAGCAACGTGAATGCACTTAAGACCACTGAACTCTACACTTTAAAATGATACATTTTATCTTACGTATATTTTACCACAACAAAAATAGGCCTTAATTACAAAGGAAGAAGTATTAACTTTAGAGTTGAGAACCCATCAAAAACAAACAAACAAGCAAACAAACAGCAGGTGCAGGAAATATCCTCCCTCCATTTTTAGGCCAATCTTTTACAGTCTGGATTTATCGCCTATCGTTTTATCAGACTTTACTCCTTTAGTTAGTCTCCAATGTGCTGGTTCTCTGTTCCATTCTCTTACCCTCTCTGCATGCTGGGAGGCTGACCTCTATGGAATACATCAAAGTTTCTTAGGTTTGGCCAGCTGGAGGCACAACCAGGAGACCACAGGGCATGAGGTGTGGTCATGAAGATTGCAGTCTCCATATTTCACGTTCTGAATGTCCTGATCACACATCTGATAATAGCAGTTTTCCTCTATAGCCACAGCTTTTAGTGAACAGCCCTCACTTTTTTGGCTTCGGGTTTCACTGTTTCCTTGGTCTTCTCTCTTTCAGACCTGTGTGTGCCTTTCCTTCATGGCTACCCTTGTGCTTCATCTGCCCTCACCTTGCTAAGTCATCCTTACACTTACCCTTTGTGTGTGCCGAGTGCTTCTCACCAGAACTCTGAATGATATTTTCCCCTATTCTTCATCATTATTTTCTTTCTTTCTTTCTTTTTTTGACGGAGTCTCACTCTTTCACCCAGGCTGGAGTGCAGTGGCGCGATCTCGGCTCACTGCAACATCCACCTCCTGGGTTCAAGAGATTCTCCTGTCTCAGCCTCTCAAGTAGCTGGGATTACAGGCACCTGCCACCGTGCCCAGCTAATTTTTGTATTTTTAATAGAGATGGGGTTTCACCATCTTGGCCAGGCTGGTCTAAAACTCCTGACCTTATGATCCACCCACCTCAGCATCCCAAAGTGCTGGGATTACAGGTTTCTTCATCATCATTTTCTCCAGATCCAGAGAATCATTCCCAGCCTCATGTGTACATGTCCTAATAATCTCCATGAAACAAATAAAATATTTAACTGTCAACAGACATGATACTCCACTAACAGCAATCATAAAAGAGGAATAAAACACAAAACACCTCATTTATTTGAGGGTAGAAAAGAGCCACAGAGGCAGCCAAGACCCGATAAGCCAAGGTCCTGGAGAGTTGGGAACCTTTAGAGAGAAGCTAAATTTTCTACACTCACTTGTCCCTGGAGGTATTTGAAGTATTACAATAGCACAAAGGAAGAGGTCAAGAACTGGAGCAGAAAGTGACAGCTAAATAGACCTCTTGAAGTCTCTTGGGGTGAGATTAATGAAAAGTGGGGTTCAAAGTTACCAAAGTGATTAGCATTTGAGGGACCAAGATTTCGGTGAGAAAGAAGGCTCAGAGAAGTAGGCATGGAACTGTAGGCCATGCTTCCCCCAGAGGCATTTGCCAGCCTATAAACGTCACAGGGCAATATCAGGAAATGATGTGTACATTTTAAGAGGCTGAGAATCTAAGCACATATTTTGACAAGTTCACAGTGCTGCAAAACAAAAATTGAACTTCAGGGTCCTGCAAGCTACTCAAGAATCTCTCATAGAAACTCTTGAAGGGCTCTATCCTAGGGTTAAAAGTAAACTAGACTGCACTATGCAGCCATAAAAAATGATGAGTTCATGTCCTTTGTAGGGACATGGATGAAATTGGAAATCATCATTCTCAGTAAACTATCGCAACAACAAAAAACCAAACACCGCATATTCTCACTCATAGGTGGGAATTGAACAATGAGAACACATGGACACAGGAAGGGGAACATCACACTTCGGGGACTGTTGTGTGGTGGGGGGAGGGGGGAGGGATAGCATTGGGAGATATACCTAATGCTAGATGACGAGTTGGTGGGTGCAGCGCACCAGCATGGCACATGTATACATATGTAACTTACCTGCACATTGCGCACATGTACCATAAAACCTAAAGTATAATAATAATAATAATAATAATAATAATAAAAGAAAAAAAAATCATACAATAAAAAAAAAAAAAAAAGTAAACTAGAAATAGGACCTGTCTGAAACTCAGTCTTAAATTAGCTTAACCCCTGACTGAATTAACATGATCAACCACAATCTAACTGCCTTCCAGTGGCTAAAATATATACTCTGGAGAAAAATACCATCATCTAGAGACTCAACATCTTTTCTTTTCTTTCTTTTTTTTTTTTTTTTTTTTTTTTTTGAGGCTGAGTCTCGCTCTGTTACCAAGCTGGAGTGCAGTGGCACCATCTCGGCTCACTGCAACCTCTGCCTCTCTGGTTCAAGCGATTTTCCTGCCTCAGCCTCCCAAGTAGCTGGGACTACAGGCACCTGCCACCACACCTAGCTAATTTTTGTATTTTTAGTAAAGACGAGGTTTCACCATGTTGGCCAGGATGGTCTCAATTTCTTGACCTCATGATCCACCCACCTTGGCTTCCCAAAATGCTGGGATTACAGGCATGAGCCACCGCACTTGGCCTCAACATCTTTTCATATGCAATGTCCAGCATTCAATTTGAAATTACTAAGCATATGAAGAAATGAAATGAAGAAGAACTCTAGTAGAAACAGGCTCACACATGATGCAGATATTGAAGATGGAACAGAACTTGAAAATAACTCGAAAATAACTCTGATTAACATATTTAATTAAATAGATGAGAGGGTGAATAATTTTGCCAGAGAATTGGAATCTGTTAAAAAGTATCAAATCAAAAATTGAGAAATGAGAAAGAAAACAGCAAAGTTTAAGAATTCGGATGAATTTAATAACAGATTAGAACCAACTGAGGGAAAAGTCATTGAACTGAAAAAGAGATGTTTATTTAAAAAATAAATATATGTAATATTTATTTTTTAAATAAAGATACACGAATATATACACATATATATGTTTATATATCTATACATGTACATATATATGTACTGAGAGAGGATTAGAGAGGGGAGAGAGAAGACAGAGAGACAAAGAGACAGCAGAATAACTATTTAAAAAGATAGTAAAGATTTTTCCAAAATAAATAAAAGCCATATATTTAAAAAATGCTAAAAACTCCAAGTGGAATAAAAACAAACAACTACTCATGTAAGCTCATTGTAGAAAACTGCTAAAAAAAATACAAAGAGAAAATTACAAAATCGGCTGTAATGAGAGGTGTGTGAGGGGGTAAGTAGATTACATTCAAAGAAGTAACAATAAAATTGATGCTCCAATTCTCAATTGAAATAATGGAATTTAGAAGATAATGTAATGATTTCTTCAAAGTGCCAAAAGAAAACAATTTTAATCCTTATGAAAATATCCTTCAGAAATGAAGGTGAAATAAAGACTTTATCAAACAAAGAAATGGAAAGCTTGTCTCTAGAGCAGATCACACCAATGACTGTGGGTATGCAAGGTAAGGCTTCTGAGTTGCTGCTAATATTCTGTTATAACCCTGAGTAGCAGTCACACAGATGTGTTCATTTTATGTAAAATGTTTCGTCTGTACACCTATGATTTATGTTCTCTTCTGCATATGTTACGCACTTTAACAAATTGTCTAATTATAAATCCACAATCCCTTTCCTGTAACATCTTATTTATTTACTCCACTTCATAGCAAAACTTCTTGAAAACATTTGTCTAGTGTTGATAAATCAACTTCTTCATGTCTCATTTTTAAAATTGTATTGAACTTCAGGTTTTTCTTTTGTAATTTTTAATTGACATATTTGTAAATATTTGGGGGGTATAATTTAATTTTTGATACATATATGTTGTATAATTGTCAAATCAAAGTATTTAGCATGACCATCACCCCATATATTTATCATTTCTTTGTGGTGAGGATATTCAAGCTTCTCGTATAGCTGTTTTGTAATACACAACACCTTACTATTATCTATTCTCATCCTATGGTGTAATAGGACACCAAAACTTATTCCTCCTATCTGACTGTGATTTTGTACCTGTTGATCAGCCTCTCCCCATCCTCCTCTTCTCTCCTCCCCAGTCTCTGGTACTCACCATCCTATTCTCTGCTTCTTTGATACCAACTCTTTTTTTCTTAGATTCTACATATGAGTAAAATCATGCCTCTCACCATATACAAAAATCAACCCTCAAATGGATTAAAGACTTAAACGTAAAATCTGAAACGATAAAACTACTAGAAGAAAACATACAAAAAACTCCTTACAATATTGGGCTGAGCATGGATTTTAAAAATAAAACCTTGAAAGCACAGGTAACAAAAATAAAAACAGACAAGTAAGACTACATCAAATTGAAAATATTTTGCACAGCAAAGAAAACAATTAACAGAGTGAAGAGACACCCCAAGGACTGGCAGAAAATATTTGCAAATGTACATCTGACAAAAAGTTAATATCCAGAATATATAGGGGACTGAAATAACCCAACAGCAAAAAACCAAAAAACAACCTTCCCAATAACCCAATTTAAAAATGGGCAGAAGACCTTAATAGATACTTCTCAAAAGAAGACATTCACATGGCCAATATGTTCATGAAAAAATGTTCAACATTTTTTCATATTATAATTGAGGAAATGCAAATTGACCTAGTTTCTTTTTCTACAACTTCATTGACACACTGTTCAATGTCATCTTTGCCCTCTCCTATGATGTTGCAAAATGCAGAGGATATATTGGTCCCCATCTTTGCATTTTAGGATAATTGAACACAGCTTACCTTCTGCTCAAGACATTTTCTTCTCTGAGCTGCTGTGATACCATATTCTTCTGTTTTTATTTCCAATCTCCCTGGCTGCCTCTTTTCATATTTCTTTATGCACTCACACTTCTCTGTTTGACCTCTACATGTGGGAGTGCCATGGAACCCTATCCAGATGCTTGTGTCATTTCTGATCCAAACTCTATTCCACATTTATGTCTCCAGTTTAGACTTGAAAGTTGAGCTCTAGACATGTACACGTAATTGCGTGTATCAGGGGTCAGCACACTTTTTCTGTAAAAGGCCAGAGAATAAGCACCTTAGCCTTTGCAGGCCACATGGTCTCTGTCACAACTATTCAACTGCGTTGAGTGCATAAAAGCAGCCATCACCAATACATAAATGAATGAACGTGGCTGTATCCCATAAAACTTTGTTACCAAAACAGATGACAAGCAAGTACAAGGGGCTATAGTTCATTGATCCCTGGCCTATATACATTCTTGATATTCACTCTTGATATTCACTCTTGAATCACTAATAGGAGTTTTCATATTAACAGGTTTGAAAGATTTCTCCCTGTGATACTGAATTTGATGTGTCAATTTGGCTGGGGCACAGTACCCAAATATTGCGTCAAGTTTTAACCTAAGTATTTCCGTGAAGGTGAGGTTTAAGTAAGGTTCACATTTAAATCAATTGACTTTGAGTGAAGCAGATTATCCTCTATAATATGGGTGGGCCTCATCTAATCAGTCTTGTAGAAAGAAGACTGACTTTCTTGGACAAGGAGGGAATTTAGCCTGAAGACTGCCTTCAGGGTCAAACAATAACTTTCCCCTGGGTCTTCAGTCTGCTGGTTACCTGGCAGAGTTTTGGACTTGCCAGCCTCAGCATTTATGTAAGCTAATTTCTTGAAATAAATTTAAAATATCTCTCTCTTCCTCTCTCTCTCTCACCCCCAATACACATACACACACACACACACACACACACACACACACACACAAAACACTATTGCTTCTGTCTCTCTGGAGAACCTTGAGAATAATACCCTTGCAAATCTCTATTTTGTAATCTTTCCTCCATCTCCACCATCATCATGATTCAAGTCACTATTATTTCCCACCTATATAGCCTTGATAGCCAATTAATTAGTTTCTTTTTAATCTCTGCTCCACAGAGTAGTCAGAGTAATGTTTGTAAACACAAGATCCTGTTCCTCTTCTGCTTAAAACTTCTCAAAATAAAACCCAAATGTTTTACTAAGGTCTGCCAGCATGTGGAGCGGGGAGATAAAGGAAATTGAAGCGTGCTCACCCTCTTAAATGGGACTGCTATTCTTTGGCTCCAACATACAAAGCAATGTGGGCTCAGTGTGGCCAGACCTTTTGTTTTCTTTTTAAAATAAAAAGCAGCCATCTAGGTTTCTTTGGTCTTCATAATTTCTCAGACTCCTCATCAGGGTTTTAAAGCTCTTGTAGATTTCAGTTCTCTCTCCATCTTTCCAAATTCTTCTCTCCCACACGGCGATCTGCATTTCTCCCTCCAGTCATGGTGATCTAACTGTGATTTTCCCTCTGCATCCGGCTGTTTCTCACCTCCAAGCCTCTGCACCTTCTGTTTCTTGTGCTCAGGCTTCCCTCCACCTCCCACCCCTTTGTTCTCATGGTTGATGCTTCTTCTTCTATGCCATGTATTCCATGAAGACGTCTTTGACTCCACCACTTCAAGCTGAGTTCACTGTCCTTCCCTGGGGCTAATAAAACCCCTATGCTTCCTCATGAGAGCAGGCTTTTATGCTTCCTTTCCATTGTCTCTGCCAGTAGCCTGTGGGCTAACTGCTCAAGTACATGAACAGTATCTTGGATTCCTTTGTGTTCAATACAGGAATAGCCATGAAAGAATTCCAGCCCTGCTCCTAGGTTTTGACCAGTTAACCTGATTAATATGTATTGCCATGAAGCCTCTGTCGCTATCCAAGGTGCTGGCCACCTTGCCTTGGTGGTTCTAGCCAACCTTCCTTACCAGGGCTAGAGTGTGATCCTCTGCTCCCAGTGCTGTGACGCTATCTGCTCATTTAACCTCTATATTACTAGGGTCTGCTACACCCCAGGCTGCTGATATTAAGTTTATGCATTAATACAAGTCCTCAGTTGCTTATTTGCACCTCTGGGGTCAGTATCTGCAGCCAGATCGAGTTTCTCTGTCCCAGTTCTGACCTGGAAGGCAAGCCCTCTGCCCCATTTCAGCCAAGGCACTCTCTCTTTCTGCTTCTTATATAAACTACATGCCAATCCTCACACCTGTCTCCACTTGGTTTGAGACAGGATTCCAATTCTCACTCCTGAGAATGTCTAAGAAATAGTTACACAATTCTTTTTCTACTGGAGGAGGTCCTTTGCATGGGAGAAAGTTCAGGTTAAAAGCACATAATTTTTTAACATATTTCCTCAGACCTAAATTTATACCCTAGCTTTATTAATGACTAAATATGCAAACTTGGGCAAGCTACTAATGCCTCCGAATCTTAGCTTCCTCATCTCTAACATGGGAATAATAATACATGCCTCATAGGGTTATTAATAAAATGGAAGCTAATGTGTTTAAAATCACTTAGTTCATAAGCTTTAATTGGTTTTTTAAAAGGTATTAATAAATAACAGTACAGCAGTAGTCTCATCCATTGTCCCAGTCTGAGCTGGCCTATCTCTCTCATTGTGGAACATTTCCTACCTTCTTCTACTCTCTCCTGACAGCTGCTTTTGCTGCTAATAAATCCTGCCTGTGATATCACAGTGCATTGTAGCAGCTGGCTCAGAGTCGAGACATCAACACATGAATCAGACAGGATGAGAGGAAGATAAGGCTAAAGACAGAGGCTCCAGCTACCTTGGTGACAAGGAATGGAGGAGAAAATGAACAGGAAATTTTAATAAGATTAGGAGGGCTTGCTTTTCTGCCAAGTGAGGTGGGTTTAAACTTCTTCCTGTGTTCACTACCTAGTTTGTCTGAGTTAGGCAATTGCTTGAGGGAGAGGTAGCTAATCAGGAATTTGGCAACCAAGAGGAAAAACTGCAAATGAAATCGACCATCTGATGTTCAGGAAGAAGAAGGAAGGAAAGAAGGAGGGAGGGAGAGTGAACAAAAGGAGGGAAGGAGAAAAAGAAGCACCATTCCCCTTCCTGACATGCCTACCTTGGACACATTTCCAGCATGGTAGAAATAGGCTTCCCAAGACTCACACAATTAAGAATTAGTTTTCTAAAATTTGATGTTCATAAGAGTAAGTTCAATTCCACAGTGGCACCTAAGACCATTCAAAATATGATTCCTTCTGAACTTTCCCTCTCCATCTCTGGGCACCCCATCTCCATGTGTACATAGAAAGATGTAGTAACAGGCCAGGCATGGTGGCTCACACCTGTAATCCCAGCATTTTGGGAGGCTGAGATGGGCAGATCACTTGAGGTCAGGAGATCAACGTCAGCCTGGTCAACGTGGTGAAACCCTGTCTCTACTAAAACTACAAAAATTAGCCTGGTGTCCTGGCGCGCACCTGTAATCCTAGCTACTCAGGAAGCTGAGGCAGGAGAACCACTTAAACCAGGAGGCGGAAGTTGCAGTGAGCCGAGATTGTGCCACAGCACTCCAGCCTGGTGACAGAGAGAGACTCTGTCTTAAAAAAATCAAAATAAAAAAAGATGTAGTAACAAAGTTTAAGTGTTTACTCACTGTCAGGTTCTATATCTGCATTCTTTCATTTAGTCTTCTCAGCAACCCTGGAGAATGTCCCATTATTATCCTTATTTTCTTTACAATAAAACTGAGGCTTAGCATATTATATTATTTTCTAGAGTCACAGATTCAGCATGATGTTGAGCCCCACAGCCTGATAACAGAGAGTATAATGATGACTATTGTGTCATCAAAAATTTTTTTTTTTTGAGATGGAGACTCACTCTGTCACCCAGGCTGCAGTGCAGTGGTGCGATCTCAGCTCACTGCAACCTCTGCCTCCCAGGTTCTAGTGAGTCTCCTGCCTCAGCCTCCCGAGTAGCTGGAACTACAGGCACGCACCACTATGCCCAGCTATTGTGTGTGTGTGTGTGTGTGTGTGTATTTTTAGTAGAGACAGGGTTTCAACATGTTAGCCAGGATGGTCTCGATCTCTTGACCTCGTGAACCGCCCACCTCAGCCTCCCAAAGTGTTGGGATTACAGGTGTGAGCCACCGCGCCCGGCCCAGTGATTTTTTTTTTAAGAAAAACAATACTTTATATGTGAGTGTATGTATATGTTGCTTAGTATGTGTCAGCCTCTGCCCAAGACACCAGGGATACAGTGGTGAACAGCACAGAGGTAGAGAGGTTATACAGCTCTTCAAGATTGAACAAGTAGCAAGCAGTAGACTGGGGATCCCAACCCTAGTCTTCAACTTTCAATTTTATTTTTCTATTACACTCAGCTGTTCTCCAATTCCCATGTCTTCATATTCAAAGACGCTATTAACCTACCCTATCACCACCACCTGGGGCCTGCAAAGCAAAGCAAATGGAGTTAGCATCTTTGTAAATACGAATTGTCTGAGTCAGAACTCATTGGACCCAGGGAAATGCCCTTCCCTGTTTTTCAGAGAGAGTAGAAATGCTATTACTCTCCCGGAGAAAGCATGAGGCTCAGGATATAAGCACTGAAGAGCTGGTTCTCGCTCCGTGTGATCCGGCCAGGATGACTTCCCTTCATAGATCCTCATCTGTAGATTGAGAAGGATGGATGAGCTGGTTCCCAGGTTCCCTTAGCCTTTGTGGGAAGAAATCTATTTGCAGTAGTTCCCTAAAACTATTAGTTCAAAACTCTTTAAAACAGGGAGTTTAATGAAAAGTTAGGGAGACAAAAGTTTGACTAACAGAAGCACGGTCTTTTAAATTCCACTTACTCTGCCAATCTTTTGCTGATCAATATGCTGGATCACACTCTAAGGCGTAATTGGCTGCAAGCTTTTCCTAAGGGCTTTAAAATTCAGAGCCCACTAGGAGGCTGAAGCCGGAGGATCACTTGAAGCCGGAGACCAGCTTGGGCAACAAAGCAAGATTCTGTTTCTACCAATAAAGTAAAATTGGCTTGGGCAAGGTGACACACACCTGTAACCCTAACTACTCAGGATGCTGAGGTGGGAGGAGCACTTGAGGCCAAGAGTTTCAGACCACTCTGGGCAGCATAACAAGATGCTTCTCTATTAAAAAATAAGAAATTAGCCGTGCGTGGTGGTGCATGCCTGTAGTCCTAGCTACTCAGGAGGCTGAGGCAGGAGGATCACTTGAGCCCAGGATTTCCAGGCTGCAGTGAGCTATGATCATACCACTGCACTCCAGCCTGGGCGACAGAGTGAGACCGTCTCTAAAATATAAAATAAAATAAAGACATCCAAGCTTTATCAGGAGAGAATACACATAGGTAATTGTGTTGGTGAATTCCTGGGGCTTCATTCAATAGAAATTCTTCTACGACAACAGTCATCCTTAGCTTCCTCTTCTCCAGAGTCTAGGTGCAGGGTAGGAGTTAAAAGCTTGAACTCACACATCAGTCAGGAAAGATCTGCGTAAAACTGTCATCCCTTAATTTCTCTTAGCCTGTTTCTAAGGGGATATTTCTATGAGGATAATTATAGTACTTCCCTCTTTGGGTATAATCAAACCAGTTTATGTAAGTATAGCTTAGCCCACAGCAGAAAGGTAATGAGATGTTCAACTGATCAACAATGAAGTCTACAGGGTCATAGATGTCCCTGAGCTCCTCAGAATATTGTCATACTGACTTAGATAGTTTATTACCACATTCCAATATTAACATGCTGTCTTAATTGCAGAGAGACCCTGTTACCTGTTACTAATAACAATATTTAGCAATTTTTTTTTCTTTTTTGAGATGGAAACTTGCTCTGTTCCCCAGCCTGGAGTGCAGTGGTGCCATCTCGGCTCACTGCAACCTCTGCCTCCCAGGTTCAAGCGATTCTCCTGTCTCAGTACCCTGAGTAGCTGGGATTACAGGTGTGCACCACCATGCCTGACTATTTTTAGTAGAAACAGGGTCTCACCATGTTGGCCAGGCGGGTCTCAAACTCCTGACTCCAAGTGATCCATCCACCTCGGCCTCCCAAAGTGCTGGGATTACAGGGGTGAACCACCATGCCCGGCCTATTTAGCACTTTCTAACTGGACAGAGAGAGAGAGAGAGAGAGAGAGAGAGAGAGAAATGGAGGTAGGGGAAGGAGGATTTTGCAGTGTGCTTAGCTGGAAAGCCAGCTAGGCAGTACGCATGGAATGAGCCATCAGTTTCCACAAGAATTGTTAGTAATGACTCCTTCTTCCCTCCCTTCTGGCTGGCTGTCCATTTTGTTGAGGGCTGGATTGTTTATATGAGAAAAATTCTGGTCCTGTGTTAGAAGGCACGCTTGCTGCTAAAGACAGGTGCTGATAGAACAGTGCAGAGGGCATGATGCTTATGAATGGAGTCACAAAATATCCCACTCCACGAGCCCTGCCCCACACACCAGCATCAGCTGCTTGATTGCTTACAAGCTCACAATTCTAGCAGACATCAGAAACTTGGAGGAGATGCCAGTGGCTCTGAGAACCAACCCACATTACTTGTTTATTTCCCCCCAACCATTGTTGAAGAGTATTTAGCAAGTATATTTCCTGAAGGTGGTTCTTTTTACAAGAAACCCCAACAGTGATTTAATTAAGCCTACATAAATGTTAAGTGGGATTCAAACAGAATGGGATTTTCTGATTTTTATGTGTTGAAATAAATTCCTTGTTCTGTTCTAATTGAATAGATTGAACACAGACTGTATTTGTTCTTATCCTGCAGCCGCTTTCACAGGAGCGATAAATTGGAAATGTTATCTGGCTTGATACGCCAGTTTTTCTGAGAAAATCACTCTGCCAGTGGTGAGAGAATGGAAGAGCTGAAAACATCTTCTTTTTTCAAAGTCATATGTCACAAACCTAGGAGACTCCAAAAAATAAATTATGGAATATTATGACCACTGCTGCCAAGGATACGGTGAAATAGGTACATCTTGTATGCCCAGTAATGTTGAAAATTAATATAATCTTATTTAAAAAGCAATTTGGACATGTTGAAAGAAAGCCTGAAGATTACCACCATGCTTCATGATTCTATCCAGGTGTCCCACTATGGGAGCCAATTCCAAAGAAATAACTACAACTTGGGAAAAAAACTATATGCATAAAGATGTTCATTATGGTGTTAGCTATAGCAGCAAAACAAAACAAAAAAAATCACAGAAAATGTTTGCAAGAATTCCCATATAGAAAATTATTAAGTCAGCTATGACACTTTCTCAGTAGGATATTATGCAGCACTTAACATGAAAGTCAGTAAGCTTACATTGAAAAATACCCAAAGCATAATCTTAAGCTAAAATAAATCTAAATATACTTATACACTATAACTGCACTTTTTAAAAAATATGACAGACAGCATGAAATATCCAGAATAGGCAAATTCATAGAGACAGAAAGACAGGCATAGTGGTTGCCACAGGCTGGAGGAAGAAAAGAATGTGGAGTGACTGCTAATGCATAAAAAGGGTTTCCTTTTGGGGTGATAAGAATGTTCCAGAACAAGATACGGGTGATGGTTGCACAACATTGTAATAATGTAATAATGCCACTACGTTGTACACCTTAAAGTGGTTAAAATGATACATTTTATGTTATGTGTATTTACCACGTTTAAAAAAATAAAATGACAAAGGATGAAAATGAAAGTATGTAAAAATTGGAACAGCAAATGTTTTCGGAGGATGGGATTATGGGTGGATTTTCTATGTTTTTGAAATTTTCTGTTATCTTGGTATTAGAGAAAGGCAGAATCAGACAGTATTAGAATGCAGCCAAGAAGCCTCAGGGCTGTGATTTCCCCAAACCCCATCCCTTTCTCCAACTCCTGTAGACCTGGATATCCAAAACTGGAAACTGAGGCAAAGCCACTGCAAAGGACTGGACTTATGAGAGAAACAGCAGGGAGTTGGAGAAGAGGGAATAGTTAATGAGTACAAAAATACAGCTAGACAGAATGAATAAGATTTAGTATTTGATAGTACAACAGGGTGATTACAGTCAATAATAATTTATTGTACGTTTTTAAAATATAACTGAAAGAGTATAGTTTGTAACACAAAGAAATGATAAATGCTTGAAGTGATGGATACCAAATTGACCCTGATGTGATTATTACACATTGTATGCCTGTATCAAAATATTCCATGTGTCCATACATACATATACCTACTATGTATACCCATAGAAATTAAAAATAAAAAAGTATAACAAAAGAAAGAGAGGGGGGAATAAACTAAGAAATTCAGTGTATAGAAAATTTTCAGTGCTTCAGAATTGCCTGCATTCCTCTTCACAATTGTTATTCACTTTCTCCTCCTCACAGTGTACCATCATAATGCATTATAATACAGTGCCATGGTATAGTTTTGTCTGTTTTTGAACTTTATATAAATAGAACCATATAAAGGGTCTTCTTTTGTGTTTAGCTTCTTCCACAAAAAACTATAGAGTTATCTATATTGCTGCACATATCAATAGTTCATTCATTTCTATTATATCATAATATATTCATAATACCATATGAATGAACCAGAGAAATGACCTGCTTTATGTTTTTAAAGAGTTTGTGGCATCTGGTTTTAACTCCAACATGTAAAGAGCTTGGAAGCCATCTTTCCTTCCACCACAAGAAAACAGCTGAACTGAAAATCAATGACTTTTCTTAGATCCATTACAGAATTGAGATTGCAGGACACACTACCACCCTGAAAACTGGAGATAGGCAAATACAGAGAGGAAGCAGATCAGCTTACCTGAAGCAGAGGCCGCTGGAATCAGTGACAGGTAGGAACATTTAAACTGTACCTTTGATGACTTACTGGAAGCTGAGTGTGGACCAGATTGGGAGCCTGGTTTGAGGGAGGTCTCCATGCTTCTGTGTGTTTTATCTCCAGGAGTCCCACTAGGTTCCCACAGTGAAGATCAGAGAAAAACAGTGAAAAAATCCCTCATATTTGTTCAAAGGAAGAGAAAGTAGCCATTCTGAAGTAAGCCTACAGGTTTCTCCATAACAAAGATCTACCCAGGAAGGGAAAATACTTTACTAGTTTCTTCTCCCAAGTGAAGAAAAAGAAATACCCAACTCCAGCTCCCTGTAGCCTTCCTGTCCCTCTAAACAGAAGATATAAAGCTTAGAGGCATCTTAGAGGTAACAAACTCCCTAAAAGACTAAAGCTTAATCATAGGATTATAGAACACCTCACCTTTTCCCACACCTTACTGCATTATAGAGCTCCTGTATAATAATATGGATTACAGCTAAAAGAGCTATAAGGCTTAGATTTATTTAAGAAGGAGTTTCTAGGGAAACCCAGAGACAACCAGGGAGACAAAAACAAATGACATTAAAGTAAATGTGAGCCTCTGACTCCTACAGCTGTATAAAATGGTAAACACAACCTAACTCCTAGCCAAATAAACAGAAAACTTCAGTAAATGCATATCCACCTTTGTTGTTATTATCCAATATATCATGTCCAGTTTCCAACATAAAACTACAAAACGTGCTCAAAGACAAATAAAAACACAGTCTGAAAAGAAAAAACAAGCATCCAGACCAGACTTAGATATGGAAGAGATTTGGGAATTATCAAGCCAGGTATTTAAAATAACTACATATATGCTAGGGGCTGTAATGGAAAAAGTAGACAACATGTAGGATTAGATGGATAATGTAAGCAAATAGATGAAAAATGTAAGAAAGAATTAAAATGAAATGATAGAAATCAAAATAATCACATCACAAATAAATAAATTGCGATGGCCTCATCAGTTAGTTGAAGAAAGAATCAGTGAGCTGGATGTATTGTCAATAAAATATTTTCTCAACTGAAATGCAAAAAAAAAGATAAACAAGCTGGGCACAGTGGCTCACACCTGTAATAAACAGGCCAGGCATGGTGGCTCCACTTTCAGTGTCTGAGACAGGCAGATCACTTGAGGTCAGGAGTTTGAGACCAGCCTGGGCAACATGGTGAAACCCCGTCTCTACTATAAATACAAAAATGAGCTGGGCATGGTGGTGTGTGCCTGTAGTCCCAGCTACTCGGGAGGCTGAGGCAGGAGAATCACTTGAACCTGGGAGGCGGAGGCTTCAGTGAGCCAAGATCATGCCACTGTACTCCAACCTGGGCAGCAGAGTGAGACTCTAAAATCTATCAATCAATCAATCAATCAATAATAGAATACCCACGAACTGTGAGACAATTTTAAAAGGTATAATGCATACAAAATTGGAATACCAGAAGGAAGAAAGTAGCAGAAAAATTGTTTGAAGTAATAATGATGGGAAATTTTCCAAAATTAATGACAGAAACTAAACCACAGGCATAGTAATCTCAGAGAACAACCATCATTATCAAAATATCTATCTAGGCATACCATATTTAAATTGAAGAAAACTAAAGACAAACAGACAGGCTTAAAAGAAGCCAGAGGGAAAAATCAACCACCTTCTCTACAGAGAAACAAGAATGAGAATTACAACAGACTTGTCATTAGAAACTATGCAAGCAAGAAGAGAGTGGAATAAGATATTCAGGGTTGAAAAAAAATAAAACTCCAGCAACATAGACATTTGTGTCAAGCAAATTTTTTTCTCAAAAGTAAAGGAGAAGTAGATATTCTCAGACAAGCAGAAACTGAGGAAATTTGTTGTGAGCAGACTTGCTTACAAGAAATGTTAAAAGAAGGCCAGGTGCAGTGGCTCATGCCTGTAATCCCAGAACTTTGGGAGGATGAGGCAGGGAGATCACTTGAGGTCAAGAGTTCCAGATCAGCCTGGCCAACATGGTGAAACCCTGTCTCTACTAAAAATACAAAAATCAGCTGGGCTTGGTGGTGCACACCCATAATTCCAGCTACTTGGGAAGCTGAGGCACACGAATTGCCTGAACCCAGGAGGCAGAAGTTGCAGTGACCTGAGATCATGCCACTGCACTCCAGCCTGGGCAGTGGAGTGAGACCCTGTCTCAAAAGAAAGGAGGAAGGAAGGAGGGAAGGAGGAAAGGAGGGAAGAAGGGAAGGAAGGAAGGAAGGAAGGAAGGAAGGAAGTAGGAAAAAAGTTCTTCAGAGAAAAGAAAAATGATATAGGTCGGAAACTCAGATCTACATAAAGAAAGGAAGAATAACAGAGAAGTAATCAGTGAAAGGTAAATGAAATCTTTTATTTTTGTTATTTCTAATTGATCTAAAAAGATAGCTGTTCAAAGTAATAATAGCAACAATATATTGGTTGAGTATAGCAGATGAAATGAACAGGCTGGTAGTATAAGAGATAAGAGGGATGAATTGGGAATACTGTGGTATAAGGTACCTTCACTACCTATGAAGTAGAGAGGTATTATTTAAAAGTATAATTAGATTATTTTAAAATGTGTATCACACTCAAAAGCAGCCACTGTTTTTATCAATATATAATAATTTTACATTTTTGGGTGGCACATGTGATATTTTGATACCTGTAACACTGTACAACATGTACCCTGATACCATGTACCCTAATACAAATCAGGGTAATTAAAATTCCATCACCTCAACCGTTTATCTTTTCTTTGTGATGGGAACATTTTAGTTTTTCTCTTCTAGCTATTTTGAAATATACAATTATTGTTTACTATAATTTCCCTACTGTACTATTTAACACCAGAACATATTCCTTCTATCTAATTGTATTTTTGTACCTGTTAACTAACTTTTTATCTCCCACACCCCATCCGCCACCACATATGACTGATATGCTAAGAGAAGTGGGAACATGGAGTTATATCAAGTGTTCAATTAAATCTAGCAAAGGCAGAAGAAGAGGGGAGGATAAGAAAGAAAGAGCAAGTGCAATGAAAAGAGACAGAGCAAGTGCAATGAATAGAAAAAGCTACAAACATGATAGATATTAATCCAAGTAAATCAATAATAAACTTAAATGTGAACAGTTTAAATATACCAGTTAAAAGACAGAGACTGTTGCATTGGATTATTTTTAAAACAAAGCCAAGATTTATTTGTGTGTTCTCTATAAGAACCCCATTTTAAATATAAATACACAGATAGATTAAAAATAAAATGCATGGAAAAAGATATACTGTTCTAACACATTAACACTAATCAAAAGAAACCTGGAGGATCCATATTAATTTCAGTCAAAGCAGACTTTAGAGCAAATAAAATTGTCAGAAGTAAAGAGGAGCATGGCATAATGATAAAGGAACCAATTCTCCAAGAAGACATAACAATCTTTAAGGTGTATACAACTAACCACAAAGCATCAAATTACATGAGGCAAAAATAGATAGAACTGAAAGGAGAAATAGATAAATCCACTATTAAAACTGGCAACTCCAACACCCATCTATCAGTAATTGACAAATCTATCACACAAACATCAGTGAGGATACAGCTGAACTGAACAACACCATCAGTAACTGAATCTAATTAATATATGTAGAGCACTCCATCCAGTACAGCAGGATGCATTCTTCTCAAGCTTATGTAGAAAATTCACCAAGTAGACTACATTCTGGGTTGTATAATACACCTTAACAAGTTTAAGAGTGTGCTGTCAAATAACAATGGAATTAAATTAGAAATCATTAACAGAAAGACAGCTCAAAAAATCCCCACATACTTGAAGATTAAATAACACACTTCTAAATTACACATGGGTCAGAGAAGAAGTCTCAAGATAAATTTTTAAAAATATTTTAAGCTAAACAAAATGGTAACATTAAAATATTGGGACACAGTGAAACAGTGCTTAAAAAGAAATACAGAGCACTGAATATGTATTTTAGAAAAGAAAAAAAGGATCAAAATCAATAATTTAATCTTCTACCTTGGGAAACTACATAAAGAAGAACAATATACACTAAAGCAAACAGAAGGAAATAAATAATAAAAATTAAAACAGAAAATGGTAAGATTGAAAACTGGATGTCAATAGAGAAAATCAGTTAAACCAAAATCAGCTTTTTAAAAACAGTCAATGAAATTCATAAACCTCTCATCAAGCTAACCAAGAAAAAATGGAAAAGATACAAATTAATAACATCAGAAATGAAAGAGGGAACACCATAATTGAGCCCATGGGCATTTAAAGGAGAATAAAGAAAATTATGAATACCTCCATGACTCCAAATTTGATAACTTAGATAAAATTGAAGCGGGATATTTCCCTGACCCCTTCGCAGGACATGCAAAGGGGTGCCTTGTTGACTCAGCCTGCAGTACTCAACTCCTTGTGAGAGGGACCATGCAAGCAAACAAGGCAGGAAGTGGAGTGTGTGGTCACTGGAACTAGCCGGCTGCTTTGGTGCCAGCAGAGGCAAACTCCACTCATTTGGACCTGCTGGGCTTCCCCCTTTGTGGGAAGGAGCACACAGGTGAGCAGGTGCAGGAGCCAGGGCAAGCAAGCACTTTTGGGAGCTGGCAGGAGTGAACTCCACACAGGGCCCCATAGCAGCATCTGGCAGAGAGATGCCCATATCCCCAGAAACCCCAGAGACAGTCTTACAGTGCTCTTTTAGCTCTGTTGTCTGCAGATGGCTTAAATGTTACCAGTTCAGTATACTCTCTGCCTTTTCTCATGAGGCAGCTGCCTTCCATTAGTGAGGGCAAAGTGTCAATGTGACAGCCTTTTGCATCCACATTTGTGGTAGCTGAGCTCTTGTCTGGCATCCAGGAGAAATGAAGTCACACAAACAAATCAAAGTTTAGTAAATGTGGGGAATTTTATTGCCAATTTTCATTGGCAATAACATTGCCAATAACATTGGCAATTTCATTGGCAATGAGAGTCACTGAAAGTGACTCTCAGTGGGAAGGGGAGCTGAAAAGGGGACGTGATAGGAAAGTAATCTTTTCTTGAAGTCCAGCTGTCTCCAGCCCGATTCTTCTCTGAAGTTATGTAATCAAGCTGTCCCTCTGAAGTCAAGCTGCTTCTCTCTGATGTACAACCAGAGTCTCCAATGTCCAGCTGCTTCTCTCTGCCAGCTGGGTCTGGGGTTTTTATAGGCACAGGATTGGGGGCAGGGTGGGCCATGGGTGGTTTTGGAAAAGGCAGTATTCAAGCGGGAAAACAGGGATGTAAGTTCTCACTTTGGGCTGTGGTTTCAGGTTTTTGGGCTTGAGAGTGGGGCCCTTGCCAGGGACCCTCCCTCTTCTGCCCAGAATTTCCCTGCCTTCTGTCCCTATCAAAATCAATCAATTCCTTGAAAGATACAAGCTACCAAACCTCACACAAAGAGAAACAGATAATCTAAAGGGTCTATATTTATTAAAAATCTTCCTAAAAAGAAAAAATCCAGGCACGGATAATTCCATTGCTTAATTCTACCAAACATCTAAGGAAGAAATGATACCAATTTTGTACAATGTGTTCAAGAAGATAGAAGCAGAGGGAATACTTTTGAACTCATTCTATGAAACCAGCATTACGTTAATACCAAAACCAGATAAAGACATTATTTAAAAAAATCTATACACCCACGTCATAGATGTAAAACTCCTCAACAGTATCTTAGAAAACAGAATCAAAAATATGTAAAAAGTATATAAAATATACATAAATATATATGTAAATATATAAAAATAATTATACAGCACAAGTAGGGTTTATTCTAGGCTTGCAAGGCTGGTTCAACATTAAAATCAATTAATGTAATCAATCATATCAACAGGTTAAAGAATAAAAATTGTATGATTATATTAATAGATGTAGAAAAAGTATTTGACAAAACCTAACATCCATTCAAAATACAAACTCTCAGAAAACTAGGAAAACAGGAACATTTCCAAACTTCCTCAATTTGATAAAGAAAATTATCTACAAAAAACTCCAGCTAACTTCATACACAATGGTGAGAAACTTGATACTTTCACCTCAAGATCAGAAATAAGGAAATAATGTCTCCTCTTGCCATTCCTTCTCAACACTATCTCAGAACTTGTAGCTAATGGAATACCATAAGAAAAGAAATTAAGAGATATACAGATGGGAAGGAAGAAATAAATTATCTTTGTTTACAGATTAAATTATTGTCTATGTAGAAAATCCCAAAGAACTGGACCAAAAAATCCAGAACTAATAAGTGATTATGGCAAAATCAAAGAATGTAAGGTCATTATACAAACATCAATTTGCCCCCAATATGGTAGCAATGAACAACTGAAGTTTGAAATTAAAAGTAAGATATAATTTGCATCGGCACCAAAAAAAAGATCTCACAAAATATGTGTAGGATCTATATGAGAAAAACTATAAAACTCTGATGGATGACATCAAAGATCATTTAAATAAATAAAGAGGTGTTCCTTTTCATTGATAGAAAGACTTGATATAGTTAAGATATCAATTCCTCACAACTTTACAATTTGTAGACTCAGCACAATTACTACCAAAATATCACCAAGTTATTTTGTGAATATTGACAATTTGATTCTAAAGTTTATATAGAAAGGCAAAAGAAACAACTATGTAACTCAAGACTGAAGAATAAAAAAGTCAGAGAACTAACACTATCGGATATTAAGATTTACCACAAAATGACAGCAATCATGTTAACAAGGTATTGGTGAAAGAATAGATGAATGATAAATGGAACAGAATAGAGTACCCAGATGTAGACCCACACAAATATAGCCAACTAATCTTTGACAAATGAGCAACAACAAGACAATGGAGAAAGGATAGTCTTTTCAAGAAATGATACTGAAACTTTTGGACTTTGGTATGCAAAAAAAGAGAACCTTTTATAAAAATTAGCTCAAAATAGATGTTACACATAAACTGCAAAATTACAAAACTTCTATAAGGTAATGTAGGAGAAACCTGAGGTGACCTTGGGTTTGGTGGTGAGTTTTTAGATTCAACATCAAAAGCACACTCAGTAACAGAAACACAATACAAGTCATGTATCTGTTAAATAACTTTTAACCAAAATGTACAAAGAACTCTTAAAACTCAACAATAAGAAAACAAATAACCTGATTTAAAATGAACAAAAGATTTGAAAGACACCTGAAAAAGATACACAGAGAGCAAATAAGCACACAAAAAGATGCTCAGTCCCATATGTCATTAGGAAACCACAAATTAAGACAAAAGTGATAGTACGACACACCTGTTAGAATGGCTAAAACCAAAAAAAAAAAAAATCGCAACACCAAATGCTGGCAAAGATGCAGAGAAACAACACTTACTTGCTGCTGGTGGGAATGTTAAATGGAGCAGCCATTTTGGAAGACAGCTTGCAGCTTGCAAAGCTAAGCATAGCCCCACTATATGAGTGCAGCAATCATGCTCCTAGCTATTTACCACAAAGAGTTGAAATTTATGCATGCACAAAAACCTGCAACATGAACGTTTACAGCAGCTTTATTTGTAATGGCCAAAGTCTGGAAACAACCAAGATGCTCTTCAATAGGTGAATGAATAATTTCTGGTATATCCATACAATGGAGTATTATTCAATGGCTGAAATAAAATGAGCTATCAACCCACAAAGAGACATGGAGGAACCTTAAATGTATTTCGCTCAGTGAAGAAGCCAGTCTGGAAAGCCTACACACCGTATGATTCTAATTAGATGACATTTTGGAAAAGACATTACTATAGACAGGGAAACAATCAGTGCTTGCTGGGGGCTTGGTGGAAGGGCACGTGCATGACTCCTGTAGCGACAACTCCTGCTGAAAGCAGGCTCACAGGCAAAAATTACAAAATAAATTATATTAAAGACCACATAAATACTGGGAGAGTTTACTACCAAAGGGAGGGAAGAGATGAATAGAGGAAGCATTGGAGATTTTCTGCGTGGTGAAACTATTCTGCATAATACCATAAGGGTGGATGCACATCATTATGCATTTGTCAAAACCCATAGAACCAGACAACATAAAGAAAGGAACATCATGTAAATGAAGGACTCTAGTTAATGGTAATGTATAAAATTGTAACAAATATGCCACACTAACGCAAGATGTTAATAATAGGAGAAAAGGTATGCTAGAGGTAGAGAGTAGGGGTGGGGTGCGTATATGGAAGTCTGTATTATCTGCTCAATATTTCTGTACATCTAAAACTGTACTAAAACTGAAGCCCATTTAAAAAATAAAAAATAAAATTAGTTGAGTGCAAATGATGGTCTAAGCACAGCAGTCAAAAAAAATTAAAAAAACAACAACGACAACAAAAAACAAAGGTGGGGGGCTGGGCATGGTGGCTCACGCTTGTAATCCCAGCACTTTGGGAGGCTGGGGTGGGCAGATCACCAGAGGTCAGGAGTTCGAGACCAGCCTGACCAACATGGAGAAACCTGTCTCTACAAAAACAAAAACAAACAAACAAAAAACCCCAAAAATTAGCTGGGTGTGGTGGTGCATACCTGTAACCTCAGCTACTCAGGAGGCTGAGGCAGGAAAATCACTTGAACCAGGAGGCAGAAGTTGCAGTGAGCCCAGAACCCACCATTGCACTCCAGCCTGGGCAACAACAGCAAAACTCCGTCTTAAAAAACAAACAAAGAAAGGAATTCTATTAATTTTTTTGTAAAGCTTGTCACAGCTGCCAAAGTAATCTATACCTTATTCCTGATAAGGGATGCCATTGGTAGGTAGGGGTGAAAATATCTTAGAAATGCAACCTTCCTTCTAATTCATTAATATTTCTTTTCAGAGGTTTTACGGGTGCTTTAGCTGTCTTTTTGTGTCTTTTTTCACCTGGTGACAAAGAGCTGCAATTTTCCTACCTATCAATTTGGCAGTCTGTGTGACATTTGATGGAACAACTTATGGAGTATGGTGGTGCTTATATTTCTACAGTCAGTCTTCCTGGGTTCAGTTTCAGCCCCACGACTTAACAAGCCTATGAGTCTGAGTTTTAACAAATAGCATGGAGGAAATGTTAGTATTTACCTCAAAGATTGTGGTAAGGATTAAATAAACTAATCTCTGGTTCCCATTAGATGTGTTCAATAGATGTGAGCTGTTATTTTTATTATTTATATAAGTCTTACCCAATGCTCACATCAAATAGGGGAAAGATGAAAGATTCCCGCTCAAATTATTTCTGGACTGTCAAAGTACATAAAAGCAAAACTAAGATAGGATGCTTAGAAGCTGTGGAAACACGGCCAAGAGGAAAAAAAAAAGGAGAGAAATACAGGTCAGGATAGCTTGAAATCTCCTCTGCCCTTGATCTGGGCATCCAATATAGCTCACCCCAAATCCCTTTAATAATCCCCTTCTGTAAACTTGACCCTAACCTTGTGCTCTCCAGTGCAGGAAATAATGATAAAGTCTGAGGTTTTACCTCTAAGGTTCTCGGTGACCCCTGGCCTGAGCCTCCACCTCTTGAACCTGAAATCAGGAAGGGTCAAGACCCTGATTATTTCTCCTGCTCTCTTCCTCTCTCTCGGTGTTTATATTTTGCTCCACATGCCTGGGGCCCATCAAAGGGAAAGGAACATGTTCAGAAAATAAATAGCATTGCTGTCTTAGGCTTTGCTTGCTAGAAGCTGTTTATATAATATAATCTGGTTTCTTCACTTTGGGGAACTTAAGGCACAGAAATTGCTTTCCCTCAAGTCTTAATATCATAGGACTCAAAAGAGACCCAAAAGAACTTCATGGGACCATGGTTCCCTCCACAGACATGTTGCTAAATAGTTTCTTTCCCTTCATGTTTGAAAGTTGCTTCTTCAATCAAGAAGCCAAAAACATCTCCAGAAGCACTGATACTCTGTTGCCTCGGGCTGCGACTTGTGGCTTATGCTAAATTCTTTTCTCTCTCTCATCCTTGCTAGGCTGCATTTGTAACCAAGCCCTGGTCCTTTTCATTGCATCTTGCCAGAATGAAGAAGAGCTGATCTCTCCAGTTCCTGTTATTCCCCTTACATTGCCCACATTTATTGCTCAATAAACCACAGAAATCCTTTTGTAACCCTCGTTCTCCTCTCTTCCCCCTTTCACTATTGAATTTAAAACTCATGCATTAGGCATGTGCTTTGTGATATTTGTGTCACCTCTCTAAATTGTAGTGCAAAAAAGAGGAAGAAAAGGCATCTGCTCAAATTGACATTTCCATCTCGGCTCACTCATTTGAGAGTGACAGGCTATAATTTGCCAACAGGTTCACATCCAAATGCATAGGTTAGTGCTGACATCAGGTGATTTTTCCACCATTGCCATCTCCAGCTCATGCATGCTACACAGGAGGCCACGCTTAAGTCAGCAGATATTGCAGGAAAAAGGAAGAGAAAAAAAAGGAGAAAGCTCTTGATTCCCTAAGCCTCTTAATGCACCAAACACAATGATATACTTAGGTCTATTTGGTGGAGCAGGTGGGTGGGTCAGAGCATGCATTGGAATGCTGTGTGGGTTGAGAAAACTGGGTTTTCTCTTATGTGCACTCAGTCTGGTGCAAACACACTTACCCTTTGACTCTGTGAGTAAACAGACTTTGTAGCCAGGAAAACCAGAATCAATTCCTGGCTCTGAAGACCAAGACTGAGGTGAGAGAGGAAACATAGTTCCCTCCTGCTTCCAGTGGTCTTTCCCTATCCAGTTATGTGCCTCCCCCAGCCACAACAAGGTCCACTTGCTATTAGACTGGTGCAATGAATGGCAAAAACCACAATTACTTTTGCACCAACCTAGTAACTTGTACATTGTCTGGCCAAGAAGAGAACGTGTTTATTACTTTGTCTTTTTCTTTCTGTTTCTTTTCTCCCTATTGCTTCTTTCATCCTCCTCCTTCCTTCTGGATTCAATTTTCTTCTTGCTGGGTTATAGTCTTTAGAGGTTCTCTCAGCAAGCATCTCTTTGGTAGTAAATTCTCCTAGTCTTTTCATGGTCTTTAATATAATTTTGGGGGGTAATTTTTGCCTGTGTGCTTACTTTCAGCAGGAGTTGGTATTAACAGCAGTCGTGCACGTGCCTAGGTTTAGGAGGACTCCTATTGTCTGGGTTTATGGTTGTCTCTGCAGAGGTTCCTCACTTCCTGGCTAGCTTTTACATTAATTCCGTGCCTCGAAGTTTCTACCCGATATGAGGAGGTACAGATCAGGCTCATCTACTACATACACCTCATGCAGTTCTAGGGTTCTAATATTTTATGAGTCACTACTTTCCATCAGCGATTCAGACAGACATTCACTTCTGGTCTCTGTCCTGGAGCTGGAAGGGAAGTTTCTCCTCCCTGTTTACAGACTTAGCATATGTTTCCTGGTGCCTTACTTTACCCAGGAATCTTCATTCCTTTTTGTAGCCTTACAAGGGGCCACAGGCTTGAAGACAGTTTCTTTCCAAGAACATTACAATCCCAGCCCCAGAGGGTCAAATTCTGTTCTCTACTGAGCCTGGAAAGCCTCTTATCATCTCTAGATTACCTGAGGGGCACCCTTTTTAACTTTGACCTCAGATTCTATTTTATTGAATTAAAATTGTTTATTTAGTAACTTTACACTTTAGGGCATAGAGAAGGTTTTGCATAAAGTTTTGTTTTGCCTTATTGACCAGGAGTCCTGCACTCACCTTTCTGCTCCTGTTTTTTCAACTTTCATGTATCCCTTTGAAGCTTGGGACAACATCCAGGTTTGCAATTGTGCCATCTATGGACTACCTTACCAGTCAAGACTTCAGCTAGTGATGGGCTTTCAAGCCCTTACTGCATCGACGTTATGAAGTCAGAGACCCAAAGACATTTTGAGCAACACTTGTTTGGGGAACCAAGATCTCTGTGCAGGTTCACAAGCGCATGGTAAACTCTGACCTTTACCAAGTCTGGTTCTGGTCCCATGGGCAGCTACTCAAAAACGAGAGAAAAGGAAATGAGATGAGGTGGCTGCACATGGAATAGAACGTCCCGCATTTTGGGGCTGACCATGGATAGCATGCGTTCTATCCCTGTTGTAGTACATTATTTCCTGCTCAATCCAATGCCTCTCTTTCTTTAAAGACAAGAAATGTGTTTATGTCATCATTGTCTTTGGCAACCAAAAGAGTGAGTCAGTCTTCACGTTCCAGAGTGGAAAGAAAGCAATAATCAGATATCAGAACTAGAGAATAATATCTTAGCAGCCAACCTAAGGAAAAAAAATTTTTGATTAGAGACACCTTAATGACCAGGGAACATAAGGTTACCATCTTTGCCTCATACCAACTTGCTCAGTCCACTTGAATGTTTAGCAAATATTGCTTTGAAAAAACTTCCTGGTTCAGGTGACATTATAAGATAAGCACCACATAAATCCAGGATGGACAAGGAAAGAGGCTTCTGAAAAGAGGATGAGACTTGGCAAATAGAATATAGCTCCCATCTCTGAGAGGTACCCCGTCTGGTAGCAGAGGGTCAAACAAAACAGTTTCAAAGCCTGTTTTCCCTACAGCAGCCTGTAGCATCCATGATTTTTGGAAGAGAAGGGACATTTCTCCTGGATGTTAGCTTTCTTGTCTTTCCCCCAGGCATCTCCCAGAGTAGGGAGGGAGCTCTTCTATTTGTTGAGGGCTTAATCTCTGCCAGGCAGGAGTTCTATCTATTTTTAACACATTTGACAGAGTGATCTTTTAAAAGCAAAATTAGATCATTCTATTCTCCTTTAAAAACTATTCAAGGGGTATTTTCTTTGCATTCAGAGAGATCCAATTTTTTATCCTCACGTACTTGATGTGATCACTGTTTTCTCACCTGTTTTGTAACTTACAGCAGCTCCCGCTGCTCAATACAGTTCAGCCTCTTTCTGTTTCTTGATGTCTTCCAGCTCATTTCACCCCAGGGCCTTGGTGCCTGCTGTTCCATTGGTCTGGGGCCCTTTCGTTCTTATATTATCATCTGGTTGGCTCCTTGGAGTCATTGAATCTCAACTCAACTCAAATTTTGTTTACTCGGAGAAGGTGGCCCTGAAGCCCTATCAGGTTAGCCCTTCCTGTCACTAACAACATCAGCCTGTTTTATTTTCTTCATGGCCGTCTCCATTATCTGAAATTACGGTCTTCATTTATTTATTTCCCATCTCTCTTCTCTACTGTAATGTAAGCACCATAAGAACAGGGGGTTTTGATGATCTGATTCACCACAGCATCTCCCGTGCCTAGAGCTGTTCTGGTTCTTAGTAAGCCTAGTGGCTGAAAATATGGCCTTTGTAGCCAGTTGACCTGGGTTCAAATCCTAGCAAAGCTATGTGACCTTTCTCCTGTTGCCGAACCTCTCCAAGCCCTCACCTTTAAAATGGTAATAGTAATCATAATTCTTATCTCATAGAATTGTTCTAAGGATTGAAGGAGTGAATGCATATAAAGTGTTTTGAATAGCACCTGGTACATAGTAAGCACCCAAGAAATGTGAGTAATTATCATCGATTATAAATCTGTTAAATGAATGAATGAATCTGGTGTTTTCCCATACAGATTTCATTGACTTCTCATAGCAAATGTGATTCCATCCATTTTATGAGTGATGTTAAGAAAATTGCCTGGGTTTTCACAGCAAGAATGACCTGGATAAGGATTTCTTTCCACATCTACCAGACTGTGAATCTCGGGCCCTCTTTTATGATTCCAAGCCCTCTCCCCTCCCCTCTGGTGTCACCTGTTTCTGTACTGTGCCTTGGCCCTGTGCTGGGTCAATTTTTCTAAAACCTCTTGCCCTGGTGTCTTCCTAGCTGGTGTCAGCTTGAGGCTTGATCTTGAATTAATTCCCCTTTTGCTCCTGTGTGTGCTGCAGACTCCTCCACTCAGGTCTGCTCATTTCAGCCTCTGTCTCAGCAGTTCCTGATGACCCCCAGCAAGGAGCAACAAAAGGGATTTTCAAGGAAGAATACCACATTGATTCTTCCACTGCATCTTGCTATGGAAATGGAAAGAGTGGTAGTGATTCCCCTGGTCTCATCACCCTGACTGGCTCTACCTGCACTGAATTATTCTTCCCAGCAAGGTGGCAGAAATGGCCCTAGTGTTTTTTTTATAGAGCTGTCTTTTATCTCCACTTAGTGTCGACTTCTGCATTCAAGGTAGAGTGGGAAAAAAACATAAAAGTAAACATTCTTCCGGGAAGAAAAAGGCCCAAGACTTCAAGTCAACATGGTAAACAATGGCGTAATTTTTCATCTAACTGGGTTCTAGAATTCGTGAACTTCAATCAGACCCATGTTGCAGCATTTGCTTTGATATGTGCTGTGGAATAATACTTCACACTTCCCTAGGGAATTCAGGGAGGGTGATTATCACATCCATTCCCTCTATCTGTCTCTTAAAGACATCCTTTGGGTCTCATCCTCTCTCCAGAATTTAGAAATGAGAGGGAGCAAAAGCTCTTGACTACTCCTCTGGCCTAAACTGAAGGTGTTTCATGTATACGAATGTAAGTCAAGGAGTCACACAAGTCTGTCTCTGACAGTATGTGAGCCTCTATGTAGGTGCAAAGCGTGTCTGTGTGTGAATAAGAAAGTAAGCACGAATAAGTGTATGTGTCCATATATGAAGTATGTGTTTATGTGCCCAAGTGGGTAAGTATGAGAGCGTATGCTTGTATACCCATATGTAAGCATATATGTGTGTAAACATGGTATGAAGATCATGCAATTTTCACCTAGAGATGAGTGTCTAGGTGCCTACGCATCTTTGCATGTCCAAGTGAGTCTTAATAAATATATCTTTGGCTGGGTGCAGTGGCTCACACCTGTAATTCCAGCATTTTGGGAGGCCGAGGTGTGCGGATCACAAAGTCAGGAGTTCAAGATCAGCCTGGCCAACATGGTGAAACCCCGTCTCTACTAAAAATACAAAAATTAGCTAGGCGTGGTGGCGTGTTCCTGTAATCCCAGCTACTTGGGAGGCTGAGGCAGGAGAATTGCTTGAACCAGGATCCAGGAGGTGGAGGTTGCAGTGAGCCAAGATGGCACCACCACACTCCAGCCTGGACTACACAGCGAGACTCTGTCTCAAAAAAAAAAAAAAAAATGAAGAAAAAAATCATTATATGAGCATGTTTCCCAGTATATAAATATATCTGGGCATGTGTAAGTACTTGTGTATATACACCTTTGAGGTCTGTGCAAGTGTGTGCATGAGTGAAGAGCTAAGTGAATGCATTTGTGAAAGTGCATGCTTCTGTGCAGGTGTGAGAATATATGTCTATTTCCCTATAGGTTGTGACTACATGGGTAAACAGAGGTTCAGGTCTGCTGAGGATGGAAGAACAGGCCACACCGTTCTGACTATTTTTCCATGTCACCCTCCTGGGCTGTGGAAACAGAACAGGGCTTTAGAATTAATCTTTTCCAGTAAACTCAACTCTGAAAATAGTTCCGCTGTAAAATTTACCTTGCCTTCTAGAAAGGCCCATCACTTCTGTGCTCTTTTCCCATAGGTCTGAGGAAGTTCTTGAGATAAACTTTGTGAGTGGTCCACTATTTCTGCATTTCACTCCAAACTTTGTTCTACTCATTGTTCAATTTAATGCCTTGAACCTGGCTTATAATAGATGCTGAATAAATGAGTTATAATTGAGAACAATGTTGATTATTCTTTTACAACTAAACTCTAGCCATTTACAGATTTTAAATAAAGTGATCCATAACATTGAATTCTTCCTGAATGTATTATCAGAATGTGAATTATGGGTTATGGCATTCATCATTTGCTTCATTCCTTATTCACTCAACAAACACTCACTGAGCACCCACTATACTCCAGGCTTGGATTTGGACACCGGAGATGCAACAGTGAAGAGATGCATTCCCGTAAGGAAATCAATCAATAGGCAATTATAATACAGAACAACCCATCCTGAGTGGTCAAAGTAAGAACCATAAGTTGAATCCTCAACGTTATTTTAGGACAAGAACAAGAAACCCAAGAAACTCTTCATCTTTGCATTTGGGCTGATAAGTTCTTCCGATTCTTCTAAACACGCTCCCCCATCCTGGCTTAGTGGTGCCCATAAGACTCCCTGGGTTTCCTTTCTTTTCTGTTTTCTTGGCTCTTCCCAGCTCTCAGACTGAGCATCTATCATCAAGACAGCAGGGAAAGTTCAGCTGATGAGTGGCAGACACTGATGCTGTCCCTTTAGTAGAGGTTTGTTTGCCTGCTTTCTGTGGCCAGGTAGGGGGTAAATTAGTGCCCTGTGTTCTTCTCCTGTCAGGCATGGGTGAATGGCTAAACTCCTTCCTTTTCTGAGGCTGCTGGTCAGGCTCCACTGAGCAGCCACTTGGCACTGCTGAAACCAAAGAGAGAAATAATGAGCCACCATCAGGTTCTCTAGATTCTGAGGTATGTCTGAATATGCTCTGGTGAGGGGTAAGTGAACAGTGACCCAGGGGAAGGGCAGAAGGATCTGAAGCTGTGAGTGCAGGCACAGGGTTCCTCTGGGAAATAGACACCAGGTGGAGGTGAATAAAAAGGAGCTCCTAAAGACAAGATGCTCAGAGACCCTGGGGAAGAGGAGCAGGTCAGGAGCTCCACAGCTCAAAGTTGCATAAGGACACACCCAAAGCGTTTTGAGGTGGCAGACAGACAGCTGGAGGCAGATCTTGGAATAGATGCAACAGAAATAAAAAATGGAAATAAGTCATGCTCAAAAAACTGAGACAATGATGATGGCTCACAGAGCAGGAGGCAGCAGCTGTAGGAAAGGGATCTTGGGAGCATCCTTGTGTCTTTCCTCTGTTCGTCTATGTCCCACGGACCACAGGTTGGCAGTGGGAAATGAATCAGCCCCAAGAGGGCCTCATTTCCTTTGCAATTCTAGCAAGAAAATGAAATTTTCAGAGTTACACTCCGAATCCTGAGGACCTGACCCCTGGCTGTAGCATCCTCTGCATTCCTGTCGCTTCACAATCTCATCGCTGACTTTGACCACAACTTTCACAGCCTTCCTCTCTCCTTCAAGCCACATCTTCACCATGGTGGCACCAACCAACCATCCAATAGACACCAAATTAGAGACTCAGTGGGTCCAGGAGATTCAGGGTGCATCTTGTGTGAAAGAGCGTGACTGGCATTTCCACAGGGAACAGGTCTACATTTTTTATAAGATTATCAGAGAGTTGTGGGATCCCCACCTCCCCTAAAAAAAAAAACATTCACGGCCTGGTACGCTGGCTCGTGCCTGTAATCCCAGCACTTTGGGAGGCTGAGGCGGGCAGATCACAAGGTCATCAGATCAAGACCTTCCTGGCTAACACAGTGAAACCCCGTCTCTACCTAAAATACAAAAAAACTAGCTGGGCAAGGTGGCTCACACCTGTAGTCCCAGCTGCTCAGGAGGCTGAGGCAGGAGAATCGCTTGCACCTGGGAGGTGGAGGTTGAAGGGAGCTGAGATCGCGCCACCGCACTGCAGCCTGGGTGACACAGCGAGACTCCGTCTTAAAAAAAAAAAAAAAGAACCATTCACTGCCCTAGACTCTCAGTCCCTACCCTCCTCCCTTCTTTAGTGAAGATTCGCCTCTACCTGAATCTCATCATGAACTTTCCTATCATTGTCCGCATCGGTCCCACCCGTGAAGCAGTCGTCTCTGGTTTCCCTGACCATAACCTTTGGTCCAAATAGCTTTCTCACTTCTCCATGCTAATTCTGCTTTATCAGCTGGTTGAAGACTTCTAGGCCCCTCCCTCCCCTCTGTCTTCCAGCCTTTCTATCTTCTGACCTGGCTTCCCACTGCATTCGGTCTAGGTTCCAAGGTCAATTACTCAGCCACCCTCTTACCAGCATTTTCAGATTCCCAGGCTCCTTGTCTCTTTTGTAGACCTACAAATACATCGGAGAATGCAGAATAGTGTTCTGCCACCCCCCAAAATTCAGAGGGTAAAATCTCACCCAGGCATCCACGGCATCTCGGTAATTGTGTTATTTAACCTTGGCCATCTCTTTTCTTCATTTATCTTGGCAAATCCTCCAAAATTTATCCACTCTTCCTCAAGTCCCTCTATAATGAACTTCCAGCTCACATCCTTCTCAAGGAATGGCCTTGCCTTTTTCAAGAAAAGAGAGACCTGGAGGGATAAACTTCCTCAACTTCCTGCTGGCTCTGCCTATGGTAGCCCTCTGTTGACAGGTGAGAAATGAGGATTAGAGAAGGATAGCGCCCTCTCCAACCACTTACAGCTAGCTAATGGCTGCAATGGAGAATGTCTCTACTTCTTTAGGTCATCTGGAAATGCTTTGTTCTCTCTGTTTATTATAATTATTCTTATTGTTATGATTATGATAATTAGATAGGCTTTATTCTCCATTAAAACAACAGATACATGCTGAATGACTACTGATATGGTTTGGCTGTGACCCCACCCAAATCTCATCTTGAATTGTAATCCCCATAATCCCCACATGTCTTGGGAGAGACCCGATTGGAGGTAATTGAATCATGGGGGCAGTTTCCCCTATGCTGTTCTTGTGATAGTGAGTGAGTTCTCATGAGATCTGATGGTTTTATAAGTGTCTGGTATTTCCCCTGCCGGCATTCACTCTCTCTCCTGCCGACCTGTGAAAAGGTGCATTCCACCATGATTGTAAATTTCCTGAGGCCTCCCTAGCTATGTGGAACTTTGAGTCAATTAAACTTCTTTTCTTTACAAATTACCCAGTCTCGGGTATTTCTTCGTAACAGCATGAGAACAAACTAATGCAACTACTATGAGCCATTTCTTACAATGTGAACAGTGTGTCATGCTGGCCAGCCCAAGCAGATCTGCGGGTCCCAGGGTAATTGTAAAAGTGCGCAACTCCACAAGCAGTAAGTGTTCACAGGCATGCATGCTCCATGAACCTACATCTGCTCTCACAATGCTTACATGCGCACACACACACACACAAGGACAGGTGTCTGCAGAACACAGACCTTCTGCAGATGCAGATTCATGCGCAGGTGTGCAGGTAAGTGCAGCTGCTGATTGCTTGTGTCTGGTTTTATCTGCCACCTGTCCTTGAAATACTTCCCACTGATGACCACTGCATTCCACCTGTGAGTGGAAAGGCACAATGAACTCTGCTTAACAGGCTCATGAATTTACCAGGCATTTACTTAAGATGGTTACACCACATTATAGCAAATGGCTTCTGGGGGCTCAGGAAGGGCTGTATTTACTTTCCGAGAATTACCATTAGTCCTGGGTGGGAAGGTGCTAAGAGGCCGCATTAGCACGGCTTTGGTCAGTTTCTCTCCCCTGTGCAGTTGCAGAATTCATGTGGGGTTTATTGATGGGCCAGTTATTCTTTAACAGGTTTCCAATTTGACTCCTGGGATAATGAGATGGGTCTTTAGGGACCATCCGTCTCTCTCCCATGGTTGTGGGCAGCTCTGAGGAGCCTGACTCCTTAACTAGCGGGTGATGGAGTGGAGATGGGGCTGAGTGTAGCACAATCTATTTGTCTCTCCTGGAGCTGAAATGCTCCCCAGAAACTCCTTTCTCCTCTCTGAGACCCCTCCTCAGCTGACATATTTGAAAGTCAAGCAAGGCTCTGCCTCAGGTAGTCAGGGGATTTGTGTCCCAGCTCTACTGGGCAAGCTTAGGCAAGTAACCAAATCTTTCTGAGTCCGAGGTTTCTCTCCAGTAAAATAAAGACATGCACCTGATAATACGTGGCATGAACTGAGGATCTACTCTGTGCTCAGCACTGTGCGAGTTTTCAGCCTAGGAAGGGACCAAAATCAGGCAACATCTCTGTCCTTATGAACAATGACAAAAACAAAAACATACTGAATCACCTTAATGGATGCATGATTCAGGTTGATATAGGTGCTGGGAAGACAAGAAGCAGGACCGTAAGCAAGGGCCATGTCCTTGTCTAGGACTCCAAGAGAGTAACAGTGGAGCTGAGAGCTGAGGGGTGAGCAGGCATGAATCCGTTGGAGGAGGGTGGTGAGAGTGTACCAGGCAGAGGGAACAGCTTGCATAAAGGCCTGGAGACTGGAGAGAACATGGTGTGTTGCAGAAGCTGAAAGAGAGCCAGGAGGACTGGCATGCAAAGAAGGAAGGGCTGGAAAGGTAGGCAGAATGCAGATCCTCCAGTAATTTATACTAGGACACCTTGTTAAGGATTTGGTCTTCATCTCAAGAAAAATAGACAGCTGTCAAAGGTTGTAAGCAGAAGGAAGACTCCAGCCTATTGGCATTTCAGAAAGATCTCTCTGGGCCAGGCATGGAGGCTCATGTTTCTAATCTCAGCACTTGAGGGGGCCAAGGAGGGAGGATGACTTGAGCCCAGGAATTCAAGAGCAGCCTGGACAATACAGTGAGACCCCTACTCTACAAAATTTTAAAAATTATGTGGGCATCATGGTGCACACCTGTGGTCTCAGCTACTTAGAAGGCTAAGGTGAGAGGATCACTTGAGCCCAGGAGTTGGAGGATGCAGTGAGTTGGATGGCACCACTGTACTCCAGCCAGCCCAGGCGACAGAGCAACACCCATCTCAAAAAAAAAAAAAAAAAGGAGATTATTCTGGCTGCAGTATAGACACCATATTGGAGGGGAACCAGAGAGGATGTTACAGACTGGTTAAAAGGCAATTTATGCAAAAAATGATGGAAGCTTGTCCATGGCAGGGGGCAGAGAACACCGTGACAAGTGATATTAAGCAATTCATTGAACTGAATTTGAGCAGAGAGGAGAGAAATCTGTCAATGATGACTCCTGTATTTCCTGCTAATTCCTCACAAGGCCACTTAAAGATGAAATGAACTCATGTGTGACTAGTGCCTGGCACACCACAGGTGCCCAATAAATGCCAGTTCTTGTCTCCCTGTGTCCTTCAGTTCTTTGCCACTTGATTCCCACTGACTCCTTCACAGCCATGCAAAACTGGGACTCTAATCCCTGTTCCCTTCTCCTAGAATGTTCTAACCTTATCATTTTTCTAATTCAGTGCTGACATGCCAACAGGCAGCCTTGGCTTGGCAGAGCTGCCAGGGAGAAGCCAGGCACAGCTTGCGGCTGGGAACAGTTGTGCTGGGATAGTCCTTGGTGGGTTGATCCTCCCCCTGGCGGGTCTGACTAGGAGAGCTGCTGCTTTGTCACATTGATGGGCCAAGTCCCCTTACTCCTTTGCAGAAAGGAGAGGACACTTGATAAATAGGTGAAGGAGGGACACAAAACAAAATTGGAATGGAGAAAATAATAGGATTTATGGACGGAAGAAACTGCACCCTTGGGGCTGTGTAATCATGCATTAATCCCCCGACTCTCCTAGGCTCCAGTTTTCTCATCTTTAAAATGGGGTTAATGATAGTTTTTATATTGGAGTTCCATTGTGAGAGTAAATGAGATCCTGTGATGAAAAAATGGTAAATAAAGTATAATGTGGCAAAGAAATAATTAATGTGTAAGTGGCCGGTAGGGTGTCTATGAATTCAGTTAAACCTGAGCTCAAACCCAAATTTTACCACTTCTGACCTGCATGTTGGAGCAGGGCAGGTGAGTTACTATTTCTCTGCACCTGAGTTTTCTCATCCACAAATAGAGATCATAACATGTAGCCCATAGAACTATGGTCAGCCTTAAAAGGGAAACCCCAGGTCCCCAATCTCGTGAAGTTTATAGTTTTAGATAGAGAAAAAAAAATAAACCTGTAAATCAAAGATTAGAGCAGGTGTGGTGGTTCATACCTGTAATTCCAATGCTTTGGGAAGCTGGGGTGGGAGGATTGCTTGAGGCCAGGAGTTCAAAAGCAGCCGGAGCAACATAGCAAGACCCTGTCTCTACAAAAAAAAAACTTTTTTAAATTTTAATTAGTTGGATGTGGTGTCTTATGCCTGTCGTCCCAGCTCCTAGAGAGCTTAAGGTAGGAGGATCGCTTGAGGCCAGGACTTTGAGTCCAGTCTGAGCAACAGCAAGAGACCCTGTCTCTACAAAAAAAATTTTTAAAAATTTGTGGCTGGTGCCTGTTGTCCCAGCTACTGGGAAGCTTAAGGTAGGAGGATGACCTGAGGCCAGGAGTTTGAGTCCAGCCTGAGCAACATCTCAAGACTCTGTCCTACAAAAAAATAAAAATAAAAAAGATTAGCCAGGTGTGGTGACATGCACATGTAGTCTCAGCCACTTAGGAGCTGAGCTGGGAGGATCACTGGGGTCAGAGGCTCCGGTGAGCTATGACTGAGCCACCACTGCACTCTACCCTGGGTGACAGACTGAGACCCTGTCTCTTAAACAAAAAAAAACAAAAACAAAAACAAACAAACAACAAAAAGAAATGAGGTGAAAAAAATGAACAAACATAAATCAAAGATTAGTTGACAGGGTGGTTTAATTCTCTGAGGAAACCAAAACAGTGTGAGGTCATAAGAGTGACTACCTTGGATGGGGTGTTCCTGGGGGCTTCCCTGTGGACATGACCTTTGAGCCCAGACCTGAACAAAAAGAAAGGCTAATGACTCAAAGATCTGGAAAGATGATTCTCAATCCTGGCTGCTCATTAGAATCACCAGGAAATCACCTCCAGACCAATTGAAACAGTATTCTTTGGGGTAGAACTTGAACATATGTATGTTAATATCCAGGGGGATTTTGATACATGACGAAGGTGGCCAATACTAAGCAAGTACAAGATGCAAGATCCAGGAGTTTCCTATTGCCTGACATCTAGTAGTATCTTGTGTTTATTTGCTAGAGCTGCTGTAACTCATATGGCAGGCTGGGTGGCTTAAAATAGTGGTCTCCAAATTTTTGGTGCCAGGGACCAGTTTTGAGTAAGACAATTTTTCCATGGATGGGGCTGTTGGGGTGGAAGGTAGTGGATGGTTTTGGGATGACTCAAGCACATTACATTTATCGTGCACTTTATTTCTATTGTTATTACATTGTAATATATAATGAAACATACAACTTACCATAATGTAGAATCAGTGGTAGCCCTGAGCTTGTTTTCCTGCATCTAGACTAAATGGTCCCATTTGCGGGTGACGGGAGACAATGACAGATCATCAGGCACTAGATTCTCATAAGGAGAGCGCAACCTAGATCCCTCACATGCGCAGTTCACAACTGGGTTCACACTCCTATGAGAATCTAATGCCACCGCTGATCTCACAGGGGCGGAGCTCAGGCGGTAATTCAAGCAATGGGGAGTGGCTGTAAATACAGATGAAGCTTCGCTCACTTGCCTGCGCCCAGTTCCTAAAAGGCTATGAACAGTACTAGTTCATGGCCGGGGAATTGGAGACCCCTGGCTTAAACAACAGAGATTTATTTTCTCACAGTACTGGAAGCGGAAGTCCAAGATCAAGGAGTTGGCAGGGTTGGTGTTTTTCTGAAGCCTCTTTCTTTGGCTTGCAGACAGCCGCCTTCTTGCTGTGTCCTCACAGGCTCATTCCTTGGTCTGTGTTCTGTGCGTCCTAATCTCTTCTTTTTTTTTTTTTTTTTTTTTTTGAGATGGAGCCTGGCTCTGTCGCCCAGACTGGAGTGCAGTGGCAAGATCTCGGCTCACTGCAAGCTCTGCCTCCTGGGTTCACACCATTCTCCTGCCTCAGCCTCCCGAGTAGCTGGGACTACAGGCACCCGCCACCACGCCCAGCTAATTTTTTGTATTTTTAGTAGAGACGAGGTTTCACCGTGTTAGCCAGGATGGTCTCAATCTCCTGACCTCGTGATCCTCCCGCCTCGGCCTCCCAAAGGGCTGGTATTACAGGCATGAGCCACCTCGCCTGGCCCCTAATCTCTTCTTAAAAGAGCAACAGTCATATTGGATCAGAACCCACTCATGTGGCCTCATTTTACCTTAGCTACCTATTCAATGGCTCTCCCTGCAAATGAAGGCACATATTTATATTTAGGACTTAGCATATAAATTTTGGGGGGGACACAATTTGGACCATAACACACCTAATAGATGCAAGTTTCTTCCTTGACCCTAAGCTTCTGATTGATTTTTTTATCTACCTCCCTAAATTGACACTGTCTGCACTCCCTTCTGTGTGGCTCTGAGAATACTTTTCATTATCCCAGAATTAATGGTTTCCAGAAGTTTGAACTACAAAACATCTAAACAAGAGTCTTAATTAGAGCCCTTATCTCCCAGGTAGAGACTGTGCTTCAAAGAGGAAGAAACTTTCCCAGTCCTTCATAGATAAAGGCCTGGGAGCAAGTCAACATTCCCAATGTTATTGCTGCCATAATCTTTGTTCTCCTTGTACCTGCAGATGCAGAGGGGCAGGAAAAGTCCACTAGGCCAGCTCTACTACTTATTATGTGGCTTTTGGAAAGTTAGGCCACCACATTGAATGTTATCTATAAAAAGGAGACTATAAAAGGATGATTGTGAGATGCACGCCATAACGAGAAGCCTTCTCACAATGACTGGTCTATAGTATGTGCTCCATAAATGGTGACCGTCATCATCCATGTGATCCTCAGTGCTGTGCCTTCTGATGGGTGTGAGGCCATCCTGGGTGGAAGGAAGGAGCATCTGACTTCTCAGGGTTTCCAAGTCTGGTGTGACAGTGCCTCCTTTGATTCCAGCTCTGGGTAAGAGGAGGTTATGCCCAGGCAAGGATGAGCAGACTGAAGAGGACCTGACATCAGGTAACTGTATAGCCACTATCTTCACAAGGACAGTGGTCCTCACACTTTCTTACAAATGCATTTCTCTCCTCTGCCTCTGGGCTATTGTCAGAGCTGAATTCCAGGCCGATGGCCATGGGACATTGTCACATGGGATTTAAACAGGAACCTGTGAGAGTTTCCCTGACATCTTGGCTGCCCTGCACTCTATGAGGGAGGTGGAGGGAGAAAGTCTCTGTAGCCCACTGGGGCTGTGACATCAGGACTCAGCCATGTCTGCAGGGTTTTCCTCCTCTCTGACACTCCAAAGGCTTCATTGGCAGATCAGCAGAGAAAGTAGCTTCCTTTGCTGAAAGGCTTAGGAAGAGACGGTGACCTATTTTTGCAAGCTTTTCTGATGAGGTCTTCATATGGGAACTTCTGCCAAGCAATGAACTCGTAAACAGTGGGTAGGGTTTTCTAGGCACCCAGATGAAGAACAAAGAGACCTGGTGTTTTCCAAAAACACAATCTTGCTTTCAATATGGAAAAAGGAATGAATCCTTACATCAAAAGCAAGAAGGAAGGCAGCTTGTGTGTGGGTCCTTTTCTCTAAATCCCTTGCAACCATTGTGGCTAATGTCCCTCTCTCCCCATTTGTCAGTTATCCAGTTCCTGAGCAAGTTCTGACAAAGACAAGAAGACCAGCAATAGTCTTCCACAAGGAGGTTGGTCTGGAATGAGAGTTGCTGCTAGAGAACAAATACTCAGTCTGATGGATATGACACTATGTCTCAGCATTCCCTTCACTAACCTTCCAAGCTCAGCACCAACTGGATTTAGAGCTCGACTACAAAGCAAATATGTCAACTGTTTCTCAGATGCCTCCAGTCCTCTTTTCCCCACAGGGTCTATATCATACGCTTTCCATTCTCAGAGTCAATTAGGCTGCTGCGGGCTGCAAGAAACAGAAGATGCAACAATGTGGCTTGAGCCATCAGTAAACGTATTCTCTTCTTAAAGCAAAGTCCAGAGGTAGGCAGTGTTGAGGAGAATTCCACAGCTCAGACATGCCAAGGACTGGAGCTATTATAGTCTTCAGTCCACCCTCCTTGGAATATTGAGTTTTCCTCCTTATGTGTGTTTTTTTATGGTTATAAAATAGCTGCCACTGCTCCAGCCATTGCCTCTTTACCAGACAGTATCAAAGCAGGAAGCAATAGAGCTCTCTACTCAATCCACTTGTAACTTTAAATATAAATGTTCGATGATGCATAACACATGTACAAAGAGTACACACATCAAAAATGCACATTAGATGACTTTTCACAAAGTAAACTGAGGCATGAAACAAAGCACACAAACCATGATACAGAACATCACCAGAAGCACCCTTGGCCACATTCCAATCCCACTGCCCCCAAGGGAAATCACTAACCTAACTTCAAACACCATAGATATGACGGCTTCCTTTTTTGTTGTTGTTAACCTTTTATAAATGGAATCACACAACTCTTCCCTTTAGGCAACTGTCTTCTGTTTCCTGAGATTTATCCACATAGCTGAGACTATCTATAGTTTGTTCTTTCTCATTGCTATATAGTGATCCTTTCCACATATCTAACAAGATTTATTTATCCAATTGCTGATAATTATGTGAGTTGCTTCTAAGTTTTGTAGATCCTGAATAGTGCTGATATGACTTCCTGGTGTGCATGTTTTGGTGAATATATAACTTAGGAGTGGAATGGCAGGGTCATAGAATTTACCTCTCTGTTTCCGTGAGGGAAAGTTTTTCCCAGAAGGCCCCAGCAGACTAGAAACAAGCTTACCCTGAAACAACTCACCAACCACAGCCACAGATTGCCTTGACCTTGATTGGCTTAGAGATATAATTTATTTCCTGTGGTTGGGAATGTTGCTTTCTTTTTTGTTTGTTTGTTTTTTGTTGTCGTTGTTGTTGTTGTTGTTGTTTTTTTTTTGAGATGGAGTCTCACTCTGTCACCCAGGCTGGAGTGCAGTGGTCCCATCTTCGTTCACTACAACCTCCGCCTCCTGGGTTTAAGTGATTCTCCTGCCTCAGCCTACTGAGTAGCTGGGATTACAGGTGTGCACCACCACACCCAGCTAATTTTTGTATTTTTTGTAGAGACGGGGTTTCACCATGTTGGTCAGGTTGGTCTTAAACTCCTGACCTCGTGATCCACCCGCCTCGGCCTCCCAAAGTGCTGGGATTATAGGAGTGAGCCACCAGACCTGGCTGCGAACGTTGCTTCTTAATCAAAACCAGGCATCTGGAGAGAGTAAGAAATAGGCACGGTTTCATGTGGGCACCATCACACGCTTTTATCTCCTACTGATTATTAGCTCAGGTTCTTCCATGAAATGTAGGTTCACCTGCAATCACATCGGTGTCACTCACCTGGACACCTGTCCACTGCTCTGCGTTTCCTAGAAGTGTGGTTGAAATTTCCTGTCACTATCTGCCTGCCCCCTACCCAGGGTTTTTCTCTAATTGTGTCTTTTTTGCCAGAACCATGCCTGAGCCCTCCTTGACAGGTAGGCCTGAAGATGCTGTCGGGGAAGAATAATAAATATAGACCAAAATCGCCTGGCACGTGCCTTATCTCAAGCCCTCTATCTGCAATTCTATCCCATCGGGCACGCTTCCTTCAGTGAATTTTCTAAGTACTTCTATTTCAAGATCCCAATGGGAGTGATTTTTTTTTAAAAGGGCACATCCTCTTTCAGTATCATCCGGCGAAAAATCCTGAACAATCTCAAGCTGATTCTAGGACAGTTTTGAGTAGGTTATCATGGGATTTCCCCCAAAGTGTGAGTTCAGTGTAGTATTTTAGCAGAATTTTAATATTGCGATAAGGGTGGATTGACGTTGCATCCATTTGTATTCTCATTACAATAAAAGAATCAGCATGGTATTAGAATTTTACTGCCTGTGATGTTTGGTGAATTACAGGGAGGTCTAATATGATTTCCCACACTATATTCTGTTTAGATTGGCAGGTTTCTGTGGCCATTTCTCAATAGACTGATAAAGCACTAGACAGAGGATTAGCGCTCTTGGAAGCTAAGAAAGGAGGTGATGGGGTTGTTTATAGCTTCTGGGGATGGATTCTGATGAAATAGCCCAGAGGGAGTGAAACTTTCACAGCATACAGAATGCCAAGGACTCGGAACATATTATAGGGAACAGCCCCACTCCATCGAGTACTTCCCCCTGGGGGCCCAGGACCAGAACAATCAGAACAGAGATACTAATGAATCTCCCCTTGGACAACATCATAAGAAGATATAAATCATACCAAATGTCTCTGGAGGAGATTCATTCTTTTTCTCCTGCTAGAGGGACGCTTCAGATTGGATTTAACTAGCACATGTTAGACAGCAGCAACAACATGCACTCTCAACACTCACAATCTCATTCCATTTTCACACAGCCCTGTTGAATAAGCTATCACTATTATGCTCCCCACCACCAGTATTGTTTTAGATAACGTTTCCCGGAAACAGACCCTGAAATGGAGAATTACATGCAGAAGGATTCCTGGGGATTAGTCTCTGGAGATCAAAGAAAGCAAGGAAGTGAGGGAGGCAGGATTGGAGAGGTAGAGAAGCTGACCGGCAAAGTGGCTACAATGAAGCTCCCGCAGAGAGATCCAGAGTGGGGTGACCTTCCGAGTTCTTGCAGACAGACACAGTGGTTCTGCTCCTGTGTCTAGACACATCAGTTGCTTCTTGGCTGGGGGCTACCCCATAGAAGGGACATAACCTTGCACAAGGCAGCTCCCTGCTACAAAGGACAGTACTCAGTGAGGGACATGGAGGTGAGAGGTCAACAGCCAATATTCTCATCACCTGGGGGATGAGTGTGTCAGCCTTGATGAAGGAATCTGGGCAGAATTCCACACTGTCCACTGACATCATCATCATGATCATTTAATGAAAGAGCCTCAAAAGAATTAAGCAAATGACCCAAGGCCACATAGCTGGTGGGTGGACCCTCAGTTGCTCTGACTCCTGAGTCAGTGTGCCCTCTCTTCCCTGCCATTGCCTCAGTCTCTCCATTTCTCTCAGGAGTCTAACTAGGGAAGCAGGTGGTGAGGTAGATGATAAAGGAATGGAAACTCTGAGTCAAGGAAATAACAATTCAGATAGAAGAATGCTAGGAACACCTTTCATTTGATAAACACCAGTACGCACCCACTGTGTGCCCAACATTATTCTAAATGCATGGGTAGAATATTAGGAAGACAGACAAGATTCTCTTTCTCATGGAGTGTTTATTCTAGTCAGATAGGCTTATATTCTACAGAGCCCAGAATATGATGGATAAAGTCAGTAGTAGCTGAGATTGGTTGAGTGGACATGGGATCTCATTTGAAGGAACAGGAAAGGTCCGTATTATTCATACTAGTTGAGGTTATATCATATTTGGCTACATATAACAGGAAAACCAACTGATAAGAAGAAGGTTTATTTATTTCTGTTCCTTAAGTATGGTGTTTATTAAAAATAAGAAAACATGTGGCCGGGCACAGTGGCTTATGCCTGTAATCCCAGCACTTTGCTAGGCCTTGGCGGTCAGATCAGCTGAGGTCAGGAGTTCAAGACCAGCATGGCCAACATGGTGAAACACCATCTCTACTAAAAATACAAAAAATTAGCTGGACCTGGTGGTAGGCGCCTGTAATCCCAGCTACTTGGGAGGCTAAGGCAGGAGAATCACATGAACCTGGGAGGCAGAAGTTGCAGTGAGCCGAGATCGCACCACTGTACTCCAGCCTGGGTAACAAGAGTGAAACTCTATCTAAAAAAAAAAAAACAAAACAAAACATGCAAGGTTATATTATATGCTGGGTGTGCAGGTAGACAGAAAACCCTACACCAGCATGGATGGCAGACTTCTGTTCTCTGACTTCCACTTCAAACTGGATTTTGGTGTAGTATGGGCTAAGTTGACATTTGGTTTAAAATGAGGAAGCAGGAGATGCAACAGATGAAGTCAAGGCAACAATTCAGTCTGTCTCGTTTAGGTAATATTGAATGGCAGGGAGTATCTCTTGTCATTAGAAGCACAATTGCTTAGTTGGGCATGGTGGCCTGAACCTGTAGTCCCAGCTACTTGGGAGGCTCAGGCAGGAGGATCACTTGAGCCCAGGAGGTCAAGGCTGCATTGAGCTATGATTGTGCCACTACATTCCAGCTTGAGCCACAGAGTAAAACCCTGTCTCAAAAAAATAAATAAATAAAAGTAAATAGAAACACAATTGCAATTGTAACTGGGAGTGATAGCTGTTACTTAATGAGATTTAGGCCTTTGCATAGGTTTGTCATGTGGTCTTGTCTTCCCTCTTTAGAAAAGGAGGAGCTCTTTCATGATGATTTCCTCAGATGTTTGTCCACAGATAATATAAGTCTCAATTGCCAACATGCATTGCTTTCCAGGTTTGTGAGCTGGAGTCTCTTCAGTAAATGGCCGATAAAAGTATTTGAATATATCCCTGAAAAAGAAACTTCCATCTACCATCTAGTTTTGTGTGTGTGTTTGTGTGCGTGTGTATGTGTGTTGTTTTGTTTTGTTTTGTTTTGTTTTGTTTTGTTTTTAGACAGGTCTTTCTCTGTTTCCCAGGCTGGAGTGTATGGAGTACAGTGGCGCAATCACAGCTCACTACAGCCTTGAAGTCCTAAGCTCAAGTGATCCTCCCACTTCAGCCTCCCGAAGTCTATCTAGTCCTCCTTTGATTTTCTTTTGCCACAATGTAGCAGAGCAGACCTACATTGGATTTTGGTTTTTGTTTTCTGGTTCTGCAGAACTTTCATTCCCACATAAAGGTAGAAGGGATTCTTGGCTGTCTGAAAGAGAAGATACAAAGATTCCACTAACTTTGGTCTCAGTGGGTAGAAGAAAACATCAGAGACTTGGAGACACCAGTTAAACTTCCTCAGAAGGGTTATGCATCTTTTCCACACAGCAGAATAAAAAGTGTGGAGGAAAATGCCAACCCTTATTAGAACCTCAGCCCAGGGAATTAAGCTTTGCACAGTCAACCCAGGAGGTTATCAGCTGCCCACTGGACATAGTTCTTTCAGTTCTCCTGATCTTTCGTTAAGTAAGTCTGAATACCCTGACATGTTGCCATCTTAGTCTAGTCGGGTTGCTATAATAAAATACTCATAGGCTGGGTGGCTTAAACAAAAGAAATTTGGCTGGGTGCAGTGGCTCACACCTGTAATCCCAGCACTTTGGTAAGCAGAGGTGGGTGGATCACCTGAGGTAAGGAGTTTAAGACCAGCTTGGCCAACATAGTGAAACCCTGTCTCTACTAAAAATACAAAAAATTAGCTGAGCGTGGTGGTGCACACTCATCCCAGCTACTGGGGAGTCTGAGGCAAGAGAATCACTTGAACCAGGGAGGTGGAGGTTGCAGTGAGCCAAGATCGTGCCATTGCACTCCAGCCCAGGTGACAGAGCAAGACTCCATCTCAATATATTTATCTAGGTCCTAGAAGTCCCAGATCCAGTTGCCAGTCAATTTGGCTCCTGGTGAGAACTTTCTTCCTAGCTTTTGGGCAGCCACCTTCTTGCTGTGTCTTCTCATGGTGAAAAGAAAGGGAGAGTGAGTTTTCTTGCATCCTGTCTTACAAGGACACTAATCCTATCAGATCAGGGCCCCATCCTGTGGCCTCATTTGACCTTACTTACTTTCATAAAGGCTCGACTTCCAATTATAATCACATTAAGGTTAGGGCTTCAACATATAAATTTAGGGGACAGGCAGTTCAGTCCTCTGCAGTAACAGCATTAAACATGTGTAGGTCTTCTCTTTCTCCAAAGAAAAAGATTTCAAGAGATATTCTTTGAGGGAATCCAGCCCAGCATCCATGCCTCTGTGCTTTCTAACCCAATAGTCCAACTGAATGTTCACATGTGACTTCATAATTCCATACTATTGTTCCAGAGGTTCCAAAGAGCTTCATGTAGACTTCCCTAGGCATTAGCTAAGAATCCCAAATTCCACCCACAGAGAGCCAGCTTCTGCTGGGCACTATTGTTGCCTATAGATTAGGGGATAAAGAATTTGTGTTTTAGTGTTTCAAAGCAAGGCACAGTCACATGGCCAGGTCATGAGCCATGTGCAATAATTCATTATCATCATTCTTAATTGTCACATCACCAATGGGCTGCTTTGGGTCCATTATTATTATATGGTAAGATAGAAGTCTTTCTGGGATCCCTATTACAGCTTCAAAGACTTTGCAGTTCAACAAACTCATACAAAAATGCTCAATATTACTAATCATTGAGGAAACGCAAATCAAAACCACAATGAGATACCATCTCGCACGAGTCAGAATGGCTGTTATTAAAAAATAAAAGCATAACAGAACCTGGCAAGGTTGTGGAGAAAAGGGAATGCTTACACACTGCTGGCGGAAATTTAAATTAGTTCAGCCACTGTGGAAAGTGGTCTAGAGATTTCTGAAAGAACTTAAAATAGAAGTACAATTCAACTCAGCAATCTCATTACTGGGTATATACTCTAAGGAATATAAATTGTTTTACCCTAAAGATAAGTGCTCTTGGATATTCATCATGGCACTATTCACAATAGCAAAGACATGGAATGAACCTAAATGCCCTTCAGTGGTGGACAGGAGAAAGAAAAGGTGGTACGTACACACCATAGAATACCACACAGCCATAAAAAAGAATGAGATCATGTCCTTTGCAGCAACACAGATGGAGCTGGAGGCCATTATCCTAAGTAAATTAACACAGGAACAGAAAAGCAAATATTGCATTTTCTCACTTACAAACGTGAGCTAAACACTGAGTACACATGGACACAAAATAGGGAACAATGGACACCAGAGCCTACTTGACAGTGGAGGGTGGGAAGAGGATGAGGACTGAAAAACTACCTACTGGGTATTACGATTACCTGGGCGACAAAACTATCTGTTCACCAAACCCTTGCAAAACACAATTTACCCATATAACACACCTGCACATGTACCCCTTGAGCCTAAAATAAAAATTGAGAAGAAAAATAATAAAAATAAATAAACTCATTGCACATTTAAAAAGAGAGTTATCATGGTTGGATTTTCCTTTTTCCTTAATAAATAAAACTCCATTATTTCACACTAAAAAATGTAAAGAGATACTTGGCAGTTGGACTCTGTGAAATAAAGCAGTATTGCTCAGTGACTTCACCACTTTCTGGACCTCAAATTAACTTTTCATTATTGCAAGTGTATCCAGTGCAGCCACAGCCTCAGCAAATAATTTCCTAGGACATCACTGACATTCGGACTTGAAGTGTCCTCACTGTCAGATCTGAGGCCACAGCAGTGAAGGCTGAGTTCAGCATCATCTGTGTCTGGGGCTCTGAGAGCAACTGAACCTTTCTCCTTCCTCTGTTGCGCCGTGGGCTCCAAGGCAGGTAACAAATGGAAACCAAGTTGAGGGGAAAGTGCTCCTAGAGCCTGTGCTGGTTCCCAACCAGATGAGCCACAATACCCGTGGAGGCTGAGACTGAGGGTCACCAGCCCCAGGATGAATGATTGAGAGTGCATGGTTGCCTTGGTTTTATAGCATTATTTTAAAGAAAGAGGGCCTCCCCTCCCTGACCAACACACCCCAAACTATTGAAATCCCACCTCACTTCCTTTTTAATAAAGTCATCTTGAACTGCCCTACGGTCTTTCACTCTCAAACTCTCAGATCCAGTTGTCCGGGCTCACCTTCGGCCCTTGCCCAGCCTCAGAGGAATGTGGCTTGGAATCAGGGAGATTTCTTATTACCTCTGGGGATAGGAGTTCTCAGGTTGGTGGAGGAGCTCAGAATATCCATCAGATGACAAAGTCCTTCTGTTTTCAAGTCTGTCATTCTCAGTGAGTCAGATTTATCTCCCACCGGATGGCAAAATGACCACAGTGGCTTTCTATCAGTTAAGGTAATGTAGTTGCTCTAACAAACAACCCTAAAATTTTAGTGGCAGTAAAAAATGTGCTTTAAACAATATTTTTCTTTTGCTCATCATAGTCCAACAAGAGTTGATGGGAGAAAGTTGAGGCAGGAGCTCTTTTCCTGTCTGTCACTCAGAGACACAGGTTCCTTCCATCTTGGTTCTACCCTATTCTAAGTCTGGAGTCTTCTCTACCCAGTAGAGAGGTTAAAAAAAGGGCAATATTCCTAACAGGAAGGTTTCATGGGCCAGGCATGGGTGTGGAGAGCACTGCTTCTGTTGAAGATCTAGAACTTGGTCAGAGAGCTTCATCTACTGCAAAGGAAGATGGTGAATGTAGCATAGGTGTATTGCCTGGACAGAAGAAACCTAGGTATTAGGGAGCACTGCAGTGTGCCCCAGAATTTCCAAGCACCACGTCCTTACACAACAGCATTCAAAGTCAGGACCAAAGGCAGAAATCACAGGGCTTTCTTCATTCTTTCTCTCTTTGCCGTCAAAGAGAAGCATCTTTTTCCAAAGCCTTCCAGAAGATTTTCTTGCCTGTGTCACACTGGCCATCACTGGGCCACCATTAGCAGCAAGGAACTCTAGGAGAGTGAGTATCTGGCATTTTGTTCTCTAAGATGGAAAGTGGTTTCTGCCAGCAAAATAGACCTGAGAATGGCTCTTGGTTGTTACACCAATGTGTGCCTACAGCTTAGAACAGAGTGTTCCAGCCAAGGTGACAAAGAAGATGTTAAAATCAGAAGAAGATGGGACTGGGTATGTGGCCAATGACCCAGGTGAGAAGGTCTTGGATGTGGGATGGATTTCAGTCTTGTCGGGGAATTGCAATAAAAGGTGCAGAGGACAAGCACTAAGGCCACAGGTAGTTAGATCAGGAAGCTGCAGCCTGCTTCTCACATAGATGCCCAGGGGTCATGTTCATGTCCCATGCCCCTCTGGGAAGAACAGCTGGGTTACAGCATTGGGTGGAATTGTTAGGGTAACTGGTCCACACCATTACTTGGTGTGTGTGGGGTAAGGGGATGAGCATATATATGGGGAATACCCTTTGACCACTTTGTCTATGTGTTCCATGGTTTTTCTTGAACCCATCATCACCCAGTTCCCGTGGAAGCAATGCTTCCTGCATCCCATTACATCTCACTTTTCTCCTCTTCTAGGAAGAGTAGACTTTGACTATATCAGGAATGGGGATTAAGTTTGCATTGCAGGTGAATTCCAAGCCTCCTTGTAAGTGAGAAAGAGTTTTATACTTACCCCCATGAGTGCTGAGACTAAGGAAATAATTACATTAGCTTCTGTCTATAGAGCATCTCTTTTGTACTTGAAGAGTCGTTTTCAGCCTTGGCTATATATTGCAATCACCTGGGGTGTTTTAAAAGATTCATGCTCCAATTAGAATCTCTAGAGGTACAGCCTAGGCATCAGTAATTTTTTAGATGTTCCCCAGTGATTCTATTACACAGAGAAGTTTGAAACCCATGTTACCAGACAGTGTTCTAAAGGTTTTAGATATATTAGCACTTTTAATCTTCACAACTACCCGTTAAAAGAAAGTACCATCAGTTTCCTCATTCACGAATTAATGAATGAATGAGGTTCAGTGAAATTAAGCAACGTGCTAGGGTTTATACAGCAGGAAGTGATACTGGAATCCACACCTGGGTCTGTCGGACTCCTGGGGTCAGCCTCCCCACCACTTCGTAAGGCTGCATCTATAGGAAACAGGTTGTTATGTCTGACAACTGGGTGAGGCTGCAGTAGGCTTCGGCTGACAACACCCGAGATTGCTCCCAAATGGTGTTCCCCTGGCATTGGCTGGGGAAACCTAATTGCTGCAGTTGTGTTATAAAATTATCACTTTACCCACGCAAATGGGCCAGAGCCACCGGTTGTCTATTCCTGTGGTTGTCCCAGATTATTAAATGAACAGCTGCCTCCAATTATGTTCGCAGCCGCTGAATTCAATGGCATGGCTGCACGCATTTGCATACTCATGGCTCCCAACCCATGGCCCAGGCTTGCAGGACTCCTCCAACGGGGCTCTAAAAGTTAATTTATCTTGGCAATTTAAATAAATACACTTCCATCAGCTTTAGTGACTCCACTAGGTTTCAGAGAGTACTTTGACAGAAAGGGAAGGCGGAGATGGAACGAGATGGGTGGGTGACGGTGGCGTTTGCTATGAGCTCAAGGTTAAGGGAAGCAAGAGGAATAAACTATTGAAATGATGAACAAAGAACTCCACACTGGTCAATCACTTTCACTCAGAGCTCCAATTTGCTCATTTTACGTTTGATTTTATTTATTTATTTATTTATTTTTCAGACGGAGTCTTGCTCTGTCATCCAAGCTGGAATGCAGTGGTGCAATCTCAGCTCACTGCAACCTCCTCCCCTTGGATTCAAGCGATTCTCCTGCCTCAGCCTCCTGAGTAGCTGAGATTACAGTTGCCTGCCACCACACCCAGCTACTTTTTGTATTTTAGTAGAGGCAGGGTTTCACCATGTTGTGCAGGCTGGTCCCAAACTCCTGACCTCAAGTGATCCACCAGCCTCGGCCTCCCAAAGTGCTGGGATTACAGGCATGAGCCACCACGCCAAGCCTCATTTTACATTTTAGACCTAGGGCAAGCTAACTGAAAAATATATATATAGTCATAAGAACACTCAACTTGAGATCTACCCTCTTACAAAATTAAGTGTACAATATGTTATTGTTGACCATAGGTACAATGTTGTAAAATATCACAATTTCATAAATTTCTATCATTCTCACAGCCTTGTGGAGCGGTGGGATTGTGATCCCAGAAGTCAGACAGCCCCAGGTGTGAATTCTAGCACCACTGCCTATTGGCTGAATAATTCCTAGCCAGTTGCTTAACCTCTTTGAAATTCACCTGGAGCATTTCTAGAGCTGATTCATCTTGCTTGACTGGAACTGTGTCCCTTGGTTAGTAACGCATTTCTCTTCCTCCTCATTTCTGATAGCCACCATTCTACTCTGGCTCTATGTAATTGACTGTTTTAGATATAGATATATCCTAAATACGAACTCATGCAGTACCTGTTCTTCTGTGACTGGCGTATGTCACTAAGCATAATGTCCCAGTTCCTGAAGTTTCATCCATGTTGTCTTGGAATGCAGAATTTCCTTGTGTTTTATGGCTGAATTGGATTCTGCTGTATGTGAGGACCACATTTTCTTTATTCCCTCACCCACTGCTAAATATTTAGGTTGTTTCTGCATCTTGGATGTTGTGAATAATGCTGCAATGGACACTGGAGTGCAGGTATTTCTTCAAGATCCTGACTTCAGTTCTTTTGGATAAATACCCAGGAAGTGGGATTGCTGGATCATACGATAGTTCTGCTTAACTTTTTGAGGAACATCCATACTGCTGTTAGTGGCTGCACCATTTTGCATTCTTGGGCAAGCTTTTTGATTGATCTAAAACTTACTGTTTCTCACCTATAAAACGGGATTAATAAACTCAAATGCAGGGTTGTAGCGAGAATTAGACGAAACAATGCAATTTCCTAACTGCCATCGTTCTTGTCTTGCCTTCATATACTTGTACTTTTGGGGCTACTAGTTAATTTTCCCCTTTAAATTGAACCACTTCTATTTTTAATGTGAATATTATTTATCCATAACTTTATTAATAGCATCCTGCAGACCACAATAACATTGTCCTTTCCTAATGCACATTAAGCAACAGATAACTTTAAAAACAGAGCTCTCTCAGCCAGCCGTGGTGGCTCACGTCCATAATCCTATCACTTTGGGAGGCCAATGCAGGCAGATCACTTGAGGTCAGGGGTTTGAGACCAGGCTGGCCAACATGGCTTAACCCTGTCTCTGCTAAAATACAAAAATTAGCCAGGCATGGTAGTGAGCGCCTGTAATCCCAGCTACTCAGGAGGCTGAGGCAGGAGAATCACTTGAACCCCGGAGGTGGAGGTGGCAGTGAGCCAAGCTCACCCCACTGCACTCCAGCCTGGGCAACAGAGTGAGACTCAAAAAAGAAAAAAACAAGAACACAAAACAAAACAAACAAAAAAACAGAGCTGTCTCCTTCATGTGCCACCTCAGTGGTGTGTGGAATGCACTTGGAGACCCTCTACATGGAGGGAGTAAGACCGCAGCTGGGCACCTGCACATGAGAAATAGCCAGTACTTATCTGTTTCACCCTCTCCTTAATGCCAGCCTCCCATGTGAAGACGATCCTTACACAGGCAGCACTGATTGAATCTGGGGTGTGGGGGCAGCTCAGCCACCATGCAGGAATAGAATCAGCTCCAGTGTTGCTGCAGCTGCCCACTCTTGCCCCTCACCGTGGCAGCTCTGGGTTAATGGCAGAGACCCAGGACCTCGCTGCCTGTGCTACAGCCTGGGCTGTGCAAGCTACCAGGGAAGCAATCCTTGGCAGGCATCTCACCTTTCTGTGCCTCAGTTTCTTCATCTGCAAGGTGGAGATAATGTTAGCTACATCATGAGGATTGAATGATGTGCCTGGTGCAGAGAAAGTTGCCATTTAAAGGGTTGCCAAGCTAAAGGGATTTTTTTTTTGAGACAGAGTCTCTCTCTGTCGCCCAGGCTGGAGTGCAGTGGTGCAATTGCGGCTCACTGCAACCTCCACCTCCTGGATTCAAGTGATTCTCCTGCCTCAGCTTCCTGAGTAGCTGGGACTACAGGCCCATGCCACCACACCCTGCTAAATTTTTGTGTTTTTAGTAGAGACAGGTTTTCACCATGCTAGCCAGGATGGTCTCGATCTCCTGACCTTGTAATCTGCCTGCCTCGGCCTCCCAAAGTGCTGGGGTTACAGTAAAGGGATTTTTTAAATGTCCAGATATGCTGATTCACATCAGTTTGTAGCCTCTCTTATCTTCTCTCCCTCCTCTTTCCTTCCTTCCTTCCTTCCTTCTTTCCTTCCTTCCTTTTTTCCTTTCTCTCTCCTTTTTTCCCTCCTCCTTTCCTTTTTTCCCTTCCTTGTCCCTTCTTTCCTTCCTTCTTCCTTCTCTTTCTCCTCCTCTACCATCCTTCCTTTCTTCCTCTCAAGTGCTTTCCTTCCTTCCCACATCCATTTTTCCTTTCTTCTTCCCTCAATTCTCTGCCTTTCACACACCCAGAGGACCTCCTACACCTCAGGGAATTTAGTTACTTTCCTATACATGATGCATCTTGTTTTCTCATTTCACAGGTGAAATTGAAGAGGCTGCAGCTTTGAGAAGACACATGATTTTCACATGTTCACATAGCAAGTGCAATAATGAGCTGATATGTTCCTAAACGCACACTAAATATAATACATGCTTGTGAAAACTAAGATGGTTCCTCCATTGTCACCTAATGCATTGTGTGCACCTGCAGTACATGTGCTTCTCCTGGAGAAATCATGGAATTGTGTTAAGGAACAAGCTCAGTCTCTTGCATTGGAGTGGCATCTTGTGTCTGAGTGTGTGTAGGAGACAGAATATATAAAGGTTAGGTGCGTGTTCTGTGCAGGCAGACTTCTTGGCTTTGTCTTCTGGTTCCAGTGCAATGCTGAGCACATCCATTCTTGTTTCTCATCCTCAGTCTTTGTATCTGAAATGTGGGGATAATAATAGAACTTACCTCCTGAGGCTGTTGTGTGGAATAAACAATACAACAGAGAAGTGTTCAGCAAACACCTGCTAAGTACCAGTAAATATGGGTGATTGTTATCATTATTCTGGGCATTACAGGGAACTACATTGCAGAAAGCAACTGTTCAAGTGCAAGATGATGCTTGCAACAGTTGCAGGATCCAACCACTCTTCTCCAGTGTGGGGTTTGGCTGACCAAACTGCCTTTAGTCAGATCCACCTGCCACCTACATCTGTGTGACCTGGAGTAAATTCTTAACCTCTCTGAGCCACAGTTTTCTTATCTATAAAAGGAGAAGAATACTGGCACCTGCCTCAGGGTAGTGGTGAAAATCAAAGTAACAGAAGAATTACTTAGAATAAAGCCTGATACATAATACATAGTAATTACTTATTTATTTATTTTTTTTGAGACAGGCTCTATTGCCCAAGCTGGAGAAGACTGGCATGATCATAGCTCACTGCAACCTCAAACTCCTGGGCTCAACTGATACTCCCACTTCAGCATCCCAGGTAGCTGAACTACAGGCATGTGCCACCATGTCAGGTAATTTTTAAAAGCTTTTTATAGAGAGGAGGTCTTGCTATACTGCCTAGGCTGGTCTTGAACTCTTGGCCTCAAATGATCCTCCTGCCTCTGCCTCCCAAAGTGCTGGGATGACAGGTGTGAGCCACTGCACCTGGCCACTGTTTTCTTTTTAAACCATTGCCTCTACTCCTCCCTGTTATCTGATGCTCTCTCTCTCTTTAGGTAAACACACCTGGGGATGTTCCAGATGTTTGGTGCTGGCAGGATCATCACCCCTTTCTCCATCACTCACACATCGACACCACTACCAGCTGTGCTCTCAACCCATTCAGGGAATTGCATTGCTCCAAAGACAACCAGGAGCAGACAGAGGCCTGGGAGAGAGGGTCTGGGCAGGGGCAGGGGGAGAGGAAAGAATCACCTCCAAGTACTTGGCTAGCCTTCTGCTTCACCTCAGGAGAATCATAAATTACCTTCTTTTACTTGTTCACCACTGCTCCCATGAAAATTAAATTCCCAGCCTGTATTTTAAATCCTATGTATTGTTTGGCTTAAGCTGAAATTTTTTTCACTCTGATAAATAGGGCATTTTAATAACATTCACAGCACGACCAAGAGTTGGAAGAAAATACACATGGCTCACAGGTGTCGGATTCCCTGGGCACTGCTGAGATGGGATCTTGTCATAGCGCTCTCCTGGAGAGTGACTAATGTTTACGTAGGAAAGGGGAGGGTGTCTCTGCCCCTCCAGGGACTGAGACAGCAGGGGAGGCTGAGTGCTGGGAACATAGAACTGCTGGAGGAAGGAATAGGAGGGGAGGAGGCAGGCAGAGGCAGGGACCCCAGTGTGCTCCTCCTGGGAGATGCACAGTCCCTAGGGGGATGGCAGCCTGGCCCCAGCGGCAGTCCTTGAAGCTCTTCTTTCTCCACTCTGTCAGGGCTCTGTGTCTTCACTGCCAGAGATAACAGGGTGATGAAATGTTCCGAATCCATCAAATGCCTGCACACCGAGGCAAGGGGCTGCTTTTGCTCTATTCTTTTTTTTTTCTTTTTTCAGTTTTGCCCTCTGATGTCTGCAGAAGTCTTTGACATTAACATGCATGGGTTGGCTCCTACCCTGTGCTGGGTTCTATGGGGGATACAGAGATGAATAAGACATGGCCACTGCCCTTGAAGAGCACACACACCAGTGGGGAAGACGGATGTGAGCTCAAGCACTAAGAGTTAAATACTAATGGCTATTGCACATTGAACACTCACCAGGAGCCTGGTACTGTGCTAAACCTCACTCATTCATTTAATAACTATTAATCAAGTGCCCAGAATATGTCAAGAATGTTTTTTTTTTCGGTGCCTGGAATCAAATAAGGAACAATGCAGCAGTCCTCTACCCTTGTGGAGTTTATCATCCCTGAGGGTGGTAGTGAGGAGAAAGACAACCAATAAAGAAAGAAAGAAGTCTATAATACACCTGGAGGTGATCACTTACAAGGCAAAGTAAACAGAAAGGAACGGGGAAGCCTCACCAATGAATGAATGGTATAAGAGAGTGAGTCATGGGGATGCCTGAAGAAGAGTGTTCCAGGTTGAGAACACAGCCAGTGAAAAGGCTCTGAGCATGTGGAGGCCAGCAGCCCAAAGCAGAGGGAGAGGGAGGAGGGTGGGAAATTAGATCAGAGAAGTCAAGAAGCCAAGGGAAGAACTTTGGGTTTTATTCTAAGGACAGTGAAAATTTAACAGATGATTTTAAAGCAAAGGAGTAACTATCTAAGTTAAGTTTGCAAAGGATCACTGAGCACAGTGTAGGAATGAACAAGGATGTACAGGAACAAGGGTGAAAGCTGGGGACCAGTCGTGAGGTTCTAAGGGCAGCCACAACTATTTCCATTGTGGACATCAGAAAAGCTGAGGCTGGGAGGCCAAGGCAGGCAGATGACCTGAGGTCAGGAGTTTGAGACCAGCTTGGCCAACATAGTGAAACCCTGTCTTTACTAAAAATACAAAAAAATTAGCTGGGCATGGTGGTGCACACTTGTAATCTCAGCTACTGGGGAGGCTGAGGCATGAGAATTGCTTGCACCCAGGAGGCAGAGGTTTCAGTGAGCCAAGGCAACAGAGTGAAAAAAAAAAAAAAAAGAAAACAAAAGAAAAGAAAAGAAGACCTGATGCTGGAAGCTGAAAGTTATCACTGGTTTCAACCCTGGTAAGTAAAGAAGTTAGAGGACAAAGCCAGAATGGTCTGGCTCCAGACTCTCTGCCATTAATTCCTGTGATCCACCAACTCCCTGCTAACTTGAGTAAAAGACCCAAAATGATCCACATTGTATGGTGTGTACAAATCTCAACCTGGAGGTTCAAAGGAGAGAGCAAACCCCTGCTGATGCATGGCAAATCAGGGAGGACTTCATGCTGGAAGTGATGGCATGCTGGCCCTTGGAGAAGGGCCCCATTTGATCAGATAGTGAGAAGATGCACCTTAGACATAAATGATAATGCAGCAAAGGCACAGAGATGGGGAATGGGGAAATTATGCAGTTCAGGAAGATGAGAGCTTGGAATACCTTTCAAAGAAGTGTGGGACAAGAGTCTGAAGAGGTAGCTAGACCACTGTGGAAAGCAGTTTGGTGATTTCTCAAATAACTTAAAACAGAGCTACTATTCAACCCAGCAATCTCACCATTGGGTATATACCCACTGGAAAATAAATCATTCTACCAAAAAGACACTTGTGCTCATATGTTCATTACAGCACTATTCATAATAGTAAAGACATAAAATCAAGCCAGGTGGCTATCAATGGTAGATTGGATAAAGAAAATGTGGCACATATAAACCATGGAATACTACACAGCCATAAAAAATAACAAAATCATCTCCTTAAAGCAACATGAATGCAGCTGGAGGCCATAATCTTAAACGAATTAACACATGAATAGAAAACCAAATACCTCATGCTCTCACAAGTGGGAGCTAAAGATTGAGTACACTGGACATAAAGACAGGAACAACAGACACTGGAGACTCCTAGAGAGGGGTGGGAGAGATGGGGGCAAGGGCTGAAAAACTATTTATTGGGTACTTTGTTTACTACCTAGGTGATGGGACCATTTGTAACCCAAACCTCAGTGTCATGCCATATACCCAAGTAACAAACCTATGTGTACCCCAAAATCAAAAATAAAAGTTAAAATTTTAAATAAATAAAATTCTAAACTGAAGGATTATTGATAAGGAACCATCAAATTGTTTCAGGCTGCAAGTGGTGAAAAGGAGTTGATGGCATTAGAGAGAGAAGCCTTAGGAACCTAGAGGGTGTCTCTCAAGAGCCTGTCAAAGTCTCCCCAAGGCAGTGCCAGGAGAGGCTCAGCATGAGTTCCATGTGAATCTGGCCAATTGGGCAAAGATTGTGTTCAGCCTTTGGGAATAGCCTGGGCAACGTAGCGAGACGCTGTCTCTAAAAATAAAAATAAAATAGCCAGGCATGGTGGCTCATACCTATAGTCGCAGCTACTTGGGAGGCCAAAGCAGGTGCCATTCACAGAAGTAGTGGAGTCTGAAAAAAGAAAGTTATTCATAAAGAGATAATCAACTTGATTTTTGATAGGAATAAAAGCTAGAGGAATTTATTTCACAAGCACCCTTACAGCATTTACAATCGACCAGGTCCAATTCTAAGTACTTCATAAATATTGACATATTAAATACAATCCTACGAGGAATGTTTTCTCTTATTACCCTTGTTTTGCAGTCAAGAGAAGTGAGGTACACAAAGGTAGAACAACTTGCCCACTGTCACATGGGTCATGAGCGTCAAAGCCTGGGTTTGAACCCAGAAATATCGGCTCCAGAGGTCATTCCTCAACCACGTTAGGACATCATCTTTGGGAACATCAACATCCAAGCAATAATCTACAAATCTGAATTACTCACCTTTCTTGAGTTTGACAAATGGAAATGACTCCTACCATCCCACAGGCCTCACATTGTGGGGACATGCCAAGATCTCTAGATTAATTTAGATCTATATGCTACTAATGATCAATAAACTTGACATTTGTCCTAGGACTTCCAATTGCCAAGTTCATCATTATGACTAGAGTCCATTGTCACATCCTGTTCACCGCTACATTGCTACTGCCTAGAAAAACACTTGAAATGTAATTACTGCTCAATGAATATTTGTGTTTGAGTATAGTCTCCGGCCAGAGCCAGGCCCAGGTTTGCCCCACATTTTGAATCTTGTGTTCTTACAGTGTTGCATGGTGATTTTAAACATAGAGTCTGAAGTCAGACTTCCTGGGTTTGAATCCTAGCTTTGCCACTTACTAGCTGTGGAACTTCAAATAAGTTACTTAATATCTCTGTGCCTAAGCTTTCCTGTACATAAAATGTGGATGAACCCAGGAGGGTTCATTGCTTGAGGCCAAGTGTTCTGGAATAGCCTGAGCAACATAGTGAGATGTTGTCTCTAAAAATTAAAATTAAAATTAACAATTAGCCAGGCATGGTGGCTCATACCTGTATCCCAGCTACTTGGGAGGTCAAAGCAGGAGAACTGCTTGAGCCCAGGAGTTCAAGGCTGCAATGAGCCATGATCGTGCCACTACACTCCAACCTGGGCAACAGAGTTGAGAGCCTGTCTTTAATAATAATAATAATAATAAATTAATTAACATTTTAAAATGTAATGGTAATGGTAACTACCTCATAACATTGCCATGAGCATCAAATGGATTAATGTGTGTGTAGTACTTAGAACAGTGCTAGCACATAGAACCACAACTGTTAGCTGTTACTGTTACTAATACTATTACCACCATTACTGTGAAGTATAGATGGGCTGCCTCATAGTTATAGAAGCTTTTTTCCAACCAATTCTCCTCTCTGTTTCTCCCTGTTGAAGTCTCAGCCTGCTTCAAGCCTAAGGTCATCCAAGTTTTCTCTTATTATAATGACTATGGTAAGTGTATTAGTCAGGGTCCTCTAGAGGGACAGAACTAAGAGGATAGATGCATATATGAAGGGAGTTTATTAAGGAGTATTGACTCACATGATCACAAGGTCCCACAACAGGCAATATGCAAGCTGAGGAGCAAGGAAGCCAGTGAGAGTCCCAAAGCTGAAGAACTTGGAGTCTGATGATCGAGGGTAGGAAGCATCCAGCACAGGAGAAAGATGCAGGCTGGAAGGCTAAGCCAGTCTAGCCTTTTCACGTTTTTCTACATGCTTTATATTCTGGCCACTCTGGCAGCTGATTAGATGGTGCCCACCCAGATTAAGGGTGGGTCTGCCTTTCCTAGCCCACTTACTAAAATATTATTCTCCTTTGGCAACTCCCTCACAGACACACCCAGGATCAATACTTTGCATCCTTCAATCCAATCAAGTTGACACTCGGTATTAACCATCACAGTAAGTGCCCTCTTGATGAAACCCATACCATCATCATTCCCTGTGTCATCTTTATCTCCAGTTATAAGCACCAGCCATCCCTTTGCCTTCTTGCTGACAACAAGAATTGGGTTTAAGAAGGAAAATCTCCTTCCAGAGTAGCCTCTTTCCTGCTGATCCAGTAGCCCGGCCTGCGGGACTGGGCTGTGCTTCCATCCTCAGCCCAACTCTACCCTCCAGGAATGCTCTTACAGTCATAGCTTTCTGAACCCTAGAAAGGCTCCTGAGCTGCCCTGAGCTGGATAATCCTTGCTACAGCTGTATCCTCTGCCTTCCAGTCCCGTGTACCAGAGAGAAAGGAGGACTCAGTGAAGACCCAGATCAGAGTGAATGTACAGAATTTTGATTAACGCCTGAAGATCTCAAGCACTGTGTATGTGAAAGTGATTGGATGATGTGATGGTAAATTTTTTGTGTTAACTTAGCAAGTCTAGAGTACCCAGTTATTTAATCAAACAATATTCTAGGAGTTGCTTTGAAGGTATTTTGCAGATATGGTTAACACCTATAATCAATAGTCTTTAAATAAAGGAGATTTCCCTCAACAATATAGGTGGGCTTTATTTCATCTGATGAAAGCCTTAAGAGCAAAACTCAAGGTTTCCAATAAAAAAAATTCTGCCTCAAGACTTCAATATCAACTCTTGCCTGAGTTTCCAGCCTGCTAGCCTGCCCTACAAATTCAGACTTGCCAGCCCCCACAATCATGTAAGCCAATTTCTTAAAATAAGTCTCTTAATATAGACATACACACATGTGGTGCACATACACACACACACACAGACAAATGGTCTCTTTCTCTGGAGAACCCTGATGGATAGTGATGCTATCCAGCCTCACAATAACAATAAGAAATCGAAGACAAACAGACTCCAAGAGAAAGATGAGGCTGGGTTGCAGTTATCACATAACAGAAAAAGGAAAGATAAAATGAGGAGGGAAGGGAAGGGAAGGGAAGGAGGGAGGAAGGAAGGAGGGAAGGAAGGAAGGATGGAAGGAAGGAAGAAGAAAGGGAGGGAGGGAAGGAAGTGAGTTAAATAAGGAAGAAAGGAAGGAAGGGAGTTAAAGGAAGGAAGGAAGTTAAAGAGGGAGGGAGGGAAGGAAAGAAGAAAGGAAGGAAGGAAGGAAGGGAGGAAGGAAGTTAAGAAAGGAAGGAAGGCCAAGAGTTAAATAAGGAAAGAAGCGGTGGGGGGGGAGGGAGGAAGGAGAAAAAAGACAGGAAGTGGGGAGAGAGAGAGGAGGGGAGAGGAAAGAGGGGAAAAGATGAGGAAAGGAGAGAAAGAGAAAAAATAAATAGCTTTTTTTGTTTGTATAATCTGACATCTTGTAGACAGTTTTTTAGAGAGATCAATTCTGTCCCTTTGAGTTTTATTTTAAAAATTAGAGACATAGGCTATTTGGCTAGTCTGTGAGACTTGTCATAGCCTCTGGGTTTACTGGGCGATTGGCAGGCCATAGTGTAAATAATGACTTAGAACTACTGGTTCAACTTCTCTTCAAAAATAAGGAACTAGGATCCAAGGTGAGCCTAGTGACATATGGTGACTTGGTCAATATTGCTCATGGGAAGGCAGTCAAAGCTGCAGGTGGGACCAAGGTTTTCCTAACTCCCAGTTCTCTTCATCACATGATAGAATCAGGAGAGAGCTCTTCTCCTCTGTCACCCATCAGTCACCTCTGACCTTGCTATTTATTCCTAAGAGTCAGAGAGGCAGTGTCCCCTCTGCCCTCGGAGATATCAAAGTCATCAAACCTGGACAAGTGAAGCCTTTGGCTGACCAGGGGCAGGGGATGTTGGGTGTATCTGGCTGCTTACAATTCAGAAGTTGACGTCAGCTCAGCTGCTTGCATGCTGTGCTAAATCTCAACATGTATAGACTGAAAATCACCCAGTTACTTTGCAAAAACAGCAGTTTAATAAGATTAGGAGGAGTTGAGAACACTTGTTACATTCAAGGCAATAATATGAAAAGCAGATCATGAAGCTGAGAATTTGCAATGGAATTCTGAAATCAGCAAGTGGAAGAAATATTGTTTGAGGAGACAGAATTCAAGACATTGGCTTCAGACAGATCAAGTCAAAACATACTACCCTTAGAAGAAAATCCAATTGCCCTTGGTGTAGAAGCTCCTGCTGCTCTTCTTGGACACCACATTATTATTTATATTGGGAACTTCTACCAAATTACATATCCTATAGATTGACCTGGTCTATTAAGCTCTAAGACTCAAAGTATTACTGTAACTTAAACTTGCACCAAGTAGTGCTGTGATCTGAATAAATTGTGTTGGGTAGAAGTTCATCAAGTTGGGCAAAGGGGAAGAGAAAAAAATGAAGATTTGTACATGATCAGAATTGAGAATGTTACCCAGCCAAGACATGGCTCACCAAGACATCCCAAGAGGCTGTGCCCAATGCTGGCTTGGTGAGTTGGGAGTTGGCATTTGTAAGTGTCTAACAAGGCCATGTTGCTCAAAGGAAGCAGAAATCTAAGCAGCAACAGAAATACCTTAGGCAAAAGAGGTCTTGGTGTGATAGAGGTCTTGAGACAATTCTCAAGTGGTTAGGTAGAGTGGGATGGAAGGATTGTAATCTAAAAGAATATGAGAGGAAAGGAGGGGTCAGATCACTCCGAACGTTGTGTTAAATAAGAAATTTGGGATATAAGCTAAGAGGAGTGGGAGTCATAGAAAGGTTTTAGGCAGGCAGTGACAAGAATTGGCTTATATTTTTAAAGGATCATTCTGGCTTTTAGATAAAACTGATTGCAGGAAGGGCAGGCAAGAATGAAAACAGGGGAACCAATTAGACGAATATTACAGTACTGAAGGATAAAAAATGGTGCTGGCTTTTACTAGGATGATGGAAGTAAAGATGGAAAGAAGTGAATGCATTGGTAGATAGATGGATTTATGGGTATATGTGTGAATGGATTGATGGGTGAGTGAGTGGGTGAACGTATGGATGAATGGATGAGTGGACAGATGGGTAGATGAATCGATAGATGGATGAGTGGATAGGTATATGGGTGGATGGATGGGTGGATGGTTGAGTAGATGGATGGATGGGAAGATGAGTGGATAGATGGATGGGATAGTGGGTAGTTGGGTGGATGAGTGTATGAGTGAATGGGTATATGAATGGGTAAATGGGTGGATGAAGAGATAGGTGGATGACAGAATGGGTGAATGGATGAATGAATGAATATTTGGATGGATGGGTGAATGGGTGGATGGAAGAATGGGTGGAGGGGTAGATGGATGGATGGATGGATGGATGGATGGATGGATGGATGGATGGATGAGTGTGAGTGGATGGGTGGATAGGTAGATGAGTGAGTAGGTGGGTGGATAGGTGGGTAGACAAATGGATGAGCAGATGAATAAATGGGTGGATAGATGAATGGGTAGATGGGTGAATGGGTGGGTAGATGAGTGAATGGGTGGATGGGTGGATAGATAAGATGGATGGATGATTGGCTGGGTGGGTGGATGGATGTATGAGTGGGCAGGTAGATGGATGGGTGGATGGATGAATGGGTGATGGATGGGTGGATGGGTAGATGGGTGAGTGAATGGATGAATGAATGAAAGGACTGGTAGGGGGGTGTATGGATGGATGGAAGGGTGAATGTATGGATGATGGGTGAGTGGATGGGTGGATGGGTGGATGGATGGATGGGTAAGTAAGCAGGCAGATGGATGGGTGGATGAATGGGAGAATGGGTGAATGGATAAATGGGTGGATGCATTGATGGGTGAGCAAGTAGATGGGTGGATACATGGATAAAAGGATGGATTTGTGAGTGGCTGTATGTGCTGATGGGTGAATGTATGGATAAACGGGTATATGGGTGGATTAATGGGTGGATGGGTGAATGGATGGGTAGATGCGTGGATGGATAGATGTGTGAGTGGGTGGGTGGATTTATGGGTGAATGGTGGAGTGGATAAATGGGTAGATGGGTAAGTGGTTATATGAGTGGTAGATGGTTGGATGGATGGATGGATGGATGAATGAATGGATCGAACATGGGTGGGTGGATGGGTGAGTGAATACATTGGTGAAAGGATGGATGGATGGACACATGGATGGATGGATGGATGGGTGGATGAATGGATAGATGACTACTTAAATGACAAGGTATGCACACTGTGCCCTTTGTCTTGCTGCTTGAACACATAGAGACATTTATTAATTTTCTGTAAGAAGTTCGTTGATTATTTAGGATTTTCTCAGTCAATAGAAAGTAAATGTAAATGAAAAGTAACCCATTGGTGTATGTGAAGAACAAATACTGTGCCATCTCCACCTTGCAGATGAAGAGACTGAGGTTCTTAGAGGAAAGCAGCTGGCCTGTGGATATACAGCCTGGGAAGACGGGGAGTGGAAGTAGAATTTCACTCTTGTACCCTTATTTCTAGGAGTCCTTGCTCCACCCACTTCATGGGGCTCCTGCTGTTGTGTACTCTTTCCAGATAAGGAGAAGATGGTCTAGGAAATAATCCAGGGCGTTTGTTACTGCCATCAGTCATGGATGTATCTTGCAAAGAGGCTGGTGGAAGAAGTCACCACTCTGCACTGTCCCCCAAGGGATCAGCCATATGGAGTAAAGAATGTGCTAAGCTCTGTTCTGGGGCAAAGTGGAGGCAAGAATGTAAGCACTGCCATTTCACAGGTGTGTGAAGAAGGACCTGCAAGCAAGAAGAAAACAAAATGGGTTGCATGTGTAGACATATGTATATCTACATCTAAAGACAGAGACAAACCAAAGCATTCAGAAAGAAGATTTTGAGTTTGGTTATTTCAGAGGTCTGGATATGTATCCAGTGAGGATGAGAAACAGGGACAGAAAAAAAGTGAATGAATGACAGAGTGAGAGTTGCTTTATATTTATATGGGCAGAGGAAGGTGTATGAATGTGTGTCTAGGTGTGTAGATGTGTTTGTGTGTATTTGTGTGTGAGTGTGCATCAGTGGTTGTGTGCATGTGTATTTACTTGTATTTTTATTCATACGTATGTGGGTAAAAGAGAAAGATTTTGAGACATCTCTGAGGATTCACACTTGAGGAGTGTATGTGCACTCAAGTGAAGGAGGTAACATTATTTGTCATTTGACAGTTTAGGGACATGTGGGCTTGCAATGGGAGGTGGCAGGGGTCAGGAGAAGGAAAAGAGAGACAGAAAAAGAGAAAGGGAGACAGAGAAAGACAGGTAAGGCATAGGGGAAAAGGGAGAGAGAACAACGCCACCCATCACAGAGGCTGCCAGAAGCTCTTGGCCCACCCCCACCTGCCCAGAGCACCTCTGCTGTCCTAGAATGGTTTTAATCCCAGTACGCTGTGATCACCCTGCCTATTTTATGGTATGTCAGTCCTCTATACCACTAGAAATTGCTTGGAAAAGGACCTCATTTTTTTTCAGACCACTAAAAGCAGCCCTTCTCTGTTTCTGGTTTCCCTTAAATGCAGTCGTGGAGAGGTAGATGGATTCTTTTCAGCCTATCTCAGTACTGTGGCAAGGTGGCAAAGGCCTCCAGGCTATCCTGGGAAGGAGGAATGCATGGGAGAGGGGAAAAGGATTTCATTAGATCATGCCCTAGATTGTTCAAGTGAAAAATGGAGAAAATAATAATACCTTTCTTGCCCTCACAGATGAGTCTGGAAAGGAAGAGTAACTCTCTACTCTCCAGGAGTTCCCTGGAAGGCAGATTTTATAGAAGCTGTGGAAGAGGGTGTGGGCATTTTCAGAGAAGAGGAGATATTTAGACTGAGAAGTCAGTGAATGTTTCAAGGAGACACAGGTGAAAATTCTTCCGTTAGGGTAGCTAGGCTGCAATGTTGTGGATTTGGTCTGTTCTTGGTCAGTATCTTCTAGTGGAGTTGAATTCTAATCAGACTAACCTGGTTGGAGAATGGAGGATCCAGCCCTTATGCTTTTAAGAATCACTTACCACAGTCTGGAATTTACTGGAGACATGCAATGGCTTAGTGGCAATCCAACAGAATAAGCTACAAGGACATGCAGTTTGGGCTGCACCAGGCTGGATTCCCAGGCTCAGGCAGGTGGACTTAGTAAACATTTATGGAAGGTTTTCAATGTGCCCAGCACTGGGCTGTGTACTCGGGCAATGCAGGGAACACAACACGCCAAGTCCCACTTTTGTAGAGCTTACAGATAGGTGGGAGAAGATAGTTCAGAGTCAATGATTTAGATGATACAGATAGTGACGAGAGATGTGAAGAAAATAACAGCAATGGATTGAATAAAGAGTGATTGGCTAGGAACATTATTAGAGTGATGGTCAGGAAAGGCCCCCTGAGGAGGCGTTATTTGGGCTGAAACATGAATGATAAGAAGGGAGATGTGAAAGCTTGAAAGTCACCCTAAGAGCAGAGATTTATTTCTACATGCAGCCAGGAGCCATTGAAGGGCTTTAGTAGGAAAGTGAAACATTCTGGATATTGGGTGGAAAGTGGATTGAAGGGGGTTTGGCAAGAGCAGAAAGCAAAGGGACCAATTAAGAGTTCACTGCAGCTGTCCAGGCAATAGACAACTAACTGTGCCTTGAAGTAGAGTGAGAGTGTGAAGATAATAAGGAGTGGTTGTCTCTACACCCACCTGAATAGCTACAATTAAGAAGACTAATGAGACCTAGTGATGGCAAAGAGATGAAGCAAATGGGACTCTCAAACACGGCTGGTTGGAGTATAAATTGTTATAAACAGTTTTTAAAATGCTTGGCAGGATCTTCTAAAGCCAAATATACATATCTCCTAAGACCCAGCAAGTCCACCCCTGAGAATATGTCCAACAGAAACAAGTGTTCATGCTCACCCAAAGAAATGTAAAATAACTTATATAAACTTTATGCATGGTAGCCCCAAACTGGAAAACCAAATGTCCATCAACAGGAAAATAAAGAAGTGAACAGACTACTGAATCACCAACAACATGCATGAAACTCACATAGACGGTGTTCAACAAAGGAAGTCAGTCACAAAAGAGTACATACCATCTGAGTCCATTAATGTGCAATCAAGAACAGATGATCGAGGTCATCATAGTGGTTACCTTTAGTGATTACCATAGTGATTACCAGAATGAGACACAAAGGAGTCTTCTACGATGCTGGAAATGTGTATCTTGTTGTGGATTGAAGCATAGATGCATTCATATGTACAAATGAATGAAGCTTAATACTTAAGATTTGTGTACAATTTTGTGTGTAGATTCTACCTAAATGGTAAAATTAATAGGCATGGTTTAGCAGGAACATGTTTTGAGGTACATTCAAAGATCCAACAGGACTTGCTGACAGATTTGGTATAGGATATGAGAAGAAAAGAGATGAGTCAAGTATTGCTTTTGAGTTCGTGGCCTGTTCCATGTGGAAAAGGCATGCTACTCAAGGATCTGAACTGCCTCTTGCCATTTTACAAGTAAGGGTGAACACTGATGTCTAGGGTGAGAAAAAAGAAATCCAGGTCCCTCAGCTGTCAGGTGGGCATAATAGTAAGGAAGCCAAGCCCACAGCCCTTAGGGAAGCAGAACTTTAGCAAGTAGTTTGGCATTCAGGGAGAGAGCTGCCACCTGTGGTAAGGTGAACGTGTAGGAATATGGCATGGCCTCTGTATTAGTCTGTTTTGTGTTGCTATAAAGAAATACCTAAGGCTGGGTAATTTACAACAAAAAAGGTTTAATTGGCTCATGGTTCTGCGGGCTGTACAGGAAGCATAGCAACATCTGCTTCTGGTGAGGCCTCAGGAAGCATCCAATCATGGCTGGAGGAGAAAGGGGAGTTAGTGGGTCACATGGTGAAACAGGGAGCAGTAGAGAGAGAAGGAGGTGCCAGGCTTTTTTAAATAACCAGATATTCCATGAACTAACAGAGTGAGAACTCACTCATCACCAAGGGGCGGGCACCAAGCCATTCATGAGGGATCTACCCCCATGTCCCAAACACCTCCCACTAGGCGCACCTCCAACACTTGGGGTCACATTTTAACTTGAGATTTGGAGGGGAAAAATATCCAAACAATATCAGCCTCCATCTTACAAAAGGCCTGTAGGCAGAACTGGTCATCAGAGCAGGAAACAGAGCAGATGTTTTATCCTGTAGACCAGAGCATGAGACAGGATATAAGTGAAGCATGCTGTGGCAGAGAATGAGTAGATGTGCACCGATCCCACTTCCCTGGCCTAAGAGCATGAGGAGACTGCAGTTCCTGCCTCCCTGGCTCTTGAGCTGAGGCCACATGCTGATTCTGGCAAGTGGAATGCGGGTGAGCAAATGTACACTATTTCCAGGCCCAGCCCTGCTTCTCTCTGAGATCCTCGGTTCACTCTCTATATTCAGAGCATAAGGATCCAGCTTAAGACCACACAACCCTATGCGAAAAGTTGAGCCTCGAGATGGAAGAAGAGTAGATTGCTAAATCATTGCACATAATGCTGCTGGCTCAATGCCTGATCGGGTTGTGACATGAGTAACAAATAGGCCATTGCACCAAGTCTTTGAGATACAAGGGTTGTTACAGCAACTAGAGTTAATTACCCTAGCATGTGTGTGTTCAGAATCTAAGGACTAATCTAAGGAAGATGGGGCCGTTACAATGTGGGAGCTGGGATTCTCTGAGATCCAGTTAGCTCTGAGGAGGGTGCTGGTAGGGTGGGACGTATGAGACTGAGCCCATATGATGGAAGTGCTGAGGAAAGTCGGAGCTGTTAAACCTCTGTCTTTGGGAGAAGAGTCTAAGAACTGGCCTGTGACTGTGGACCCCAAGAACACAGCTGTGGGGGCGCTACAACTAGGAGATGTAGAGAAACTCCTCCATCTATCCATCCAGCCAGTACTTCCCATCACTCACTATGCACTGAGCATGTTGGATGCATGGAACAACTGAACAGACATGGGCTCTGTCTTCTTGGGGTTCAAAGACTGCACCTGAAATTAAAGGTGGGATAGCTGATGCTTTATTCATGGGTTAACTCTTCGTAGAGAGAAATAAGCACCTTACTGCATCCTTTACCCTGAAAACCCACATTGGAGAGTCTCTTGGCATGGCCAGCCCAAGTTGCTCCAGCCCTGAGCAACTGGAGAAAGAAGCAGATTTAACTTCAGAAGGCAGGTGGAGACTGTTGGAGCAGCCCAAGCTTGGGGCAGTGGGATAGCCTGAGGTGTTGTTCCTGCTTGAGGTTTCCCCAATTGCCTTACGGGTAGTCACTTATCACACTCCTGGGGATAGGTAACATTCTATGGTGTGTGTGAGCTTGCTGTGCTTGTGTGGGATGCCTTTGCAAAGTCCATCTAAGCCCAGGTCAAGGAAGGTGCAGGGGTCTTCGATGGAAACAATTGTCAGCTCATTATGGAAACTACTCTGGGGACAAGGGACAAACGGAAATTATGGGGATTCTCTGTGCCAGGCCAGCTTTCTCTCTAGCAGTCCCTCCCTGAGCTGTCTGGGATACAGGCTTACCAGTGCTCAGAACTCTATTGGTGAGAATCAGGGGCTTCCCTCCCCTCCAAATTTGGCACCAGCATTGTCTTCACTCTGTGATGAATAATTATAGCAATGATAAATAGTATTAATGATAGTAATAAACTCTGTTTATTGAGGCCCTTCTACCTCTAGTCACTTTGTATTACTTCCTTGACTCTCAGGCTTGGCACTGCCTCTTCTTGCAGTTGACACCATGGAGCATCAGGAATGAGAATGTGCAGGAAACAGTATGATGAATTAATTGAGTGCTTGCTACATGTCAGGCACCACACTAACTGCTTTAGCTTGCTAGATCTTTCAACAAACCTATCACTTAGGCAGCATTAGTAGCCCCATTGTGTCAAAGGACTGAGTTTTAGAAAGGTTGAGTAGCACAGCGAAGGTCACACAGACAAGGACATGGCAGAGCAGACATTGAATGCAGCAGCCTGGCCTCAGAGCCTATCCACACAAACACTACACTACACTGCTAGGAGCATGCCTGTCTAGAACGTTCTGCAGGAGGACTAAGCTAAGGCCATCAATGGCTTTGACATTTTGTGCAGGAAGGCAGTGCCATGGCAGGGCCTAGAATTCCACTGAGAAAGGAAAGTCTGCCTTACATAGAAGCAGTGATTCTTTGGGGCTTCTAAAGGATGCCTGGGCTCCAGTTCTCTGCCTTTCTGGGAGACACAAGGACATGGATCACAGACAAAGTGAGTTTGGTCATCCAGACCACCTTCCTGTTCCCTCCATTCCCCCAGGAAATGATGCTGATTGGCAGTTAGGGCAGAGAGTGGGCTGAGCAACTGAGCACTGGCTAGCAGGTCAGCACCTAGGAGGGGCTGCCCTTGACAATGATGTGAGCATGGTGTAAATCCTGAGAAAGCTAGACCTGGTGAACTTCTTTTTCAAAAATGAAGGCTGCACGTTCATTTTTATTTTGCGGCATGCAAAGCAGGTTCACATTCATTAGCTCATTGAATTTGAACCTCAAAAAATAAGTCCTGGCAGTCAAGCAAAGCAGAAACTATTATCCCCAACTCCAGTGGGCAGATATTGTCATTCCCATGCTATAGATAAAGAGAGTGGATTTTGATGTGCTGAGGTCACTGGTCCAAGGTCACACAGTTCTGTAGTGATGGACGAGCAGTCTCTCTAGTCCAAAGTTTACATTGCGAACCATTAGACCCCACTGGCTCCCTGCAACAAATACCTTCCCATTGTTGGCTCCATGCACTGCACCTGCTTCCTCCTGTGTCCTCAGTAGCTGTCACCATATAAGTAAGACACATAGTAGTTGCTCCGTGTGTTCATTCAATGTATTGATGGATGGATGAGTGGGTGGATTTTCTGCCTCAAGATACAATCATGACTTAGATGACATAATAATGGGGTGAGTCTGCCTCTACCTACTAAGATCCAGTAAAAATCCATCAGCTGCTGCCCTGAAGTTTGTACAGGTACCACAGCGGTCTAAATGCATTGACTTCTCTGTACTCACCCTAAAATTCTCTCTCCTTCATTATTAATAGTTTTTCTTTTTTTGAAAAATAACTATGCACCATGTAATTTAATTTCATTAAACCCATAGGAAACACCTATTATCATCCCTATTTCATAGATGAGAAAATTGAGGCCCAGAGAGGTGAAGTAACTTGCCCAGGTTCACACTGTTGCTCAGTGGCAGAGCTGAGATCCTAATTATGATCTGTCTGTTGCTGAAGATCACAGTCCTGGTCAGGTTATACTGATTTTCTGCCAACAGTGGTTCTATCGAGATTGTTCAGAGGAGCATGTGGTGTCTGCAGCTTCAGGGAGCCTGACCATACAAAGCTCACCTTGTAAAATCAACCCTTGCAACTTCCACCTTCCCCCACACCAATAAAGGAAGAGGAAGCCAGCAGAGAGATCTTGCTTTGCTTGTCAAGAAGCTTCGGATTAGAAAGCTAGTTAACAATTCATCTAAAATGAGCAGAGGATTCCAAGCATATCCAAATTAATATTTATAGAGGGAACGCTTGCTCAGACCCAATTATTCTGAGGGCCCGGAAGCCGGGCACAAGTGGTGCGTAAAGGGAGGGAGTACGGATGCCAGGGGAAGCCGGCCCTGGGGACTATTGCCAGGATGCTGTTAGGTGCCAAACATGGGGCATCAGTGAGGCCTGGGCACATCTGGGAAGTGAACAAGCAGGTGTCTCACCCCACGGCCTTTTATTTACAGCTAAGCCCTAGGCTTCACCATAGCTTTAATTCTGTTCAGCACAGGATATGAGCAGAGCTCACCTTTCCAGAGGCCTACAGTGATTGGGAAATAAGGAAATTTGTAGATGGGCCAGATGGACACTCTGGAACCTGGGGATAAGGCATCACCACTTCCGGCCTCCTATTCATAACTGCCAGGGGGAACAGGGGCCTGGCCTGGTTTGCCAGATTTCTTTGTATAGAAAATTCAAATGTTAATATAAAATCTCCATAGCAGCAAATTGTCATTTTCAAATAGTGAGAGAGTCCAACAAAGCATGCCCACGTCAGTTTTGGCCCCCACACTGCTGTAGGTCAGAACCTCTGGCCTAGAGGCTGGAGTCTGAAATTATTTCCACTGGCTTTGATGAAGTCCTGCTATTTTTGCCGCATAGAATTCTTCCAGCACTGGCTTAATATCAATCCATCTTTGATGGTATTTCTCCAGGTTGTAGCCTACTCAGCCCATTACAACCATAGAACCTGGAGTCCCCTTTAAAACTCTCTACCCACCACTGAAAGGAAGAAAAAATAGTCTTAGTTGTTATTCCCAAGACTTTAATGTCACCATGAGAATATTCTCCCTCCAGCCGCCTACTCAATGACACTCATTTATAGGTCTCTGATCTCTAAATCTCTCTTCTATTCCTCTTCCACATAACACCAGTGGGAACTTCAGAAAATTCAAATCTGATTGTATCATTCTTCTGTTCAAAACCCTTCAAAGACTCCCCATTGCCTTCCTGAAAAAGATCAGCCTCCTTAGAATGGTGGTTAAAGTCCTACATGATCTGGCCGTAGGCTGTCTCTTCCACTTTATCTCCTACCACCTCTAGCCTTGCAGTCTATAACAATGAGAAATGTTTATTTGAAAGCAACAGAAAATGTCTCTGAGTAACCGAAGCAGAGTAGGAAACCACTGTCTTCCAGCTCTAACCATCACCATCGTCAGTTGCCTGGATCTTAGCTTCTCCAATTGCCCAATTCAGTCTGTTTTCAATATAATAGACAGAGAGATCATTTTAACCTTGAACCAATCTATGTTTCTCTCCTGCTTAAAACCTTCCAAGGACTTCCTATTTCACCAAGAATAAAAATAAAATCTTTACCACGATTTACAATAACTAACATTTATTGAGTACTTACATACCAGACACTTTTCTAAGCACTTGAGCTTGACATATCTTAATATGTCAAACCACTTTGTGGGGTAGGTTTTGTAAGTAGCCTCATTTAATGGATGAAAACACTGAGGCATCGAGAGGTCTGTTAGTTTGACCAGGGCTCATAGCTGTAAGGTAGTGAATTTGAAAAGATAGGCTGACTCCAGAGCCCAAGATTTCATCCACTAAACTGCACTCACATGCTGCCTGTCGTTTTCTAACATCATGCCCTTTCACTCTGCTCCAGACTAACTAATCTCATTACTGTTCTTCAAATGTGTTGTGTTCATTTCAACCTCAGCATCTTTGTTCCTGCTATTTCTCTACCTAGAAATCCTTCCAGGCAACTCTATATGGCTCCTCCCTGGACTTTCTGTCTTGACTAGCACCTCTCCTCCTATAAGAGGTTATCCCCCTAAACCACACCCATTTTCTCCAAAGCACTAAGTCAATGGAAAGGTGGGGAGGGGAGTAGTTTGAAAAGGGCAGGAACCAAAGAGCTTTGGGAGACCCTTGTAGTAGGTACCAATGGAGTTACTCCAGGTTGCTCACTGGAATGAATTAGCTCTTTTAAGGTTTCCATCTTTAATAAGCGAAGTCCAAGGAGAGAGAAATTCCTGTTGGCGTACTCTTGATCATGTATCTCATTCTTGGCTAAGGTAGAGTGAGGCATCTTTTTTGACAACCAGGGCAACTGATACCTTGGTTCAAGTTGGAGAAAAATGCCCTTTCCCTGAAATAGGCACAGCTCTCCACCAGGATGCATGGCTGGTGAACAGAACCAGGGCAGGATTTCAGCCCTCAAATCAGCCTTGGTCAGTCATGTTTGTGCAGTGCTCAACCTGCACAACCACATGTGGCCACTTAGCTAGGACTGCTCACAGATGAGAAAGAGGTAACTCCCCTAATGGGAGCCAGGGATGTCACTAAAATAATAATAATAATAATAATAATAATAATAAAGATATATACTGAGTAGCAAAAAAAAAAAGTCACTAATGAGCAACAGGTATTCTCAACCAGTAGTTCTCAATTCAGATTACTCACTAGAATCGCCTGAGGAAATTTACATATATTCGGATTCTAAAGTCCTACCCAAAACCAAAGTAAATTAGTTCTGGAGGTGGCACCTAAGAATTAATACTTTAAAAAGCATTGCTAATGATTCCAATTTGCTGCCAAGTTTGAAAACCAATGCTCTAAACTCTACCTCTGCTGAATGCTGCAGTTTCTTTTTTTTTTTTTTGAGACAGAGTCTTGCTCTGTCGCCCAGGCTGGAGTGCAGTGGCACAATCTCGGCTCACTGCAAGCCCCGCCTCCCGGGTTCAGGCCATTCTCCTGCCTCAGCCTCCTGAGTAGCTGGGACTACAGGCGCCCGCCACCACACCCGGCTAATTTTTTGTATTTTTAGTAGAGACGGGGTTTCACTGTGTTAGCCAGGATGGTCTCGATCTCCTGACCTCGTGATCTGCCCGCCTCTGCCTCCCAAAGTGTGTAGTTTCTTATCTGGATTTTAGTATGTATTGTTTCCATGCCATTGTTCCTGCCATCACCATTCCCTAGAATGCTTACAAATGCTACACATACACACAGACACACACACACACACACACGCACTCACACACCACACCTTTGTTGCGATAACTCCTGCTGACATCCTGAAGGAAGCTTACCTGACCTGCACTGCTCCACTCTCACTCTTCTTGATCACTGCACACTCCACAACTCACTGTCTGTCAAAATACCCATATATCCCTCCCTCTAAACTAGGAACTCTCTGAAAACAGGCTCTGGGCCAGATTCACAATAGACCTAAAGATCTCGCCCTAGAGACCTAATCCTGAAACCCATGGACTTGTGATTGTTGCCCTAACATCTCTCCATTTCCTTCCAACACCACACCCCAACCTGAGATGCTTCAAGGTTTTAGGTGTCCTATCAGCACCATGGTTTCTTCAATCCAGAATCCACATTTCTACTTGATTGTGAAAATCTGTGTTTCTCAGAAATCTTGATAGTTCAGACTCCCTGAATTTGTATTCTGGGCTGCATTGGACTGCCTTTTGAACTTTATTTTTATTTTTTGCTTTTTAAAAATATCTTTTGCCCTTTGAATTAGTAAATGTGGACTAGTGCTTCTTTTTGCCTGCAATAAAGCCATCCACCCACTCTGTCTCAGTTAAAATTCCTGGCTCACCTCTTCACTTCACTCCTTTTTCTCCAGTGTTTTTCAACTTTCCCTGCAGCCTAAGCTATATCCTTAAAGAAAGAAAACAAAACCCTTTTACATTCTTCCTGCCTTTCATCTCCCTAAGATTCGGACTTCTGCTATCTGCCAGCCTCACTCTGCTTTCCCTGAGAAAAGCAGCCAGGACTTGAATTAGAAGGGTGTTCCAAAGAAAGGATTTTGCCTGATGTGTGCATGCAGTTTTTCCTTGATGTGCTAGAGACAAATGAAGGAAGGATTTCATACAGAGCTTCTGTCTCTGCTTGGTGTCAGCAGCTGCTCTTGAGTCAACAGAGCAATGGCATGTATCTGGACTGAAGATAACAAAGGTTGCTTAAATTGTTTTCCATCCCCTCTGAAATCAATAAGTGCTACTCCATTGCTTAGCACAATTGAGTTCCTGAACAGTGGTGCAGCAGGGTGTCAAATCAAATCTTACTTCTGTCAAATGCTGGCTTAATGAGCTTACAGAAGCAGGTGCAAGGCCAATAGGGGAGAGGTCAGGGGGTCCTATTCCAACTGGCTGTGCCAGGGGCCCCAGTGAGACACTCTTCTCCAGGAGAAAGGACAGCCATTCCACTAGATATTTGAGATCTTAGAGATACTTTCCAGTGGGTTTAACATGGCCATTAGCCAAAGCACATGCCACATCTGACTTTATGATAAAGTTCAACAAGGCAGGTAGGAATCGAAACACATGGGGTTGATGAAATGTTAAAAGGAGGGAGGGATGGATGGTCATGAAATGGTTACTAAGGGTTACACCCTAGAGAGATATCAGTGAATAAGATCAAAGATCCCTGCGTTTAAGGGGCTGGCGTTCTAGGCGTTGTCTCCCTCCAATTCACTCTAGAGAAGCACAACTCTTGAAAGATGAAAAGCTTTCAAGAGATACCAAAGGACAAAAGATAAAAAGACAGATCCCATTCTCTCAGAGGTATTGAAAAATCCAGCCTTTCTGGCAGACTGATTTTTTTTTTTTTTTTGAGACAGGGTCTCAGTCTGTTGCCCAGGCTGGATTGCAGTACAATCTCCATCTCCCAGGCTCAAGCGATTCTCCTGTTTCAGCCTCCTGAGTAGCTGGGGTTACAGGCATGTGCCACCATTCTCAGCTAATTTGTGTATCTTTAGTAGAGATGGGGTTTCGCCATGTTGGCCAGGATGGTCTCGAACTCCTGACCTCAAATGATCAAAGCCCCACATGACATTGGGCATCTATCCCTCCCTCTTTTTATCATTTCATCAGCTCCATGTGCATTGATTCCTACCTGCTCTGTTGAACTTTATCATAAAGTCAGATGTGGCACATGCTTTGGCTCATGGCCATATTAAACGTACTGGAAATTATCATATGTCCATCTCTGAAACATGTTTTGTTGGAGCTATTAAGAAAGAAAAATTATCCACTGGGATTGTTAAACAGAGAGAATGGGAACTTGAAACTGCTGGGCCCATCCTACTGGCTCATAAGAAAAGCCTGTTTCAGGGGAAAGCACAGGCAAGAGATGAAAGAGTGGCATTGTTTGTATCTCTGTATTCTTTTTTATTTTATTTTATTATTATTATACTTTAAGTTTTAGGGTACATGTGCACAATGTGCAGGTTAGTTGCATATGTATACATGTGCCATGCTGGTGTGCTGCACCCATCAACTCGTCATTTAGCATTAGGTATATCTCCTAATGCTATCCCTCCCCACTCCCCCACCCTACAACAGTCCCCAGCGTGTGATGTTCCCCTTCCTGTGTCCATGTGTTCTCATTGTTCAATTCCCACCTATGAGTGAGAACGTGCGGTGTTTGGTTTTTTGTCCTTGCGATAGTTTACTGAGAATGATGATTTCCAATTTCATCCATGTCCCTACAAAGGACATGAACTCATCATTTTTTATGGCTGCATAGTATTCCATGGTGTATATGTGCCACATTTTCTTAATCCAGTCTATCATTGTTGGACATTTGGGTTGGTTCCAAGTCTTTGCTATTGTGAATAGTGCCGCAATAAACACACGTGTGCATGTGTCTTTATAGCAGCACGATTTATAGTCCTTTGGGTATATACCCAGTAATGGGATGGCTGGGTCAAATGGTATTTCTAGTTCTAGATCCTTGAGGAATCGCCACACTGACTTCCACAATGGTTGAACTAGTTTACAGTCCCACCAACAGTGTAAAAGTGTTCCTATTTCTCCACATCCTCTCCAGCACCTGTTGTTTCCTGACTTTTTAATGATTGCCATTCTACCTGGTGTGAGATGGTATCTCATTGTGGTTTTGATTTGCATTTCTCTGATGGTCAGTGATGGTGAGCATTTTTTCATGTGTTTTTTGGTTGCATAAATGTCTTCTTTTGAGAGTGTCTGTTCATGTCCTTCGCCCACTTTTTGATGGGGTTGTTTGTTTTTTTCTTGTAAATTTGTTGGAGTTCATTGTAGATTCTGGATATTAGCCCTTTGTCAGATGAGTAGGTTGTGAAAATTTTCTCCCATTTTGTAGGTTGCCTGTTCACTCTGATGGTAATTTGTTTTGCTGTGCAGAAGTTCTTTAGTTTCATTAGATCCCATTTGTCAATTTTGGCTTTTGTTGCCATTGCTTTTTGTGTTTTAGACATGAAGTCCTTGCCCATGCCTATGTCCTGAATGGTAATGCCTAGGTTTTCTTCTAGGGTTTTTATGGTTTTAGGTCTAACGTTTAAGTCTTTAATCCATCTTGAATTGATTTTTGTATAAGGTGTAGGGAAGGGATCCAGTTTCAGCTTTCTACATATGGCTAGCCAGTTTTCCCAGCACCATTTATTGAATAGAGAATCCTTTCCCCATTTCTTGTTTTTCTCAGGTTTGTCAAAGATCAGACGGTTGTAGATATGCGGCATTATTTCTGAGGGCTCTATTCTGTTCCATTGATCTATATCTCTGTTTTGGTACCAGTACCATGCTGTTTTGGTTACTGTAGCCTTGTAGTATAGTTTGAAGTCAGGTAGCGTGATGCCTCCAGCTTTGTTCTTTTGGCTTAGGATTGTCTTGGCAATGCGAGCTCTTTTTTGGTTCCATATGAACTTTAAAGTAGTTTTTTCCAATTCTGTGAAGAAAGTCATTGGTAGCTTGATGGGGATGGCATTGAATCTATAAATTACCTTGGGCAGTATGGCCGTTTTCACGATATTGATTCCTCCTATCCATGAGCATGGAATGTTCTTCCATTTCTTTGTATCCTCTTTTATTTCATTGAGCAGTGGCTTGTAGTTCTCCTTGAAGAGGTCCTTCACGTCCCTTGTAAGTTGGATTCCTAGGTATTTTATTCTCTTTGAAGCAATTGTGAATGGGAGTTCACTCATGATTTGGCTCTCTGTTTTTCTGTTATTTGTGTATGAGAATGCTTGTGATTTTTGTACATTGATTTTCTATCCTGAGACTTTGCTGAAGTTGCTTATCAGCTTAAGGAGATTTTGGGCTGAGACAATGGGGTTTTCTAGATATACAATCATGTCGTCTGCAAACAGGGACAATTTGACTTCCTCTTTTCCTAATCGAATACTCTTTATTTCCTTCTCCTGCCTAATTGCCCTGGCCAGAACTTCCAACACTATGTTGAATAGGAGTGGTGAGAGAGGGCATCCCTGTCTTGTGCCAGTTTTCAAAGGGAATGCTTCCAGTTTTTGCCCATTCAGTATGATATTGGCTGTGGGCTGTCATAGATAGCTCTTATTATTTTGAAATACATCCCATCAATACCTAATTTATTGAGAGTTTTTAGCATGTAGGGTTGTTGAATTTTGTCAAAGGCCTTTTCTGCATCTATTGAGATAATCATGTGGTTTTTGTCTTTGGTTCTGTTTATATGCTGGATTACATTTATTGATTTGCGTATTTTGAACCAGCCTCGCATCCCAGGGATGAAGCCCACTTGATCATGGTGGATAAGCTTTTTGATGTGCTGCTGGATTCGGTTTGCCAGTATTTTATTGAGGATTTTTGCATCAATGTTCATTAAGGATATTGGTCTAAAATTCTCTTTTTTGGTTGTGTCTCTGCCCGGCTTTGGTATCAGGATGATGCTGGCCTCATAAAATGAGTTAGGGAGGATTCCCTCTTTTTCTATTGATTGGAATAGTTTCAGAAGGAATGGTACCAGTTCCTCCTTGTACCTCTGGTAGAATTCCGCTGTGAATCCATCTGGTCCTGGACTCTTTTTGGTTGGTAAGCTATTGATTATTGCCACAATTTCAGAGCCTGTTATTGGTCTATTCAGAAATTCAACTTCTTCCTGGTTTAGTCCTGGGAGGATGTATGTGTCGAGGAATTTATCCATTTCTTCTAGATTTTCTAGTTTATGTGTATCTCTGTATTCTTTTGTTGTTGTTTTTGCGATGGAGTCTCCTCTGTCACCCAGGCTGGAGTGCAGTGGCACTATCTCAGCTCACTGCAATCTCCACCTCCCAGGTTCAAGTGATTTTCCTGCCTCAGCCTCCCTCGTAGCTGGGATTATAGGCACACACCACCATGCCTGGCTAATTTTTGTATTTTTATTAGAGACAGGGTTTTACCATGTTGGCCAGGCAGGTCTCAAACTCCTGACCTCAAGTGATTCACCCACCTTGGCTCCCAAAGTACTGGAATTATAGGCGTGAGCCACTGCTCCCGGCCCTGTATTCTTTTTACAGATTTATTAAATTAGAATAGACATACTATAGCTGTGCTATTTAAAATGTATTGTTGGCCAGGAGTGGTGGCTCATGCACACCTGTAATTTCAGCTACTCAGAAGGCTGAGGCAGGAGAATCGCATGACCCGGGAGGTTGAGTTGCAGTGAGCTGAGATTGTGCCACTGCACTCTAGCCTGGGTGACAGAGTGAGACTCCATTTCAAAAAATAAATAAATATAGAGTGTATAATGATGTGACTTTGAATATATGCATATACCAGTAAAACCATCACCGTAATCAAGTTAATGAACATAAACATCATCTTTGAAGGTTTTCTTGAGTCATTTTGTAATCCCTAACATTCTCAAGCAGCCTGTTTTGTCACTATAGTATAATCCGCACTTTCTGTAATTTTATGTAAATAGACTCATATAGCATGCACTCTTTTTTTTTTTTTGACATGGCATCTTTAGCGCAGGATAAGTATTTTAAATGTTCTCCATGTTGTTGTGTGTTTCACAGGTTCATGCCTTGATCATGTTCAAGTCTTTTTGTGGCATTTGCCTTTATTTATCTCGGGGAAATACCTGGGGATGCAATAATTGGGTCATATGATAACTGTACGTTTATCTTTTAATGGAACTGGCAAATTGTTTTCATAATCATTGCACGTCATATGACTTTATATCCTTACCCTTCGTGTATGAATTCTGCTTGCTCCACATCACTTGATATGGCTAGTCTTTTTATTTTAATTTTAGCTATTCCAGCGGTTGTATCGGTTGTATCTCATTACAGTTTTGATTTTAGTTTCCATAACGACTAATGATGAGGATATTTTCATGTGTTTATTTGGCATCCACACATCTTCTTCAGTGAACTATCTGCCAAATCTTTTGCCCATTACTTTGCCGGGTTGTTTGTTTTTTTTGGTACTGAATTCTGAGACTTCTTTATCAGAGCTAGATACAAGTTTTTTGTCAAACATATGCTTTGCAAATATTTCCTGCCAACTTGTCATTTGCCTTTTGATTTTTGTCTTTTGAAGAACAAAAAATTTTAATTTTAATAAAATCCAATTTATTGGTATTGCTTCTTTTATACTTTTTGGTGTTTGTGTTTTATTTAGGAAGTCTTTGCCAAACTTAAGGTCACTGAGATTTTCTTCTGTGATTTATTCTAGAAGTTTCAGATTTTATCTCTTACATTTAAATTCATAACCCATTTTGAGTTATGTTTTATATATTGTATGACGTAAGTGTTGAGGTTCTTTCTTTCTTACTTTTTCTCCCCCTTTCTTCCTTCTTTCCTTCTTTCCTAATCAATTATTATTGAAAATACGATTCTTTCCCCCCACTGAATTGCACTGGCACTTTTGTGAAAATCTGCTGACCTTATATGAGTGGATCTATTTATTTCTGGACTCTCCAGTCCATTCTGTTGATCAATGTATCTGTCTTTACACCAATGCCAGTATTTTGTTTCCTTTAGTTCCTCCAGCTTTTTTTTTTTTTTTTTTTTTTTTTTTTTTTTTTTTTTTTTTAACATGGAGTCTCGCTCTGTCACCCAGCCTGGAGTGTGGTTGCATGATCTCGGCTCACTGCAACCTCCACCTCCAGGGTTCAAGCAATTCTCCTGCCTCAGCCACCAGAGTAGCTGGGACTACAGGTGCGTGCCACCACGCCTGGCTAATTTTTTATATTTTTAGTAGAGATGGGATTTCACCATGTTAGCCGGGATGGTCTTGATCTGCTGACCTCGTGATCTTCCTCCTGCCTCGGCCTCCCAAAGTATTGGGATTACAGGCATAAGCCACCGCGCCTGGCCAGATTCCTCTAGCTTAAAACTAAGTCTTGAAATCAGATATTATAAGTTATCCAACTCTGTTTCTCAAACTTGTTTTGGCTATTGTAAGCGCTTTGCATTTCCATATAAATTTTAGAATCAGCTTCAAAAAATAGCCTGCTGGAATTTTTATTTGAGTTTGAGATGAATAGGCAACTTCTTAATAATACTGAATTTTCTGCTCTACAAACACAGTATATCTTTCTAATTTTGTAGGTCTCTTTAATTTATACTGTCGATCTATATAATCTTCAGTGTACCAGCATTGTATATTTTTATCAAAATTATCCCTATGTATTTCTGTCTTTAAATTTTCAGTAACTTATAACATATAAAAATAACATTAATCTTATATCTGTACCTTTATAACACTCCTTTGAATCCATCTATTGGTGTGGGTCCTTTGTAAGTCTTCATTTTCTGGTTTTGCTCAATAGTTCTGTTGAGCATTCTCATCTCTGTCTCTACTTGCCATGGTCTCAGTCCTTTTACTGGCCCTTTGCATGGCATTCTTATTCCCATTTTTCATGGCCTCATCATAAAGGCCCAGCTCATCCTGAACTTGTCACTTGGAACTTGCTCTGACCACTGATTTATAAACACCTAGTGCTGACTCCCACCCAAGGCAGGTAGAAATTTACTTTGCTCTTTCAAGAGGGACAAGCTCATCTGCAGCAGATACATTGGTTTAGCTCAACTTCTGCCCATACCTGATCATTCATCTATTCCCTAGACATTTGCAGTCCGACAGTTTTTTTTTTTTTAACCTGGTTCCCAGATTATCCCAGGTATGAAGCATAGTTTGTGATGCCCTGGATTTTGTCAGAATAAAAAAAAACATTGGAATTCTTCCACATTCTCTATGGCAATGATTGTGGGGAGGGCTTCCTGGTGTAATATAAGTCATAGAAGTGACAAATCAAAGACCATTCAATATTAAAAATATCCAGTTAGAAATAAGTGGGAGGAGGGGAGGCCCATTCACAACAGTCATAAAACCTATAAAATATCTATGAATAAATTTAGCAAGCATGGTACTTATCTGAATAAAACTATAAAATTTTATTAAAGAGCATAAAACATGATCTGAATTAACGGAGAGACATAGCCTGCTACCGAATGGGATGACTTTGTATCATAAATTATCTACTCTTTCCAGACTAATAAAACTATTTACCAACATTTCTATCAGAATTCTTACATTTTATACTTTTAGTGTTTTCTTTTTCTCTTGAATAATTTTTAGGGAAATGGAACAAAATAAAATCATTAAAGAACAAATTTAGAATGATTTCCATACAATTTTTGGAAAAGAAGAATGATGGGGAAGGAATTGTCCTACCACCCATATAAAAACATACTCTGAAGATGCTCTAGTCAAAACAGTATTGTCATTAAAATAGACAGATAACAGATATTACAGTAAAAAGCAATACAGTATGCAGAAATACATCCTTGTATATAAATAAACATATGACAAATGTAACATTTCAGTTTAAATTAGAAATGAATGGTTCATTTAATAAAAGTTTCTAGCATAATAGGCCACCCATCTGGCAAGAGACAAAGCTAAATTCTTCCTATAAACAACACAAAGAATAAACTCAAAGTGCAGAAGATTTTAAAATTAAAATGATACATAATAAAGTATGAATACACACTTACTGACAATATTTATCAGATCTCAGATTGAAGAAGCACTTCTTAAATAACAAAGAGCATTTCAGAAACCACTAACGTGACTATTAAAAAATAAATGAACGTAAAGGATATTAGTATAAAATCAAAAGACAAATAAGAGATTGGAAAAATAGAAATTTGAGGCGTTGCAAATAAAAGTTAATGTTTATATCAGATGATTCAGAAATGTTAAGGAAAAAGTTAAGCACCTCTTTTAGAAATCACGAACAAAGAATATCAACAGAGTATTTGTAAAGATGCTGATAACGGCTCTATAACATCTGAATATCCATAGCTGAATACATTAAGTTTCTGTATCCCTTCTAGGAAGACTAAAATGGATCTTCTTACGCAGTAGGTGATCATTAATATACATTCCCATGCTCTTTCCTATTTTAGCTCTGCCCTTCTCCAGGAGTTCAGAGTCCTCTGAATTAACTTGGCACTTGGGAGACAGAAATAAAAATCACAGATGGGAGGATTTGAGGGGATAGGCCTGAGAGTAAACAAGCCCATGACTTTTGTTTGCATTCCATTGGACAGAAATCAGTCACACGATCATACTGTCCTGAAAAGGAGGCTGGGAAGTGTAGTTCCATTAACATGCTCAAGAAGAAGAGGAAATGGGATTTGATGACCCACTGGAAGACTCTGCTATAATTTGGCAATTCACAGGAGCAGATATCAGTGACCAATAAACATACAGTAGGAGGCTCAAAGTTAGTATTCAGGAAAAGAAAATTAAAACATCACCTCTTATTCAACAAACTGGAAAAAAATTAAAAGTGGTAACACAAATTTAGCAAGGAGATAAAGGAAAGGGATACTTTATGTATTTCTAGTAGAAATAAGAAATGCTATAGCCTTTTAGGAAAGCTGTCTGATAATATTGATTACATTTTTTTAAATCACATATATCTTCAAACTCAGAAATCCTACTTCAGGTATCTGTACATAAAAACAAATGCACAAGTAAATAAAAATATGTAGGTAGAGACATCATTGCAGCATGTTTAAAATGACAAAAAACAAAAGCCAGAAACATCCTGAATGCTCATAAATAAAGAAGGAGTCAAACAAATCACAGTACGTTCACTCCCCGAAATACTATGCAGTTGTAACAAAAGACTGAATTAGATTTACACATGTTATCCTAGAGATACACTTACAAGGTATTGTTAAGTGAGAAAAGCAAGGTACAAGAACTAGTTTGGGTATGGCATAATTTTGCACAGCAAATTTTGCATAGCAAACTCTACACAGCAAAAAATAACTATCAACAGAGTAAACAGACAACTTACAGAATGGCAGGAAATTTTTGCAATGTATTCACCTGACAAGGGTCTAATATCCAGCATCTATAAGGAACTTAAAGAAATTTACAAGAGAAAAACAACCCCGTTAAAAGTGGGCAAAGGATATGAACAGACAATTTTCAAACGAAGACATACATGCTGCCAACAAGCATATAAAAAATGGTCAACTTTTTAATCATTAGAGAAATGCAAATCAAAACCACAATGAGATATCATCTCATACCAGTCATGATGGTTATTAAAATGTCAAACAATAATAGATGCTGGCAAGGCTGTGGAGAAAAGGGAATGCTTCTACACTGCTGGTGGAAATGTAAATTAGTTCAGCCATTTTGGAAAGCATTCGCAGTGATTACTCAAAGAACTTAAAACAGAACTACATTAGCTCCAGCAATCCTGCTATTGGGTATATAACCAAAGAAATATAAATCACTCTGCCATAAAGCCATATGCACATTGTTCATGTATGAACAATATATGTTCATTGCAGCACTATTCACCATAGCAAAGACATGGAATCAAGCTAAATGCCAGTCAATGACAGACCAGATAAAGGAAATGTGGTACACATATGCCATGGAATACTACACAGCCATAAAAAAGAAAGAGATTATATCCTTTGCAGCAACATGAATGGAGCTGGAGTCCATTATCCTAAGCAAATTAATGCAGGAACTGAAAACCAAATAACACATGTTGACACTTAAGAGAGTGTCCCTTTCCTTTATATCCTTAAGTGGGAGGTAAACTTTGAATACACATGGACACAAAGAAGGGAACAATAGACACCAGCGTGGAAGGAGGGTGAGGATTGAAAAATTGCTGTCAGGTACTAGGCCTATTACCTGGGTGACAAAATAATTTGTATAACAACCAAACCCCCACAACACACAATTTACCTATAAAACAAACCTGCACATGTACCCAGAAAATAAACTAAAACTTAAAAATAGATAAATAAAATGAAAAAACAGAAAATGCTAAGAATTCTGGGGTTAGACAGATTTGGATTGGACTCAAATCCTGGCTCTTAACATATGTAAATCACCTGTGGTTGTGGTAAGAATTAAGTGAAGTATTTCTCTGAATGATTTATCACAAAATACATTATTTGTTTATGGATTTATATGTGATTGGCAGAGTATGGGTTGTGAACAATGGGTTCTAGGGGTGGAGGTGACAAAGGTGCTGCAAACAAACAAATGTAATGATTGTAGGATAAAATAAATATCATGACTTTTCTAAGTATGAAGTAAATCATTCATCCATGTATTGACTCATGCTATTTATTGAGACAAATACCTAGCTGGGCCCTGGTGATAGAGTAGTGACCTGGACAGATAAAATTTGTATTTCAGGGAGCTTGCAGTCTGTCCAATGTGATCTTAGGTGTGGGTAAATAGGCAAATGTAAATGCTTTAGTGGGAAAATAAGAGAAGGGAGCAGAAATGGGGAATCAACATCTATGTTCACTATCAGTACCTAGATATATGGGCTTGTCCAAGGTGCATAGCCACTTCTTGTCTTAATTCTTCCATCTTTAACTAATGAACTCTTACTTACAGGGATGTTGTAAGGAATGAATAAAATAGTACATATAAATTGAACTTCACAGTGCTGAAAATAGGATCTTGGTAAAATAAAGTACCTTTGACTTTCCTTAAATCAGTATCCCGTGTCCTCACTCCAATGTGAGTCAGGCTGGAATGGCTAGAAGAGAAGCATTTTCCCAAGTCTGCAACCATTTTCTTCTCATGCTTTACTCACTGAGAATAAATAAGATACCCTCAGCTACTGAAAAGTACTAACCAATATGTACTTCCTAATGGGTTCTGTGCTCTCAGGGATGCAGAAAGCCTTTGTGTCTGGGACTTGGAAAACGCTGAGTGGTGCTGAGGTGCCTGGATAGCAATTACCATGAACGAGGTCTCAGCAGGTCATTAATAGTCACATCTAAAGATCTCCAAGATCAAGCTTGTCATGGCTCTTGTTTTAGTGTCCACGTTAATATATTAATTACAAAAAATTAATGGCAGAATCCTGAGGTAGTTTACTGAGAATTGTAGTGAAAGTCTGATTTTATAGTGACCATTTTCCCTCTTATTGTGACAGCACCTTGCTCTAATTTTGGGAAGCCACTTCCTCCCCATTCTTCCATCCTGTGGTTTTAGTGGCATTGAGTGCAATCCCATCCACGGGGCTGGTGAACTGAGGCCTGGCAAGCCAGAGTGTTAGATCTACAGAGAAGCATTTGTTGGTTGTGACTGAACAGAAATTAACTTCTTGACTTTCATTGCTCCTATTATGAAAGAGAAGGATTCTCTTAATTAGAATGTCCTGGAGTTTCCAGGGTCTACCCTGTAAAGAGAAAGTTATCTGGGCTTTTATGCCAAAATCTCTCAATTTTTTTAAACACTTGCAGTTAATTCAGTTTTTAAAAACAACACTACAGGATGCTTACTACCAAGTGGGGTGAGAGGGGTGAGGCAGGGATGCTTCTAGACTAGCCCTCAGATGAAGTCTTCATCCATAGTTGTCTGAGCAGGACATACAGAGACAACTGCCAAACATTTTGGTCCATCCATCCTCAAAGGTTGAAGCATCTCCCCAAGTCTGCATCCATGTCCTTCTCATGGCTTAGCCTCTAAGAGTGAATGAGATAGCCTCTGCTACTGAACACTGTTAACCAATAGATGCATCATAATGGGATGATAATTTTCTTTCCACTCATTCAACAAGAAAAACGGCAGTGTTTACAACTTCAAATCGCATTTGAATCCTCTCTCAGTTGCTTACTAGCTGTGTAAAGGTGATAATAATGGCCTCTACTTCCCAGGGATGTTTCTTAAGAAGTTTAGGTGAGATACTTGGCCATAAGGACTCCCCTGGTAGTCTCCTTCAGGAGGAAAGGCCAATACAGAAAGAAGCCATCCAGCATCCGCATCCAGCATCCGCATCCAGCATCCATAACCAGCATCCACATCCACCATCCGCTCTATCATTCGCATCCAGCATCCAGCATCCGCATCCAGCATCCACATCCAGCATCCAGCATCCAGCATCCAACATCTGCATCCGATATCCAGCATCCAGCATCCACGTCCAGCATCCGCATCCAGCATCCTCATGCAGCATCTGCATCCAGCATCCAGCATCCACATCCAGCATCCAGCAGCCAGCAGCCAGCAGCCAGCAGCCAGCAGCCAGCATACGCATCCAGCATCCGCATCCAGCATCCAACAATCAGCATCTGCATCCAACATCCAGCATCTGCATCCAGCATCCAGCATCCGCATCCAGCATCCAGGCCAATGCTGCAGGTCCATTGTTATACTTTTCCTGGAGCAGATTTCAAATCTCTGGCTCCCTTCCCAACCAGAACACAGTATGTGTTCTTCCTCCTGTGTCCTCTGTATGGGCAAGAATTGGAACAATTGTTCTCTGCCCATGGAATCTTTCTTGGAAAAAAAAAAGATCTCAACTTGTCCTGTGTTTAGGGTCACTGGGGTTTAGATTGTGTTGATTTTCCCCTTCCTCTCTTTGTTTTTTATTTGTATGTCTATAAGAACACACTATTTCCTCTCCCTTCTCTTTTTTTGACCTCTTAATTTTTATCGTGGTCCTTTGCTTCTCCTTTCTCTTCCCTCCTTCCCCCTCCCACTTTGCTTTCCACTTTCCTTCTTTCCACAGCTCACCCTTTCTTTCTTGCCATTCCTACATCTGTAAAATGAGAAAAACTGTAACTATATTATCTTGAATGTTTGAAGGCTTAAAGGAATACACTTAAGACTCCTAACGTTCAGATACTGTAGGCTGCTAATAAATGGAAGATGTTCTTCTTGCCTGTCCTGTTTCTCTGAGTCTGTCTTCTTCTTTTCTCTCTCCTGTTTCCTTACTTAGATCCTTGGCATCTCGTTCTGCTTTCCACCCCCGTCTTTTGCTGTCAGGTTGGCATCAGCACCTTCTTCACCCCCACAGCTCAGGGAGGCAGCGCCCTTCATTCACACCAATAACACTCTCTCCTCAGCTCTGTATACTTCCTTCATTTGATAGGCACAATGGTAACTTGTTAAGATGATTCACTATACATCACAAAAGAGTCACATTTCATGAACTTCAGGAATTTCCTCAATAAAGATATATTTGCTCTATGTACATTTTAATTATCTTTGTCAGAGGATTATTTTAGATGCCAGAAGAGGACTGCTTGGAAGCCACCAGATAGAATTTGGCTTACACTTAAAGTTCTGTCCAAGGTGCTGAAACTTGACGCCATCAGGTGTCTTCACTTAATTCCCTTCCTTAGGGTGGACACGAGAGATTCTTCCAGACATGCTTGATAGACAGTGTTACAATAGCATCTTGCTTTGAAGTTTCTGAATTATGTTACTTCAAATTTATACCTCACTCCTATAATGTCATTTCCTGGCTTAGAAACCTTTCATGATTATTTTCCAATGCATCTAGCTCTTACAGCTCTGTTCTTGTAAAAGCTTAAGTTCTGGCAAAGAGCATGGCTTCTGGGTTCATCCTCTCCCCATGACTAACTGGCTGTGTAACCTTGGAAAAATTTCTTAACCTCTGTATGTCTCTGAAAAATGAGAAGAAATGAGAATAATAACATGCCTACTCCATAGGTTTTATAAGGGTTAAATAAATTAATGTATGCTCTTTGTAAGGGTTTTGTAAGGGTTAAATGAACTAATGTATTTCAAATACTTAGAAAAATACCTGTCATATATAAAGTGCTATGTAAGAGTTAATCAGTGAAACCCTTCGAGAACAAATCATATGGAACCAACTTATATCTTCACTTTAGATAAGATAGCATAGTGGAATTCATTCTGAACTCGATAATAATAGCTTCCATGAACACCCTCAGTATGTGCCAGACATTGTACTGCATTGTACTAGATATGTAAGATATATATATATATATATATATATATAGAGAGAGAGAGAGAGAGAGAGAGAGAGAGAGAGAGAGAGAGAGAGAGAGTAATACAGATACAGATACAAATATAGATAGAGATATATCCCACATAACCTCCTCATGAGATGGGTATAATTATTATCCTCATGCTTCAGGTGAGGAAATAAGACACTGAAAGCTTAAAATGTTATTTTAGATTCTTGACTTTTGTTTTGTTTTGTTTTGGGTTTTTGTTTTGTTTTTTTTTTTTTTTTTTTTTTGAGACGGAGTCTGACTCTGTCACCCAGGCTGGAGTGCAGTGGTATGATCTCGGCTCACTGCAACCTCCACCTCCCAGCTTCAAGCGATTTTCCTGCCTCAGCCTCCTGAGTAGCTGGGATTACAGGCATGCACCACCACACCCGGCTAATTTTGTATTTTTAGTAGAGATGGGGTTTCTCCATGTTGGTCAGGCTGGTCTCAAACTCCCGACCTCTGGTGATCCACCTGCCTCAGCCTCCCAAAGTGCTGGGATTACAGGTGTGAGCCACCATGCCAGGTCCCGATTCTTGACTGCTTTAAGTTCTAGTTATTGTATTAAGAAGGTTGATTTTAGCTGCAAGTGAAAAAATCTAACTAAAATTGTCTTATGCAAAGAAGTGGAGAATTTCTTGCTTAGCTAACTGGAAAGTCCAAAGGGGGAACTTCTAGCTTCAGGCACAGTTAAAGCAAGTGATTAAGTGATATTGTACGGAATCTGTCTCTATCTCTTGGCCTTCCATCATTCTCTTTTGGGCTTGTATGAAAACAAGCTCTCACCATATGATGGCAAAATAAGACAAACCATACTTACGATCTTTCTTTTTAAGTTTTTATAATCTGATGTATTTTCATCTTCATTTATAAGGTTTTACAGAGATGTTTTTCTATGCAGTTATTTTACTTGTTGGTGAGCATATTTTATCTTATGATATCTATTAAATTCATTAATTTTATAATAATGTTGTTTTGGTTCTTAGTTTATTCTCTAAAATCTACAACACCCCTTTCATCCCATTCCATTGTTCTATTGACTCAACTTTGTGTCTAATATTACTGAAATTTCATTCTAATTAGTATTTTTTTCTATAGCTTGAGGTACTCTTCATGCATTTCTGTAAGCTATGTTTTCTTTCCAACAAGTTTCCTCGTTATCTTTTGTGAGCTATGTGACATGGTTCTCTATATCTTGCCTTTTTGTTGCATTAGTAGATTTTCAGGTTGCAAGGCTTTATAAGCTTCTTATTAATACTAACTCTTTTCACACCTTTTATTTGAAGTCAAAAATATATACGCGTGGGTGTATTTGTTTGGTTCTTATTTGGTCTTTATTTGGAAACTGTTTGTCTTTCTGATGAGTGAGAGCTTGAGTCTAGGTTGCTTACATATCTTTTCCATATACAGAATGGGAGATATGAGATAGGATGGGGAGAAAACCTAGTTGTGGAAGTTGTTGGTTTATCTAGGTTTTGTCTTTCTCTCTTCCCATCCCCACCCCTCTCGTTAAATTCCCAAGATCTAGACTTTCTCCCTTTATTTGAAGGGGTATTTTAATAACTTGATAAAGTGAATTTACATGTTGAATGTTATGCCTAATTAGGTCTAGGGGCTTCAAAAAGGCAGGTAGAACTTGGTGGCTCCACCTGTCTCAATAAAAATAATTTTTTTCATAAGTAGCCAAGATTGAAGGCTGTTCTATGACTTCCAACGGGCAACACCTTGGGCCACATCTCAAAGTGGGAAGTACTGATAAGTATTTTACTGTCTTTCCTCCTTACCCTGCCCCCATGCCCAACACTGTGCCAGTGAATGCAGACAGGGTTCAAAGCTCTGCTGCACTTTGATAGAGTATTCTGTTCCTTTTCTTTACTCTCATCTTAAAGTTTAGACCACTAAGTTGAATATCTTTCATTATATGGTTGTTGCTAGCAATGGTGTTTACAATTCCTTATTAATTTCATGAGTAGTGGGGAAATGTAGATCTGTGATTCAACTTAAGCATGTTACCTTTACCCAGAAACACCATTAACTCCCTTATCAAAAAGAAAACTGATGTTCTGAGAGCCTGTGTTTCCCTAAAATTTCCAGTAATTAGGTAGCAAAGATAAGACAGAACGAGTTCTTTTAATTCCAGTTCTAGCAAGCCTTTCCTCTTGCCTACGCTCTTCCAGTGAATATTTTCCACTTCTATGAGAAACTGAGAAAATGGGTTTAAGTCACAGCATGAAGAAGACAGTCTGAATAACTGATGAAGTGACTTAATAATGCATTCAAGCATCCATTCATTCAAAAATATGTTGTTAAATTGAGTGTCTACTACAAACTGAACACACTGTTGCGTGTTAGGACATAAGTGGAAAAGGGAGAAAGAGAAACGAGGCCCTTCTTCTTATAGGAATTCTGGTCTAACAGGGAAGACAGTTAATAAAAGGTAAACACATAAAAAGAGCACACGTCAATGACTATACGTTCTATGAAGACAGCAAGCAAGTGGTGTGATGGAGCCTGGAGTTGACAGGGAAGGTCTTTAGGGGGATTGGTGACATCTGACAGATGAGAGAGGGTCCATCTCGGGAAAGTGGAAGGGAGAAATGATCCAGGAAGAAGCAGCAGCATTTTCAAAGTCCTGAGGTGGAAAAGGCTTTGGAGAAGCAGAAGATGTAAACACAAGCCAAGATGGTTGAAATGCAGAGATAAAAAATCGGGCGGCTGGTAACAGATGATGTCAGAGCAGTGGAAGACAGACAGATCTGGTAAGACCAATCTACCATGGCAAAGGGTTTGACCGATTGTCAGGCAGGCGAGTGACTTCTTGAAGAAGAGAGGATTTTAAAAGGGGAAATTTTAGATGCTGGAGGTAGTGGCGCGGGTGCTAAATGACTGTTACACTCTGTTTCAGAGGTGGCAACTTTGCAGCACTAAGTGAAAGGAGCTTGGTGTATTTATGTGTTGTAAAAAGCTCAGAGATGAAAGGCGCTAGAGAAAGCAAGCCTATGGCTATTCTTACATTTCGAGATGCCCGCCCAGGACCGTAATAGATTCCTCTGGCATTTTCTGCTTTCTGTCTGAACATAGGGTAAGAATCTTTTTTTCATTTCCCCAGTTACATCTCACTTGCCTGTGTCTTCCCACTTTGCAGGATGGATGTAAAGGTTAATTCCACATCTATAACTTCAGGAAGCGTTTTCTTCCAGGCTGCCAACCTCTTTGACGATTTGTCTTGGCTGTTGTGCAATGGTATGTCACTTCTTTCCACTCACCTTTTGAAAACAGCCTATTTAAAGAAAGATGATTTGGGGTTAGAGTCAATAAAATCAGGTGGTAAGCCATTCTTCAGTATGTTTGGCCTTCAGCAGGTGGGCTGGGTGGCCAGGGAGCCATTTTTTACTGACAACTGTCTCCTTGTCGGCAGTGCAAGCCTGAGAGATGCTCTGTGGCTGTGCATGCAAAAGGCTCCAAGTGACTTAAAGGTATGCCCAAATGAAAGTCAAATCTTGGCCATAAAAGCTTCTTAAATTACTCTTTCGGGAACTCTCCTGGGAGGCTCTCCTGGAGAAAATGCAGGCTCCATCCAACATGAACTCTGTCTCTTTAAGCAAATAAATCCATATTTTGAGGCTCAATTTTCTCGTCTATAAGTTGGGACAAATATTTCTACCATTCAGTATTCTTTGGAAACTTAAATAAGATATGTAAAGTGACTGGCAGAGCACCAGTACATCTTTGTAGCCTCCTCCATTCCTCCTGTCATTGCACCTTCATTCCCTTATTTTTTTTTCTGTCCTGTTTAGCAGCCATTTTTATCTGGTGTTAGGGTTGCATCAAAAAGTTTGGTGTCAGTGTTAGAGCACAAACTCTGGAGCCAGACCATGTGGGTTTGAAGCCTGGTTCTGCCATTTTACTTACTACACAATCTTGAGAAAATCACTCAACCTCTTTGTATTTCTGTTTTCCCATCAAGTAGTGACAACAACAGAATGTGTCTCACAAGATTGTCATTATTAAATCAGTCAATATGCAAAGTGTTTAGGATAATGCCTGGCATATGGTATGTGCTTTATAAGTGCCCATAGTTATTATTATTGCTATTGTGTTATGATGATGATGATTCTATTTTCTCTGCTTCTGTAGTTTATCATGTTGGAAGTCAGTTACCACCAGAGAGGTACTTGTCAAGCAGTTCATCGCAGAGTACAGAGCAAAGTTGCTGCCACCTGGGGGGTTGGTGGGGGTGGTTGTCTCATGGACCCTTGATTCATGTGCTTGTCCACAGCTTAGATTTTGAGGTAAGAACAATAAATTCATATTGGCTAGATTTTGGCTGCAGAGTTGACCGCATATAAATATATTTGGTCACAGCCTCATTTTTATTTATTTATTTATTATTATTATTTTTTACTACACTTTAAGTTCTAGGGTACATGTGCACAACGTGCAGGTTTGTTACCTATGTATACATGTGCCATATTGGTGTGCTGCACCCATTAATCATTTATATTAGGTACATCTCCAATGCTATCCCTTCCCCAGCCCCCCACCCCACGACAGGCCCCAGTGTGTGATGTTCCCCACCCTGTGTCCAAGTGTTCTCATTGTTCAATTCCCACCTATGAGTGAGAACATGTGGTGTTTGGTTTTCTGTCCTTGTGATAGTTTGCTGAGAATGATGGTTTCCAGCTGCATCTATGTCCCTACAAAGGACATGAACTCATCCTTTTTTATGGCTGCATAGTATTCCATGGTGTATATGTGCCACATTTTCTTAATCCAGTCTATCATTGATGGACATTTGGGTTGGTTCCAAGTCTTTGTTATCGTGTATAGTGCCACAATAAACATATGTGTGCATGTGTCTTTATAGCAGCATGATTTATAATCTTTGGGTATATACCCAGTAATGGGATGGCTGGGTCAAATGGTATTTCTAGTTCTAGATCCTTGAGGAATCATCACATTGTCTTCCACAATGGTTGAACTAGTTTACAGTCCCACCAACAGTGTAAAAATGTTCCTATTTCTCCACACCCTCTCCAGCATCTGTTGTTTCCTGACTTTTTAATGATCGCTATTCTAACTGGTGTGAGATGGTATCTCATTGTGGTTTTGATTTGCATTCCTCTGATGGTCAGTGATGATGAGCATTTTTTCATGTGTCTGTTGGGGTCATAAATGTCTTCTTTTGAGAAGTGTCTGTTCATATCCTTTGCCCACTTTTTGATGGGGTTGCTTGATTTTTTTTCTTGTAAATTTAAGTTCTTTGTAGATTCTGAATACTAGCCCTTTGTCAGATGGGTAGATTGTAAATATTTTCTCTCATTCTGTAGGTTGCCTGTTCACTCTGATGGTAGTTTGTTTTGCTGTGCAGAAGCTCTTTAGTTTCACTAGATCCCATTTGTCAATTTTGGCTTTTGTTGCCATTGCTTTTGGTGTTTTAGTCATGAAGTCCTTGCCCATGCCTATGTCTTGAATGGTATTGCCTAGGTTTTCTTCTAGGGTTTTTATGGTTTTAGGTCTAACATTTAAGTCTTTAATCCATCTTGAATTAATTTTTGTATAAGGTGTAAGGAAGGAATCCCATTTCAGGTTTCTACATATGGCTAGCCAGTTTTCCCAGCACCATTTATTAAATAGGAAATCCTTTCCCGATTTCTTGTTTTGTCAGGTTTGTCAAAGATCAGATTGTTGTAGATGTGTGGTATTATTTCTGAGGGTTCTGTTCTGTTCCATTGGTCTATATATCTGTTTTGGTACCAGTACCATGCTGTTTTGGTTACTGTAGCCTTGTAGTATAGTTTGAAGTCAGGTAGTGTGATGCCTCCAGCTTTATTCTTTTGGCTTAGGATTGTCTTGGCAATGCAGGCTCTTTTTTGGTTCCATATGAACTTTAAAGTAGTTTTTTCCAATTCTGTGTAGAAAGTCATTGGTATCTTGATGGGGATGGCATTGAATCTACAGCCTCATTTTTAATAACAAAACTATCCCACATAAGAAAAGTGAGTAAAAAAATATGATATATTAAGGTAGTGTGCTACACACCTATGGAAGGAATAGTTTGAAACATTTTTTGGTGATAGGAAGTGCATTATTATCTCAAAATTAAAATGAGCTGCAGAATAATATCCATACAAAAACACACAGAGACATTGATAATAGGCAGGAGGAAAAATGTACTGAAATATTAACAGTAGCTACTGCTCTCTAAGAGCTTTATACACTGAAGATTCCCTAAATGCTGAAAGGCTGAACCCATGTCCTCAAACAGTAAGAAAGCATAGCCTGAAGTGCCCCACCAAGTGAAGAAATGTCTTTGAACTTCCATATTTTAACTTGAAAATTTATGTGAATTTTATTTCCTGCTCAACGGTCTGCCACTTTTAAATATAAAATTATTTTTAAAATTATTGATCAGACAAAAAGTAGAAGCCAAAGAAAGCTAGCTTTCTATCTGTTCTTAGGTAGTGACATATCATAAGAATTAATCTATTAATGCTGGAATAACTGAGCTGCCTGCAAGAGCAGTAACTCCACATATCATATTCCATATGTAGTCATATTTTCTTTTATGTGTTGTTTTTGCAAAGATTTCAGAGCTCAGGCCTCATAAATATGTGGATATGAACTTGAAAATAAAATCCTTTCACATATTTCCAGTAAAATTGACTATCCAGGAAATTTTTACCATTTTTATTTTAAAACTTCCCACCTCCTTCAGACTGACTCATACCCCTAGTGGTACAAATACTATAAAAAAGGGACAAAATCTAACTTTACCAAACATCTTATAATGTAGTATGTCCCAATCAGTTCTTATCTTCTGCTTGCCTGGAGCCTCAACTCAAAGATCATCTCCTCCATCCACTATGCCTTCATCAACACAAGTAGGATGTGTTTCTTCTCCCAGGCTTTCTGTGCTGAAATAGATAGGAGTCATTGTATGTATGTGGCACAGGGAGGAATTTAGAAAGGGAAATGACTTCACTGGCTGGTTTTGAAGCCAGTACCTAAACAAATGGAGGAGGAGTGACTGCTTGTACTTTGACTTTCATTACTTAAGACTCAAAGGTCTAGGTATAGACCTGGAAATATCCAGGCATAGACAGTGGGTGCATGTTCCAACCTTCTGTGGGAAAAATTGACCTGTTAAGTCCAATTTAATCCATCTCTCTTAACCACATGATACAGCATTGTGATTCAGAATGCAGATGTTTGTTTCAGACAGACATGGGTATGAATACAGACTCTGATCTTTTCCAATGATGTAGTTCAAGAATAATAACACCTAGACTGCTCGTGGTGGCTCACACCTGTAATCTCAACAATTTGGGAGGCTGAGGCAGGCGGATCACATGAAGTCAGGAGTTTGAGACCAGCCTGGCCAGGATGGTGAAACCCTGTCTATACCAAAAATACAGTAATTAGTTGGGCATGGTGGTGGGTGCCTGTAATCCCAGCCACTCAGGAGGCTGAGGCAAGAGAATCAGTTGAACCGGGAAAGCAGAGGTTACAGTGAGCCAAGATCGGCCCACTGCACTCCAGCCTGGGTGACAGAGCGAAACCCTGTCCCCCCTCCCCCCAAAAAAGGAATAATAACACCTGACTTCCAGGGCACTTATGAGGATCTTCTAAATATGAAACTCAAGAAAGATTAAAGCTTTTCTATGGGAAATGATTCCATTTGCCTAGAAACAAATTTTTAAAAAATTATCTGCATGCTATACATGAAGGAAATGTTTAAAGATAGTAAAGGACAAAAATGTGGCATGAACAAATGGAAAACCATATTCTTGTCTTGGATTATAAGACAAATATTATAAATTATGAACTCTTCCTCAATTAATTTATATATTCAATATGACTTTATTAAAATGTGCCAACAGGCTTGTTTTTGAACCAAATAAGATAATATCAAAGTTCACATTAAAAAATGAAAACATCCAAGATTTAAAAAAATAAGAGTTTTGAAGATTAATGCTATCAGATATAAAGAAATATTATAAGGCTAAAATAACTAAAATAGTGTGGTTATAGCAAATGAATAAAGAGAGATCAGTAGAAGAAAACAGATAATGTAAAATTTGAAGCAAAAGCAGGTAAATTTAACACATTATAAAGAAAGTGCATATTAGTGGGAAGAAAGGTAAATTAATACATTTTGTTAAAAATTTGAAAGTCATATGGAAATAACCTGGGTCCCTACTTGACTCTTTATAATAAGCACATTACAGATAAAGCAAATATTTTAATTCAAAATAACTCAATCAGACAATGGAATATTATTCAATGACAAAAGAAAATAAACTACATCATACTCAACGGTAAAAGACAATAAGCTTTTTACCGAAGATCAGGAACATGAAAAAGACATCTGCTTTCACCATTGCTATTAAAAACTGTACTAGAAGTTCTAGCTAAAGAGATTAGGGAAGAAAAAGAAGTAAACTGTAAAGGAAGAAGTAAAACTATCCCAATTTACAAATGACAAGATCCTATATATAGAGAATACCTCAACATCCACAAATACACAAAAGTAATACAGCTAATAAATGAATTCAGTAGTTTCAGGGTACTTTGTGAACACATAAAAAGAAGTTAATTATGTTTCTATATACCAGCAATGAACAATTCAGAAAAGAAAATAATAAAACAATCTCAATTACAATAGATTCCAGAAGAATAAAATTCTAAGAATAAATTTAACCAAGCAGGTGAAAAACTCATATATGGAAAACTATAAAGCATTGCTGAAACAAATTAAAGAAGATATAAATAAATGAAAAGACATCTCATTTCTTGGATTTGGAAGACTTAATAGTTTTAAGATTGCAATACTAACCAAAGTGACCTACAAAATCAATGCAATCCCTATCAGAACTCTAACAGTCCAACAATCTTTTTGGTAGAAATAAAAAAGCTAATTTTCAAATTCATAGAGAATTGCAAGGGACCGTGAATATCTAAAATGATATTGAAAAATAACCAAGTAGGAGGACTCAGAGTTCTCAGCAACTTCAAACTTACTTAAAAACATGAAGTAATCAAAACGTTATGGTACAAGCACAAGGGTGTCAAATCCATTCAGCTGGGAAAGAATATCCTCTTCAACAAATGGTGCTGAGGCAACTTGATATCCACATTTAAACAAAAACACTATAAAGTTGTACGTGTATACTTATGTAACAAACCTGCACTTTCTGCACATGTACCCCAGAAGTTAAAGTATAATAAAAAAATTTTTTAAGTTATACCTCTATCTCATAATATACAAAAAATTAATTCAAAATGGACTAATAACCTAAATATAGGGGCTAAAACTATAAAATGTTGTAAGAAAACAGATGGGTAAGACCTCATGTTCTTGGATTTGGCAATTGTTAGATATGACACCAAAAGCATGGGCAACAAAAGAAAAGATAGATAACTGAGCTTCATCAAAATTAAAAACTTGTGCATCAAAGGACATCATCAATAAAGTGAAAAAAACACCTGTAGAAAAGGAGATGATATTTACAAATCACATATTTGAAAGGGGTTCAGTGTCTAGAATATATTTTAAAAAACTCTTACAACAATTAACCAAAGACAAATAATCCAATCCAAAAAATGGCAAAAGACTTGAAGAGACATTTCTCCAAAAACGATATACAAATGGACAACAAGTACATGAGAAGATTCTCAACATAATTAGTCATTAATGGAATGCAAATAAAAACTACAATATGTTATCACTTCACACCCACTAGGATAGCTATAATAAGTAAAAATGGGGAAATATCAAAGATTGGCAAGGAAGTAGAGAAATTGGAACATTTATACATTGCTGATGGAAATGTAAATGGAGCAGTCACTATGGAAAACAGCTTGATGGTTTCTCAAAAAGAGAAATATAAAATTATCATGGGACCCAGCAATTCCACTACTAGGTATATACTCAAATAATGAAAAGCAGATACTAAAACAAATACTTGTGCACAAATGGTACAGCATCAGATTCACAATAACCAAAGGTAGTATTAACCCAAACATCCATCAACCAATGAATTAATAAATAAAATGTGATATATACATGAAGTGGAATATTATTTAGGTATAAAAAGGAATGAAATACTGATATATGCTACAACATAAATGAACCCTGAAAACGTGCTAAATGAAAGAAGCAAAACACAAAAAGATTACATGGTGTATGATTCCAATGAAGTATCAAGAATAGGTAAATTTGTAAGTACAGAAAATAGATCAGTGGTTTTCAGGGGCTGGGGGTAGGGGGGTTTTGGAGTGAATGCTTAGGAGTATGAGATTTTCTTCTGGGGCAAAGAAAATGTTTTGGAACTTGATGGAGGAGATAGGTGCACAACAGCATGAATGCACTACATTCCTCTGAGTTATACACTTAAGGAGTCTCAATTTTATGTTATGTGAATTTTACCTCAACTGATTTTTTTTATAAATAAAATGAGCTACGAAGCCACAAAATATCATGGAGAAAACAAAGCAAATTGCTAAGTGGAAGAAGCCAATCTAAAAAGGCCACATACTGTGTGATTCCAAGTATATGACATTCCAGAAAAGGCAAAACTGTAAAAACACTTTTATAGTTTTTATAGTTTTTAAAGATCAGTAGTTGCCAGAAATTTGAGGGAATTAATAGGTATAACAATGGAAACATTTTAGGGTGGTCTCACTATTTTATATGATATTATAATGATAGATACATGCATTGTGAATTTGTGAAACCCTATAGTACTTTACAACACAAAGAGTGAACCTCAATGTATGCAAATAAAACATAATCTTTTTTTGTTTTGTTTCGTTTTTGTTTTTTTTAAATTATACTTTAAGTTCTAGGGTACATGTGCACAATGTGCAGGTTTGCTACATATGTATACATGTGCCATGATGGTGTGCTGCACCGATTAACTTGTCATTTACATTAGGTATATCTCTTAATGCTATCCTTCTCCCAGGCCCCCACCCCATGACAAGCCCCCGTGTGTGATGTTCCCCACCCTGTGTCCAAGTGTTCTCATTGTTCAATTCCCACCTATGAGTGAGAACATGTGGTGTTTGGTTTTCTGTCCTTGTGACAGTTTGCTGAGAATGATGGTTTCCAGCTCCATCCAAGTCCCTACAAAGGACATGAACTCATCCTTTTTTATGGGTGCATAGTATTCCATGGTGTATATGTGCCACATTTTCTTAATCCAGTCTATCATTGATGGACATTTGGGTTGGTTCCAAGTCTTTGCTATCGTGTATAGTGCCACAATAAACATATGTGTGCATGTGTCTTTATAGCAGCATGATTTATAATCCTTTGGGTATATACCCAGTAATGGGATGGCTGGGTCAAATGATATTTCTAGTTCTAGATCCTTGAGGAATCACCACACTGTCTTCCACAATGGTTGAACTAGTTTACAGTCCTACCAACAGTGTAAAAGTGTTCCTATTTCTCCACACCCTCTCCAGCATCTGTTGTTTCCTGACTTTTTAATGATCGCCATTTTAACTGGTGTGAGATGGTATCTCATTGTGGTTTTGATTTGCATTTCTCTTATGGTCAGTGATGATGAGCATTTTTTCATGTGTCTGTTGGGGGCATAAATGTCTTCTTTTGAGAAGTGTCTGTTCATATCCTTTGCCCACTTTTTGCTGGGGTTGTTTGATTTTTTTTCTTGTAAATTTAAGTTCTTTGTAGATTCTGAATATTAGCCCTTTGTCCGATGGGTAGATTGTAAATATTTTCTCCCATTGTGTAGGTTGCCTGTTCACTCTGATGGTAGTTTGTTTTGCTGTGCAGAAGCTCTTTAGTTTCATTAGATCCCATTTGTCAATTTTGGCTTTTGTTGCCATTGCTTTTGGTGTTTTAGTCATGAAGTCCTTGCCCATGCCTATGTCCTGAATGGTATTGCCTACGTTTTCTTCTAGGGTTTTTATGGTTTTAGGTCTAACACTTAAGTATTCAATCCATCTTGAATTAATTTTTGTATAAGGTGTAAGGAAAGGAATCCAGTTTCTGCTTTCTACATATGGCTAGCCATTTTTCCCAGCACCATTTATTAAATAGGGAATCTTTTCCCCATTTCTTGTTTTTCTCAGGTTTGTCAAAGATCAGATGGTTGTAGCTATGTAGATTATTTCTGAGGGCTCTGTTCGGTTCCATTGGTCTATATCTCTGTTTTGGTACCAGTATCATGCTGTTTTGGTTACTGTAGCCTTGTAGTATAGTTTGAAGTCAGGTAGCGTTATGCCTCCAGCTTTGTTCTTTTGGCTTAGGATTGTCTTGGCAATGAGGGCTCTTTTTTGGTTCCATATGAACTTTAAAGTAGCTTTTTCCACTTCTGTGAAGAAAGTCATTGGTAGCTTGATGGGGATGGCATTGAATCTATAAATTACCTTGGGCAGTATGGCCATTTTCATGATATTGATTCTTCCTATCCATGAGCATGGAATGTTTTTCCATTTGTTTGTGTCCTCTTTTGTTTCGTTGAGCAGTGGTTTGTAGTTCTCCTTGAAGAGGTCCTTCACATCCCTTGTAAGTTGGATTCCTAGGTATTTTATTCGCTTTGAAGTAATGAAGTAATTGTGAATGGAATTTCACTCACGATTTGGCTCTTTGTCTGTTATTGGTGTATAGGAATGCTTGTGATTTTTGCACATTGATTTTGTATCCTGAGATTTTGCTGAAGTTGCTTATCAGCTTAAGAAGATTTTGAGCTAAGATGATGGGGTTTTCTAAATATACAATCATGTCATCTGCAAACAGGGAGAATTTGACTTCCTCTTTTCCTAATTGAATACCCTTTATTCCTTTTTTTATTGCCCTGGCCAGAACTTCCAACACTATGTTGAATAGGAGTGGTGAGAGAGCGCATCCCTGTCTTGTGCCAGTTTTCAAAGGGAATGCTTCCAGTTTTGCCCATTCAATACAATATTGACTGTGGGTTTGTCATAAATACCTCTTATTATTTTGAGATATGTTCCATCAATACCTAGTTTACTGAGAGCTTTTAGCATGAAGGGCTGTTGAATTTTGTCGAAGGCCTTTTCTGCATCTATTGAGATAATCATGTGGTTTTTGTCTTTGGTTCTGTTTATATAATGGATTATGTTTATTGATTTGTGTATGTTGAACCAGCCTTGCATCCTAGGGATGAAGCCAACTTGATCGTGGTGGATAAGTTTTTGATGTGCTGCTGGATTCGGTTTGCCAGTATTTTGTTGAGGATTTTCACATCGATGTTCATCAGGGATATTGGTCTAAAATTCTCTTTTTTTGTTGTGTCTCTGCCAGGCTTTGGTATCAGGATGATTCTGGCCTCATAAAATGAGTTAGGGAGAATTCACTCTTTTTCTATTGATTGGAATATTTTCAGAAGGAATGGTACCAGCTCCTCCTTGTACCTCTGGTAGAATTTGGCTATGAATCTGTCTGGTCCTGGACTTTTTTTGGTTGGTAGGCTATTAAAACTATTGCCTCAATTTCAGAGCCTGTTATTGGTCTATTCAGAGATTCAACTTCTTCCTGGTTTAGTCTTGGGAGGGTGTATGTGTCCAGGAATTTATCCATTTCTTCTAGATTTTCTAGTTTATTTGCGTAGAGGTATTTATAGTATTCTCTGATGGTAGTTTGTTTTAAGAGGTTAGGGGATCCCAGAAAGAATGGAGACTATGACAGAAAAATCTAATTATATTAGAAATGTATGAAACAACCTCACCGAACACAGTGGGAAAAAAATGTGCAGACTAATAAACTGGACACAGAAAGAAAGATACTGCATGATCTCACTCACATGTGAAATCCCAAAAAACCTATACCTAGAAACAGAGGAAAATGGTAGTTACCAGGGGCTGTGGTGGGTTTAGGGGTGGGGATGGGGAGATGTAGGTCAAAGGATACAAAGTCTCTGTAATGTAGGATGAATATGTCTAGGGTTGTAATATTTAGGATGAGGACTACAGCTAATAATATTTTATTGTGTACTGAAAATTTGCTACAAGAGTAGATTTTAGGTGATCTTACCACACTCACAAATAACTCTGTGAGATGATGTATATGTTAATTTGCTTGACCACAGTAATAATAATGTCTCTGTATACCTATACCCATATCAAAACATCATGCTTTATACCCCAAATATATACAATAAAAAAGAAAGAATTTCAAACTTACAGATATATAAACATAAACAAAAATTCTTTAAAAAAAATATGTTGACCTAAGTAACTTTGGAAATTAATGGAGTCTGTAACATAAAAGGAACTGCACTTGGTATTATATACACTAGTTGATATAGTTGTTTCACATGCACATAAGGATTCACAAGCCTGTTAGTAGTATGCAGGTATACTGAAATTGAACAATTATATAGATGGACGATGGATAGTGGAAACCAGATTTTTCACTGTTGAAATGGGAATTTACAGATCAACAAAGGGGAGGAAGCTAGAATAATTCATGTGGCAATAGATTAGAGTTAAAAATGTATGTTCTCACTCATAGGTGGGAATTGAAGAATGAGAACACATGACACAGGAAGGGGAACATCACACACCGGGGACTGTTGTGGGGTGGGGGGAGGGGGGAGAGATAGCATTAGGAGATATACCTAATGCTAAATGACGAGTTAATGGGTACAGCACACCAACATGGCACATGTATACATATGTAAAAAACCCGCACATTGTGCACACGTACCCTAAAACTTAAAGTACAATAATAAAATAAAATAATAAAAAAACATAATCACAAACTCAATTTTAACTTAATATAGATACAAATGGTTACAAATAAAAATATGTATAGATATGTATACATACACAGGCTATTGTACACACATATATTTTGCTCTTCTGCTGAAAGTTTCTAAAAGAAATAGCATCCAAATAGCACCAAGCACACCTAGTGTTCAGCTCTTAGTTTCAAATGCCATTCACTATTAGAAGAAATCAGGGCTCCTCAGAGAAATGAATTATTCTAGGACAGGGGTACAAAAAATAGAAGATGAGCCTGGGACATCTTGTATTGCCAGGAAAGAAGAAAGTGCTAAAAAAAAAAAAAAGAATCAATGGGGATATATCAAAAAGGCACTGAAAGAGCTCCTAATGGCCAAAATGGAATAATTTAAGCAGCAAAATAAATTAAGTAGTATTGGATTTTAACCCAAAGTATAAAATAAACATCTATAAGCCTATGCCAAAATAAATAAATGGTTGAATGAATTAATAAATGGGAGAAAAGAGACAAATCTCCCATGCCAAAGAATTCCAAATGAATTATGTAGATAGTCCACCCCAAAGGAGAGGCAGCATAACTCCTTATGTGCAGACCCTTCACAGTAACTTCCTTTCAAAGCCTAAGTACAGTATAAAGCTGGGGCCAAAAGAATAATTTACAATGGAGATACCTGACTAACATTACTTCAGTCAGATGATTAAGGTCAACCTCAGCCATAAAGCATGGTAAACCATTGATATGATGAGATAAAAATGGCACTTTACCTCTGTAATCTTTCTCCCCTAAACCTATAAACCCAGTCTAATCATGAGAATAGCATCAAACACACTCAAAAAAAGGGCTAACCAAATATCTGATCAATACTCTTCAAAACTATTAAGATCTTGAAAAATAAGCAAAGACTGAGAAACTATCACAAACCAAAGGAGGCCAGGGAGTCATGACAACTAAATGCAATGTGATATCCTAAGTTGGACCCTGAAACAAACAAAAAAAGAGGATGCTAGGTAAAATCTAAGGGCATCTGAATAAACTACGGATATTAGTTAATATTAACATATCAGTATGGGTTCATTGATTGTAACATATAGTAATATTTGTAGAATGTATATGGGAACTTTCTGTACTATCCTTCCAATTTTTCTTTAAATCAAAAACTGTTCTTAAAAAAAGTCTAATAAATTTTAAAAATCATTAAAAGGAAAAACAGAGATAGAATAAGTTTTAAAACATCTCACTAATAGCAGTGGAGCTTTTTTAAGTCTATGAAAAGCATAGGAAATTTGTAAATTAATGATAAAAATCTTATGCTCAAAACAAAAAGCAAAAATGAAAGCAAACTATAGCAGTGTATAAAGACACACAAAAACCTTGGGAAACATTTACAGTATATAGCTCTTTATAGAGCAACTATTTTTAAAACAGAAAATTACCATGAATCAATAAGAAAAATGCCAGCAATACAGCCAAGAAATAAAGACATGAGCAGATAGCTCACATGGAAACATCATTAATGTGACAGTCAATCTCTATGCTAAGCAGCAAAGGTGGCAGTGCTTTCTTCGCCAGAGCAGCCACCGGGTTGTGGTTTGAATGCTTTTGCAGGTGCATAGCTCACATGCCTAACTTGCAGGCATTGCAGAAGATTCTGTGATATTACGGATATCCTTGGAAAAAATTACTTTACTACTTGAATGAGCTGAAGTAGATTCACTGGCTTGCAAAGCTTGCAATTGTTGCAAGAAGGAGAGGATGGCTGGAGAAGGGGAAGGTTGATATTTGTGTCAGTCTGAGTGGGTAAGATTGCATCACAGTAAGAAATAAACCTGGCCGCACGCAGTGCCTCACACTTGTAATCCCAGGACTTTGGGAGGCCGAGGCGAGAGGATCACCTGAGGTCAGGAGTCTGAGACCAGCCTGGCCATAATAGTGAAATCCCGTCTCTACTAAAAATACAAAAATTAGCCGGCCTTGGTGGCAGGTGGCTGTAGTTCCTGCTACTCGGGAGGCTGAGGCAGGAGAATCGCTTGAACCTGGGTGGTGGAGGTTGCAGTGGGCCGAGATGGGACCACTCCACTCCAGCCTGGGCAACAGAGTGAGATTCCGTTTCAAAAAAGAAAAGAAAAGAAAAAAGAAACCAAAATCTCAAGGACTTTATTTATACAATGAAGTCCTTGTGACTTTATGTATCAGTCACAAGATTCTTTGGAGGGTCCAGGTGACTCTCGGGAGTAACTGTTCTCCAATTAGTGTATCAGTCTCCAGGCTACTTTAATTCTGAAAAACATGTAGCCTCCTTTATGATCATTGCAGTAGGGCAAAAGCAGTGAGTTTCTCCCTGCTAAATGAATGCTTCAGGTCAGTATTAACACATTTATTTCTGTTCATGGTCAATTGGTCAGAACTAGTCATTTTGTCCAAACTGGAAGAAGATAAAAAACAGATATGACAAATACTGATAATTTCTATGACACACCCACATTTACTTGGTTCTTTTCCAAAATTTATGATTTGTTCTTGAAACTATTATGTGCGTGTTTTGCGTCCTTCTATTCAGACATTATTAGTACCAGAGTTGTATTTAATATTCCAGTAGACTCATGCCAGGCACTCTTTCTGGGGGATTCTTCAACGTTTTTTGTTTCAAATACCATTGTATTCAGTTAGCTGTATAATTGGGAATTTTTATCCCCAGCTTCTTTCCTGAGCTCCATATCTATCCAGACTTCTTATTTTCTACCCATTTTGGCCAAATTTCCCATGAGCACCATAAGGTACATAAAATTTCAAACAAAATTATCATCTTCAATTAACCTTCTTGTCCTTGACTTCTATTTAATAGAAGAATCCTTCTGGGGCACCCAGATTTTTTTCTAAAATATTCCTCACATTTGTGCCATGATAGGGGTTATCAAAACAACTTCAAAGCAACCTCATTATCTCAATATTACATTCATCGTTTCAACAAGTTTTTAAACAAATACTATGTGTTTAAAATTATGCTTGGCTACACAGGCAACTCAACTGCCCACTAGAATGGTGATCAGCTCTACTTAAAGTAAAGCAAAGCAAACAAACAAGCAAATTTGAAATTGAAAATTTAGATTTTCAATAATGTAATACCCACACAGTCCTGCATCCAACAAAAAATTACTATTACCAAACATGACAAAAATCAGGAAAATGTGATCCTTGACTAAAAGAAATATCAGTCTATATATATGCAAATAGAATAAACACTTCAACAAAAAGCAGAAAGTCGTAAAACACAATTATAGGCTGAGTACAATTGATCTACTTTAAGTATAAATTCAAACAAAGCTTTTAAAAAGAGATGACTCATGAAAGAATGCTACTGCTTTAGGTAGTAACAATGGATTAATGGATTAATGGGTTGCTTGCCTGGAAGTGTTGGAAAATACAGCTGTGTGGGTTGGAAATGACAGAAAGCAGAATTTGGGGCTTGGAATGGCAAAACAGTAGGAAATACACGGAGGAATTTGGGGAAGTAAGTTATACCTAGTAGGACCTAGAGCCAGAATCTAATAATAAACTCTACCCAAATCACTAGCTGACTGCTCAACTAGGCATAAGACAAACAGAAAACAAATATTAAAATGACAGACAATGCATGAGAAAGGAGATGTGTCTTTGAAGGTAGAAATACTCACGAGACTTGCTCATTGCTGGTCTTTTTGACTAAAAGTTGTTCTCCAACTTTCACATAGTTTGGGCTGAGCATACTTTCTGTGAAAATAATTGGCTGACTATTAAACTATGCATGTAAAGTGAGAGTCCTAGAGGGCCAAGCTAAAAAGTAACAGCTGTAATAAAAATGTTTTTTAGAAAACTAAAATTGATTCAAGAAATCAGTACCTGCTTATATGGGGAAGACAGATCTCATAGTTTGAATCCAAGCAAGTTAATTGCCAATAGCAATAAAATAGTAATGATAATCATAATAAAAACACCAATAACAATTGTGCAAAGAATAAAACAGAATCCAGAGTTATTCCAATATTTCTTCAGTCAAGAAAATTACTAGATATGCAAAGAAATAGGAAAATGTGACCCATACTCAGGAAAAATATCAATCAGTTAAAACCGATTCTGGGTGGGCCATAATTTTGTATTTAGCAGACAAAGACTTTAAAGCAGCTATTACAAATATAGGCAAGGAATTAAAGAAAATATGTTCAAAATTAAAGAACAGCATGTTAACAGTCAATGACCAGAAAAGGATATTTAACAGATAAATACAAACCATAAAAATGAGTCGTTAGGAATTTTTATTTTATTTTATTTTATTTTTTAGATGGAGTCTTGCTCTGTCACCCAGGTTGGAGTGCAGTGGCCCAATCTCAGCTCATTGCAAGCTCCTGGGTTCACACCATTCTCCTGCCTCAGCCTCCTGAGTAGCTGGGACTACAGGCGCCTGCCACCATGCCCAGCTAATTTTTTGTATTTTTAGTACAGACGGGGTTTCACCGTGTTAGCCAGGATGGTCTCAGTCTCCTGACCTTGTGATCTGCTCGCCTTGGCCTTCCAAAGTGCTGGGATTACAGGCGTGAGCCAGCGCGCCCGGTCAATTGTTAGGAATTTTAAAGGTGAAGATTGTAGTAACTAAAATAAAAAATTCTCTAGAGGGGCATAGTAGAATTTTGGGGTGTCAGAGGAAAGAATTAGTGAATCTCAGTACCTGTGATAGAAATTAGAGTCCATTTATAAGGGGGGACAAGGAGACAAAGAGAGATTGAAGGAAAGTTATCAGAGCCATTGGTATCTATCCAACAAGATCAAGTATGCTAGCACAAGTGTCATTGAACTTCCAAAAGAAAAAAAGAGAGAGAGAAAATGGCAAAAAAATAATCAAACGTTAATTCACAGATCTGAGATGCACAATAAACCCTAAAACACACAAACACAGAGGATACCACATTAGACCTGGAACAAACTGCTGAAAGCCAAAAATAAAGAGGAAATCCTGAAAAAGCAAGAGAAAAATGACAAATTGCCTTCAGGTGAAGAATAACATGATTGATGACTGACTTCTCAAATAAAACAGCAAAGAATTAAAAGTAATTGAAATAAAATATTCAAAGTGCTTTAAAAAGAAAACCAAAGAAATGAAAATTGTAAACCAAGAATTCTATACATAACAAAACTATGTCTCAAGAAAGAAAAGAAAGGCATTTTCAGATTGTTAGCACAAAGTTAATAACTAGATTAACTTTAAGGTTAATTCTATATCGATGGGTTTACATATATATATACATCATATAGATTAAAAACAATAACACAAAGCAGGAAGAAATTGAATTATACCAATGCAAGGCTCTTCTATTTCACCATAAGTAATTCAGCATGACCTTTAAGTAGACTGTGATAATTAAAAATGCATGTCAAAATCTATAGAGCAATGACTAAAAATAATGTGAAGGAATAAAGATAAAATGTGAAATAAGTGAAGAAAATACTTTGTTAAAAATACTTGTTTTACACAAAGAAGGAAGAAAATTGGCAAAAGAAGTACAAAAAAATAAGGCAAACAGAAAACAAAGAGTAAAATGACAGACAAGTCAAAATATATCAATAGTTATGTTAAATGTAAACAGATTAAACATTACAATCAAATGGCAAAAGTTGCAAGAGTCAACTTTGAAAAGTAAGATACAAACGACAGATTCCAACAAGAGATGCATTTTAAATTCAAAGGTGTAATTAGTTGTGATAAAATGATGAAAAGTGATATACTGTGTAAACGGTATGCATACAAGAGCTGGACTTACTATAATATAATAATATCAGATAAAATAAACTTTAGGAGAAGGAGTTTACTAAAGCCATAGAGGGATATGTCATAATGATAAAAGGGGCAAGCCAGTATGAGTAATAATTACAAATATATATTCACATAATAGGAGGGCCAAAAAATACATGAAGCAAAAACTTATGAAATTAAAAGGGGAAATAGACAAATCAACACTGATAGCTGGAGGTATTAATACTCTTTTCTCAATATTTGAGAGAACAAATATACAGATAATCAGTAAGTGTAAAATATGAGAAAAACAGGCCAGGCATGGTGGCTCACACCTGTAATCCAAGCACTTTGGGAGGCCGAGGCAGGTGGATCACGAGTTCAAGAGATCGAGACCATCTTGGCCAACATGATGAAACCCTGTCTCTACTAAAAATACAAAAAATTAGCTGGGCGTGGTGGTGCATGACTGTAGTCCCAGCTACTTGGGAGGCTGAGGCAGGAAAATCGCTTGAAGCTGGGAGGTGGAGGTTGCAGTGAGCCGAGATCACGTCACTGCATTCCAGCCTGGTGACAGAGCAAGACTCCATCCCCCCCAAAAAAGATGAGAAAAACAATATTAACCAATTAACCTTAACAATTATAGAACCCTCTACCCAATGATAAAAGAATAACATCAAATAAAATATATATGGAATATTCACAAAGTTAGACCATTTAAAAATACATATGGAACATTCACAAAGTTAGACAATTTTCTGGACCACAAAGCTAGACTTAATAAAATTTTAAAAATTCAAATCATTCATGGTATATTTTCCAAACACTACAAATTAAATTATAAATCAATTACAGAAATAGATCATGGAAATCTTTAAATTTCAGAAATTAAACAATACACTTCTAATAATATTCCTTAGACATAAAAAGAAAGCAAAAGGGAAATTAGAAAATATAAATGAATTTAAAATAAAAATACCAGAAGATGGCTGAATAGGAACAGCTCCGGTCTGCAGCTCCCAGTGTGATCAATGCAGAAGACAGGTGATTTCTGCATTTCCAACTGAGGTACCTGGCTCATCTCACTGGGACTGGTTGGACAGTGGGTGCAGCCCACGGAGGGCGAGCTGAAGCAGGGTGGGATGTCGCCTCACCTGGGAAGTGCAAAGGGTCAGGGGATTTCCCTTTCATAGCCAAGGCAAGCCAGGACAGACTGTACCAGAAAAAACGGGACACTTCTGCCCAAATACTGTGCTTTTCCCATAGTCTTAGCAACCAGCAGACCAGGAGATTCTCTCCTGTGCCTAGCTCTGCGGGTCCCATGCCCATGGAGCCTTGCTCACTGCTAGCGTCTGAGATCGACCTGCAAAGCTGCAGCCCGGCAGGGGGAAGGGTCGTCTGCTATTGCTGAGGCTTGAGTAGGTAAACAAAGTGGCCAGGAAGCTTTAACTGGGCGGAGCCAACTGCAGCTCAGCAAGGCCTACTGCCTCTATAGCTCCACCTCTGTGGGCAGGGCATAGGTGAACAAAAGGCAGCAGAAACGTCTGCAGACTTAAACGTCCCTGTCTGACAGCTCTGAAGAGAGCAGTGGTTCTCCCAGCATGGCATCAGAGCTCTAGGAACGGACAGACTACCTCCTCAAGTGGGTCCCTGACCCCCATGTAGCCTAACTGGGACACACCTCCCAGCAGGGGCCGAAAGACACCTCATACAGTTGGGTGCCCCTCTGGGAAGAAGCTTCCAGAGGAAGTATCAGGCAGCAATATTTGCTGTCCTGTGATATTCGCTGTTCTGCAGCCTCCGCTGGTGATACCCAGGCAAACAGGGTCTGGAGCGGACCTCCAGCAAACTCCATCAGACCTGCAGCTGAGGAACCTGACTGTTAGAAGGAAAACTAACAAACAGAAAGGAATAGCATCAACATCAACAAAAAGAACAACCACACCAAAACCCCATCTGTAGGTCACCAACATCAAAGACCAAAGGTAGATAAAACCACAAAGATGGGGAGAAACCAGAGAAGAAAAGCTGAAAATTCTAAAAACCAGAGCACCTCTTCTCCTCCAAAGTTTTGCAGTTCCTCGCCAGGAACGGAACAAAGCTGAATGGAGAATGACTTTGACAAGTTGACAGAAGTAGGCTTCAGAAGGCCGGTAATAACAAACTTCTCCAAGATAAAGGATTATGTTCTAATCCATCACAAGAAGCTAAAAACTTTGAAAAAAAGTTAGATGAATGGCTAAATAGAATACACAGTGTAGAGAAGACCTTAAATGACCTGATGGAGCAGAAAACCACAGAACGAGAACTTCGTGACACATGCACAAGCTTCAATAGCCGATTCCCTCAAGTGGAAGAAAGGATATCAGTGCTTGAAAATCAAATTAATGAAATAAAGAGAGAAGACAAGTTTAGAGAAAAAAGAGTAAAAAGAAAAGAACAAAGCCTCCAAGAAATATGGGACTACGTGAAAAGACCAAATCTACATTTGATTGGTGTACCTGAAAGTGACTGGGAGAATGGAACCAACTTGGAAAACACTCTTCAGGATATTATCCGGGAGAACTTCCCCAACCTAGCAAGGCAGGCCAACATTCAAATTCAGGAAATACAGAGAGCACCACAAAGATACTCCTCAAGAAGAGCAACCCCAACACACATAATTGTCAGATGCACCAAGGTTGAAAAGAAGGAAAAAGTGTTAAGTGTAGGCAGACAGAACGGTCAGGTTACCCACAAAGGGAAGCCCATCAGACTAACAAATCAGCAGAATATACAGTCAAAATTGGCCACATAATTGGAAGTAAAGCACTCCTCAGCAAATGTAAAAGAACAGAAATCACAACAAACTGTCTCTCAGACCACAGTGCAATCAAATTAGAACTCAGGATTAAGAAACTCACTCAAAACCGCACAACTACATGGAAATTGAACAACTTGCTCCTGAATGACTACTTGGTAAATAACGAAATGAAGGCAGAAATAAAGATGTTTTTGAAACCAATGTAAACAAAGAAACAACATACCAGAATCTCTGGGACACATTTAAAGCAGTGTATAGAGGGAAATTTATAGCACTAAATGCCCACAAGGGAAAGCGGGAAAGATCTAAAATAGACACCCTAGCATCACAATTAAAAGAACTAGAGAAGCAAGAGGAAACAAATTCAAAAGCTAGCAGAAGGCAAGAAATAACTAAGATCAGAGCAGAACTGAAGGAGATAGACACACAAAAAACCCTTCAAAGAATCAATGAATCCAAGAGATGGTTTTTTAAAAAGTTCAACAAAATTGATAGACCACTAGCAAGACTAATAAGGAATAAAAGAGAGAAGAATCAAATAGATGCAATAAAAAATGATGGAGGGGATATCACCACTGATCCCACAGAAATACAAACTACCATCAGAGAATAATATAAACACCTCCATGCAAATAAATTAGAAAATCTGGAAGAAATGGATAAATTCCTGGACACATACGCCCTCCCAAGACTAAACCAGGAAGAAGTTGAATCTCTGAATAGACCAATAACAGGCTCTGAAATTGAGGCAATAATTAACATCCTACCAACAAAAGAAGTCCAGGACCAGACGGATTCATAGCCAAATTCTACCAGAGGTACAAAGAGGAGCTGGTACCATTCCTTCTGAAAATATTCCAGTCAATAGAAAAAGAGAGAATCCTCCCTAACTCATTTTATGAGGCCAGAATCATCCTGATACCAAAGCCTGGCAGAGACACAAGAAAAAAAAGAATTTTAGACCAATATCCCTGATGAACAGTGATGCAAAAATCCTCAATAAAATACTGGCAAATCGAATCCAGCAGCACATCAAAAAGCTTATCCACCATGATCAGGTTGGGTCCATCCCTGGGATGCAAAGCTGGTTCAACATATGCAAATCAATAAATATAATCCATCACGTAAACAAATCCAATAATAAAAGCCACATGATTATCTCAATAGATGCAGAAAAGGCCTTTGACAAAATTCAACAGCACTTCATGCTACAAACACTCAATAAACTAGGTATTGATAAAAGGTATCTGAAAATAATAAGAGCTATTTATGACAAATCCACAGCCACTATCATACTGAATGGGCAAAACCAGGAAGCTTTCCCTTGGAAAATTGGCACAAGACAAGGATGTCCTCTCTCACCACTCCTATTCAACATAGTGTCGGAAGTTCTGGCCAGGGTAATCAGGCAGGAGCAAGAAATAAAAGGTATTCAATTAGGAAAAGAGGAAGTCAAATTGTCCCTGTTTGCAGATGACATGATTGTATATTTAGAAAACCCTATCATCTCAGCCAAAAACCTCCTTAAGCTTATAAGCAACTTAGCAAATTCTCAAGATACAAAATCAATGTGCAAAAATTGCAAGCATTCCTATTCAACAATAACAGACAAATGGAGAGCCAAATCATGGGTGAGCTCCCATTCACAATTGCTACAAGGAGAATAAAATACCTAGGAATCCAACTTACAAGGGATGTGAAGGACCTCTTCAAGGAGAACTACAAACCACTGCTCAACGAAATAAAGGAGGGCACAAACAAATGGAAGAACATTCCATGCTCATGGATAAGAAGAACCAATGTCATCAAAATGGCCATACTGCCCAAGGTAATTTATAGATTCAATGCCATCCCCATAAAGCTACCAATGACTTTCTTCACAGAAGTGGAAAAAACTACTTTAAAGTTCATATGGAACCAAAAAAGAGCCCACATTGTGAAGACAATCCTAAGCCAAAAGAACAAACCTGGAGGCATCACGCTACCTGACTTCAAACTATACTGCAAGGCTACAGTAACCAAAACAGCATGGTACTGGTACCAAAACAGATATATAGAACAATGGAACAAAACAGAGGCCTCAGAAATAATACCACACATTGACAACCATCTGATCTTCGACAAACCTGACAAAAACAAGAAATGGGGAAAGGATTCCCTATTTAATAAATGGTGCTGGGAAAACTGGCTAGCCATATGTAGAAAGCTGAAACTGGATTCCTTTCTTACACCTTATACAAAAATTAATTCAAGATGGATTAAAGACTTAAATGTTAGACCTAAAACCATAAAAACCCTAGAAGAAAACCTAGGCATACCATTCAGGACATAGGCATGGGCAAGGACTTCATGACTATAACACAAAAAGCAATGGCAACAAAAGCCAAAATAGACAAATGGGATCTAATTAAACTAAAGAGCTTCTGCATAGCAAAATAAACTACCCTCACAGTGAACAGGCAACCTACAGAATGAGAGAAAATATTTGCAATCTACCCATCTGACAAAGGACTAATATCCAGAATCTACAAAGAACTTAAACAAATTTACAAGAAAAAATAAATAATCCTGTTAAAATTGGGCAAAGGATATGAATGGACACTTCCCAAAAGAAGACATTTATGCAGCCAACAGACACATGAAAAATGCTCATCATCACTGATCATCAGAAAAATGCTAATCAAAACCACAATGAGATTCCATCTCATGCCAGTTAGAATGGCGATCATTAAAAAATCAGGAAAAGAACAGATGCTGGAGAGGATGTGGAGAAATAGAAACACTTTTACATGGTTGGTGGGAGTGTAAATTAGTTCAACCATTGTGGACAACAGTGTGGCAATTCCTCAAGGATCTAGAACTAGAAATACCATTTGAGCCAGCAATCCCATTACTGGGAATATACCGAAAGGATTATAAAACATGCTACTATAAAGGTACATGTACACATATGTTTTTTGCAGCACTGTTCACAATAGAAAACAGTTGAAACCAACCCAAATGTCCATCAATGATAGACTGGATTAAGAAAATGTGGCACATATACACCATGGAATAGTATGCAGCCATAAAAAAGGATGAGTTCATGTCCTTTGTATGGACATGGATGAAGCTGGAAACCATCACTGTCAGCATACTATCACAAGGACAAAACCAAACACTGCATGTTCTCACTCACAGGTGGGAACTGAACAATGAAAACACTTGGACACAGGGCGGGGAACATCACACACCAGGGCCTGTCAGGGGGTGGGGGGTTTGGGGAGAGATAGCATTAGAAGAAATACCTAATGTAAATGATGAGTTGATGGGTACAGCAAACCAGCATAGCACATGTATACCTGTGTAACAAACCTGCACGTTGTGCCCATGTACCTTAGAACTTAAAGTATAATAAAGATAAAATAAAATAAAATATAATACCAAAATATATTAGATGAAACCAAAGCAGTGCATAAAAGGAAATGTATAGCATTAAATTCTTATATTAGAAAAAGAATAAAGATGTAAAACCAGACATCTAAGTTGCACCCAAAGAAAATTAAATTAAACCCGAAGTTAGTAAAGAAATTTTTCATTAATGAAAAAGAAAAAACAAACAGAAAAGCAGTAGAAAAAAATGATGATACAGAAGCTGGTTCTTTGAACAGGTTGACAAAGTTGATAAATCACTAGCCAGCTTAATTTTAAAAAAAAAGAGAAGAAGCAATTTAACAGTATTAGGAATGGAAAAGGGATATAACTATAGTTCATACAGACTTTACAGAAAAATAAGGAAATAGATGAGCTACTTTGTGTTAATATCTTGAAAATCTAGATGAAATGGGCAAATACTTTGAAAGTCATAGATTTCAAAAAGTGAAATTAACACCATAAATGGCAACTACACACACACTTAAATGGCTAAAAATTTACAAAGCTGACAATATCAAGTTTTAGCATGGATGTGGAACAGCTGCGACAATGACACTACCGGTGGGGATATAAAATATTACAACCACTTTGAGGAAACTGGTAGTTGTTTTGTGAAGCTAAGCATCCATTTACTATGTTGTCTTGCAATTGTACTCCTAGATATTTATCAAAAAAAAAGTAAAACACATGTCCACACAAAGACTTATGAACAAATGTTCACAAAGCTTTTATTCATAATAGCCCAAAACTAAAAACAAAATTTCATTACCAAGTGCCGGCATTAAAAATTTGTGGCATACAACGGATACTTCTTGGAAATAAAAAGGAACAAATATCTTATACGTGCACGTGGATGAATCTCAAAACACACACTAAAAAAAAGAGCCAGAACCAGATACAAAATAATACATACTATTTGATTCCATACATATGAGGCTGGAGGAAACAATTATAATTCCTAGCGACCGAAAGCAACTTAGTGGTTAGCGAGAGTTTATGTAAAATTAATGGAAAAATGGCACAAGCAAACTTTTTATGGGGACAAAAATGTTCAAATTTTATTGTAGCTGTTATTGTTTCAGAGATGATGTTTGCCCAGAGTCATCCATCTGTGCATTTAAAATGCATGCATTTTATTGTATATAAATTATTCTTCAATAAAGTTGATTTTTAAAATAAATAACATTTTCCTAATGAATGAGATTTAGCATCTCTTTCCATTTTTTATAACCTTTTGAAATTTCTCTACTGTGGGCTCTCTATGTATGTTTTGCCTATTTTTTCCTATGAGAATGTAGGGCTTTTTTCTTATCCATATATAGGAGTGCTTGATATATTTAGAACTTTTTTTCTGTTATCTGCTGTATTTTTGTTGTTATTTTCTAGATTTCTCATTAATCTTTTCACTCAATATGGTGGTTTTTAAAACATTTTAGATTATGACATGCTTCTGATTCAAATAGTCAATGACTGCTCTTTGCCCACAGATTAAACTTGGAAAACAGTATGTCATAACAGTTATGAGTGTAAGCTTTGGTATAAGAAGTACCTGACTTCAAAGCCCAATCTCTCCACTTTCCTGTACTCTCTTTTGGAAAGTTATTTGACTTCTCCAAACCTCCACTTTATTATTTGTTTATTCAGAATAATATCATGAAAATTATTTTGAAATAATGTTGATCGGTCTAAAAGAAACTTTCATGTTTGAATGTCATTTAAAAATATTAACAATGTTATGTAGTTTAATCATATATATGTGCATCTGTGTTCAAATCATATATATATATGTGTATGTGTATATATGGGAATGTGTATATATATATACACATATACACACATACACCCACACAAGTACATATATTAATATAATGAAGGCACACAATACTAGGAATATTATAACTTTTTTAAGTGGTAACATTGTTCTTTATAAAATCCAGCTACTGATGTAGTCAATTAAGACCCTCCATGATCTGAATAAATCTATCTTTTAAATCAGTATTTTCAGCCAGGCATAGTGCTTAATGCCTGTAGTCCCAGCACTTTGGGAGGCTGAGGCAGAAGGATTACTTGAGGTCAGGAGTTTGAGACCAGCCTGGGCAACATAATGAGACCCCATATTTACAACAATACTATAAGAACTAGCTGGGCATGGTGCCACCCACCTGTAGTCCCAACTATTCTTGAGGCTGAGTTGGGAGGATCACCTGAGCTGAGAGTTTCTGGCTGCTATGAGCTATGATCTCAGCCATGCACTCCAGCCTGGATGACAGAGTCAGATCATGTCTCATTAAAAAAAAAAAAAAAAATCAGTATTTTTAGTACTTCACACATCCCAGTTTTGGTCACCTTATATTGCATCTGCTTTCTATCTCTGTATCTTTGTGTATACCTTCTTATGCATAATGCCCATCTTTACTTCTCTGCAGTCCCAAATTGCTTGACATCCTTCACATCCCAGCTCAGATGCTACCTTCTCCAAAAACTGCCCTGATATGAGTATCTTCCCATTTGTAGTCTTATAACATTTATTTCTTTCTTCTTACAAATTCTTTCTTTCACTGTAATACATTCTGCATATCTATCTCTTTCTTTTTGATGCAATCATCAATTTTCTAGATACAGGGACTGTGTGTTGCTCTTTTCTGTTGTTTTTGAAATGCTCAGTAAATATTTTCTGTGTTTATTTGTGTTCCATTGCATTGTCAAGTTTATTTATTCATTCAACAAATACATATTTGAAATCTAGTGTGAATCAAATGGCGAAATAAGACACCATTCGTATTATATGTACAAGTCATAATAAATGTTATGAAGGCAAAAAAAGAAAAACTAATGTAAGGGAGTTTAGTAGGCAGCCAGTAAGATGGGCTTCGATGATTCTCACCCTCTGACATGCATGAATTTGTGGCAAAACACTTTTAACGAATAAAATTTGGCAGAAGAGATGGGACATCTCTTTTGAGATTAGGTTACAAAAAGATCACATCATCTATATGTAAATAGCCAACAGGTATATGAACTCCTTAGAGAAGCGCAAATCAAAACCACGATGCTATATCCTCTCACCCCAGTTAAAATGGCTTTTACAAAAAAGACAGGCAGTAACAGATACTGATGAGGATGGAAAGAAAGGGGAATGCTGTACACGGCTGATGGGAATATGAATTGCTACAGCCACTATGAACAACAGTATGGAGTTTCCTCAAAAAGGCCTAAAAATAGAACTTTGCATGCTTTGGCAATTCTACTACTGAATTTATATCCAAAAGAAAGAAAATCAATATATCAAAGAGATACCTGCACAGCCATGTTTATTGCAGCACTATTCACAATAGCCAAAATATCGAATCAACCTAAGTGACCATCAACAGACGAATGGATAAAGAAATGTGGTATATATACACAATGGGATATTATTCAGCCATAGCAAAGAATGAAATTCTGTCCTTTGTAGCAACATAGATGGAACTGGGGGCCATTCCATTAAATGAAATAAACCAAGCACAGAAAGAAAAATATTGCATGTTCTCACTCACATGTGGGAGCTAAAAAATGTGAATCTCATGAAGATAGGGTAGATTGACAGTTACCAGGGATGGAGGTAAGAGGAGGGAGGAATAAAGAGAGAAAAATAAATAGAAATGTTTTTATTACCACTGAACCATATACTTAAAAATGGTAAATTATCGGCCGGATGCGGCGGCTCACGCCTGTAATCCCAGCACTTTGGGAGGCCAAGGCGGGTGGATCACAAGGTCAGGAGTTCGAGACCAGCCTGGCCAACACGGTGAAACCCCGTCTCTACTAAAAATGCAAAAATTAGCCGGGCGTGGTGGCAGGCGCCTGTAATCCCAGCTACTCAGGAGGCTGAGGCAGGAAAATCGCTTGAGCCTGGGAGGCAGAGGTTGCAGTGAGCCCAGATCATGCACTGCACCCCAACCTGGGCAACAGAGCAAGACTCCATCTCAAAAAGAAAAAAATTGTACATTATCTGTGTGCATTTTATTTGAAAAAAAAATTTTTAAGTTTGCACTTTCTATCTTGAGTAAAGAAAAGGGAACACTCACAAACTATTGGTGGAAATGTCAATTAGTTTACCCTCGATGGAAAGCAGTTTAGTAATTTCTCAAAGAACCAAAAACAGAACTGCTATTTGACCTAGAAATCCAGTTACTGGGTGTATACCCAAAGGAATATAAATTGTTCAACTAAAAAGACACATACACACGTATGTTCATCACAGCAATATTCACAGCAGCAAAGACACAGAATCAACCTAGATGCTCATCAACAGTGGAGTTGATAATGTGGTACATGTATACCATGGAATACTACACAGCCATCAATAAGAGAAGGATCATGTTCTTTGCAGCAACTTGGATGAAACTGGAGGCCATTATCCTAATCAAATTAATGCAAAAACAGAAAACCAAATACCACATGTTCTCACTTATAAGCGGGAACTAAACATTGGGTACACATGGATGTAAGGATAGGAAAAATAGACTCTGGAACTCCAAAATGGGGGAGGAAGGGAGGGAGGGAGGAGGCAAGTGTTGAAAAACTATTCATTGGGTATTATGCTTACTATTTGGGTGATGGGTTCAATAGAAGCCTAAACTTCAACATCATGAAATGTGTACCTATGTAACTAACCTGCACATATACCCTCTGAATGTAAAATTCAATAATCAAATAGATAAGAAACAAATCAGAATGAGTATAGATTTCTTAAAAGGATTTTTTGTTCACCTTCTAAGGTTTGGGTAATCTGCGATGTGGCAATAGGTGGTTAATACAAAACATCAACATATTTTAAAGATGGTAGTTACAAAAAGCTTCTTGGAAGAAAGTGACATTTCAATGGAACCCTGAATGATAAGAAGCTGTCTGGGAAGAATATTCCAAGCAGTGGTGATATCTGAAAGAAAGTTTACTTGAAAGCAGAAGCAAGGCCAGAGTCTGTGGGTGTGGGATCAAGGGTGACGGCAGCATGCTGGGAGGTTTTAGCATCGGTCAAAGGTCAGAGAAACTGTGGTATATCTGTATAATGGAATACTACTCAGCCACAAAAAGGAATGAATTAACAGTATTTGCAGTGACCTGAATGGGACTGGATAATATTATTCTAAGTGAAGTAACTCAGGAATGGAAACCCAAACATCATATGTTCTCACCAATCTGTAAGAGCTAAGCTATGAGGACACAAAAGCATAAGAGTGATAAAATGAACTTTGGGGACTTGGGGGGAAGGGTGAGGAGTGGCGAGAGATAAAAGACTACAAATAGGGTGCAGTGTATATTGCTCGGGTAATGGGTGCACCAAAATTTCACAAATCACCCCTAAAGAACTTACTCATGTAACAAAATACCTCCTGTACCCAATAACCTATGGAAAAATAAAATAAATAAGTAAATACATAAAATAGCAAATAAAAGGTCAGATCCCTCCAAGAGCTTCCAGGGCCATCATCCTAAAAGTTTGGACTTTATTAAATGTTCACCCATGAGCCATCACATGATTTATTATAAGTGAATAATGAATAATGTAGAATTTAAAGTTTGTTTTGTTTTGTTTGTTTGTTTGTTTATTTGAGACAGAGTCTTGCTCTGTTGCCCAGGCTGGAGTGCGGTGGCACAATCTTGGCTCACCGCTACTTCTGCCACCAGGGTTCCAGAGGTTCCCCTGCCTCAGCTTTCTGGGTAGCTGGGATTACAGGCACCCGCCACCACACCCAGCTAATTTTTGTATTTTTAATAGAGACAGGGTTTTGCCATGTTGGCCAGGCTGGTCTCAAACTCCTGACCTCAGGTGCTCCACCTGCCTCGGCCTCCCAAAGTGCTGGGATTACAGGCACGAGCCGCCATGCCTAGCCAGAATTTAAGAGCTTTTTCCTGGAAAATGGTTGTGAGCGGGCCAGATTAAAAACAGGGTGAATCATCGGCAGAATACTACACCGGCTTAGGCAAAAGATAACGGGGCGTGGACCAAGATCATTTGTGTAAGAAGGAAAGAAAATAAGTTTTAAATTTATTTTGTAGGTAGAATCCATAACCATCAAGCATATTTATTGGCCATTGAATTGAACTGAATTCAAAATAATTGAAGTTTTTAATGTAGTGGCTAAAACTCAACAAAAGGCTGATAGCTCGGACTTCAGAATGAGTTTTCAATGTAGGGAAGAAGAAGTAAAGACCAGGAATAGTGGGTAGAGCCTCATCAACTGATATTTGTCAACTGATCTTAAGTAGTGAAATTTCATGCCTTCCTTCCTACTTTTTGTTGATCTGAGCTTTCCCATCAATGCTTCTTCTCTGTTTGTCCCATGTCCTTAATTCCTAGTCACTTGTAATCCTCATTTCCTAATCTCAACAAAAGAATCTAATTAGATGTAACTTCATAGCCTAGATACTTGTAGTATCTAGACACCATGTAGTCTTTACTAACCTGTGCATATGAAGGTGAAACTCAAAATATTTAATAACCAATATGGCATGGGCATAAAAGAATGATAAAAACTGGTGTGGCTGCTCAACTAGTGTGCAATGAAAAATCAGCCTTAATTCTCATATTTACCAATTGATAAAAAATCTCCTCTGTCTCTAACCAGAACCTTTTTGTTCATCTACCAAAATTTGCTCAAATATCTCTTCCATATACCCTTCTTTGACCTCTAGGTTCTTCATAACTACTGGAACAAACTCTTGCATTAGTTATTACCTTGTATCTACATTATCTGTGTACATGACCATGGACCAAAGTCTTTCCCACGGATTTCCAGTACCTAAGCCCAGTGTAAATAGGCCTCCATGATACCGATCTCGTTGTCTCTCTCCAGTCTCCACCTTTACAATGTTTATCCACACACCAGAACCTCCTTTCCATCCTCATCAACTTGATGGGTTCTTCTTCTCAATCTAGCCACCTGGGCTGACAATCTGTTCACCTTTATGCCCCTATATCTGTTTCTTTCACAGAAGGTTTTCTTTGCCAACCCGACCTCCATGTTGAACTTCTACTCATCCTTAAAAGCCCGACTCCAGTGTTAAGCTCTGGGAAGACTTTTTTGATTACTATCTCTAACAAAGTCACCAGCCTCTTCAGCTTATATTCAACTTTTTCTTGAGCATAACTTTATTCATTTTATATACAATTTTGTGCACACACAGAAAACACATATATACGTGTGTATGTATGTGTGTGTATATATATATATTTTTTCTGCTGTGTGGTTATAAAATAGTTATCAACATATGTATTTGTCTCCCACACTACAGTGTTACAGTGTGAGCCTCCAAAGGAAGAAATTATGACTAATATCTTTATCCTCCATATACCAATAGTGACCTAAAGCAGTGTTTGTTGAATGAATGAATGAATGGAAGGAAGAAAGAAGAGGGAGGAGAAGAGAAGGAGGGAGGCAGCATTTAAAGGAGAGACATGGGAAAACTTGGAACAGAAGTTATATTTCTGCAGTTGTTGCCTGCATGAGAGTTTCCTAAGAAAAGCTTTGTGTCCATGTCTATGTGGCTATCAAGGGTTTCCTCTAGCATCCTGTTGTGATTGGCTGCACCATTTCATCCCAACCTTTAGCTGAAGCTCAGGTCAGGACTGTCTGTGGCCTGGACCTGCAGGACAGATGAGTGGCCTCCTCAGCACATCAGACTGAATGTCCTGGAGAGAAAGGGCTTGTTAGGGAGTATAGAGGAATATCCAGGTGGCTCAGTGCTATTCCTCCTCCTCCACACATTGTGTCATTTCCTAGGAGTGGTACTGGCATGGGGACTGGAGGAAGAAGAGGGATCTCTTTTCAGCACCAGAGGTAGAGATATTCTTGCCCTGCCTGTCCTATCTAGAGAACTAGGTCAAGAAAAGACCCTCCTTTGAAAGAAAATTAGAGGTTTGCACAAGCACTGAAATCCTCTTAGCCGTTTATTGTGGCATTATTCACAATAGCAAAGACTTGGAACCAACCCAAATGTCCAACAATGATAGACTGGATTAAGAAAATGTGGCACATATACACCATGGAATACTATGCAGCCATAAAAATGATGAGTTCATGTCCTTTGTAGGGACATGGATGAAACTGGAAATCATCATTCTCAGTAAACTATCGCAAGAACAAAAAACCAAACACCGCATATTCTCACTCATAGGTGGGAAGTGAACAATGAGAACACATGGACACAGGAAGGGGAACATCACACTCTGGGGACTGCTGTGGGGTGGGGGGAGGGGGGAAGGATAGCATTGGGAGATATACCCAAAGTATAATAATAATAATAAATAAAAATTTAAAAAAAAGAAGTTAGGAGCTGCTAAGTCACCATGTGAGCATGGGAGGTGCTTCTGACAAAGAAAACAATATTTGCATCTATATTTGGGGCAGTGATTGCAAGATAAAGCAATGAAGGTACCAAAATGACCTGTGATTGACTCTGGGGAAAAGAGAGCAGTTGGTGGTGGTGGGGTGGGCAGTGGACTGCTCCTTTGAAACAGACATCTGCAATAAAAAAGGAACTCTATTTTTTCACCAAAATAGGCGGCTACCTGTCATGCCGCAATTTTGTGAAAAATCCAGAGCAAATCTCTACTCCAGTGGGAAATCAGGTGATATACACTCAGTTTTTGTTTTTATATTTTGTCAAATATTTCAGGTTTTGTTGCAGAAAAATTCTAATGTCAGTAGGTTTTTAGATCACAGGCATATAAGATGGCCTGGAATTGGGCATTGAAGTGTATCCCAAGCTACTGATTGTTCTAGACGTTTCTCAAAAACTGCTGTATGTTCCCATTAGTGACATTAAGCATTTTTTTCATATACCTGTTTGCCAATTATGTCTTCTTTTGACCATTTACCAATGTTTTCATGTCCAAAGAGTCAACAAGCCAGAGAACATTTAAATTTGTGCTTATCTTGCATAAATAACTACCATATGCCAGACACAATACTAAGTCTTTTATGCACTAAGTATTTCAATTTACATTTTCAGTCACCCTATGATGTGGATATCATCTTGCATTATTAATAAATAAACTAAAGCTCAGGGGTATTCAGGAGATTTGTTCAAGTTACCTTTTTCCCTTTTTCTTTTCTGTTTTTTTTTTTTTTTTTTTTTTTTTTTTTTTTTTTTTGAGATGGAGTTTCGCTCTTGTTGCCCAGGCTGGAGTGCAGTGGCGCAATCTCGGCTCACCACAACCTCTGCCTCTGGGGTTCAAGCCATTCTCCTGCCTCTGCCTCCCGAGTAGCTGGGATTACAGGCATGGGCCACCATGCCCGGCTACTTTTTGTATTTTTTCTTTTTTAGTAGAGACGGAGTTTCTCCACTTTGGTCAGACTGATCTCGAACTCCTGACCTCAGGTGATCCACCCACCTCGACCTCCCAAAGTGCTGGGATTACAGGTGTGAGCCACTGTGCCCAGCCCCCAAAGTTACCTTTTTCTAAATGCACTTCTCCTCAGAGTCAGTACCCGGTCTCTGAAGGCAAAACATGCCGTGGACTTTGTTCTTCAGTTGTATAGCAACAAGTGACACAGAAGACTGAGGTGTACTCAACATATATAGAATTCTTTACCTAGTCCAGGCAACGTGATCTACACAGGCACACACACCCCTACATACATATACATGCATACACACACTTACAAATATAATGGATACATATCCATCCCAATCCACTCCTTAAAGATGAGAACACAGACCTTCATAGAGAACACTGAAACTACCATGCTCATGTAGCCAGTAGGAGGTGAGTTGATTTCTATTCCAGAATCACCTGGTGCCAGTGTTTTTTGCAAGGCATACCTTCCAGAGATGGTGACTGAGCAGGGTCAGGCTCTGATATTTGTTTATTCAATGTGTCTTCTCCTATTGTTTCTCATCAACAGAACCCCAGCAATGGACCAGTTATTTTCTGTTCAATTTGTCAGACTCCTTAGCACCTTGAATGCCCAACTGAGAGTTCTTGCCAATAAGGTGTAGGTAAAAATCCCTGTTGAGGACTTCTTTCCCCAATAAAAATGAATGATTCCCCCACTAAAGAAAATGTTATTCCTTCATCTTTTCTCCTTTTCCCCCTGATTCCTGGAGATCAAAAACTGTCTTGCAATTCTAAGGATGAGGGCCAGAGGCTGAGAATCATGGAGCAGAAAGATAGGAGGAGTCCCAGTACTTTATACCTTCCAAGAACATTTTTACCAGCTTTATAATGCTGATTTCCAGACTTGTTACATGAAGAAAATTTAGATTAGTCAAGTTTTCTAACTGATGCATTACCATAGGGATATGATCCAGATTCTTAACCGTGGCTGTTACTTATCAATTCAGCTGCTTTGTTTCGACCACTGTTCTTGCTAAATCCAGCACCAGTCACAGTACTTGCCACTATATTCTCCTCCTTATATATTTTTTTCTTTAAACAGCTTTATCAAAGTATGATGGACACAATCCATAACTCCCCGAAGATTCCCCATGTTCCTTTGCAGTCCCTCCCTCTGTTCTTTTCCACTCTCTCCTCCATTCTCAGCTAACTCCTGATTTGCTTTCTGTCACTATAAATGAGTTTTTATTTTCTAGGAATTTCTATAAATGGAGTACATATGGTCTTTTTTTTTTTAGTCTTCTTTCCTTCAGCATAACAATTTTGAGAATCATTCTTTTTTTAATTTTAAATTTTCTTATAGATATATAATATTTGAACATATTTATAGGGTACATGTGGTCTTTTGATGAAAGCGTACAATGTGTAATGATAAAATTTGGGCAGCTGGGATATCTGCAACCTCAAATATTTGTTATTTCTTTGTGTTGGGAACATTTCAAATCTATTCTTCTATCTATTTTGAAATATACAAGAATGTTAGCTATAATCAACCTATTGTGCTACTGAGCACTAGATCTTTTATCTAACTGTTTTTTGTACCCATTAAACAACCTCACTTTATTCCTTCTCCCCACTAGCCTTCCCAGACTCTGGTAACCACCATTCTATGCATTAATCCATGAGATGAATTTTTTCAGTTCCCACATTTGAGTGAGAACCTGTAATATTTGTCTTTGTGTGCCTGGCTTATTTCATTTGACATAATATCCTCTAGTTCCATCCATGTTGTAGCAAATGACAGAATTTCGTTACTTTTCATGCCTGAATAATATTCCATTGTGTGTGTGTGTGTGTGTGTGTGTGTGTGTGTGTGTGTGTGTATGTATATATATATCTCTCCCATATTCTGTACCCATTTATCTGTTGATGAACATTTTGATGCCATATCTTGGCTACTGTGAATAGTGCTGCAACAAACACGAAGGGTGCAGATATCTCCTCAGTATACTGACACATTTTCATTTGGATAAATTCCTAGCAGTGTGAACACTGGATCATATAGTAGTTCAATTTTTAGTTTTTTGAGAAACTTCGTGCTATTTTCCATAGTGGCTATACTAATTTGTATTCCTAGAAACAGTGTATGAGTGTTCTCTTTTTTTCCGTATCTTTGCCAGCATTTGTTATTCTCTGTTTTTTTTATAATAGCCGTTTTAACTGGAGTGAGATGATATCTCATTGTGGTTTTGATTTGCATTTTCCTGATGATTAGTAACATTGAACATTTTTTCACATACCTGTTGGCCATTTATACGTCTTCTTTTGAGAAATGTCTCTTCAGATATTTGCCCATTTTTTATTCAGCTTATTATTATTATTTTTGCTGCTGAGTTTTTTGAGTTCTTTATATATTCTGGTTATTAATACCTTGTCAGCTGAATAGTTTGAAAATATTTTTTCTTACTGTGTAGGTTGTTTCTTCACTTTGTTAATTGTTTCCTTTGCTATGCTAAAGCTTTTTAAGTTGATGGAATCCCATTTGCCAATTTTTGCTTTGGTTGCCTGTACCTTTAACTTCTTACTCAAGAAATATAAGTCCTACCCAGAGCAATTAGACAAGAGAAAGAAAGGGCATCTAATTTGGAAAGAAAGAAGTTAAATTGTCCTTGTTTATAGGCAATATAATCTTATATATAGCAAAACCTAAAGACTCCACTAAAAACTATTAGAACTAATGAACAAATACAGTAACATTGCAGGATAAAAAATCAAAATACAAAATCAGTAGGGTTTCTATATGCCAACTGTGAACAATTTGAAAAAGAAAATAAGAAAGCAATCCCATTTATAATATCTAGGAAAAAAATACCTAGGAATAAGCTTAGCCAAGGAAGTGAAAGATCTCTATAATAAAAAATACAAAAGATTGATGAAAGAAATTGAAGAGAACATCAAAAAATGGAAAGATATCCTATGTTCACGGATTGAAAAAGCTGATATTGCTAAAATGTCCATATTACTCAAAGCAATATACAGATTCAACGCAATTTCTATTAAAATATCAATGACTTTCTTCACAGAAATAGAAAAACAATACTGTAATTTCCATAGAACCACAAAAGACTCAGAATAGTCAAAGCAATCCCGAGTAAAAAGAACAAAGCTAGAGGTATCACATTGACTTCAAAGTATGCTACAAAATGATAGTAACCAAAACAGCATGGTACTGGCATAAAAATAGCCAGACCAATGGAACAGAATAGAAGATCCAGAAATAAATTCACACATTTACAATCAACCCATTTTTGAGAAAGCTACTCCCTGTATTTTCATGATCCATCCCTTGCTTCATTTAAGTTCTGATTCTATGTCACCTTAGGAAGCCATCACTTGATCATTTTATTTCAATAATCTCTACTACACTATACCCCTTACTCTACCTTTATTCTTCATTGAAGTTATCTTTACAAAAATAATGTTATAAATGTATACAGTTATTTATTGTTTATCTCTTCCACTAGAAGTCAAATTCTTTTTTGTCCAGGAAACCCTGGTACATAATAGCTAACCAATAACTACTTGTTGTACCTGTGAGTGAATGTTCAACCCAATTCCATATGCTTCGCATAGAAAGAATGTAGCAGAAAGTATTCTGAATAAAGAATATCTGATTGAAGTCTTTGCTTTGCCACTTACTGGCTGTGTGGCCATTAGCAAGTTACATTATCTCTCACTGCCTTATTTTTTTATCTGTAAAATAGAATAAATAATATTAAATTATCTCACGATTTGAAATTGTTAGGTGAGTGCCTGGTATATACTAACCCAGAAAATGATGACTATTATGATGATTAGAACCATTGTTATTATAACAATTATCATTTCTAAACACTGATTTTCTCAACAATCATATTAAGATAGTAATATGCTTTTTCCCCTCAAAAGTTATGGCAATCAAAAGAGGATATGTACATGTTGTTTCTATATTTTAAAATGCTGAACTATTATTAGGTGTCTTTACTGTATTAGTTTCCCAGGGCTGCTATAACAAAGTCTGACAAACTGAATGGCTTAAACAGTAAAAATTTATTGTCTCACAGTTCTGGTGAGTAGGAGTCCCAAATTAAGGTGTCACTAAAGTTGATTCCTTCTGAGGGTCAGAAGAGAATAATCTGTTTCAGGTATCTTTCCTTGGCTTATAGATGGCCATCTTTTCATTATGTCTCTTTATATCATTTTCCATCTGTGGGTGTCTGTGTCAAAATTTCTCCTTTTTATAAGGACACTAATTATATTGGATTAGGTCCCATTTTAATGACTTCATTTTAATATGATTACCTCTGTAAAGACCCTAGTTCCAAGTAAGATCATATACTGAGGTACTGGGGGTTAGGACTTCAACAGATAAATTTGAGGGCACTAGAAAATTCACCTCATAACATGTACCTACACTGGGGTACTTCTCACAAATAAAGTTCATTATCTTTAATTATATAAACTCTGTATTCAATAATTATTTCATTTATTTTTTATGAATTTCTACATGTATTGAACTGTATAGAGGAACTGGACCACAAAATACTGTTTCATTTAGAACCAAGCAGGAGATCTGGAGCTTTCCAGTCCCTCAGTGTACCACCCCACAAAGCTTGAAAGACACCGATATAACATCATCAGTTGATATACATTGACTTGAAGATATAGAGTGACTTGGCTATGAGAATACTTGAGTGGTGGTAAAATGACTGAGCCTGTATCTCTACCCAGCTTCCCCTTCTATCTGCAGATGTCCCTGAGGAACAGAGGCAAAGATACAGTGGGATCTTCTCTAAGTCATTCGTTAATGAGCGTGAGAGAGAGACAGATAACTCATTGTCAGGAATGACCCTAGATTCCAAAGCAACAGAAAACTGTTCTGAGAGATGAGAGGAGACATGAGGAGACTTAATAGGAGATGCCCATAGTTAGATCAGCACCCACTATAATCTTCCACTCCTCCTTGGTCTCATCTCAATGTCTCATCAACCACTGTATTAGTCTGTTTTCACGCTGCTGATAAAGACATACCTGAGACATACTTGTGATTTACAAAGAAAAAGAGGTTTAATGGACTCCCAGTTCCACATGACCGGGGAGGCCTCACAGTCATGGCAGAAGGTAAGGGGCATGTCTTACATGGCGGCAGGCAAGACAGAATGAGACACAAGCAAAAGGGGTTTCCTTTTATGAAATTATTGGATCTCGTGAGACTTAACTATCACGAGAACCATATGGGGAAAACTTCCCCCATGATTCAATTATCTCCCACTGATTCCCTCCCACAACACATGAGATTACAGGAGCTACAGTCAAGATGAGATTTGGGTGGGGACACAGTCAAACCATGTCAGTCACTAATATGAGGCATGTCTGCCTCTTTAACTGATTTTCTTGGACCTCATCACCTCTTGCTTGGGTTATTCCAAGTGTGTCTTAAAATTCCAGGCTTCAATCATGCCAGTTTCTGGGTCTATTCAGGTATGTCACAGCCAGTGGAAATGCTTTAACGCCAACTGGTCAAAGTCCACACTCCACAGTCTTTCGCAATCATGTTTCAAGTTCCCTTTTCAGTATCATTCCTTTTTTTCACCTAAATAGCATTCTCTGTCTCAGCCAGGCTGACCTGTCCCTGTCTTCCACATGCATCTTGGACTTTTTGATGTCTTGTTATTCACTGATGCCACAACACCCACCACATTCCTTAGTTCTTCAAGGTCCAGATCTCAAGATGCTTCAAATATTTTCTCTCCTTTCTCTGAACACTAGCACTGATGTGATAGAAGTATGAGCCCGAACATAGACCAGATTCCATAAAATTTCCGGGATATTATATGCCAGACATTCATCTAATCTGGTATTTTCATCCATTGATTAATGTGTTGATTGATTGATTAAATATATGATATTTAGTGAGCATCTACTTGTAAAACACATGCTTAGGAACTGAAGATACAGAGGAAAACAAGACAAATTCACTGCCCTCAAGGACCTATTGAAAATCATGTATCTGTTGCATGTTTGCCCACGTCCCCCACAGTTCTTGCACACAGATTAGCTAGAATGTAAAACATTTAGAGATGGAAATTCTTTCTTTGTGACTAGCCTATGAATTTTCTGAGAGCTAACCCATTATTATTATTATTAACATCATCATCATCATCATCATCACCAATATTTACTGACCTATAACCACGTGCCACATCCTATGCTTGATAAACTACCATGTACTTAACCTATATTATGTCATGCAATCCTTACAATAATCCTAAATATTAGGATTATTATTTCTCCCATTTCACATATAAGAGAAATGAGGCACAAAGAATTTAAATTACTTGCAAGAAGCTATGCAGATAGTAAGCAATGGATACAAGCTTCAGACTGAGGCAGTGTGAACTCCATGATGTAGAATTTAAGCAACAATATCCTTACTCCCCTCTTCGTGACATGGACCTAACACTGTGAAGACACACATTGAGTGTGTATTAGAGTGCTGACTCTTGCATCACACTTCTTGGGTTCAGTCACTGGATTTCTCACTTACCAGCTCTATGACCTCTTTGGTCTTCAGGCTCCCCATCTGCAAAATTGAAATAATGATAGTAGCTTCCTCAGAGGGTTGTCAGAAGGATCAAATTCCTGAATATACGTAAATATTTAGAACAGCACCTGGCAAAAATTTACCATTACTTTGGTTGATAATTATAGGTACCATTAGAAAGGTTCAGAGCATATTTGCAAAGGAACAAACATCTAGCCCAGTGCCTATGCACAGTTTGAACTTAGCAGCAATAAATAAATCTCCAGCCCAGTGCCCAGAACACAGCAGGGTGTCCAGTAATTGTTTATTGATTGAACAACTGACTGTCAAAGCCAAGGGGCGGTGCCTGTGTGGATAAGTTTGCATCGTGCTCTGAACATTGATCTGACTCCGCAGGGCGATGGGTCCCCAGCCAGGAAGAATCCAATTTCAGTATTGTAAGCGGCACACATGTCCTCTAACCCATCTCCCTTCTGCCCTGCAGCTCCAGGCCTGGAAATGTACTCCCCTCTGCAACAGAGCTGGCTGTGTCTGGAAGCCACTGACACGCCACATCTAGTTTATCTGATGGCTCTCAAAGTTGCAATTATACCTCCCGAATAAAGAGGGTTATGAAATTAACTAAAGGATGACAATCTCAAGCAGACTTGCAGAATTTCTGTCGCTGCTTAGGTGGAACAGTTCCAAGTGCATCTGCAGCTAGTGAGGCAAGAGGCCTTGCAGCCTGTCCCTCTCCCTCCAAGCAGCATACCTTGCACTTCTGTTTCTCCAGAGAGAAGTGTCTCACGGCCCTTCTTCTGACCTTGAAAAACTGAGCCAAGGATTGTTGTTTCTATGCTTCACTAAAAGAGAAGCTGGGGCCACGGATGGCTCTGAAACAGAAAGAGTTGAGATTTCCTAAAGAGTTGAGATTTCCTTTCAGATCCGGGTTCTTTGTGGAGTAGGCAGAGGAGAGAAGGAAATGCCATCACATCATCATTTTCCAATTCTTTTTTTTAGAGTCCTCATATTGCTTACTAACACATGAAATCCTTAAGGGCAGGGACCAGCTCAGAACCTTGCACAACTCCTATAGCAATGATGAGATGGTGTTTGGCTTGGTCCCAGGGCCTCCAAATGGTCAAATCTCTAGCCAGTTGCCCACTCTGCCATCAAATCAAAAAATGGGTATGAGAAAGGAACTCCCCTAGCAAAATCCTTCATATTATTACTCTGAACATAATGACTGTTAGCCCTTAGATATGTACTCCTATCCAAAACCCATTAAAACACAGTATCTGGGAGTAGGACAGACATTTCTATTGTTGTTTCATTCTCATGATTCTGAAGGTCACTTGGAGTTGGAAAGCATTTATGTCAGGATTTTGTTCCAAAAGCTACTGCAAAATTTCAGTGAACTAGACATGACAAGTAGCTCTAAGAGTCCGGAAGCCTAGGTGGTTTAAAAAGGCTGAAGCCTTCAGCTTTAAACACAGTCAGGCAGTGACTCAGGCCCCTTATCTGATATTCACAGATTATCTCAGCCCACAGGATTTACCACTCCAATGGTGAGGTTAGGGAAGAGTGTTTCTCCAAAGGACTGGAAAGGACTGTTTGAGCTACCTTTCTAGAGAGAGAAAATAGCTTCCATCAAGCAGAAGGAAGCACTAGGTCCCTCTCGTATTAACCACAAAAGGGAGGGAAATTTCAGAGTCAAAAGAGAGAAGAAAGAAAATCCTAAGAGTGCCCTCAGCTTGGGAATGCAAAGCTTAAACCTTATCTCTAGGTCACACACTTTGTCCAGAGTTGTATCCTCACACAGGGCTGGCTCATAGTAAGTTCTCTTGAAAGCCATGTTAGATAGATAAACAAAAGTCCTGCAAGTAAACATAGCTGTCTTCTGTCCCATTGCATCAAATCCCTATGCTGGTTTAGGGTTAATCTGAAGAGTCAAGTTACTCTCAGATACTACCTAAGCAAGAAGCATCTCGATCTCATACCTCAACCTCTCAACCTCTGTCTCATAAGAGAGGGAAAATGATACAGACAAAAGAACACAAATGGATTGTGGGGTCCAACCACTTTATGTATGACCTTGGGTGAATCACTCAGCTGTGCTATTCCTCGGTTTCATTAGCTGCAGATTGAGAATAATGGCATGTATCCCACGGTGCTGTTGTGGGTGATTTTGCTGAGTTTTCTGCAGTGACTGCACACAGTAGATACTCTATAAATGGCAGCAGTCAAGAGAGTATGTCTCTGGCTGGCTTTTGAGACTTGGAGTGCAGGGGAGGGTTTTTGGTGGTGGGTTGGACATTTATTAAGCTTTGGTTGTCACCAGGAGACCCTGGAGGGTGCCATGGCTTGAATGTACCCCCTTTAAAATTCAAATGATGTCAGTGTGGTGATATTAAGAAGCAAGGCCTTTAAAATGTGATTAGGCAATGACGACCCATCCTTGTGAATGGGATTAAAGCCTTATAAAACAGACTTTACTCCGCATTCAGTTCTCTCGCCCTCCACCTTCCGCCATGTGAAAATGCAGTGTTCCCTCCCTCTGCACCAACAAGGCACCATCTTGGAAGCAGAGAGCAGCTCTGGCCAGACACCAAACCTGCTAGTGACTTGATCTTGGACTTCCCAGCCAGCAGAACTGTGGAAAAGAATTCCTGTCCATTGTAAATTACCAAGTCTCAGGTATTTTGTTAATATTAATAGCATACTATGGGCCGGGTGTGGTGGCTTATGCCTGTGATTCCAGCACTGTAATTCCACCCTCAGGTGGGCGGATCACCTGAGGTCACGAGTTCTAGACTAGCCTGACCAACATGGTAAAACCCCACCTCTACTTAAAAAATACAAAAATTAGCCAGGTGTGGTGGTAGGCGCCTGTAATCTGAGCTACTCAGGGGACTGAGGCAGGAGAATCACTTGAACCCGGGAGGCAGAGATTGCAGTGAGCCAAGATCGTGCCATCGCACTCCAGCCTGGGGGACAAGAGCGAGACTTCGTCTCAAAAAAAAAAAAAAAAATCACGCTATACATGCTATTAATAGCAGCACGAAATTAACTAAGACAGAGGGCTTTGGTGTCCAGAAATGGTCTTCTTTTGAATAGATGGGGATGCTTAAAAAAATAGAGCTAGAAAGATAAGGTGGGTTCAAGTCCCAACTATGCCACTTTTCAGCTGTGTGACTTGAGGAATTCCCTTTGCATTTCTTGGCCTCTGTTTCCCTATGTGCAGAAGTTAGGAGTCAAGTTAGATGATTTCTCATGCACCATCCAAGAGTTTATCATCCTATTCCCCTGTCAGTAGCATAGCTGGCAGACACTTCAAGCCGGGAGGCCGATGGCTGAGGCCTGTGCAGGGCTAGAGGACTGTATCTGGCATTGCAAGAAAGGGAAAACCAGAGAAGTTAGAGTGTGGCAATAAAATGAACTAAAGTTATAAGACTGTGGGTGGTTTCAAAGTATTTCTAAATCTATTTTATAATTGCATTATAAACTTTGTATCTTGTTTTAAAATTAGAGGTAGGGAGGGGTAAGCGCCACAATATCTAATGCTCAAGGGTGGGCTATGAGTAAGGGCAGATTCAGGGAAGGTGGAGGAGGGTTTTAGAGGGGCTGTGATGAGAACTGGAATTCAAGTGGAACAATGGAAAAAGCTTCACTGGTTTGGCCAGAATACAGGGACAATTTTGAACAATTCTGCATTGCAGTGTTGGAGGCAGGCCTCACAGACACTGGCCTGTAAGAGGCTTCCACTGAAATTACTCTGTGACCTTAAATAAGCCACACTCCTTCTCTGAGGCTCAGATACCAAACTAGCACAATGAGGGGGGTTGGACTAAATCAAAGCCATTTTCTTCTTCCACAAAGCAGAAGAAATATATGTGTGTGACACAGTCCCACGGGTGCATCTACATTGTAGTGATGTTTTCCTCCCACCGAAGGCTTTCTCAGGGTCATCGGCCTATTCATGTTAGAATTGCTCTGTCTGCGGATTGACAGTGGAAGACAGTGATCATGGGCAAGGCCTGTCTTTTTGCTACACTCCATTGCTTTCTGCTCTTACTAAAGAAATCAAAATAAAAATAAATGGGATATCTATCATCTAACCATAACTTTGAATCTGTGATAATTTATAGAAGAGTAAATACATCAAAATCCATGGAATGTGCAACATCCACCCCAAGGCAATGGTTATGCACCAGAGTAGAGAAGCTCTGGGCAAGAGGATCTCTGAGGGTCTATCAAGCACCCAAGGACACTGTAGGGTGGATGTATCCCACCAGAGCATCTCATAGCCACTACATAGGGGTATTAAGGCATAGTAGTCAAGGGAACAGGCCCTGGAGTCAGACTCGCTGGTAGTTCTATGAGTGTAACCTCTTCTGTGTCTTAATTTTCTCATCTGTAAAATGGGGATGATAACTAGGAATACTGTGAGGATAAAATGGAATAATGCATGTAAAGTGCTTAGTACAGAGCTTCATACATGTTAAGTGCACGATACGTGGTAAGTGTTAGTTAATGTCATTCAGATCCTACACATTTCCTGTTATTCATTCAACAAGGATTTAACCAGTGCCTCTGATGAGCCAAGTACTGCTTCGTATTCTGAGCATGTAGCAAAGAACAGGATACAGTTTATGTCTCCCAGAGGTTTACTTTCCAGTGGAGAGAGAGAGGCGAAAAACAAGAAGACCAATTAATAAATCAGATAAGTTTAGATGGCACAAGTGCTCTGATGAGATTAAAGTGCTATAGTGGAAATAAATCAGGTGAGAGTCATGTTATATCAAGTGGCTGAGAGGGGACGACTTCATCTCCTCCCAGCCCTGTACCCAACCCAACCCTTTCCTCTCCTCTCTGCCTCTTCTCTCTGAACCCCTCTCCTGTTATATATTCCTGTAGTCCTGTGTTGGGTAAACTTTGATTCAGTGATTCAGGCATTAAACTTGATATCCATGTGTCCTCACTTGGATTGGAAGTTACAGTGTTAGACTTTCTTGTTGTTCCCTGATATATTTTTTACTCCTAGAACAGTGTTTGCTTTAGAGTAGATATTAAAAAAATATTTGTTGAATGTATGTGCCAAAAATTAAAGGCTTGAATAATCTACTGCTTCTTCTGCTTCTTCACAATGATAGGAGAAATGCTTGCCCAGCCTCCTTCAGTCTGTCCACCAAGAATTCACAGCCCTTTATCTTATACTGAATACTTTTGTGTTTTGCATTATGTAATCAAACTAGAAGAGACCACTGAGCATCTGAGAATCCAACATTGCCTTTATTGTTCACCACATAAATTTGAGCAAGTCACCTAACCTCTCTAAACATCTGTTTTCTCATCAATAAAATGGGAAGCTAATTCTGTGTCTTAGTGGGAACTGTCACATGTTAGATGTGAAAGAATGAATTGTAAATTCCTATCAAATGCATGACATTATTACCATGAAAGGCAATTAATGGCCAGAGGAAAATTCTGAATCCCTGAGCAAATGTTTGATAAGAATCACCATATAGCCTCCTTCAGTCCCTGAAGCTCTCCTGTCTCCCTTATATCCTCTGAGGCGCACTCCTCTTTTTGTCCTTAGCCAAACGTTGTGCAGACTTCTTGGGTATGAAAAGAACATTCTGCCTAGAGCTATGATCAGATGACTGAAGTTTTCTACAAATGAAAGAGCTGGAGTTTGAGGCATTTAGAAGCTCAGAATAAACAGACTAATTGGAGAAATGAAATATCCATTAGTCTAAATGAATACTTCTATAAAGCTGCATGTTAGACATTGATAAAAGAAATGATTAAATGCAAAATTAACCAGGATTAATTATTTTAATCAAGAGATTAATCACGATTATATCTTTACATTAGTTTGCTCTGCTGATGTTTGCTCAGCAATCTGGGGGAAAATCTGTTCATTTATCATCTTCGTGTTTGAAAATCAGCCCATAATTTATACAGTCACCCATGCATCCTCACTAACCTCTTTGTAAACAGAAGCTCCTGAACAGATAAACAGCATTTGAGAAGAAAGTGTACGGGACCAAGGACACAGAGCTTCATGCCAGAGACCCAGATTCAAAGCTGAGGAATTAAAAAGCAATTATTGGGATATTGGGGCTCAGAAGCCCATACCCCAAAATACTCCATTTCAACATGCTGAACTGAAGAAGCCTCAAGTTCTCTGGACCTACCCCATACTCAGTGTCTCTCTCATATAAGCTGAAGTTCCTTTATCTGCTTAGGATCAAGACCCATCAAGGAGAACAATAGGTTTCTCCCCTTTCTGTTTCTCACTATTACAGGATAAAAGACCAAAAATATAACCGTACATGAATAGACCCTGTTTCAAGATAATGACTATCTCCAAGGACCATTTAAATTCCAAAAAGAATCATTTACAAGTTCATTGCTGTTCCCCAAGATCCAATCATTCTGCCTGGTAATCATTTACTGCCCCTCGATAGAATTTCTCTTCTCCCCACCCTCACAACCTGTTTCACCGGGATCCAAGCTCCCATTTTTTCTGAAATCTCAAGATGGTATATATGCTTCCAGACCTTATTGTTGAGTTGGGTCTTTATTCTGAAGGCGCCCACATATATATGTTTGATAAATTTGTATGCCTTTTCTCCTACTAATCAATCTGCCTCATGTCGGTGATTTTCAGTGAAACTCCAGGGTCCATGGACGATGGTCCCTAGAGGGAAACTGCAACTGCTCCTCATCTTAGATCAGTTGCCTAATCTGGTGGTTTTTACAGTTGAATTCCCCAAGATCCTTAGAGGGCAGGCTTATAGAACTGATGGTAGTTGCCTGCTGAGAATATAGGTGATGCTTTTGTGGAGATGACTACCCAAGAAGGCTCCGCAGCTGATAGGAGGAAGCAGGCAAGGACTCGGGCTCTTGGAAATCAAAACAGTCCAGTGTCAAATGAGATAGTGAAACATGGGGAGTTGGGGAAAGGGCAAAAAGAAGTAGATGATGTAGGTTTGCTGTTCTTGATCCTTTTACACATGGTTCTGCATCTCCAGCTTTTAACAGCTAAATTTGCTGATAAGGATCCAAATCTAGTCCTCTCTGAGGCTCCCTCTTCTCAGTAAAAGGTACCACCATGCACCCACTGTTGTTTATGCCAGAAAACCAGAGTAATTTTTAACATGTCTCTCTTTTTTTTTTTTGTTTTTTGTTTTTCTTTTTTTTTTTTTTTATTGGACTTGTTTTTGTTGTTGTTATTGTTGTTGTTTTTTTTTTCTTTATTATTATCATTATTATTATTATTATACTTTAGGTTTTATGGTACATGTGCGCAATGTGCAGGTAAGTTACATATGTATACATGTGCCATGCTGGTGCGCTGCACCCACCAACTCGTCATCTAGCATTAGGTATATCTCCCAATGCTATCCCTCCCCCCTACCCCCACCCCACAACAGTCCCCAAAGTGTGATGTTCCCCTTCCTGTGTCCATGTGTTCTCATTGTTCAATTCCCACCTATGAGTGAGAATATGCGGTGTTTGGTTTTTTGTTCTTGCGATAGTTTACTGAGAATGATGATTTCCAATTTCATCCATGTCCCTACAAAGGACATGAACTCATCCTTTTTTATGGCTGCATAGTATTCCATGGTGTATATGTGCCACATTTTCTTAATCCAGTCTATCGTTGTTGGACATTTGGGTTGGTTCCAAGTCTTTGCTATTGTGAATAATGCGGCAATAAACATACGTGTGCATGTGTCTTTATAGCAGCATGATTTATAGTCCTTTGGGTATATACCCAGTAATGGGATGGCTGGGTCGAATGGAATTTCTAGTTCTAGATCCCTGAGGAATCGCCACACTGACTTCCACAAGGGTTGAACTAGTTTACAGTCCCACCAACAGTGTAAAAGTGTTCCTATTTCTCCACATCCTCTCCAGCACCTGTTGTTTCCTGACTTTTTAATGATTGCCATTCTAACTGGTGTGAGATGGTATCTCATTGTGGTTTTGATTTGCATTTCTCTGATGGCCAGTGATGGTGAGCATTTTTTCATGTGTTTTTTGGCTGCATAAATGTCTTCTTTTGAGAAGTGTCTGTTCATGTCCTTTGCCCACTTTTTGATGGGGTTGTTTGTTTTTTTCTTGTAAATTTGTTGGAGTTCATTGTAGATTCTGGATATTAGCCCTTTGTCAGATGAGTAGGTTGCGAAAATTTTCTCCCATTTTGTAGGTTGCCTGTTCACTCTGATGGTAGTTTCCTTTGCTGTGCAGAAGCTCTTTAGTTTAATTAGATCCCATTTGTCAATTTTGGCTTTTGTTACCATTGCTTTTGGTGTTTTAGACATGAAGTCCTTGCCCATGCCTATGTCCTGAATGGTAATGCCTAGGTTTTCTTCTAGGGTTTTTATGGTTTTAGGTCTAACATGTAAGTCTTTAATCCATCTTGAATTGATTTTTGTATAAGGTGTAAGGAAGGGATCCAGTTTCAGCTTTCTACATATGGCTAGCCAGTTTTCCCAGCACCATTTATTAAATAGGGAATCCTTTCCCCATTTCTTGTTTTTGTCAGGTTTGTCAAAGATCAGATACTTGTAGATATGCAGCATTATTTCTGAGGGCTCTGTTCTGTTCCATTGATCTATATCTGTGTTTTGGTACCAGTACCATGCTGTTTTGGTTACTGTAGCCTTGTAGTATAGTTTGAAGTCAGGTAGTGTGATGCCTCCAGCTTTGTTCTTTTGGCTTAGGATTGACTTGGCGATGCGGGCTCTTTTTTGGTTCCATATGAACTTTAAAGTAGTTTTTTCCAATTCTGTGAAGAAAGTCATTGGTAGCTTGATGGGGATGGCATTGAATCTGTAAATTACCTTGGGAAGGATGGCCATTTTCATGATATTGATTCTTCCTACCCATGAGCATGGAATGTTCTTCCATTTGTTTGTATCCTCTTTTATTTCCTTGAGCAGTGGTTTGTAGTTCTCCTTGAAGAGGTCTTTCACATTCCTTGTAAGTTGGATTCCTAGGTATTTTATTCTCTTTGAAGCAATTGTGAATGGGAGTTCACTCATGATTTGGCTCTCTGTTTGTCTGTTATTGATGTATAAGAATGCTTGTGATTTTTGCACATTGATTTTGTATCCTGAGACTTTGCTGAAGTTGCTTATCAGCTTAAGGAGATTTTGGGCTGAGACAATGGGGTTTTCTAGATATACTATCATGTCATCTGCAAACAGGGACAATTTGACTTCCTCTTTTCCTAAACGAATACCCTTGATTTCCTTCTCCTGCCTAATTGCCCTGGCCAGAACTTCCAACACTATGTTGAATAGGAGTGGTGAGAGAGGGCATCCCTGTCTTGTGCCAGTTTTCAAAGGGAATGCTTCCAGTTTTTGCCCATTCAGTATGATATTGGCTGTGGGTTTGTCATAAATAGCTCTTATTATTTTGAGATACGTCCCATCAATTCCTAATTTATTGAGAGTTTTTAGCATGAAGGGTTGTTGAATTTTGTCAAAGGCCTTTTCTGCATCTATTGAGATAATCATGTGGTTTTTGTCTTTGGTTCTGTTTATATGCTGGATTACATTGATTGATTTCCGTATATTGAACCAGCCTTGCATCCCAGGGATGAAGCCCACTTGATCATGGTGGATAAGCTTTTTGATGTGCTGCTGGATTCTGTTTGCCAGTATTTTATTGAGGATTTTTGCATCAATGTTCATCAAGGATATTGGTCTAAAATTCTCTTTTTTTGTTGTGTCTCTGCCAGGCTTTGGTATCAGGATGATGCTGGCCTCATAAAATGAGTTAGGGAGGATTCCCTCTTTTTCTATTGATTGGAATAGTTTCAGAAGGAATGGTACCAGCTCCTCCTTGTACCTCTGGTAGAATTCGGCTGTGAACCCATCTGGTCCTGGACTTTTTTTGGTTGGTAAGCTATTGATTATTGCCACAATTTCAGCTCCTGTTATTGGTCTATTCAGAGATTCAACTTCTTCCTGATTTAGTCTTGGGAGGGTGTATGTGTTGAGGAATTTATCCATTTCTTCTAGATTTTCTAGTTTATTTGCATAGAGGTGTTTGTAATATTCTCTGATGGTAGTTTGTATTTCTGTGGGATCGGTGGTGATATCCCCTTTATCATTTTTTATTGCATCTAATTGATTCTTCTCTCTTTTTTTCTTTATTAATCTTTCTAGCGGTCTATCAATTTTGTTGATCCTTTCAAAAAACCAGCTCCTAGATTCATTTATTTTTTGAAGGGTTTTTTGTGTCTCTATTTCCTTCAGTTCTGCTCTGATTTTAGTTATTTCTTGCCTTCTGCTAGCTTTTGAATGTGTTTGCTCTTGCTTTTCTAGTTCTTTTAATTGTGATGTTAGGGTGTCAATTTTGGATCTTTCCTGCTTTCTCTTGTGGGCATTTAGTGCTATAAATTTCCCTCTACACCCTGCTTTGAATGCATCCCAGAGATTCTGGTATGTTGTGTCTTGGTTCTCGTTGGTTTCAAAGAACATCTTTATTTCTGCCTTCATTTCGTTATGTACCCAGTAGTCATTCAGGAGCAGGTTGTTCAGTTTCCACGTAGTTGAGCGGTTTTGAGTGAGATTCTTAATCCTGAGTTCTAGCTTGATTGCACTGTGATCTGAGAGACAGTTTGTTACAATTTCTGTTCTTTTACATTTATTGAGGAGAGCTTTACTTCCAAGTATATGGTCAATTTTGGAATAGGTGTGGTGTGGTGCTGAAAAAAATGTATATTCTGTTGATTTGGGGTGGAGAGTTCTGTAGATGTCTATTAGGTCCGCTTCGTGCAGAGCTGAGTTCAATTCCTGGGTATCCTTGTTGACTTTCTGTCTCGTTGATCTGTCTAATGTTGACAGTGGGGTGTTAAAGTCTCCCATTATTAATGTGTGGGAGTCTAAGTCTCTTTGTAGGTCACTCAGGACTTGCTTTATGAATCTGGGTGCTCCTGTATTGGGTGCATATATATTTAGGATAGTTAGCTCTTCTTGTTGAATTAATCCCTTTACCATTATGTAATGGCCTTCTTTGTCTCTTTTGATCTTTGTTGGTTTAAAGTCTGTTTTATCAGAGACTAGGATTGCAACCCCTGCCTTTTTTTGTTTTCCATTTGCTTGGTAGATCTTCCTCCATCCTTTTATTTTGAGCCTATGTGTGTCTCTGCACGTGAGATGGGTTTCCTGAATACAGCACACTGATGGGTCTTGAGTCTTTATCCAATTTGCCAGTCTGTGTCTTTTAATTGGAGCATTTAGTCCATTTACATTTAAAGTTAATATTGTTATGTGTGAATCTGATCCTGTCATTATGATGTTAGCTGGTTATTTTGCTCGTTAGTTGATGCAGTCTCTTCCTAGTCTCGATGGTCTTTACATTTCGGTATGATTTTGCAGTGGCTGGTACCGGTTGTGCCTTTCCATGTTTAGCGCTTCCTTCAGGAGCTCTTTTAGGGCAGGCCTGGTGGTGACAAAATCTCTCAGAATTTGCTTGTCTGTAAAGTATTTTATTTCTCCTTCACTTATGAAGCTTAGTTTGGCAGGATATGAAATTCTGGGTTGAAAATTCTTTTCTTTAAGAATGTTGAATATTGGCCCCCACTCTCTTCTGGCTTGTAGCGTTTCTACCGAGAGATCCACTGTTAGTCTGATGGGCTTCCCTTTGATGGTAACCCGACCTTTCTCTCTGGCTGCCCTTAACATTTTTTCCTTCATTTCAACTTTGGTGAATCTGACAATTATGTGTCTTGGAGTTGCTCTTCTCGAGGAGTATCTTTGTGGCATTCTCTGTATTTCCTGAATCTGAATGTTGGCCTGCCTTGCTAGATTGGGGAAGTTCTCCTGGATAATATCCTGCAGAGTGTTTTCCAACTTGTTTCCATTCTCCCCGTCACTTTCAGGTACACCAATCAGACGTAGATTTGGTCTTTTCACATAGTCCCACATTTCTTGGAGGCTTTGCTCATTTCTTTTTATTCTTTTTTCTCTAAACTTCCCTTCTCGCTTCATTTCATTCATTTCATCTTCCAGGGCTGATACCCTTTCTTCCATTTGATCGCATCAGCTCCTGAGGCTTCTGCATTCTTCACGTAATTCTCGAGCCTTGGTTTTCAGCTCCATCAGCTCCTTTAAGCACTTCTCTGTATTGGTTATTCTAGTTATACATTCTTCTAAATTTTTTTCGAAGTTTTCAACTTCTTTGCCTTTGGTTTGAATATCCTCCCATAGCTCAGAGTAATTTGATCGTCTGAAGCCTTCTTCTCTCAGCTCGTCAAAGTCATTCTCCATCCAGCTTTGTTCCGTTGCTGGTGAGGAACTGCGTTCCTTTGGAGGAGGAGAGGCACTCTGCTTTTTAGAGTTTCCAGTTTTTCTGCTTTGTTTTTTCCCCATCTTTGTGGTTTTATCTACTTTTGGTCTTTGATGATGGTGATGTACAGATGGGTTTTTGGTGTGGATGTCCTTTCTGTTAGTTTTCCTTCTAACAGACAGGACCCTCAGCTGCAGGTCTGTTGGAGTACCTGGCCGGCCGTGTGAGGTGTCAGTCTGCCCCTGCTGGGGGGTGCCTCCCAGTTAGGCTGCTCAGGGGTCAGGGGTCAGGGACCCACTTGAGGAGGCAGTCAGCCCGTTCTCAGATCTCCAGCTGCGTGCTGGGAGAACCACTGCTCTCCTCACAGCTGTCAGACAGGAACATTTAAGTCTGCAGAGGTTACTACTGTCTTTTTGTTTGTCTGTGCCCTGCCCCCAGAGGTGGAGCCTACAGAGGCAGGCAGGCCTCCTTGAGCTGTGGTGGGCTCCACCCAGTTCAAGCTTCCAGGCTGCTTTGTTTACCTAAGCGAGCCTGGGCAATGGCGGGCGCCCCTCCCCCAGCCTCGCTGCCGCCTTGCAGTTTGATCTCAGACTGCTGTGCTAGCAATCAGCGAGACTCCGTGGGCGTAGGACCCTCTGAGCCAGGTGTGGGCTATACTCTCCTGGGGCACCGTTTCCTAAGCCCGTCGGAAAAGCACAGTATTCGGGTGGGAGTGGCCCGATTTTCCAGGTGCCGTCTGTCACCCCTGGAAGGGGAACTCCCTGACCCCTTGCGCTTCCCGAGTGAGGCAATGCCTCGCCCCTGCTTCGGCTGGCACACGGTGCGCTCACCCACTGACCTGCGCCCACTGTCTGGCACTCCCTAGTGAGATGAACACGGTACCTCAGATGGAAATGCAGAAATCACCCGTCTTCTGCGTCGCTCGCGCTGGGAGCTGTAGACCGGAGCTGTTCCTATTCGGCCATCTTGGCTAACATGTCTCTCTTTATTACTTCCTCAACCAACAAATACGCACCCATACACAAAGAAACATATATGTGCATATATTCATATATATGTGTGTGTGTATATACACACACAAACACACACACACACACACACACACACAAAGTCTAGGGTGTCTTCACTCCCCCTGGACTGGTTTGTCAACCCCTTCTCCCACTCTTTTTCCTCTTGATGTTGTTACTTTGTTGTGGAATGATTAATCTATAACATTTATATATTGATTAAGTATACTATTATGTATGGCTTGCAATATTGACTGACTTGTGGAGTGGCTTGAGCCCGTGTGCCACCAGCTCTGACTACCAAGTGAATGAGTAGTACTGAGAATTGCCTCCTCGGGAACTCCATGTAGCTTATGGCATTTGTGAATGAAATAGCATTGATAAAATTCTGACGTCGTAGAAAGACACAAACATGCATGGATCTAGTTACTTATAACCTTACATTGCTCATTAGTCATCTATAAATAAAAACAATTTTATTCTTTCCTTCCAATCTGGTTGCCTTTTATTTCTATTTCTTGCCTAATTGCATTGGCTTATAAGCTCTACTACAATGTTAAATAAAAGTGACGAGTGGATATCTTTGCCCTTTAAATAACACATGCGTCAATGAGAAAGTTAAAAGGGAATGACAAATTATTTTGAAATGAATTCAAATGAAAATTCAACATAAACATTTGTGAGATGCTGTTCTCAGGAAAGCATTCAGCCTTTTACCATTAAGTATGACCTTAGCTGTAGGGTTTTGCAGATGCCATTTATCAGGTTGAGAAAATTTTATTCTATTCTTAGTTGACTGAGAATTTTTATCAGGAATGTATGTTGGATTTTGTCCAATATCTTTTCTGCATTTATTGGCATGATCACATATTTTTTTCTCTTTAGTTTTTTAATATGGTGAATTACAATTGACTGCCCTTTGAAAGTTAAACCAAACTTGCAATCTTAGAATAATCACCCAGGATATGTAATGATTATTATATATTATTTTTGTTAAATGTTGAATTCGATGTCCTAAAATTTTGTTTAAAATGTTTGTGCCTGTGTTTATGAGGGAAATTGACCTGCAGTTTTCTACTTTTGTAATGTCTTTGCTTTTGGTGTCAGAGCAATGCTTGCTTCGTAGAATGAGTTAGAAAGTATTTCTGGCCGGGTGCAGTGGCTCACGCCTGTAATCTCAGCACTTTGGGAGGCCGAGGTGGGCGGATCACGAGGTCAGGAGATCAAGACCATCCTGGCTAACACAGTGAAACCCCGTCTCTAATAAAAACACAAAAAAATTAGCAGGGTGTGGTGGTGGGCACCTGTAGTCCCAGCTACTTGGGAGGCTGAGGCAGGAGGATGGTGTGAACCCGGGAGGCAGAGCTTGCAGTGATCTGAGATCATGCCACTGCACTCCAGCCTGGGTGAGAGTGAGACTCCATCTCAAAAAAAAAAAAAAAAAAAAAGAAAGAAAAAAAAGAAGAAAGTATCTCTTTATACTTAATTTTCTAGAAAAGTTTGTATAGAATTAATAATATTTCTTTTTGAAATGTTTGGTAAAACTTACCTGAGAAACCATCCGTGCTTGAAATTTTTTTTGTGGGATTGTTTCTAACCAGAAATTCAATGTCCTTGAAAGGCATAGTGTTAATTCAGGCTAATTATTTCTTCCTTGATGTTATTTGGTTGTATCTTTCAAGCAATTTATTCATTTTGTCTAAGTTGTCAAATGTATTGGCATTAAGTTGTTCATAATATTTCATTAGTATTCTTTAATATTTGTAGAATCTCTGGTGATGGCATCTCTTGGTTTAGGTATTGATTAATTATTATTCAATTGTTTTCCTAGCTAGAGGCAAATCAATTGTATTGATCTTCTCAAAAGAAAAAAAAAAAAAGCTGAGCATGGTGGCACATACCTGTGGTCCCAGCTACACAGGCAGCTTTGGTGGGAGGATTGCTTGAGCACAGGAAGGCAGGATGCAGTGAGTTATGGTCAAGCCCCTGCACATCAGCCTGGGTGACAGAGTGAGACTTTCTCAAAACAAACAAAAAACCAGCTTTGGTTTTATTGATTTACTCTATCGTTGCTCTGTTTTCTTTTGCATTGTTTCTGCTCTGTTTTTTATGATGTCCTTTTTCCTTTGCATTTAATTGGCTCTTCTTTTTCTTATTCCTCCAAATAGAAGCTGAAGTCATTGATTTGAGACCTTTCTACTTTTCTAGCATAAGCATTTACTGCCATAAATTTTCTACTAAATTCTGTTATAATGGCATCTCATAAATTTTTATATTTTGAATTTTTGTTTTTATTCATTTCAAAACTTTGTAATTTACCATCTAACTTCCTCTTTGATACATGTGTTATTTTAAAGTAAGCTGTTTAGTTTTCAAATATTTTGGGATTTTCCAGGGACCTTTTAGTTATTGATTTCTAATTTATTTCCATTGCAGTGAGAGTATGTGCTTTGTATAATTTGAGTTCCTCTGAGTTTATTGAGATTTACTTCATTACCTAGAATATGATCTATCATGGGAATGTTCCACATGCCATTGAAAAGAATGTGTACTCTGCTGTTGTTTGATGGAGTATTCCATAAATGTGAATTAGGTCAAGTTTGTTGATAGTATTGTTCAAATCTTCTATGATCTTCCTAATTTTTCTCCAATTGTTCTATTGATTACTAAAAGAAGGGTATTAAATATTTTATTATAATCATTGCTTTTCCCAATGGTACTTGCAGTGCTATTGGTTTTTGCTTCATGTATTTTGAAACTCTATTATCGGGTTTATAAAAGGTTGAGATTCTTAGATTCTTTTTATAAATTGATACATTAGAAAGTGGCCATCTTTACCACTGGTAATATTATTTATTTGCTCTAAAATCTAGTTTCTTTGACATTAATATAACCATGCCAACTTTCTTTGGATTAGTGTTTGCATGGTGTGTCTTTTCCACTCTTTTATTTTAACCTATTACATCTTTTTTTTTTCTTTCTTAGATGGAATCTTGCTCTGTCACTCAGGCTGGAATGCAGTGGCATGATATTGGCTCACTGCAACCTCTGCCTCCCAGGTTCAAGCAATTCTCCTGCCTCAGCCTCCTGAGTAGCTGAGATTACAGGTGTATGCCACCATGCCCAGCTAATTTTTGTATTTTAGTAGAGATGGTGTTTCGCCATGTTGGCCAGGCTGGTCTCGAACTCCTAACCTCAAGTGATCCAACTGTCTCGGCCTCCCAAAGTGCTGGGATTACAGACATGAGCCACCGTACACCGTACCCGGCCAACCTATTGTATCTTTTATTTGAAGTATATTTCTTGCAGGCAGATGTATTAAGCTGTTCTTGCATTGCTATAAAGAAATACCTGAGACTGGGTAATTTATAAAGAAAAGAAGTTTAATTGGTTCATGGTTCTGCAGGCTGAGCAGGAAGTATGGCACCAGCACCTGCTTCTGGGGAGGCCTCTGGAAGCTTACAGTCATGGTGGAAGTCCAAAGGGGAGCTTGCATGTAACATGGTGAGAGCAGGAACAAGAAAGAGAGATGGGGGAGCCACAGACTTTCAAACAGCCAGATCTTGGAAGAACTCACTCACTATCATAAGGATAGCACCAAGGGGGTGGTGCTAAACCATTCATGAGAAATTCATCCCCATGATCCAATCACCTTCTACTAGAGGCCCCACCTCTAACACTGGGGATTACAACTCAACATGAGATTTGGGTGGGGACAGGTATACAAACTATATCGGCAGAATATAATTGGGTCTTGCTTTTTAAATGTAATCTGACACCCTTCTGACTTTTAACTTTGTTATTTATAGCATTAACATTTAATATTATTTAGATTGTTATGCTTAAAATTATCATATTGCTATTTTCCTATTTAATCCTTCTCTTCTTTGTTTCTTTTCACCTTTCTTCCTTTATTTTATTAACAATGAATTGAATTTTAATATTCATTTTTAACTCCTTTGTTGGCTTTTCTACAACTTTGTTATTTTATTGGTTGTTTTAGCACGACCAAATTCTGTCTTTAAATGACATTATACTGTGAGTGGCAGAGTTTGATTTGCACACATTATTCTCTGTTTCTAAATCTTATTTTTATTCCCTACTTTTTGGGGCCTCTCAATGATAAGTTATATAGTTGATTTCTGTACAAAGTTCTATAAGAGAGAGTAAAGAAGGAAAGGGTACTCATGTTGCAGAGGTGGGTCTGAGGCCTCAGCCTTGGAGAATTTACTCTGGTCTAGGAGAAAATAAATGATACATTTTGGAGCTCAGCTCTTCACATTCAGTTGCCATTTTTCAAAAACTAACTTTTTTGATGAATGATTTATTTCCCTTTAAGTAATATAATACAAATAGTACTTGCTGGGCAATATTGGATAACACAAAAGCTAACAGGAAAACAGGAACAAATTCTGGCGACTATTGTCCTTCTAGACTTTCTGCCTGCAAAGACAGGCATACATGTATATGCAAATATAATACCTAATGTTTAGTAAGCACTTCGTATATGCTAGACATTTTGTATAGCAATTAATATAGATGATTTCATCCTCACAAATTTATAAAGTAGGTGCTATTACTATCTACACTTTATAGATAAGAAAACTGATACACACAGAGACTAATAAATGTTCATGAGACCTCCTATTACGTATAACTTTGATATTCGAACCCAGACAACTGAGCCAAAGCTGTCACTCTTAATGACTAAACTAAATTTCCTAACATAGGTACATATTTTTATAAAAATGAAATAATTTTCTCTACATGTATGTACAATTTTTTCCATGTCATGTTTACACTTTTACACTCATAATTCTTGGTTTTAGATTCTGATAAGTAGTAAAATTGGCAGTTTAAAGTTTCTTTAAAAGTTTCTTCTCTCCTTTCCCCATTATCCTTTCCTGTCCATCCACTCCAGTCTCTTGGACAGGTATTAGTGGACTAACTCTCCATAACCAGGCTATATACAAGGTTTAAGAATTCAGAGCAGTTTTTCCTACCCCACAATCAAAATAACCATTTCTAAGGAGTTCTGAGAAGACTGGAGATCTGTTCTTCCATGTACATAGGAAACATCCCTAGGGGGAGAGTATAGAGGCTTCTGTCATCGAGTAAAAGTTGTACTGACTTATGCGAATTTACCATTAATTTATTTTCCAGAACCAATAGCTTGGTATATAGGGTAGTTTCACGGTATTGTGAGTAATGGCCAACATTGACATCTGCTGTTAAGCAGTAAAATTTCAGCTCAGCTCTGTTAGCCATTGCAAGTGAAGGAATTCCTGACACAATTCTATACTTCTAATGTTAAGGCAGCCCCTGAGCTTCTAAGAGCAACAAAAGCTAGATAAATTGTCTCCAGCAAGAGCTTTTGCTTGTCTTACATAGCTCTTGACTTAAAATATGTATGATGGATTCCATTCATAGTTGTGCTCTTGGAAGTCTGAATTCCCTCATTTTTTCTCAGAGTTCGTCTGTATTTGCAAAATGCTCTTATCCTCTACCCAGCTTCTCACTTTCCAATCTGCATCTGATGGCTCAAAGCTTGCATTAGCGATTTCCATACTGAAGTTCAGGCTCAATAATTAAACAAATAGCAGGCAATACATTTATTTGCAAAGGGGAAAATATAGAAACCAGCATTTCCGAGAGCTGAGTATACACAAGTCTTATGCTCAGTGTTTTCACGCAGTTTTCCTCTCAATACTCATGACCATCCTTAATAAGTAACAATTATTATTCAATTATTTGACAGACAAAAATTTGTCACCTCTAATTTCAAGTCTTAAGTTCACGGAGCTTAAATAATTTTCCTACAGGCAGAGAGGTAGTACATCAAGGAGATTAGATTTGAAAGCAAGTCTTCATTACAAAGCTTAGTATGCCACTCTGTACAAAGTTATATTTTATATTATGTATCTACCTAGATAACCTTATTTTATAATCATAAAATCTTATCAGATAAGCACTTCTAGCTTCATTTTACATATGAGGAAAACAAGGCTTGCGTAGAGTCAGACAGCTTAAGAGATCCCAAATCAGGATGTGACCTAAAATATTCTGATCTTATCATGAGCTGCCTTTGCTCAGTGCTTAAGCATGTGGGATCTGGTATCAGACTGTTTGGGTTCCCCTGTGTGCTTTGCCAGTTTCTAAATGGGTGAACTTAGTCAAGTTGCTTAATCATAGTATGACTCATTTTTTTCCTCGCCAATAAAGCAGGGATAATTATAGTACTTTCCCTGTAAGATTGTTGTGAGGATCAAGTGAGACTATATATATAAAGCACATATGGCAGGTAATACGTAAGATGTTGTTATTATGATCAAGAATATATATATCCTGTCTTTGTTATGAGGTTTCTAGTGAAGACAATAAAGACACTTGTTAGAAAATTTCAGCATAAAGCCATCTATTTTCTGGAGTAGATCCCCCTCGTTTTTCCCTCTCTCTAATAGGCCTAGGTTGGGAGTTGCAGAAGCTGATGTTAGGGTCTGGTTGCCATAGGGAACTCTTTCCTCCCTACTACCATGACAGAATCAGCTGTGTGAACATCCAAAGCTTTCCTATTGTCTCTGGCAGCCGGAAGCAGGCTCCAAGGGTATGGGCATCATCATACTGGTTTGTCTTTAAGCATTTCTATTTCAGGTTACTGGGCCTGCTTCCCAGGGGGAAGGAATGAGATCGAAAAGAATGCACATTCTACTAGGCCAGCTGGGTTCTGATGCTTTCCAGAGTTTCTCTACCAAGTAGGAAGAGTGTCAGAGCCAGAGTTGGGCAATTGGGTCCAGATGCACTTGTAGAGCTGGGAAAACACTTCAGCAATCATTTCTCTGACCCTTTGCTTCCTCATTGTTACAATAAGGATAACAAGGCTGAGCAGGGTGAGTGAAATGCTAAAACTGAGTGCCCCTTGTGGGACTGTAATGCAAGGACAGGACTTCTGGATTGAGGATTGAAACACCTCAATTTTCACATAATCACAAATGTTCTGTGTGTTTTTGTGTGAGTTATTTGCCTTCACTGGCTGACAGTTTCTTCATCTCTGTAATCAGTAGTTTGGATTTTATGAATTCTTAATGTTTCTTCCAGCTTAATCTGTGTAAATAATTCATCCATTTGTCCATAACACTTGTATTAAGTACCTACCTACCTACCACCCAGGAACTGATGATACCATAATGAATTAGATTGACTTCAAGAAACTCAAGTGCTAGAGTGGATATACTCCATGAATTATGTGAGCAAATGAAGGGAAGTAAATTGTTTCTAGGGAAGTTGCAGTGGCCCCAAGAACAGGGGATATTTGAAATAAGCCCGGAAGAACTAGTATAGGTTTGCCAAATGGAGAAGAAATAGTTACAAATGAGATGACTATTATTTCACTCCACATTCTGCACAGCTTAGTCTGTGTCACGTTGGATCCAACCAGAATAGAAAAGTTCCTATTCTCTGAGGGACATGTCTAAATCTCATTTCCAAATAAGATCAAATTTTGCCTCTTAAGTTCCGCTCTAAAGTGGTGGCAGTCATCACGTGGATTTACTGCCCTGATCCTGGGTCATTTCTCTAACATAGAGCAAAACTCGAGCCAATATCTTAGGGAAACGTGTACAGATCTGAGCACACAGAACAAACAAGGAATAAACAAGCTCTCCATTCTCAGCCATTGTTCTGGTATTCAAGGAAAGTTTTGGGTTCCTCTGGGAAATCAAAGAGCTAAGCTGGGGGAAAAACCACATTGGTAGGACTGTGGAGGATTGTGGCTCCAAGACAGCAGGGCTCTTGAAGCTCCCACCAGGCTGGAGATGAGCTAATATGCTGAAAGTCATCTCTGCCTGCTGAGAGTGGTGCTAGTGAAATTGAGGAGGGAGGGGAAGTGGGGGTTGCTGCTGAAGACTGCAGCCGTCCCTAGGGTACACAATAATTGTTCAAAAAAATGTTCACAAAATTTCTTATTTGCCTAGCCCCCTGTATTTCTCCCTATCTTTATCGCTGCAACTTTTCCTTAGGGGCTTATGCTCCATTTTTCATTCCGTTCCTGTAGTTCATGTGCAGCTGATCCATGTATGGTCTGGGATTTTTCATGTGACCCCAGTCTGGCCAGTCAGAAGTCATATCCCCCTTGCCACGGTGATGAGTTCTGGATTGTGCTTGCATCCCAATGAAAGAAAATCCAGAGCTCTTTTTGGAGTGACTGGGAGAGGGGCACTCTCTTCTAGTAACAAGGACAGGAAGACAGAATGCAAACCGGAAGGTGCTAGCAGCCATTATGCTGTCAGGAAGGAAGAATCTTCCTGTGAGTTCAACGTTAAAAATACAAAACTGGCACCAAGGCAACAAAACTTAGAAAAATAAATAACACTGATGATACTGTTCCAGCACCCAGATGCCGCTCTGCCTGAAGCTGTATCTAATCTTGGACTGCCCTATTATGTCAGCCAATAAAGCTCCCTTTTTGTTTAAACCAGCTCAAAGTTAGTTTTATGTCACTTGAAAATTATTTTCTGGCTGGTCATGGTGGCTCACACCTGTAATCCTAGCACTTTGGAAGGCTGAGCCGGGTGGATCACTGGAGCCCAGGAGTTCAATAACACCCTGGCCAATATGGTGAAACCCCATCTCTACAAAAAATACAAACAAATTAGCCAGGTGTGGTGGCATGCACCGGTGGTCCCAGCTACTCAGGAGGCTGAGGTGGGAAGATCACCTGAGCCCAGGGAGGTCAAGGCTGCAGTGAGCTGTGATTGCACCGCTGCACTCCAGACTCGGCAATAGAGCAAGACCCTGTCTCGGAAAAAAAAAAAAAAAAAAGAAGGGAAAATTATTTTTTGGCATTATTTTCTGGGACCATCTTTCTTGCAATCTGAAGGCATCTTCCCAGTCTAATTCTCCAGGTTCTCAAATCTCAAGGCATTGTCCCAGTCGAATAGTCCAGCTTCTCAACCCTGATAGACACTTTTCCTCTTTAGGGATCCCAAATCGTATTCCAACCTGTAGCTCCAGAGCTCTCTTGTCTGTAGCATTCTCCTCCCACGACTTTTTGCTGCCTCTTTTTAAAAATAACTCCCATCTGCTCATCGGCCTCCTGCTCATTCTTCTGTTTCCATGTCGTGAGCTTCTCTGGTTTCTATCTCTGGCTCTGGGAAAGCTTTAGAGATACATTTCTCAGAACCACTTCTCCTGCTGTGCTTGAAATTACACGCATCTCTCTCTTTGGCTCAACAGATGACCCATGAAAAATTCTTTGCTGCGTTTCTGGATTCACTCACTTGAAACTTTTTACAATGCCATAGATTCCTGAAGATAGCTTCTTGACACCCTAAAGATGGAGTAGAGGTGAGCAGAGGTGGCATATAATCAGAGAAAACCTAACCTATGCAAATACTCGGGAGAGATGTCCCATTCTATGGGTTTAAGCTAGGAGGCAACTTGAGCCAAGTCAGTTCAGGTAATAGGGTTTGGTTAATTTCTAACTATAAATAAAGCCAATAATAATAATAATTTCTAACTATAATAAAGCCAAAACGTGCCATGAGTGATGCTAAGCACTTCTACAGGTTTGCAATCATTTCTCACAGCAACTTAGGAAGTATGACAGTTACCTTTGTCTTGAAGATGAGAAAATTGAGGCACAGAGAAGTTGAGAAAGCTGCTCAAGATCACATAGCAAATGGTGGTTATAATAGTCATCTATGCAGTTCACAACCAAACATGCCTAGGTTTCCACTTTCTAGACACAATAAATATTGCACTTCTCTTTTTTTTTTGTTGTTTTTTTTTTTTTGAAAACCAATGCAATGCACTGTATGACGTGCTTCGGCCAAAGAAATGTCAGTAGAGGTGGTATATGTCACCGCGCAGTGAAAGCTCTAAAGGCTAGTGCTCAATTCATTATGCTTAGATGTCTCCCTCTGCAGATACTCCAGCTGATGGCGATGTCATCAGCCTGGTGAGGGTGACAGCATGGGGCTCCCCACTGATGCTCTGTGGCTGTATTAAAAACATCAAAAATACAATTGTATTGTTTTAAGGCTCTAAAATCTGTAGTGTTTTAAATTATTGACCCATAATATAAACAATTTAATTGGCACATTAGTAGAGTCATGGTTAAAAAAATCAGATAATCTGGTTTCAAAACCTACAATTTTAGCAATTCTATTTTTCTCTGTAAAAAGACATGGAAAAGTAAGGCACCCAGAAATGACTGGGCAGCAACTAGAAGCAATTGGGACACAGCACTGCTGTAAGCTCCAGGACATCTAGTCAACCTCGCAGTAGTAAAAAGATCCAGGGCATAGAGTCAGCCTCCTAGCAGTAAAACCTTGGTTGCTGTGAGCACAGTTCTGAATACCGGCCTCCATTGCTCTCTACATCAGTGGCCTGACATTTTGGTAAAGGAGTGACTTTGTTTCCACCTTGTCCTGAGCCTCTGCTTCCATCTTTATATTGCGGTTCTGCTTAGTCATGGCACCTGCCGTCCCTTGGCACCTGTCTCCCAAGAGCATCTCCTTCCTCAATCTACTCATGGATTTTCCTTTCCATCCTCTATTTACCTCATTGCTTTGCTTCTTTTCAGGTGGTGGCTTCTATAAACCACCCACTCACTCTAACTTACATTTTAATGTCCCTAAGAATGAATGTATTCGTGGTTCAGAAAATTCTGGGCCACTTTGTAGACTGCTGGTATGGAAAATAGATGGCATTTTCATCTCTGTGGAACAGATTAGGAGGTCAGGTGGTTATCTCTGTTCCAGTCAGCTACCATGAGGATTGGGTCACCTGCCAAGAGGCCAAGAGGTCCATATAAGAAGTTCTTCAAAAAAATGTCTGTAGGCCAGGCATGAAAGTTCATGCCTGTAATCCCAGCACTTTGGGAGGCCAAAATGGGTAGATCGCCTGAGGTTAGGAATTAGAGAACAGCCTGGCCAACATGGTGAAACCCTGATTCTACTAAAAATGCAAAAATTAGCCACTTTTGGTGGTGCACATCTGTAGTCCCAGCTACACGGGAGGCTGAGGCAGGAGAATTGCTTGAACCCAGGAGGTGGAGATTGCAGTGAGCTGAGATGGCACCTCTGCACTCCAGCCTGGATGACAGAGCCAGACTCCATCCAAAATAACAAAAAAAAAAAAGAAAGAACAGAAAAGAAAAAAGAGTGAGATGATAGAAATTATGAGACTTGCCATAATCGAGTCATGCTTTCATGCCACAATAATCATCAACACAGAGGACTTCTGTGACTTCTGTGGTTTTTTTTCCCCTGCACACCAAGTAGCAGACACCAGCTGGGTGTCGTCTAATTCAATGCCAACACTACCCAGAGATTGTGTTAAATCCCACAGGTTGAGTGCTCAGTACCCACGACTGCCCTCCCTTAACACCAGTGGCAAGTTCAGGCCTCTGAAACTTCTTACACGCTGGCTTTAAGTTGGGGCTCTTTGGGTTGAATTAATTTTCTGGAGCAGCTCACAGAACTCAGGGAAACACTTACATTTACTGGCTTGTTATAAAAGATATTGCAAAAGATACAGATGATGATGTACGTAGGGTGGGGTATAGGGGAAGGGACGAAGAACATCCATGCCCTTGCTGAGCATGTCACCCTCCAGTAACCAGTAACTTCCGCATGTTAGGCTATCCAGGAGCTCTTTGAACCCAGCTATCTTGTTTTTTTTTTAAGGAGGCTTCATAATCTGAGCATTCCTTCTTCCTGGGTATAGGGTGGCACCCTCTCTGGGGAGGGTCATAAGACCCACAGTGAGAAAGGGGTGGGGGAAGCATGGAGTCCTGCTTTGGGGCAGGTGAAAAGAAGTCAGGAGAAAGTCAGAGTCCTGTCTCTGAGGCTTGACACACCCAACATTATAACACATGACTGTTAACGAGGGCTATGGAGGTTACGATCCAGGAACCGTGGAGGAAACTAATACACATCGTAACACCACAGGGGGTATAATCAGAAGGCATTTTGTTAGGCTTGTCTAGAGCATCTACCTTGCATTCACAAATGGCCTTCTTTTTCTTCCTTAGCACCTTTTCACGCATTGTACATCCTTCTCTCACCAACGGCGCCTGGCTGACTCCTCATCTATGCCTATGCCCCTCATCTATGCCTATGTCCCCTCCCCATAGTCAATGGACTTCTACCCTGTAGGTTCAGCCCCACCCAGGGATCTGATTGCTCTGAACACAAGCCTCAGTCTATAGAGTAGAGCTTCTGGCATCCAAGCAGGTTCTTGAAACAAATCTGGTCTATATGTTTTCTAAAATTAAAATCTCATTGCACAAATTCTACATGAATATCTTCTCCTTGTAATAAATTAAAAGAGTAGAGATAATTCTAAAGTTCCTTCTGACCAACAAAGTTTAGAATTATCTCTACTCTTTTAATTTAATCTCAGGCTATCCCCTTCCCCCGGTGATAACTACATTACCGTTTCTTCAATCTCTTTCTCCTTCTCTCCTTTACCCCTCATGATTATAGTGTAGAATTACTATGTGTGTGTTTTACATAAATGGTATCATACTGCATATATCATTTTTGTAATTTGCTTATTTTTATGCAACAAGCCATTGATATATTTTCATGTAATTATATATTATAGATCTACTTCATTTCCTTGAACCTTAGCTTATTTTCCATAGTGTAACATCACAGTTTATTTAGCCAATTTCTCATTAATGAACATATACATTATTTATTTTATTTTTTGAGATAAGATCTCTCCCTGTCACCAATGCTGGAGTGCGGTGGTGTGATCATAGCTCACTTTAGCCTTGAGCTCCTGGGCTCAAGCAATCCTCCTACCTGTCTCCCAAGTAGTTGGATGACAGGCGTCCACCACCATTCCTGGCTATTTTTTTTATTTTTAGTAGAAATTGGGTCTTGCTATGTCGCCCAGGCTGGTCTGAAACTACTGGCCTCAAATGATCCTCCCACTTTTGTCTCCCAAAATGCTGGGATTACCAGCATGAGCCACCATACCCAGCAATTGTTCCATTTGTTTAAAGTTATGAACAATGCTGCAATGAATATCCGTTCTTATGCTTTCTTGTGTGTTTCTCAAGATCTAACAATACAAATGGAATTCCTTGGTAATCTAGGAACATACACCTTTAATTCCAGGAGATATTCCCAAACCGAAGCTCCCTTTGGTAACCTAGTTCAAATATATTACTCTTTGCCTTCTTACCTGGATCTGAAAGTATGTCCGGAAGACATATGTAGCATTCTAGTTCAAGTAGCAGCAAACCAACATTCACTCCAGGCACTGTGCTAAGATATTTCATACATCTTAATGATCCTACAGAATCTTCTAAGTTAGACATTATAACCACATTACAGATGAGGGATTTTAGCTTCAGAGAAATTAAGACAGTTACCAAAACTCACATAACCATTAGGCAGTGGGTTCCGGGTTTGAATCTAGGTCTCTCAGATTACAAAGTCCATGTCCTTAATAATACTACATGGATTTGCCTCTGTGGAATTTCTAGGACTTTGGCTTTGTCTGGCTCTCCCAAGAAAGAAATAGTTCCAGTGCCCAATCCCCAGCCTTGAAACAAGGCTTACCTTAGAATGATGGTTGACCCTCATGCTGCCAAGTGGTGGAGAGGTGTATTGTGAGAGGTGCAGAGAGAGGCATCAGGTTATCTCAGCAGGTGGTGCACATAACCTGCAACCCATCTTATCTATGCAGTGGCCTGCACAATAGTGAGAGCTCCCTTCTAACAGAATAGACAGAATGTGTTTTTGCTCATGTGAATGTCATCGATTGTTGGTGTCCAGGGAAAATATAAAAAGTTGAACATTAATCTACTAGATTGATTCTCTAGGACACCTGTCTGAGAAGCTTGCCTCTAATTTGATGGATTGCTCCACTTTCTGAGCAGCCATTGACCCCCCTCCAAGTCTGTTCAGTCCCAATGTAGAAGAAGCCACGTATATTTGCACTTACATATGCCTGCCCGCCATACTTGAAGCCCCAGCCCTGTGCCCTGCACTTGCTCAAGCTGCTCCCTGTGCTTGCAATGCCCATCACTACTTATCTCCACAAATGTCCACAAACAGACCAACTCAGATGTCAAATTACCCACCTAACATTCCCTGATTCCTCCCACTGAGACTTACCTCTTCACCCTCTAAACTCTCACAGTATCCCCATCTTCCCCTGATCGATCATTCCCTATAAGGTATCTCAGTTATCTTTGCTTGAAACAAGTTAGCATATGAGCTAAAACTGGGGAGACAGGGAGGTTGGAGTGATGAGCTGCAAAACCTTGGGTAAGGTACTTAACCTCTCTGTTCTATAATTTTCTCACTGAATCCTTTGTTTATCCTCAGTCAACATGAGTTCACCACATATTCATTGAGTGCCTGAACTGCACCAAGCCCACTGTTTATCCCTGGAGAAAGAAAGGTGAACAAAATGATAAGTTACTCTGTTCTCATGAAGCTTACATTTTAATCAGGAGAAATAGGCATCAATCAAAACACATCGTAACAAATTTGTAGAGTTATTCCTGTGATGGGTACTTGAAAGAGAGATATATAGGGTATGCTATGGGAATTTGGTCTAAACAGGGTGTTCTGCTAAGGAAATTGAATTGAAATCTGAAATATAAGCAAGAGTTAAGTAGAGAAAAAGAAGAAAGAAGCCCAATGATGGCACAGTGGAAAGCATGTGCAAAGGTCCTGGGGTGGCATTCAGTATATTTATTAGAAAGAGCTCAAGGAAGGCCATTGTGGCTGCCGTGCAGAATTGAGAGAGGGTGTGCTCTGAGATGAGGCAGAAGAGATAGTCAAACACATTCAGAGTTTCCTCCAGGAAGCTCTCCTGGATTGATACAATGAAAATAAGAGGAGTCCTTGAGTCTCTGCCTTGGGACAGGTGTTAGGGTCTAACCCATTTGTTTATATGGATTAGAAGAAACAATATGTCTGTGAGTTCCCACGTGGTTAAATCATGTTATTCTTATGCTTATTTCAGGATATCACGCTTATTAGACATTAGAACATAACTGCTGTTGGTTCATACCTTTCCCTCAGTCACGCAGAGTTTCATTTTGCTATTAGTTTGTGCATTTACTTTGATTTGTTCACAATGAAGGCTCATGAATTTGAATTCTACTCATTCAAGAATTTGTGATACTAAAAGAAAAATTGAGTTGACATTAGGAAGCACATAAGAAAGTTTTCAAGCCATGTTAGAAGTATTCAATTAGATACAAACAATTACGAGGCTAATTATAAATCATTCCTACCTATTCATTAAAGCAATTCCAAGATGGTAGTTAAAAGTAATAAAGCTGCATCTCTTTGCAAACAGTCCATAACTCAGGATGTTGCTAATTCAAATTAGCCACCCCCTCAATCAAGGAGATTACTGAAGTGTGTTGGCTTGCTTGTTTTAAAATTAAATGGAACATCTTTCTTTTCTTATTATATAAGTGCACCTACAATGTAATAAATTTAGAAAATTTGGAACAGGACTGTGAGCATAGTGATGTGTTTTTTCATTCTCTTTAAATACAGCTTGATAAATTAATAGATGGGTGGGGACATAGATGGATGAATAGGTAGATTGTTGGATTGGTCATAAATATATTTCTAAATAGATATGCAGATTGATTTTCTAAAAATTGAGATCATAGCGTGTCAGAGATTGTCAATTTTAACCAACTACCCATGTTTTCTTATATCTCTCTGCCTTCTTTAAAGTTAATTGGGCTATAAGACTGGGTCTGGTCAAAGAGATGGGATAGAAGTAATACACACCATTTCCAGTCCTGGCAACACAACTTCCTCCACGATGTACTGCACCCTACTTCTGCCCTTCTGTCTTAGGTTAAAAGCCTCTTTGAGATCATCATGGCGGATGGGAGGCAGGACTAGATTGCACCTCTGGACACAGCAGTGTGTGGGGGCTTGCACTGTAAATTTTAGCTCCAGATCGACTGCAAGAAAAAACAGTAATTCCGAGAGGACCCATAGACCCTCTAAAGGAAGCAGATTGTTCCTGCAGGACCTGGGAGACTCCTCAAAACCGTGAGTGCCGCAATCACGGAAATGGGAAAGGGAGGCCCTCCTCTCCCAAACACACACTCCCACTGGAGAAGCTGAAGGTCTGTTTGCCAGAGAAGTTTTTGACTTTACCTGGAGCTGAGTGAATCTGGAGAGCTGAGCGAAATACAGGGTTAGAGTAAGCAGCAGAAAGGCTCTGGGAGCTCGCTGAGTCCCCAAGCAGCCCATTCCTGCCTGGCGCCACAGGGATTCAATGGGAGAGGAACAGGGGGTGAAACTACCCAGGGAGAAGAAAATCTCTAGTTGAACTTTGTAACAGTTTGAACCAGGCGAGAAGCCTCCTGGCCAGAACGCAAGGGAGGGTGCAAAGCCAGTGTGCAGACTCCACTGGCAGTGAAAGAACCAAGCCTTTTTCTTTCACAGCTGGGAGGTGGGTAGCCTGGGGCAGGTTTTCAAACCTATATTGCTCTCCGCCTGGAAACAGACTCAGGGCTATTGGGGTGGTACGGTGGGAGTGGGACTGGCCTTTCCAGTTTGCATGGGAGCTGGGTGAGGCCTGTGACTGCTGGCTTTCCCCCACTTCCCTGACAACCTGAATGACTCAGCAGAGGCAGCCATAATCCTCCTAAGTACACAACTCCAGTGACCTGGGAATCTCACCCACAACCCCTAAAGCAGCCCACAGCAAAACCCACCCAAGGAGTGTCTGAGCTCAGATATGCCTAGCCGTGCCCCACCAGAGGATCCTTCCCTACTCACCCTGGAAGTCTAAGACAAAGGGCATATAATCTTGGGAGTTCTAGGGCCCCGCCCACCACCTGTCCCTCTCTATACTACTGCAGGTGATGCTCTCTGGAAAGCACCACCTCCTGGCAGGAGGCCAACTAGCACAAAAATAGAACATTAAACCGCCAAAGCTAAGAACTCTCTCACGGAGTCCATTGCACCCCTCCCCCTCCCCCTGCCACCTCCACTGGAACAGGCACTGGTATCCATGGCTGAGAGTCCCATAGATGGTTCACATTACAGGACTCTGTGCAGACAACCCCAGAACTGGGTAGACTTGCCAAGTGGCTAGACCGAGAAGAGACAACAATCACTGCAGTTAGGCTCACAGGAAGCCACATCCATAGTAAAAGTGAGAGAGTACCTCATCAAAGGAACAACACGTGGGACAAAAGAATCTGAACAACAGCCTTCAGCCCTAGACCTTCCCTCTGAGAGAGCCTACCCAAATGAAAAGGAACCACAAAAACAACTCTGGTAATACGACAAAACAAGGCTCTTCAACACCCCCCAAAAAATCACACTAGCTCACCAGCTAGTGATCCAAACCAAGAAGAAATCCCTGATTTACCTGAAAAAGAACTCAGGAGGTCAGTTATTAAGCTAATCAGAGAGGGACCAGAGAAAGGCAAAGCCCAATGCAAGGAAACCCAAAAAAATGGTACAGGAAGTGAAGGGAGAAATATTCAAGGAAATAGATAGCTTAAAGAAAAAACAATAAAAAATTCAGGAAACATTGGACACACTTTTTGAAATGTGAAATGCTCTGGAAAGTCTCAGCAATAGAAATGAACTAGTAGAAGAAAGAAATTCAAGCTTGAAGACAAGGTCTTCAAATTAGCCCAATCCAACAAAGACAAAGAAAAAAGAATAAGAAAATACGAACAAAGCCTCCAAGAAGTCTGGGATTACGTTAAATGACCAAACTTAAGAGTAATTGGTGTTCTGGCTGGGAGCGGTGGCTCATGCCTGCAATCCCAGCACTTTGGGAGGCCAAGGCAAGTGAATCACCTGAGGTCAGAAATTCGAGACCAGCCTGACCAACGTGGAGAAACCCCATCTCTACTAAAAATACAAAATTAGCCAGGCGTGCTGACACATGCCTGTAATCCCAGCTACTCGAGAGGCTGAGGCAGGAGAATCACTTGAACCTGGGAGGTGGAGGTTGCAGTGAGATGAGATTGCGCCATTGCACTCCAACCTGGATGACAAGAGTGAAACTCCATCTCAAAAAGAAAAATAAAAAAAAATCGGTGTTCCTGAAGGGGAGAATTCCAAAAGCTTGGAAAACATACGTAGGGGAATAATCAAGGAAAACTTCCCCAGTCTTGCTAGAGACCTAGATATCCAAATACAAGAAGCACAAAAAACACCTGGGAAATTCATTGCAAAAAGAGCTTTGCCTGGGCACATTGTCATCAGGTTACCCAAAGTTAAGAGGAAGGAAAGAATCTTAAGAGCTGAGAGACAGAAGTACCAGGTAACCTATAAAGGAAAACCTATCAGATTAACAGCAGATTTCTCAACAGAAACCCTGCATGTTAGAAGGGATTGGGGCCCTATCTTCAGCCTCCTCAAACAAAACAATTATCAGCCAAGAATTTTGTATCCAGTGAAACTAAGCATCTTATATGAAGAAAAGATACAGTCATTTTCAGACAAACAAATGCTGAGAGAATTCTCCATTACCAAGCCATCACTACAAGAACTGCTAAATGGAGCTCTAACTCTTGAAACAAATCCTGGAAACACATCAAAACAGAACCTCTTTAAAGCACAAATCACACAGGACCTATAAAACAAAACTACAAGTTAAAAAGCAAAAACAAAGAACAAAAACACCAAAGGCAACAAACAGCATGATGAATGCGGCGGTATCTCACATTTCAATACTAACATTGAATGTAAATGGCCTAAATGCTCCACTTAAAAGATACAGAACTGCAGAATGGATAAGAACTCACCAACCAACCATCTGCTGCCTTCAGGAAACTCACCTAACACATAAGGACTCACATAAACTTAAAGCAAAGGGGTGAAAAAAAGGCATTTCATGCAAATGGACACCAAAAGTGAGCAGGGGTAGCTATTTTTATATCAGACAAAACAAACTTTAAAGCAGTAGCAGTTAAAAGAGACAAAGAGGGACATTATGTAATGGTAAAAGGCCTTTTTCAACAGGAAAATATCACAGTCTTAAACATATATGCACCTAACACTGGAGCTCCCAAGTTTATAAAACAATTACTAATAGACCAAGCAATGAGATACATAGCAGCACAATAATAGTGGGTGACTTCAATACTCCACTGACAGCACTACACAGGTCATCAAGACAGAAAGTCAACAAAGAAACAATAGATTTAAACTATACCCTGGAACTAATGGACTTAACAAATATATACAGAACATTTCATCCAACAACTGCAGAATACACATTCTATTCAACAACATATGGAAATTTCTCCAAGATAGATCATATGATAGGCCATAAACTGAGCCTCAATAAATTTAAGAAAATTGAAATTATATCAAGCACTCTCTCAGACCACAGTGGAATAAAACTGGAAATCAACTCCAAAAGGAACCTTCAAAACCATGCAAATACATAAATTAAATAACCTGCTCCTGAATGAGAATTGGGTCAAAAACAAAATCAGGATGAGAATTTAAAAATTTTTCAAACTGAACAACAATAATGACACAACCTATCAAAACTTCTGGTATACAGCAAAGGCAGTACTAAGAGGAAAGTTCATAGCCCTAAATGCCTACGTCAAAAAGACTGAAAGAGCACAAACTGGCCCTCTAAGGTCACACCTCAAGGACCTAGAGAAACAAGAAAAAATCAAACCCAAACCCAGCAGAGGAAAGGAAATAACTAAGATCAGAGCAGAACTAAATGAAATTGAAACCAAAAAAATACAAAAGATAAATGAAACGAAAAGCTGATTATTTAAAAAGATAAAATTGATAGACCATTGGCAAGGTTAGCCAAGAAAAGAAGAGAAGAAATCCAAATAACCTCACTAATAAATGAAAAAGGAGATATTACAACTGACACTACTGAAATACAAAAGATCATTCAAGGCTACTATGAACTCCTTTATGCAAGTAAACTAGAAAACCTTGAAGAGATGGATAAACTCCTGAGAAAATACAACCCTCCTAGCTTAAATCAGGAAGAATAAAATACCCTGAACAGACCAATAACAAGCAGTAAGATTGAAATGGTAATTTAAAAATTACCAGCAAAAAGAAGTCCAGGACCAGACAGATTCACAGCATAATTCTACCAGACATTCAAAGAAGAATTTGTTCCAATCCTTTTGACACTATTCCACAAGATAGAGAAAGAAGGAACCTTCCCTAATTCATCCTATGAAGCCAGCATCACCCTAATACCAAAATCAGGAAAGGACATAACCAAAATAGAAAACTACAGACTGATATCCTTGATGAACACAGATGCTAAAATCCTTAACAAAATACTAGCTAACTGAATCTAACAACATACCAAAAAGATAATCCACCATGATCAAGTGGGTTTCATACCAGGGATTACAGGGATGGTTTAACATACTGAAGTCAATAAATGTGATACACAACATAAACAGAATTAAAAACAAAAATCACATGATCATCTCAATAGATGGAGAAAAAGCATTCGACAAAACCCAGTATCGCTTTATGATTAAATCTCTCAGCAAAATCAACATACAAGGGACATAGCTTAATGTAATAAAACCCATCTATGATAAACCCACAGCCCACATCATACCAAATGGGGAAAAGTTGAAAGCATTCCCTTTGAGAACTGGAACAAGATAAGGATGCCGACTCTCACCACTCCTCTAGTACTGGAGGTCCTAGCCAGTGCAATCACACAAGAGAAACAAATAAAAGGCATCCAAATCGGTAAAGAGGAAGTCAAACTGTCACTGTTTGCTTATGATATGATCGTTTACCTTGAAAACTCTAAGTACTCCTCCAGAAAGCTCCTGGAACTGATACAGTTCTACACTGCTGGTGGGAATGTACACTACTATAGCTGCTGTGGAGTTAAAACATACTGCTTAATCACTTAACCACAAAAGAAGACAGTAAGAGAGAAAAAAGGAAGAAAAGATCTACAAAATAACCAGGAAACAAGTTACAAAATGACAGTAGCAAACCCTTACCTATCAATAATAACCTGGTTATTGTAAGAATTAAAGAAAGAGGAAAGAAACATAAAAGGCGGCTTGCCAGTTAAGACAGGTTTATTTTAGAGAAAACAAGCCTGATTGGGGCATTTGGCTGAGTTAGGTTAGAGGCACACTTTTTTTTACAGACTAAGAGTTTTTAAGGATTTGGGGTGGGAGAGTTTATTAGAAACTTGGACTGCTTTTGTTTTTTGTTGTTGTTGTTGTTGTTGTTGTGCTTATTTGGGAGGGAGAGTTGTGTGTTTGTTTTTATACATTTTTCTGCAGCTGCAGGCATACCCCCTAGTCTGCTTTTAGCTTTCCTATTTTAGTGCACCTGAAGGGAAAGGAATGTGCTTATTAAGGCCCACTGTCTTACTGGGGCCCATTGCATGAGGGTGAAGTTTGGCAGTTACTCAAGAGACTTTCCCCTGCCCTCTGTCTGTGCCTGAGCTGTTTTATCTGTGTTTTACTGTCTGCTTTTTCTGGCTGCCTGTGGTTAGAAAAGAAGTGATTATTTTGAAATGCATGAGGCTAGAAAGGGAGCTGGAACTTAAAGTCGTGGTGTTTGTCCAAGATGACAGTGCTCCTGCTCTGTCAGATATAAATGGATTACATTCACCAACTAAAAGGTACAGAGTGGCTAAATGAATTAAAAAAAAACAAGATCCAATTATATGCTGCCTAAAAGAAACTCACTTCATCTATAATAACACAGACTAAAAGTGAACAAATAGAAAAATATATTTCATGCAAGTGGAGACAAAAAAGAGCAGAAATAATTATACTTACATCAGATTAAATAGACTTTAAGTCAAGAATGGTAGAAAAAAAAAGACAAAGAATGTCATTATATAATGATAAAGGGGCCAATACAGCAAGAGAATATATCAATTGTAAATATATATGCACTAAACACCAGGCACCCAAATGTGTAAGGCAAATATTAATAGATCTAAAGGGAGATATTAACTATATCTCCTACTATTACAATAACAGGAAACTTCAACATCCTACTTTCAACAATGAGCTGGTCATCCAGACAGAAAATAAAATATGAGAGTTAAGCTGCACTGTAGCACAAATGGACCTAACAAAAATTTATAGAACATTCCATCTAAAAGCTGCAGAATGCACATTTTCTTAACAGCAAATGGAACATTCTCCAGGAAAAACTTACCATAAGTTAGGTCATAAAACAAGTCTCAACAATTTTTTAAAAATAGAAATCATAAGCATATTTCCTCACTACAATGGAATAACCCAGAAATTAATAATAAGAGATGTTGGAATTTATTAATTCATGGAAATTAAACAACATACTTCTCAAAAACAAATGCACCAATAGTGAAATTAAAGAAAAATAAAAAAATTCCTTGAGACAAATGAAAATGGAAACATGACATACCAAACCTATGGGATACAACAAAAGCAGTTCTAAGAAGTAAGTTTATAGCAAAAATGCCTACATCAAAAAAGTAGAATGATCATAACAAGGAAACAATACCTGAAGGAACTAGAAAAGTAAGAACAAACCAAACCCCAAATTAGTAGAAGGAAAGCAACAACAAAGCAGAAATACACAAAATAAAGATTTTAAAAAATCAATGCAAAGGGTCAAGAAAACAGAGTTGGGTTTTTAAAAAGATAAAATAGACAAACCTTTAGCTAGACTAATGAAGACAAAAGAGAGAAGACTCTCCCACCAAAGAAGAGCCCAGGACCTGATGACCTCATAGGTGAACCCTACTAAACATTTTAAAAATAACTAATATCAATTATTCTCAAACTCTTCCAAAAAACTGAAGAGAAGGGAATACTGCCAAACTCATTTTATGAGTCCCACATTACCTTGATTCCAAAACCAGATGAAAACACATCAACAAAAAAAGGAAATAACAGGCCAATATCCCTGATGAACATAGGTGCAAAAATCCCCAACAAAATACTACCACACTGAATTTAATAACACATTTACAAAATCATTCATCATAATCAAGTGGGATTCATTCCAGGTATGTAATGGTAGTTCAATATATGCAAATCAATAAATATGTACATCTCATTAACAGACTCAAAGACAAAAACATATGATCATATCAATAGATGCTGAAAAAGCATTTGGTAAAATTCAACATCCCTTCATAATAAAAAACACAAAACAAGTTGGGTATAGAAGAAACTTACTTCAACACAATAAAGGCCATATATGACACACAGTTAACATAATACTGAATGGAGAAAGATTGAAAGCTTTTTCTGTAAAATCTGGAACAAGACAAACAGGGTCTACTTTTACCACTTTTATTAAATGTAGTACTGAACTTTCTAGCCAGAGTAATTAGGCAAGAGAAAGAAATAAAGGTCATTCAAATAATTGGAAAGAAAGAAATTAAGTTGTTGCTGTTTTCAAATAACATGGTCATATATGTAGACCCTAAAGTCTCCACCAAAAAACTTTTAGAAGTAATAAATGAATTTAGCGAAGTTGCAAGATACCAAAATAACACACAAAATCAGTAGTGTTTCCATTGATATATTCCAGTAGCAAACTACCTGAAAAAGCAATAAAGAAAGCAATTCCATTTACAGAATCTACCAAAAAAATACATGGGCATAAACTTAACCAAGGAGATGAAAGATCTCTGCAATAAAAACTATAAAACACTGTAAAAGAAATTGAAGAAGACATAAATAAAAAGATATCCTGTATTCACAAGTTGGCTTTTGTTAAAATGGCCATATCGCCCCAAATGATCAACAGATTCAATGACATCTATCAAAATACCAATGACATTCTCCAAAGAAATAGAAAAAACAATCTTAAAATATATATGGAAATACAAAAGACCCTGGATAGCCCAATTCATCTTGAGCAAAAAGAACAAAGCTAAAAGCATCATACTACCTAACTTCAAAATATACTACAAAGCTATACAAACCTAAACAGCATGGTACTCACGTAAGAACAGAACCAAAGACCAATACAATAGAATACAGAATGCAGAAATAAATCTGTGCATTTACAGTAACTGATTTTCAACAAAGACCTCAAAACAGACATTGGAGAAAGGACAATCTCTTCAATAAATGATGCTGAGAAAACTGGATATCTACATACAGAGGAGTGAAAATAGATTTCTATCTCCCATCATATACACAGTTCAACTTTAAATCGGTCGAAGACTTGAAAGTAAGACCCCAAACTATGAAACTAGTGGAAAAAAAACACTGGGGAAATGACTCATGAAATTGGAACAGGCAAGGATTTTTTGAAAAAGACCTCAAAAGCACAAGCAACAAAAGCAAAAATTGACAAATAGGATTACATCAAATCAAAAAGCTTCTGCAAAGCAAAGAAAACAATCAATAGAGTGAAGAAACAACCTACAGAATGGGAGACATTATTTCCAAATTATGCATCTGACAAGAAGTTAATACCTAGACTATATAAGGAACTCAAAAAACTCAATAACAAAAAAACACAAATAATCCAACTTAAAAATGGGCAAAAACTTGAACAGACATTCCTCAAAAGAAGACATTCAAATGGCCAACAGATATATGAAAAAATGCTCATCATTACTAATTATCAGGGGAATGCAAATCAAAACTACAATGAGATATCACCTTATCCCAGTTTAAATGGCTATTACCAAACACAAAAATAACAAATGCTGGTAGGTAAGTGGAGAAAAGGGAATTCTTATGTACCACTGGTGGTGATGTAAATTAGTACAGTCCTTATGGAAAATAGTATGGAGTTTCCTCAGAAAATTAAATATATAGCTATCATATGATCCAGCAATCCCAATACTGGGTATATACCCAAAAAAGTCATAGAAAAAAATTAAAAGGAGCAAATAAAAATAAAGCTATGATAATTAAGACAATGTGAGATTAATAAAAACCAGTGAATCATAATAAATCAACAGGACACAATACAGTATGCAACTAGGGCCATACATTTATAATCAGTTGATTTTCAAAAATGGTGCACAAACAATTCAATGAAACATGATAGCCTTTTTAATAAAGGTTTCTGAAACAACTGGATATCCAGATGCAAAAAAGTGAACTTTGACTCATATCCCATGCCACACAAAAATGAATCAAAATGGACTACAGACCTAAATGCAAAATCTAAAACTACAATGTTTTTAGAAAGTGACATAGATGAAAATTGTTGCCTTCTTGCATTAGGGAAATATTGCTTAAAAATAACACCAAAAACTCAATTCATAAAAGAAAATTGATAAATTGGACGTCATCATAAAGTAAAACATTTGCTCTTCAAAAGACATTATTACAAAAATAAAGAGGCAATTCACAGACTGATAGAAAATATTTATAAAACATATCTATCAAATGGTTTATATCTTAAAAATGTAAGAAATTCCAACAACTCAATAACAAGAAGACAGATGCCCTAAATTTTAAAAAAAAGCGAAAGTTTTCAGCAGGCACTTCACACAAAAAGATAAATAGATGGCAAATAAGCACATTAAAAGATACACAACATAATTAACCCTGGGAAAATTCAAATTAAAAGCATAACAAGATAATATCACGTACCCACCAGAATGCCTAAAGTTAAAGATAAGTCATGCCAAATATTGGTAAAGATAGTAAACAGCTCTTACATACTGCTGGTGGAAATATAACATTGCATAACCCCTGTGGAAAACAATATGGCAGTGTCTTAAAAAGTTAATCATGTACATATAATACCACATGGCCCAGCTATTCTTCTAGGTACTTATCCAAGAAAAATGAAAGCATATGACCACACAATTACTTCTAAATAAAAGCATATAGAAAAATTACTTGTAATAGCCAAAGACTGGAAATAATGAAAACGTCCATCAACAGATTAGTGAATAAATAAATTGTGGCATATCCACACAGTGGTGTACCACTCAGCAATGAAAAGGAACAAAATATTGATAACTATTGTGTCTGGAATTGGTTCCTTCCGGTAGGTTCTTGGTCTCGTTGACTTCAAGAGTGAAGCCACAGACCCTTGCAGTGAGTGTTACAGTTCTTAAAGATGGTGTTTCCGGAGTTTGTTCCTTCAGATGTTCAGATGCATCTGGAGTTTCTTCCTTCCGGTGGGTTCGTGGTCTTGCTTGACTTCAGAAGTGAAGCTGCAGACCTTCGTTGTGAGTGTTATAGCTCATAAAGGAAGTGCGGACCCAAAGAGTGAGCAGCAGCAAGATTTATTGTGAAGAGCCAAAGGACAAAGCCTCCACAACATGGAAGTGGACCTGAGCGGGTTGCCCCTGTTGGTTGGGTGGCCAGCTTTTATTCCCTTATTTGGCCCTGCCCACGTCCTGCTGATTGGTCCATTTTACAGAGCGCTGATTGGCCCATTTTACAGAGTGCTGATTGGTCCGTCTTTACAGAGTGCTGATTGGTGCGTTTACAAACCTTTAGCTAGACACAGAGCACTGATTGGTGCATTTACAAACTTTAGCTAGACACAGAGCGCTGATTGGTGCGTTTTTACAGAGTGCTGATTGGTGCGTTTAGAAACCTTTAGCTAGACACAGAGCACTGATCGGTGCATTTACAAACCTTTAGCTAGACAGAAAAGTTTTCCTAGTCCCTACCTGACCTAGAAGCCGAGCCAGCTTCACCTCTCACTATTAAATATGAGTGAATCCCAAAATTATTCTGAGTGTAAGAAGCCAGACAAAAGGAGTACACAGGGTATGATTCAATTCATAAGAATTCTACAGAATGAAAATTTGTCTATAGGAACAGAAAGCAGACCAGTGGCTGCCTGAGGATAGGTTGGGAGAAGGGAATGATGAAGGACGTAGTGCAATTTCAACCTTCACACTTTGCAACTGCTTTGGAAAGGGGTTGGTGGTTTCCTATAAAGTTAAATATACACTTCCTATAGGATCTGGCAATTATGTGATTAAAAGATAAATAAAATTATATGTTCATAAAAAGCCTTGTACACCAATATTTTATAGCAGCATTTCTCATAATAACCCAAAACGGGAAACAACCAAATGTCTTGCAAAAGGTAAAGCCGTGAAAAAGTGATATATTTATGCAACGGATACTTGATAACAATGAAAAAGAGCAAGTTAGTGATACACACAATAATATGGATGAAACTCAAAAGCATTATGCTGAACAAAAAAGGTAAGATAAAAGGAAAGCAGGAGCCCTTTACTTGAATTTCTAAAATAGGCAAAACTATAGCGATAGATACCATATCAGCAACTGCTTGGATTATGCAGTCAGAGGCGATTTACTGCAAATGGCTCTTGAGGAAACTCTCTGACGTGAGAGAAACATTCTCTGTCTTTATTGGGAATGATGCTTACATGGGTCTATAAACTGGCCAAAATTCATAGAACTATACACCTAAAATATGTTCTTTTTATTGTATGTAAATTATGCTTCAATGCTGTTGATTTTAAAATGGATAGAGTATGGAGAATTGGAAACAAAAGTGAAAGAGAACAAGTCCCCGAGGCCTTAGGATTTGTGTTTCCCCAGTCACTTTATAAGAAACAGCAGGTGGCTCTTGCCAAATTGAGTTTATTTTTAGGCAAAGAGTTCATTGGTATACCCTAGGGGATTATTTTCTAGCACTGAGTATTTCCTTTTGCATTTTGTTCTCTGCAAATAAAACAAAGTAGTTGGAATGGAGCTTGGCTAAATAACAATTGAAAGTGTTTTGTTCTTCCTGGGATACATAGTAGCATATCCAAAGTTTTGCTTACATGGTTTCACTCCTGCAGTTTCCATTACCAGTGGTCAACTGCAATCTGAAAATATTAGGATATTTTGAGAGGAGGTCAGAGGAGAAAGAGAAAGAGAGAGCACATTTATATAGCTTATATTATGGTATTTTATTATAATTGTTTTATTTTATTATTAGTTATTGCTGGTGTTAATATCTTACTCTGCCTAATTTATAAATTAAAGTTTTTTTTTCTTTTTTTTTTTTAGAGACAACATCTCACTATGTTGCCCAGGATGGCCTTAAACTCCTGGGCTCATGTGATCCTCCCATCTGCCCCCTGAGTAGCTGGGACTACAGGTGCACGCCCCCACATCCAACTTATAAATTAAACCATAGGCATGTATGTAAAGGAAAAAAAGTAGTGTACACAGGGTTCAGTACCATCTTTAGTTTCAGGCATCCACTGGGGGTCTGGGAACATACCCCGATGGATCAGGGGTGACTACTGCATCTGGAAATCAAAGTTTAATAGCATTTTCTCTAATTGTGATGGTTAGTACTTTACAGATGGCCTCTGGAATTATGAACATGAAAGGAAGAGCGATAAGCTGGGTATCAGAAGACCTGAGTCGTTCACACAGTGCCGATAAGCATCTTTGTGACCTCAGGAATGCTGCCTCCTGACACTCAGCCTTAATCTCTTCATCTGGAGAGAAAGGGTGAGTGAGCCTCCGTTGGACTAAGCAGTTAAGAAAGATTCAAACGTGATCGTGTCTGTGAATTCATTTTTGAAGTAAAACAGTGAAAAATAATATCAAATATTAATTTCATTAATCACTTAACTTTAGAGAAACAAAGGATGTACTTTAGCCAGAATTATGCAGGATGGGGCGGGAGGGAGAGCACCCGCATTTCATGGTGGCCATCTTAAGTCACCTGAAATTGTAATATGGAATGGGTGAAGCAAAGAACGTAGAATCAGAAAATCTTGGTTTGTACTCCCAACAATTTAATATAGAAAAATATAAACTGTTTAATAAGGGGCAAATTATTTAACCCTTTTGAACCTATGTTTTTCTAGCTATATAGCTTTAATGATTATGTGGAGTTTTACTAGAATACATTGAAATAACTTCTGTGAAAACATATAATGTAGTGCCTGATCAGTAGCTTATTTTTAAATTAAATTTTGGTTATATGTAATAAAAATAATAAATAATAAAAATTTAATAAAATTTAACAACAAAAAAATAATAAAAATGTTCTCTAAAGTGTAATGATTAGCCCTTTGAAAATAGTCCATGTAATCATGGAAGGCAAAGTAATGCAACAGACGGTGTTCTGGTAACAACAGCAATGAGGATAATGAAGATCATAATTATTATTATAAACATTTATTGAGAAGTTACTGTATGCCAGACTCTGTACTAATTGTTTTTCCCATACATCTCATTCAATCTTTTTATTAACCTGAAAGATAGGTGCTAAATACAATTTATCCTCATCTTACAGATAAAAGCCAAAGGTCAGAGATGTTAAGTCTCTTGCCTAGAGTTGCACAGCTAGTGGTGCTAAGATGGGAATGACTGCTCAGCTTGTTCCAGGCACCAGTCTAAACATACCAACTGTGCCATTGAAAAGATTTCACTATTGCTGAAATGTGCACTATATGCAGTTCAATGACAGTAAAATCATAGTGTGAGAGATCCCACAGTACAGAGGTCCTGCTGTCTATCTCTCAGAGTGAAATTGTTATTGAGGCCTTCAGGCTTTTGTTATTACAAAACACTTGTGCATCTCCAGGCATACCTGCAACTAGATGCTCATTTGGTAAGATGCAATCAGAAGATTCCAGAGCAGGTGGCTTTTACCCCCCGTTGATAAGCAAACATATCCATTGTACAGATGCGCCTGCTGTTTGCAAGGATTCCGACACCAAATCCTTTTTTAAAAAGAAAGAACATTTTGCAAGGTAGGAAATTCTTAAGCCCTCATTTAGAGGTCTCACAAATTCACATTTTTCTAAATATGCTTTCGTATGTGTGGAAGAAAGAAGGGCACAGGATGGGGAACATAAAAGATGGCCACAGGTGGACTGTTTCTATCTTTTTTTTATATATCAGTTTTCTATTTGGATGGCCAAATGGAAAATTGGTGTAAAAATAAAGGTAAAAATGGTTATTAAGCACTTGCTCTATGTCTAGCATCCTTTTAGATAGTTTTCACTTGAGCACTTTCATTTGAGCCTCAAAACAACCACACTACATTGCATATGGTATTATAGGATTGTCTAGGTTATGCAGCAGTTAATCAGTGAACTCTGAAATTTCAGTGGCTTCCCACAACAGTTTGTGTCTCATACTAAGTGCCCAATTTGTATCATTGAGGAGTTCTGCTCCACATAGCCATTCAGGGACTCAGGTTGATGGATGCTCATCATGTGGTTGCCACAATTATTGTATTGAGAGAAACAAAAGCTGAAGACGCACAAAATGCCTTTTAAATGTTTCATCAGGAAGTGGCACATCACTTCTACTCACAGTGTATTGGGCTGAATTAGTTACATGGCTTTGCCTAACTGCAAGAAGGCTGGGAAAAGAGTGGTGAGTAGAAGAACATTGATATTTGGGAGTAGATGTTGCTAACACAAATGACTGTTACGATCTCCCATCTGACAGAGGAAGTAAATGGATCAATGAGGTTACTTGACTTAAGGCACACAGTTTTAAAGCAGCAAAATCGTATCACAAATATATGTCTTCTAAAATTTGATTTCTGAATTACTACACTGTCAAATTCAAATGTCCAGCTTTTACAAAAACAAAATCACAAAACATATACAGAGCAGGCAAGTATGACCTATTTAAAGGAAAAAATGAAATCAAAAGAAACTGTCTCTGAAAAACACCTGATGGCAGATCTACCAGACAAAGCCTTTAAAACCACTATCTTAACAATGGTCAATGAACTAAAAATAAATGTGGAGAAAGTTACGAAAATGATGTGTAAACAAAATGAAAACATCAATAAAGAAACAGAAAACCTAAAAAGAAACAAAAAATAAATTCTGGAGCTAAAAAGTACAATAACTAGATTGAAAAATTTACCGGTGGAATGTAAAGGCATATTTGAGCAGGTGGAAGGAAAAACAGCAAACATGACGATTGGCAACAGGAATTACCAAGCCTGAGGAACAGAAAGAAAAAAAGATTGAGGTAGAGTGAACAGAGTCTAAGAGACCTATGGTATATAATCAAACAGACCAACATACACATTATGGCAGTCTCAGAATGAGAAGAGAGGGAAAAATAGGTAGAAAGAATATTTGAAGTAATAATGACTGAAAATTTCCCAAATTTGAGAAAAAACATTAGTATAACCATCCAAAAAGCTCAATGAACTTCCAGTAAGATAAACTCAAAAAGACCAGACTAAGGCACATTATAATCAAACTCTCAAAAGACAAAGAATAAAATAAATCCTAAAAGCAGCAAGAGAGAAGTGACTCATCTCAGACAAAGGATTCTCAATAAGATCTTCAGCAGATTTCTCATCAGAAACTTTGGAGGACAGAAGGCAGTGGACTAATATATTCAAAGTGCTAAGAAAGAAAAAAACACACAAGTGTCAGTCAAGTATCTTTATATCTGGCAAAATTTTCCTTCCAATGTAAGAGAGAAATTAAGACATACCCAGAGAAACAAAAACTGAGGGAGTTTGTTATCATGAGACCTACTCTGCAAGAAATGCTCCATGGAGTCTTGCAAGGTTAAAGAGAAGTAGACTAGGCAGTAAATTGAAGCCACATGAAGAAACAAAGATCAAAAAAACAAAGAATGGCATGAACAACTATAAAAGCTTCTATTGTTGTAACAATAGTTTATAACCCTACTTTTTGTTTCTACATGGTTAAAGAGACTAATACATTTTAGCATTATTATTCTAAAAGCTACTATTATTGTAACTTTTTAACTCTACGTTTTTTCTACATAATTTAGTGTAATACTTCATTGAAAGAAATTACCAATTTATGTTTTGAGGTATAAAATATATAAAAAGGTAACCAAAATAGGTGGGGATGAAGCTGTTTACAAAGCAGAGTTTTTGTGTTATTGAAATTAAGCTGGTATAAATTCAAATTAAAGTGTTATAAATCTAGGATATCAAATGAAATCCTCACAATAACAACAAAGAAAATAGCTATAAAATATATGCAAAAGAAATGAGACAGTTATTTCAGCATTTCACTACAAAAAATCAACTAAACACAGCAGGAGGTAGTAACACAGAAAATGAGGAACAAAAAAGCTATGACATATAGGGAACAAACAGCAAAATGACAGAAATAAATCCCTCCTTATCAGTAATTACTCAAGTGTAAATGAATTAAACTCTCCAATCAAAAGACAGAGATTGGCAAAATGGGTTTTAAAAATACGGTCCAACTATATGTTGTTTAAAACAGATTCACTTTAGATTCAAAGACATACATAGATTGAAAGGGAGTGAATACAAAAAGATATTTTATTCAAATAATAATCAAAAGAGAACATGGGTGTCCATACTAATATCAGACAAATAGACTTTGTCACAAAGCTTACAAGAGACAAAAAATTATGTATTAGTAAAAGTTTCAATACAGCAAGAAGCTATAACAAAGATAAACCTTTAGGTACCTAGTAATACATCTATAACATTTCCGCAACAAACATAACACATCTGCATACAACATAAGAAATCTAAAACAAACATCTATAATATTTGCACATCTAATATTTGTGAATTCTTTTTGATAACCATCAAAATGTATGAAGCAAAAACTGACACAATTGAACAAAGAAATAGACATTTCTACAGTAATAATTGGAGACTTTAGTACTCCACTCAGATACAACCAGACAAAAGATAATTATGTAGGGGAATTGAGGACTTAAACAACACAATAATCCAACTAGATCTAACAAGTATTTACAGAACACTCCACCCAACAACAGCATGCATATTCTTCTCAAGTGTACATGGGATGTTTTCTAGACTAGACCATATACTAGGTCACATGTTAAGTCTCAATAGATTTTAAAAGATAGATATCAACCAAAGTCTCTTTCTCAACTACAATAGGATAAAGTTAGAAATCAATAACGTAAGGAAAACTGTAAGATTTATAAAATTGTAGAAATTAAACTACACCTTCTCAAATGATCAGTGAATGAAAGAAGAAATCAGAGAGGAAATTAGAAAATACTTAAAGATGAATGAAAATGAAAGTATAACATACCCAAACTTATGGAACACAGCAAAAGCAGTGCTAGAGGAAAATTTATAGTCATGAATGCTTACAGTAAACAAACAAGAAAGATCTCAAAGCAACAACCTAACTTTACAATTTAAATAATCATAATAAGAACACACTGATCACAAAGCTAGCAGAGGAAGGAAATAATAAAGATGAGAGATCAGCAAAATAGAGAACTGAAAAACAACAGAAAGCATCAATGAAACCGAAAGCTAGTTCTTTGAAAAGATCAATAAAATTGACAAAGCTAGCTAGACTAAGAAAAAGAGAAAAGACTCAAATTTCTAAAATTAGAAATGAAAGTGGGAACATACTCCTGATTCTCTAGAAATAAAAGTGATTATGAGAGGATTGTGAACAATTGTAAGCTAACAAATTGAATGGCATAGATGAAATGAACAAATTCCTACAAACACAAAACCTACCAAGACTAAATCTGAATAGACCTATAATTAGTAAGGAGATTGAATAAGCAATTTTTTAAAATTCTAACAAACAAAAGCCCAGGACATAATGGCTTCATTGGTGGCATCTACCAAACATTTAAAGAAAAACTAATAGCAATTCTACTCAAAGTTTTCCAAAACATTGAAGAGGAGGGAACACTTTCTAATAAATTCTATGAGCTCAGTATTACCTTTATATCAAAGCCAGGCAAATAAGTTATAGAAAAAGAAAACTACAAACCAATATCCCTCATGAAAATTGATGCAAAAATCCTCAAGTAAATACCTGCAAACTGAATTCAGCAGCACGTTAAGAGGATTATGTGCCATGATCTACTGGGATTTATTCCTAAAATGCAATGACGGTTCAAAATACGAAAATCAACTAATGAAGGAAGTTTGAAAAAATCCACATGATCATAGCAATTGAGGCAAGAAAAAAAGCATGTGCAAAATTTAACATTCTTTTTTAATAAAAAGTCATAACAAACTAGAAATAGAAAAAAAAAGTGAATTCAACGTAATAAAAGCCACATATGAAAAATCCACAGTGAACATTTTACTGCCTAGTGAAAGACTGAAAGCTTTTCCTCTGAGATCAGGAACATGAAAAAGAGGCCTGCTTTCACTACTTCTATTAAACATTATGTTTCTAGCCAGATACTAAGGCAAGAAAAAAATAAAAGGCATCTAAGATGCCTTTTATTAGAAAGAAGTAAAATTATTTCTGTTTATGGCTGATATAATCATATATTTAGAAAATTCTAAAGAATTCATACCAAAAACCTCTTAAAGCTAATAAATGAATTCACAGTAGCAGGATACAAAGTCAACACAGAAAAACCAGTTACATTTGTATACACTAACAATGAACAATCTAAAAATAAAGTTATTAAAATGATTTCATTTACACTAGCATCACAAGAATAAAATACTTACAAATTAACTTAACCAAGGAGGTTAAAAACATATACAATGAAAAATATACAACATTGTGGAAATAATTTTTTTTAACTTTTATTTTAGGTTTGCAGGTACAAGCGAAGATTTCTTACATAGGTAAACTCACAGCACAGGGGTTTGCTGTACAGATTATTTCATCACCCAGGAATTAAGCCCAGTACCCAATAGTTATCTTTTCTGTTCCTCTCCCTCCTCCCATCCTTCACCCTCAAGTAGACCTGTGTCTGTTGTTTTCTTCTTTGTGTTCATAAGTTCTCAGAAATAAATTTTACAAGACGGAAATAAGTAGAAACACATCCCATGTTCATGGATTGGAAGACAAATATTCTTAAGGTATCAATATTACCCAAATCAATCTACAGATTCAGTGTAATCCCTCATCAAAATCCCAGTGATGTTTTTTGTAGAAATAGAAAAACCCATCCTAAAGTGTATATGGAATCTCAAGGACCCCAAATAACCACAATAATATTGAAAATAAAGGACAAAGTTGGAGGACTCACATTTTCTGATTTCAAAACTTACTACAATGCTACAGTAATTAAAACAATGGGATACTGGCATACAGATAGACATATAGACCAAAGGAATATAATAGAGGTTCAGAAATAATCTCTCACATATTTGGCAAATAAGTTTTGACAAGGATGCCAAGATCATTCAAAGGAAAAAAACAGTCTCTTCAACAAATGTGCTTAAAAACATGAATATCCACATGAAAAAGAATGAAATTGTACTCTTACCTAACACCATATGCAAAAATCAACTTAATATGAATTAAAGTTCTAAATGTAAAATTTTAAAGTATAAAGCTCTTAGAAAAAAATGTAGGGCTAAAGCTTGATGACATTGGATTTAGCAATGATTTCTTGGATATGACACCAAAAGTCTGGACGATGACAATGATAAAAATATATAAGTTAGACTTTATTAAAATGTTAATGTATTTGTGCCTCGAAATATGATATCAACAGAGTAAAAAGGTAACCAACCAATTGGAAGAATATATTTTCAAGTTATATATCTGACAAGGTATTAATATCCAGAATATATAGAGAACTCCTAAAACTCAACCAAAAACCAAACTAATTGATTAAAAAATGGGCAAAGAACTTGAGTAGACATTTCTCCAAAGAAAGTATACAAATAGCTATTTTCTTAAAAAACACAGAAAATAACAAGTGTTAGTAAGAATAAGAAATTAATTGGAACCCTTGTGTGCTGTTGCTTGGAATATAAAGTGATTCAGCTACTGTGGAAAACAGTGTTGTAATTTCTCAAAGCAAAAATAGAATTAGCATGTTATCCAGCAATTCCACCTTGGGATATACACCCAATGAATTGAAGGCAAGGTCTCAAACAGGTATTTGTACACCCATGTTCAGAGCAGCATTATTCACAATAGCTAAGATGTGGAAGCAACACAAATGTTCTTTGACAGAGGAATGGATAAGCAAACTGTGGAATAGGCATACAATGGAATATTATTCAGGTGTTATATAAGAAGGAAATTCTGGCACATGCTGCAACATGGAGGAACCTTAAGGACATTATGCTAAATTAAATAAGCCAGATATAAAGGGCCAAATACTGTATGAATCCAATTACATGAGATACTTAAAGTTGACAAAATCATAGAGACAGAAAGTAGAATGGTGGTTGCCAGGGGCTTGGTATAGGGTAAGTGGAAATTTATTATTTAATACATAACATTTTGGTTTTACAGAATGAAAAATATGAAAATGAGTGGCAGTGATAGCTGCACAACATTATGAATGTCTTTCATACCATTGTGTGCTTAAAAATGGTTAAAGTGGCAAATTTTATGTTATGTGTATTTTACCATAATTTTAAAACTTGGGAAAACATCTATCTTCTGAGCTTCAAACAGTGATCATTTAAATTCTCTGCAGTGCCTCCATGGAATACCAAATCAAGAATCCTTCTATATTCTGTGGACAGACCTTTGGATACCATTTAGTCAAGCAGTATGAAGGAAAAGTTGCATATCAGTTAAGGTTTAGTCAGAAAAGTAGAAAACTAGAATAATTCAGAAATTTGGAAAAGTAGAACCAGTAAGAGTGTGTGTGTGTGTGTGTGTGTGTGTAAGAGATTTCTTAGATAACTGACATTCAGTTGTGGAATTCGGTTAAGCAGTCTCTGTAAGCTTCTGTGTCCATGTCTGATACTAGATCCTAAAGTCCTTAGAGCAAGCAGTTAGGAATGGAAGATCATGAACATGCTGGAACCCAAAAACATTAGCCAAAGCCCCACAAAGATGAATTGGAAACCACATCTATTCTTGTTCACTATGACCTTGGCAATAAGGGTATCCTGAAGAAGCCAGGGGCCCTCATCATGGAGCTAAGCACATAGTTCTAGTCTTGGAGTCAGAGAAGTTAAAGAGGAAGGTAAAGCACTTAAAGGCCAATATGCTACTTAACGCCAAGAAGGTGAATCAGCAGATCAGCAACAAAATGTGTGAGCTACAAAATTGCTGCTGCCTTTCTTCTGCCGTCCAGATCCCGCAAATCTTCTTTCTGCCCTACTCTAATACAAAAACATACAATAAAGTGAATTCTGGGGAGGATAGTTCACCCTAGCCAAGTTGACACATTACACAGCCAAAACGCACGCTTTGTCAACTTATCTCCCATACACATCTACTTAAACCATACGTAATCTCCAGCTCATAACAATCACAGAGTCATACCTCTGATTCAAGTATCTTGTATATAACAAAAACCATATTAACCCTTTCCCCAAAAGAGGATACAAAGTCCCTTTTTTTGTCCTTGAATGGTGTTTACTCTTCTCCTACCGAATTCACATTCCTCTTTTGATATCCTCTAATACAAACACTGAGATATAAAGTTAACTTTAATTAATGCATTTTACTTTAAAAGATAAAGGCAAAAGAGAGGAATTAAACAAAAATATTTGATGAATATATAAAGTCGTGATGTAACTTGGAAAGCTTTGTGACTCCCCATACATACCAGAAGTGTCTGGATTGACAGCCATGTGTAATTCCCTGCCCAATTGCATGTCTCTGTCTGTTGACACACCTAACACTTGCCTTGGTCATGACAAGTGTGAAAATGTAATGGAGCCTACAACAGGGATTCATCAGTTCACCAAGCTGCAGAGGACTGGGAATTTCCCACATCAAAACCAAGGTCAGGACTATATCTACTTCACAAGGCTGCCCATTTCAATGTTTTGTTTGGTTTTTGTTGTTGTTTTTTGTTCTTTGTAGAGATGGGGTCTTGTTATGTTGCCCAGGCTACTCTCAAACTCCTAGGCTCAAATAATCCTGCTGCCCCAGCCTCCCAAAGTGCTGGAATCACAGGCGTGAGCCTCCACACCCAGTCCATTCCAATGTTTTGATAATTAGTTGCTTCTGAATGTTATTGATCATAACAATCATAGAAACCATTTATTAAGTGCCTTTGTCAGAGGCATTTGAGCCAGAGCAACTGTATCTTGAATAGAAGCTGGGTAAAATAAGGTTGAGACCTACTGGGCTGCATTCCCAGACGATTAAGGCATTCTATGTCACAGGATGAGATAGGAGGTCAACACAAGACCCAGGTCATAAAGACCTTGCTGATAAAAACAGGTTCCAGTAAGGAAGCTGGCTAAAACCCACCAAAACCAAGATGGCCATGAGAGTGACCTCTAGTTGTCCTCCCTGCTACACTCCCATCAGCACCATGACAGTTTACAAATGCCATGGCAACATCAGAAAGTTACCCTATATGGTCTAAAAGGGGAGGGGGGCATGAATAGTCCACCCCTTGTTTAGCGTATCGTCAAGAAATAACCATAAAAATGGGCAACCAGCAGCCTTCGGGGCTGCACTAGGGAGTAGCCACTCTTTTGTTCCTTTACTTTCCTAATAAACTTGCTTTCGCTTTACTCTTTGGACTCACCCTGAATTCTTTCTTGCGCGCAATCCAAGAACCCTCTCTTGGGGTCTGGATCAGGGCCCCTTTCCTGTAACATCTTTGATATGATTTGGGTTATCTTCGCATGTATTGTTTATTCCCATTTTATGTATACTGAAACTGAGGCTCAGAGGAGTTACGTTACTAGGAATGCCCAGTTTACACATGGTTAAGGTGAGAGCTCAACCCAGATTAGTCTGATGTTAAAGCCTCTGTACTTAACCATCAAATTTTCCTTCCTTTCTAGAAACTTGCCCATGTTTTTTAAAATCAAGTCAAAGAACATTTCTTATTCAGGCTTTTTGAAGGCAAGTCCATTTTCTAGAAGCTTTCTATCCCCACTTCTGGTGAATATCAGGCTACCTTGTTTGCCCTCAGATCATTCATTCATTCAAATTACATTTACTTATCAAATATTTATAAAGTTTATACCATATGTCAAGCACTGTTCTAGGCATTAAGGATACAGCAGTGAAAAAGACAACAAGACCCCTGCTCTTAAACAGGATTAAGATGGAAAATATACAAGTAAATGAAGAAGCTAAACAAGAAAATTTGACAAGAAAGATTAGCTATAAAAGAAACAAATAGAATGATGTGACAGTTTATGTTTAGTTACTAATTTCAACATAATTCATGTTTTCATTTGATCTATACACCTTATAAAATGTTGTGTTACATTAGGCTATGGCTTGGTGCCTGAATTCTGAATGCTCTCCTAACAGACAACTTTTGTGTGTTTTACCAGGGAAGAATTGGAGCACTGATAAATTTTAATTAGTCAAATTCACTTGTGGTCTGATAAGTCTTAATGTCATTCAAGAGGGAGAATTTCCAAGCACATAGATTGTTGCTAACACCTCTTGCAGTGTCATGACATTGAGCAAGTTTAATAGTTCTTGAGCTATGCAAGCTTTAATTCCAGATTTCTTCAGTGAATATGTGATGCCATCTATTTGAGCGGACTTCACAGATTGAGGACCTCTACACAAGTCTTCATTAAAAATGGCTGAGATTATGCTTAAATGGATATTGTGGAGTAGTGCAAATTGAAGTTCATGTGAATGAAAGAAACATGTTCTTATCTTCAATCAAACATTTTTTATCCAGTGCTAGCCTTGGGCAATAGTTTTCACCAGGGCGATTTCATCCCCCAGGGTACATTTGATAAAGTCTAGAGACATTTTTGATTTTCACAACTTGCAGTGGGGGAGGGTGAGTACAGGGATCACCCAAGTGGGCTGAAGCCAGGAATGCTTCTTAACATCTAGCAATGCAGAGGACAGCTACCCACAACAAAGAATAATTAAAATTTCAATAGTTCTGAGGTTGAGACACACTGGGCTATGAATGTTTGACCTCTTTTGAGACCAAGAGTCTGGAAGACCATCTTGCACATAAAAATCTAAAATTCTACATAGAACTGAGAGGACTCAGCTCCATGTACACTGTCAGAAGAACAAGAAGCCATGAACCCATAAAAGGCATTGACTAATCCTTTAGCAGATGGAAAATGATCCCTCCCAAATCACCAACAGACCTCAGAAGCTGATTAAAATCTATAGCGAGGGAACCATTGCATCCTGGAGAAATCTATGGTAACTTGCTGAGGATGAAGCATTGCAAAATCCAGCCAGGAGCTACATGAAGCATGGAGCTGAATCTGCAGAATTTTAACAAGTGCATTTAACAAATGGTTTTCTACTCTTTCTCAACTTACTCCCTTCTCTTCCTCCTCTCCAAATTCAGAGGGCTGGGGATGCTGGGAGATAATCAAAGTGAAGGTAAGAGGGGGTAGAATAAAAGGAAAAGAAAAATCATGTTTGAATCTTGTTCTCTAAACCCTGGATGGGAGGAAGGTGAGGAAAAAGAAGGGTCAGGGTTGGGGGCCGTGGAAGGGAGGATCCTGAGCCTATGGCCCCTTTTCTTCCTCCAAACCCTTCTCTGTATCCATCTCTGGCTTTTCCTTGTGAGATTCACAGAATAAAATATCAGAGGAGAGGGAAATTAGAGATTTTCTTACCCAATATTTCCCCAAATATGAAGCAAACTACTTGTGGCACAGAGACGAATGTAGATGATTTGCAGATGCAGCATTAAGTGGTATTTGAGAGAACTATTTGATGGCAATTATCAAGAATTTTTGACCTTGTTTTTCCCTCTGCCTGAAATGCTCTTCCCCAGATCTTTATATATTCTGACTTCTTATCTTCCAGGTTTTAGCTCAAAAGCCTCCAAGAGATCTTTTCTGAGCACCTTAGCAAAAGCAGTGCAACACTTCCATACACATACACAACCCTCTGGATTTCATTACCTTAGTTTGCTTTCTTTGTAGCACTTCCCACTATCTGAAATCTTATTATTTATTTACTTATTTTGTTGCCCATCTTCCCTTCCCCTGCCCTCTAAGAATCAAGTACCACAAAGATAAGTACCATCTTTATCATGCTTAAAACTGCACAGGCTCAAAGGACTCACAGCTGAGTCTGGACCATAGTAGGGTCTCAGTATAAACCTGCTGAAATCAATTACCTTTTATCCTTCCAATTAAGTTTGGTGCACTCCTTACAGCTAAACAAATTCTCTCTTGAAGGGAGATGATGCCGCACACCTCCAAGATTGCCATGCTCAGTTTCTGCATTCACAAAGTGCGGGGACTGACAGGGGAGGTGAAAAGGGAAGAATAGGGAAAGAAAAATGCAGGAGCCATAAAGACAAGCAGAAGTCAGAGGCGTACGGAGTTCCAGACTTTAAGGAAACTCACCGCAGCCTGCCCCAGGTGACAGGGATTTTGTAGTTGCAGTGAAAGACCTTGAGTCAGTGGGAGTCCTGGCAAGACAGTGGCTCACCCACTGCCTTGAAAATCTGCCCAAGCCTGGAGGCATGGGTGTGTGGAATATTTGTTAACTGACATTCAGTGTCTCATTGCCTCACTCTGGGATCCTGAGACCTGCAATTTCCACCAACTGTGAGGAAGCCTTCCAGAGCCCAGAGGGGATTTTCCAGCAGAGGCAGCCCTCAGATGAAGACGAAAATCTTTCTTCTTTGGAAAGGGCTATTTACTGATTCAGAAGACAGGACTGAGGCATGAGAAGCACCGAGCTTATTCCATTCTCTCCCATACTACCCAGAGAAAACTATCAAGGGTTCTTGCAGAATGCCATAAGGAGTTAAGCACAGTCACCATCTTAAACACCTATTGTGGACCAGGTTGTGCATACATGCACATACATGCGACTACATGTACCTAAATAGATACACAGTAACACATGTGTGCAAACATATCTTTTTAATTATTCATAGTGTCTCTCCTCCATCTCATTCCAAAAGGGATTTGAGGTGTCTTATGCAAAAGTCACATACATTATGAGAAGTAAAATCAGAATAAGAGGAGGGCACAGTTCCGAGCAGCAGGAAAGTCTCTGGGCCAACCATGTGCCAATTCTCCAAGACGAGTGTGTCTTAGGAAAAACAAGTGTTTAAAGAAAGTGGCAGTAGGCAATGTGAGGTCTGTCATCAGACACAAGCAATTCTCCTGCCTCAGCCTCCCGAGTAGCTGGGACTACAGGTGCGCATCACCGTGCTCAGCTCAATTTTGTATTTTTAGTAGAGATGATGTTTCTCCATATTGGCCAGGCTGGTCTCGAACTCCTGACCTTGTGATCTGCCTGCCTCGGCCTTCCAAAGTACTGGGATTACAGGTGTAAGCCACCACGCCCAGCCAACTTTTTACTACGTTAAAGCATAATAAAACACTTATTAAAGTGCTATGCACGGGTTTCTCGACAAAGTCCCTGCTTATAAGGAAGCTGGCAAATCTTCTCAATTAGTCTACAGCTGTATGTTGGGATGCGCGTCCTCTGGAAAGAACTGAGGATAACTGTGGGTCAGGTACCCAGGCCTTTACCGTGCATCCCCTCAACAAACAACACTGTGGGATCACAGTGTCCACTGCACAGAAAGAAGACTGAGACTCAAATTGTGAGAAAGGTTTGCCTAGGCTCTCACAGCTAGTATGTTGTAGGACATGGACTTGAATTTAATGATTTTAAATCTCATGCTTCTACCTCCCTTCTCTTTTCTTGCAAGTCTGTCTGAACCAAAGGATCTGCCTTATATCGCAAATCAGGTCTAAAGTGGTGTTTGCTAAATCTTCATTCTCTGAAATGAGCCCAGCCCTCAGTCCTGGGAGTAGCTGAGTCCTCAGTAACTAGTTTTGGAAGCTGCAACAGCCTAATCTCTCACTCTTGACTTTTCCATAAAAATAGCTATAGTTCCTCCACAGCTGCGAAGCTCTCACTGGGTGGTCTTTCACTCCATTATATCACGCAATGAGCTTAATCGGGGCAACCATGGTTATCTCACGATGGAGCCTGAGTTTCAGGGGGAGCTAAATCTTTAAGTCAGAATTACCTCTGCCTACCACACTGCTATCTCTTAGCTCAAATATAAGGCAGAGAATGTTTTGTGTAGGCATCACTCAGGTTAGCAAGGTGTTTACACTCCGCGAAGCATGTAGCAGCTAAGATCAATTGAGAACCCCTGATTTGTGTGTCCTACTTAATGCTCACTCCAAGTGTATACGTTCCCTGAGCAACGTGTCAGGAGAAACCATTAGAACTCTTTAACTCCGTTTTTCTCTCTCTCTCTCTCTGAACTGCATAGTTGAATCACCATACATTACATGCATTTCATTATGGGCAAAGCATTTGCCTAGGGATGAAGCCCTCATTTAGAGTTTGACCATCTCAATCCACTTTTGGAGTTTCTCTTCCACCTATACCCTTAAGTGTTTTCCGAGAATTTCTTGTTGTATTCTGTACTCCTCCTCTGCTGAAGACTATCTGGGACCTCAGTCATGTCCCCAGTCTTGCCCCTTTTATGTTCTGATGACTTTCAGATCTGTGCTTTTGCCCAGAATTCTCAGCTGAGTTCAGGCGCCATATATCTTGCTGCCTCTTGGGGTGTACCCCACAGAATTTAAACTCAGAGGCTCACCTTAGCAGTCATGACCCTCTGTGCAACCTATCACCCCAAACGAAGGCTTCCTCCTTCATTCTAAGCACCCAAGCCAGAAAACGGGAACTACACCAGCCTCTCTTGACCATTCTTCCTTTACATCCCATCCAAACAGGTTCTGTAGATTTTGCCTCCTAAAAATCTTTGGGATTCATTCTGTCTTGGTTGCTGTGATAAAACAGAATTGCGATATAACAGCTTAAGAGCAGACATGAGCTATTTTCATATGATTTTGGATTCTTGGTTCCTAGGCATGAAAATCTGACTAATGATAACATAATCATTAAGAGAATGAACACAGGAGAGAAAATGGGCATTGTATTTAATTCGAGCTCTTCCACATAATGGTTGTGTGACTTTAGCCAATTTACTCAGCCACTCTGTGACTCAGTTTCCTCATCTACAAAATGGGGATAATATTACCTATCACCTTTATAGCATATAGTTTATGCCAGGCATATTCTAAATGCTATGTATGGATTAACTCATTTAACATTCCCAGAAGTGTCTGAGATAGCTATTATTATTACCCTCATTTTATAGATGAGTAAACTGAGGCAAACAGAAGTTACACAACCGCCTGCATCCATTCAGCTAGCAAGCAATAGAGTTGGGCTCTGGCTCAGATGCTCTGGCTCTAGAACCTTTGCTTTATTTATTTATTTATTTATTTTGTGAGACAGAGTCTCGCTCTGTCGGCCAGGCTGGAGTGCAGTGGCATGACCTCAGCTCACTGAAACCTCTGCCTCCCAGGCTCAAGCAATTCTCCTGCCTCAGCCTCCCGTGTAGCTGGGATTACAGGTGTGTGCCACCACATCCGGCTAATTTTTGTATTTTTAGTAGAGGCGGGGTTTCACCATGTTGGCCAGGCTGGTCTCGAACTCCTGACCTCAGGTATACTGCCTGCCTCTGCCTCCCAAAGTGCTGGGATTACAGGTGTGAGCCACCGCGCCTGGCCCAGAGCCCTTGCTCTTAACCACCAGGTAATAAGACTTATCTCAAGGGACTGTTAGGAGGATTCAGTTCATGCATGTAAAATGCTTAGCACAATACCTGGTACACGGTAAGTGCTTGACAATTAGTTAACATATATAACCAATAACGGGTTTCTAGCCTCACAAGGAACACAAGGGTTTTAGTGATATAGTTTCCTAAAGATAGAGATTCTAGATAGCTTTGCCTATCAATTTTATTCCTTGGGAACCTATGGCTGATTAATTGACACACATCTCAAGCCAATCTTAAAAATTTGATTACTGCACCTGCTCTGCTGTCTCTTATGATGACCAAGCCCTCTCTCCTTTTGGTAATTAACTACACCATATGGGTCTAGATATCTGGACTCATTTCTCCCCACTGAGTTCAGGGAGCCTATATCACTGGCATCCCTTGTTTTTGAGGTTAGCCAATAAAATGTTATGCATGAGTGTGTGTATTTTGTCAGTTCATTGCTTCGTTTTTGTAGCCTTTCATTCACTCATTTATTTGTTTAATAACACTAATTGAATGCTGACTTTTAAAGATCCTGCTTTGAATTTATTTTGAAAGTTTTTATCTCCTTCTTTTTCCTATTTTCTTTCACTCCCCTAGCAGAGTAAGGCAATTCCCCAGGGCCAGAGTAGCTTTTCTCGCCATTCCTCCCTCACCACCCCCTCCTTCTACAATTCAGAGTAGAGGCATACAATGCACTTTATGAAGGACACAGGATAATAACAAAATCGCTGATAATGCTAAAGATAGCTTTTAATGAATCTTGTTTCTGAGTATTATTGGAAGCATTTTTGCTGGCAAGAGAGACCTTCTCAAGCTCCAAGAGTTTCACATTTGGAGACTTTTACAGCATTGGGAGGGTTGTTTAGTATTGGCTGAAAAAACATTTCCTTTGACAAGAGCTAGATCTAATTTGTTAAACTGGTTGCTTTTGTTTTTCTGGTTCTATTATTTTTAAAAAATCTGTACACTTTCCTGGATGCAAAAATAGCCAAGGTGCATTTAATTTTTTTTTTTTTTTTTTTTTACTCCCTTGACTGTTGACAGCCTGTGCTGTTGAGTGCAGAAATGAAGCCTGTTTTCTTATTAAAATGCACTGAGTTTCCAAGGTAGGCACTGGGGGTTTGCAGGTGCACTGTCTCATTTACAGGGGATTCTATTGGGATGGGGACGGATCACACTGCCCTTGGACCCCTTGCTGAGTCATCTCAACAGTAACCTTTCACTCATGCTTCCTGAATACCTCTTGGGTGCCAGCTGCTTTGACATTGTGACTTAGTGAAGGGATAAATGTCATTATGCTACCTTTTGTAAATGAAGTCACTGAATCTCACTCATTCTTTTATTCATTAATTCAATAAATATTAGTTGAGGACCCACTATGTGCCAGACATCATTCTAGGTTCTGGCAATGTAGCAGTGAACAAATAAATGAAAAATCCTTGCCCACGATAAGCTTAAATTTTAATAAGATGAGCCAGAAATCAAATAATAAATACAGATGATTTCTCATAGTGGCAAGAGCTATGGAAAAATAACAAAGACGTTGATATGGAAACTTGGGGGTTGCAATTATATGGAAAAGGGGCTTCACTAAAATGATAGCATTAGAATAAAGACTTGAGGGACATGAGAGTGTTGATGATACAGATATCTGGGGGTAGGGAAGGGGCATTTTTAGACAGAAAAAATGTAAGTGCAAAGGCACTGGGGCCAGAATGCTTAACATATGGGAAAGCAGCAGAGACCAGAGAGACGGGAGCGAAATGAACAAGGCAGAAAGTGCAAGGCAGTGGAGTCAGCTAGGTGATCCAGGTTCTGCAAGGGTGTCGAGGACACTGCAAAGATGTTGGCTTTGATGCTGAGAGTATGGGAGGCATCCGAGAGTTTTAACAGAGTGATATGACTTGACCTGCAAAGTCTGCAGCTAGGACTCAGTCCTTTCCATCCAAAAGCTTGTGCGTTTTCCTGTATTCTGACACTACCTCCTTCTCTTAAATTTCACTATAATTTTTTGCTTGTGTACCTGTCTGTCCCATGAGACTGTGGCTCCTCCAGAGTATAGGCTGAAGCTTGATCTTCTGAGCATATTCTCTAGTTCTGACATGAGGTAAGTACTCAGCAAAGACTTACAGAAAAGACCATTTGTATACCTAGGAAAAGAAAAGAGAAGGCTTGATTCTAAAAAGAAAATAATAAAATAATGCCTTTTGCAGCAACATAGATGGATCTGGATATCTTAAGTGAAATAAGCCAGAAACAGAAAGAGAAATATTACACCTTATCACACATAAATAGATGTTAAAACGTGTACATGTGATAGAGAGTGGAATAACAGACAACAGAGACTCAGAAGGGTGAAGGGACGGGAGGGGGTGAAGGATAAGAAATTACTTAATGGGTAAAATGTATGTTATTCCGGAGATGGATATCCTAAAAGCCCTGGCTTGACCACTATGCAATCTCCATGTGACACCAAATTGCACTTGTACCCCATACATATATACAAATTTTAAAAAGCAGACTTCAAAATTGGTTTTATAAAATAAGGAGGAGAAAACAAGCAAAATATAACTGTAAAATATGTGCACATATTCTTTCCTTTCTATGTGTTTCCTTTCAGTGTTTTTCACCTGCAGATAAAATTCAGACCAACAATAATCTCAGGGTAATCATTTTGTATTAGTCATTTTAAATTTAATATTGGAAACTAAGCATTTTCCAACATTTCTATAGATCTTTTGTACCAAGCTTTTAAACAACTGATCAATATAGCTTTATAATGCTGTGTCATAATTCACTACCAGTTCAATTTTTGGCCATTTAGAAGCCTTCCAGGTAGGCGTGTTTTGTTTCTTTTTGTTAATATAGGTAATCCAGCAAAGAACATCTTCATGCATGTAGCTTTTTAATTTTGTTGTCTTCTTTTCTCAGGCTACATTCCTAGAAGTGAAATTCTCAGATCAAAGGGTATCAATGCAGAGTACTTACTCTTTGGAACTTTCATTTCAATTTCCAATAATTACTGGAATAATTAGTGCAATTGTCATTACATGCATTGATCCTAGTATTGCCTTTCCAGTTCAGGCAGATAAAACTTCCTTGATTCTTTCTATATTCTAAGAGTGCTAAGGGTAAAGTAAGCAGACATTATATGATAATAGTAAAATCTATTCTTTGCCCAACATCTAATTCTGCATCATTTTTCATTTAATCTTTACAATAGCCCTCACTGGCATTGAACAAATGCTCTTGTTCATATTGAACAAGGGAGGAAACCAAGCCACAAGAGATCCATAACTTGCCCACAATCCCAGATGCAGATGAGAGATTCAACCCCGGCTCTGTCAGACTCTTTCCTTTATGTCACACTTCAGCCCATGAGTAAAGCAGTGTCTCTTCCATCAAGGTGTCCTCAACTTAGTGTGGGAGAGGCTGTGTTGGTGTAAATATGATCACAATGAGTTACAGTACGGATATGCTAAAGGATCAGAGGTGGCACCCAATGTGACAATCATTAGATCTGTCACAGTGGGGCAGAAAAGACTTCACAAAGGAGGTGACAGTGGAAAATAGGAATTTTCCAAATAGAGAAAATGTGAGAAGGCATTTCAGCAAAAAGAATATTGTGTTAAAAAACTCAGAGGTAGGCCTGGCACGGTGGTTCATGATTGTAATCCCAGCACTTTGGGAGGCCAAGGCAGGTGGATCATATGAGGTCAGGAGTTCGAGACCACCCTGGCCAACATGGTAAAACCCTGTCTCTACTAAAAATACAAAAAGTTAGCTGGGCGTGGTGGCTGGCACCTGTGATCTCAGCTACTCTGGAGGCTGAGGCAGCAGAATTGCATGAACCCAGCAGGCGGAGGTTGCAGTGAGCCAAGATCGTGCCATTGCACTCCGGCCTCGGTAACAAGAGTGAAACTCCTTCTAAAAAAAAAAAAAAAAAAAAACCTGAGAGGTGTGGAACAATGTGACATATATGGAAATGCACAGAAATGTGATGAGAAGGGAATGGCACAGGCCATAGGTAGAGGATCAGTCTGGAGCTTGGAGCTGGAGCAGCAAGGGGAGCTTGATACCCTCCCATCCCCTAATCCCCTAATACGTGGTCTGGACTTGATATTGTAAATCAGTTTTTCTCAGTTCTGGCTGCACCTCAGGATCATTGGGGCAGATTTTAGTTTCAGGTGGTGTAATTTTTTTTTAATACATGAATTTTAGACCAACTGGATTAGCATCTTTGCAGGTGGGACCCCAGGTGATTTCTCTGTGCTGCCAAGATAGAAAATTGCCAAAATAAGATAAATTCACGTACTGTCAAATACAGAATAAAGTTTATACCCTTATAAAATCTAAGAGCAGAAAGGGAGCATCAGAATCAGCTCAGTGTTTGGAACGCCCCCTGCCCCCCGCCCCTGGAAGCTACCTGAGCGTACACTGTGTAGGAGATGTACAGTCAGGCATTAGAGCATCCAATGAGATGATCTTGCCCTGGCTGTGATGTCAAAGAGGATGAGTGGTTTCCTGGAGCTGAGCTTCCCAAAATTTGCTGTGTAGTGGCATTATCTGGGGAGATTTGAGAAGTACCCTTGCCTACTCATCACCAAAGTCAAAATCTTTGCTGATGGGACCAAGACATCAATTTTGTGAGGTCCCTAGATGATCTCATTTTGTAGCCGAGTTTGAGAATCAGGGTTCTAGAACCTTGAAGACCAGCAGCATTGGTATATCCTGAGAGCTCATTGGAAACGGAGCATTTCAGGCCCTATCCCCAACCTACTGAATAAGAATCTGCACTGTAACAAGATCTCTAGGGGATTTCTGTGCACATTAAAAATCAGGAAACACTGTTAGGCAGATATCTTAAAAGGCAATATCGACTTTAGGTAAAAATAATTTTCACAAAAATTTCTATATTGTAGGGATATAACAATATGTTAAATTCCCTTTAATTTGCAACTGTAGGATTTAGCTGGTCACCACGTGTCTATGTTGCTAGACTCTTTGTGTGTGAGTTATGTATGACTAGTTCTGTATTTTTCTGGCCTTGGTTGGGATTTTATGATGATGTTTGGGGTATGTCTATCTATATGTTTAGATGATTGTATGAAGTTGGCCTGCCCTTTGTGTGTGTGTGTGTTTGAGGGATCCTAATTGTGTGTGTACCCGTGCCTGTTTTTGTGTTTTGCTCTTTGGAGTTTCCTTGAGTGGGGCGCTATCGACATTTTGAATAGGCTGGTTTCAGGGTGGGTCTGTAGCAGGGGTCCCCAGTCCCCTGCTAGGTTCCTGTTAGTAACCAGGCCACACAGCAGGAGGTGAGCAGCAGGCAAGCTGTGTTGTATGCCGCTCCCCATCACTTGCATTATTGCCTGAGCTCCACCTCTTGTCAGATCAACAGCAGCATTAGATTCTCACAGGAGCGTGAACCCTATTGTGAACTATACATGCGAGGGATCAATGTTGCAGGCTCCTTATGAGAATCTAATGCTTGATGATCTGTCACTTTCTCCCATCACCCCAGATGGGACCGTTTAGTTTCAGGAAAACAAGCTCAGGGGTCCCACTGATTCTACATTACAGTGAGTTATATACTTATTTCATTATATGTTACAATGTAAAAACAGTAGAAATAAAGTGCACAATAAATGTCATGTGCTTGAATCATCCCCAAATCATCTCCCTCCCTGGTCCGTAGAAAAATTGTCTCCCACAAAATCAGTCTCTGCTGCCAAAAGGGTATACCTTAGGAGAGACCTAGTGTCCTTTGACCATACACACTAAATATTATAGCACACACAGGTCATGTGATAATCATGCTCCCACACATTTCCAAAAGCCCCCTAGGGGTTTGAGAATATTACAAATGAATAAGTTTGGACTTCTGTATCCAAATCATCTGCAAGTTGCTTCGTAGATGGAAGATGTCTATGTGAGATGTGGGTTGGAGGTGGGAGATGGTAACAGCCTGTGTCCAAAGGGAGGACCCTTTGTGTATCTAAGTGTTTGTGTGTACCCCTGAGTGTGTGAGTGCATCAATCACTGTGTGCCTGTAGGCCTGACTTTCGCTCAGACTGTGGTTCATAGACAACATCATGGAGTCATTTGAAGCAACACACAGATGTGCATACAGTCAGTCACACAGTGGGGTCACTCAAACAAGGAATCTCACCTTAGAGACTAATAGCTGCGTAAAGCCATACTCATACAGCCAATCACACACCTGACAGGTTGCACGCAAAGTCATACGCACACAGAATCAGCATCCTTTTTAATGCCCAGATTCTCAGCCAGACTCAGGCACCAGCACAAAGAGAAGCACCTGCATTCGAATCACACACACACACACACACACACACACACACACACACACACACACACAGAGCCCCCAAGGCAGGATCTGTGTAGGTTCCAACCCCCGGAGGAACAAGAGCTACAAAGAGATTCTACAGAACAACACTCAAAGGGAAGCTTGAGTCCTGTTGTGCTGTGGGTGACCTTGAAAATGTTGCTTCTAATCCTCTGTTTAGAAAACTGAAAGGGTTTACATTGAATGATGGGAGAAAGGGAGAGACTGAACCGCAGAGACTGGGACTACTTACCACTTGGATTCAGAGAAAACTCTTGGATTCAGGCTCCTGATGAGAAAACATCCCCCATGAAGACGGTCTGCTCTCCTCCCTGTGCCCAGCCCTGGTTCCTCTACACCCTCACAGGGTTTCAGACTCACTTCGTGTCACTTCTAACATCTAACAGTGCATCTTGGGAAATCCAGAGGAATCTTGCCTTCTGCTTACAACTCTTTAACTGAACCAATACTCGTGTGCTCTGAAGGTGCATTTCTGGATTTTCTTTCACAAGCAGCTAAAGTATCCAATTATCATTGCATTTTGATTATTCATAACCAGAAGAATACATGTTCCAAACGAGAAATAATCTCTATATATTTTATATTAAACTTCAAAATAACTTGTCCCCAGTTGGACAGAAAGTCAAATAAACTTTGTTCACACACAAACACTGAGATTCATTCAAAAGCTCTGGCAAAGCAGCACACGGAGTTACTGTCAGAAACCCATTCCCTCAGCCCCACCAATGATGCGGCACATAAGGGAGACCCCAGTGCCCAGACACACGTGGGAGCTCAGATGCCCGTACACAGCAACAACTGCACGTATGGAAACACATACACCCGACACAGGCACCCCTAGCTGTGGATGCATCCATTTGCCTGGGCGACGCAGGCCTCTGCTTGGAAAGGAAGGCTTTCACTTTTATTTATCTATTTATTTTGAGATGGAGTCTTGCTGTGTCGCCCAGTGCTCTGTCTGGAGTGCAGTGGTTGGTGCAATCTCAGCTCACTGCGACCTTCATCTACCAGGTTCAAGCAATTCTCCTGCCTCAGCCTCCCAAATAGCTGGGACTACAGGCATGCGCCATCACACAGGGCTAATTTTTTGTATTTTTAGTAAAGATAGGGTTTCACCACATTAGCCAGGATGGTCTTGATCTCCTGACCTTGTGATCGGCCCACCCCAGCCTCCCAAAGTGCTGGGATTACAGGTGTGAGCCACAGCACCCGGCCTGGCTTTCGCTTTTATAGGCGGTCTCATAAAATCAACAGAAAGGCCAATGCATTGGTGGTGAGGTAGGAGGTGGGACTTGACTCCAGAGGTGGGGCTCAAACCTCCTGACCAGATTGAAGACTAGCTGAAGCAAAGAAGAGGCTAAAGCACCTCTCCATAAGATGCACCCACCAGTGCCATGTTAGTTTACAACTGCCATGGCAACACTCAGAAGTTACTGCCCCTTTCCGTAGCAACGGCCGAAGTTACCACCCCTATTCTAGAAACTTCTGAATATCCCTTTCCTTAATTTGCATGTAATTAAAAGTGGGTATAAATATGACTGCAGCCCTGCTTCTATGCTGCTACTCTGGGCACATTGCCTACGGGGTAGCCCTGCTCTGCAAGGACTGACACCGCTGCTGCTGCTGTACACTGCTGCTTCCATAAAAGTTGCTAACACCACTGGCTCACCCTTGAATTATTTTATGGGCAAAGCAAAGAACTCTCCCGTGCTAAGCCCCAATTCTGGGGCTCACCTGTCCTGCATCAGTGGGAGTTGATAGCAACCATCTCAAAATATCCTCTAAAATAAATGATAATTTGGAGATACCAGAAAATTAAACCTCATTCACAGTGGCAAGGAAGCAAAGCCATATCAGAAGACATTCTGCAACAAAGAGAGTGACAATCTGTAAAATGTTTTCTCCCTTCCCTTTAAACAATTATTTGTGAGCCTATTTGACCGAAGGACTATATTTTCTTCCAAAGTCTTTGTTGTTGTTAATTTGTGGACACAATGTTGTTGATCTGTGGACAAATTGTTATTGTTAATTTGTTGTTGTTAATTTGTGGACACAATGAGAGAGAAGAGATAGATACTCAGCAGTGGCTCCATGTGCCCAGATCTTGCTGGGAAAGCCTCTCAGAGTTATTTTTCCTGCTGAGAGCTGGGGCTGTGGTTAGCACTGGCCCCATTACACCTTCCCTCAATCACTTATCAGAGAGGAAAGGGCCTCACAGAACTGAACTGGGTACATGGGGAGGGAGGAGAGAGATGTATCTTGGTAGAGAGATGGAGAGAAAGAGAAGCACAGAGAGAAAAAAAAGAGAAGAGAGTGGGGAAGAAATAATATGGGAGACGGAAAGAGAGGCAGAAAGCAATAGAATAGACTATGCATGCGAATTACTCATGAGACAAAGACAACATGTTTATGAAAAAAGATCACAGTATGAGAGAAAACCTGTGTGTGTGGGTGTGTGGTGTGCGTGTGTGTGTGTGTGTGTCCATGCACACATAACATACAAGTCTGTCTAGAAACGGACAAGATGACGGGAAAAGAAAGCCAGAGAAACCATGCAGTAAAGCATGCACAAGTGAAGCGAGAAGGCTTTAGAAATTCTGTGTGTAAGCATGAGAGTGTTTGAGAGAGAGACCGAAAAAGGCTGAGTCATAGAGAGAGAGAAAACATATCAAGGAAAGTACGACATTCCCTGAAATTGGTTCAATGAAGGAGCAATTTTCCAAAATCCAATTCACTCAATGATTTATTCGGGAAAACTATACAATTCATCTAATTACTAAAAATCTATTTCTTTGAAATATGTATACAATTTCTGACAATTTCTATTAAAACAACTTTTGAAGTCTGGTAAAGTTTTTAGTTGATTCATTTTCATTTTGTGTTACCAATAATATTTAAGGGAGTATTTAAATGTTATTTTTGCCCATCCTGGTCTCTTCCTAGAGAAGAAAAGATAAAATGATACTCTGCTGGAAAAGGGAGAAGAGAATGAGAAGGGTCAGACTGAGAAGGAAGAGGGACTGTAACAAAACAAACCAACACAAAAAACAGAGAGTCAGAAAGAAAAGGAGCATGAGGATCAGAGAGAAGGGATCTGAAACATCAGAAAAAGGGAAGACTGATAGGCAGAGAGAGAGAAAACACTGGGGTAAAGAAATAAAATAAAAACAGATAACCACATAGACCATTCCAAAGTACCCTATACAGATTCATACAAACTTTACACATTGTAAAAACAAATACATTGATGGTAAATTAATACATTCAGAGCACTTGAAAAATTGATCACTTAGGGAAATAGTTTCTTGCAGATTTTTGTTCTTTGTTTTTGTCAAAGTTTCATTCAACAAATAATTTCTGAGATCTTCTCTATGTCAGGCTTCTCAAATACAAGATACAAAAATGAAAAAAAAAAATTGGGTTGGGCACAGTGGCTCATGCCTGTAATCCCAGCACTTTGGGAGGCCAAGGCGGGTGGATCACAAGGTCAGGAGTTCAAGACCAGCCTGACCAACATGGTGAAACCCCGTCCCTACTAAAAACACAAAAATTAGCCAGGCATGATGGCAGGTGCCTGTAATCCCAACTACTCAGGAGGCTGAGGCAGGATAATCACTTGAACCTGGGAGGCGGAGGTTGCAGTGAGCTGAGGTCATGCCACTGCACTCCAGCCTGGGTGACAGAGCGAGACTCCGTCTCAAAATAAAATAAAATTAAATTAAATTAAAAAAATAGTTGAAGATGTTCCTGGCCCACTGATTGAAGGAGGGTGTCCTGAGTTCTATGATGGAGTCAAATCCCGGGCAATACGAGAGCTCTGGGAACGAGCCCTAGTCATGGCTGCCTGGAGAGGTGTTACCTCAGGGAGCTTCAAGGACTGAGCAGACAGAATCCAAAGGAGTTTGGAGATGATGATGAAAGTCCAAGATGGAGACTGTGAGACCAGAGCTGGAGCATTTGCATTTGGCTCTGGTGGGGGAAAGAAAAACCAGGAGTCCCTGGTGATGGCCAGATTCTGTCCTAGAAGACTCATTGGACAGTGGGTTTTCCAGTGACAGAAGAAATGGAGAAAGGTAAATTAGAGAGAGAAATAATGAGATCAGGTTTGGATATTTGAGCTCAGGTCCTGGTCAGTCACCCCAGTGGAAGTGGCCAGTAGGCCTCTGGGCACAGGACTGAGGCCTGGGAAGAGGTCAGGCTGGAGTGGAAGTTAACACCTCAGTGCAGAAATGGTAGCCCAGGAAGTGTGTACAGAGTAAGAGGAAAAGGTCAAGAATAGAACCCGAGGAACAGCAACATTTCTTGTTCTAGGCTGTCTTTCGTAGAACCTTGCAGTAGCACAATCTTAGCTCACTGCAGCCTCTGCCTCCCAGGTTCAAGCGATTCTTGTGCCTCAGCTTCTGAAGTAGCTGGGATTTCAGGTGTGCACCACTGCACCCAGCTAATTTTTGTACTTTTAGTAGAGAGGGGTTTTGCCAGTTGGCCAGGCTAGTCTTGAACTCCTGACCTCAAGTAATCTGTCCACCTCAGCCTCCCAAAGTGCTGGGGTTACAGGCATGAGCCACCGCACCTGGCCTATTTTGAATCTATTTTCTATTAACTGTGTCAGTTTCAGCATCCACACGCCATGTAGTAACATGGGAGCCATGGGTGCATACAGCTGCCCTGCAGATTTCAGGATAAATGTAGCTTCTTGTATCTCTTTTAGTCACAGAGGTGTCCTCAAAAAACTTGGGATGATGTATCGAATATTATCATATCCACCACCACCTATACTGGCATAGACTTACTATTTTTCTAAAATGGTCTCACTCTTTTAAGTGAAAGTATCTATATTATATTATTCTATTACATCAATTCTATCTTTAATTACATAGGTGTGGTATGCTAGTTATATGCAAAGAGCCTTGGATGGCTTCTGATTGTTGGTTGTAAGTCTAAGCTCCAGGTGCAGTCTTAGGGCAGATCACCTGAGGTCAGGAGTTCGAGACTAGCCTGGCCAACATGGCAAAACCCCATCTCCACTAAAAATACAAAAATTAGCTGGGTGTAGTGGTGCACACTTGTTATCCCAGCTATTTGGGAAGCTGAGGCATAATTAAAATTAATGCATATATCAGGATGTTCCTAAAGATGTCCATCTGTATTCTACATTGTATCATGTCATCTTCCAATAGTGTTGTATCTCTCAAATTTGGAAAGTGTAAACTCAGTGTGCTGTGCTTCACCAGCTATTCACACATCATTGTTTAAGACTCCTGGCATTTGGGTAGCACAGCAGACTTGAGATAGGGCCAAGAAAATTTTCTATTTTAGGATACTATCGTCATCATTACCATTGTCACATCATAATAATCATAATTTATTGTCTATTTAGCACTTTATTAGTCACTTCTTATATTCTGTCCTGACCCAGTTTTCAAAATAATCAGCACCTGATGCCTGGTGCCCCTTTCACTCCTAAGAGGGGTCTTAGAGAAATGGTAGCTCCCCATGTCCTGAAGCCCCAAGACTGCACCTGGAGCTCAGACTTACAACCAACAATCAGAAGCCATCCAAGGCTCTTTGTTCCTCTTTCCTCATGTGCCAAATGGGCTGAGAATTGTACTTATTTCATATGGTTGATACGATGATTAATTGAGTTACTATACGTAGAATATATAGACAAATGGCCTATATCTGACTTTGTTAAATAAATGGATAAACACCATAAGTATGGAGGCCTTGCCAGAGATACTAAAGGGAGGCTATGGGATCATCGTGTAGCTGTGAGGACCATAACCATGTGAAAATGTAGATGTGCTCTGCTCAGAGAAGCTCGGTGTATAGACTCATGTCCAGCTGACCAGACTAACCAGCTCTAGTATCGGTGACGGGTTTAGGAATGGACAATTGACCCAGGTAAGCCAAAGAAAACCTGCCTGTGGACTTAATCTTTTGATTTTATTAATGTAAGTCTGTGGCTGCTAATGGCCATCTTTACCATTTCTTAGGGAAAGAATATTTCAACACACAAAAATACAGAGATTAGAGATAGAGACAGAGATAGCGATAGAGATAGATATAGATAGATAGATGATGATAGAATGAGAGAGAGAGAGAGAGACACTGCTGATATTTTGAGTACCTGCATCCAGTCATTCCTGAATCTACTATATTCCTGAGTTTGCCAGTTAGGTGAATCAATACATTTCTTCTGATTTTGGATGTGCCTTTTGTTGTTGTTTAAACTAGTTTAAACTGAATTTTCTTTCACTTCCAGATAAAATGGTCCTAATTAATGTTTGTCATGTTCTTTCTTATAGCTGTGCCTTGCACAACTTGTTCTTTTTACTTAGAATGTCTTTTCTACCTTCTCTAACTGATGAACTCCTTTTTATCTTCTTTTTTATTTTATTTTTATTTTTCGAGACGGAGTCTCGCACTGTCTTCCAGGCTGGAGTGCAGTGGCGTGATCTCGGCTCACTGCAACCTCCGCCTCCTGGGTTCAAGGGATTCTCCTGCCTCAGCCTCCCGTGTAGCTAGGATTACAGGCACCCACCACCACGCCTGGCTAATTTTTGTATTTTTAGTAGAGACAGGGTTTCACTATGTTGGCTAGGCTGGTCTCAAACTCCTGACCTTGTTATCTGCCTGCCTCGGCTTCCCCAAGTGCTGGGATTACAGGTGTGAGCCACCGTGCCCGGCCCTTTTCATCTTTCAAGTGCCAGTTCTAACATTACCTCTTTAGTTGAGCTTCCCCACGATCTCCTAGTAAGACACTTCTATTCTCTGTCCAACAGCATTTTGTGCAAATCATTGTGAAAGCTCTGATCACATTGTAGTATATAAATAGTATCTATATCACCCACATTAGATTGGGCCAAAGTTAGTCTTATCTGCCTTTCTAACTTTATCAAGAGTGCATTATCCATGGTGTCATAAACACACATAGCTGTTTTTCTTCTGAAGGAATGAATGATTTTGCCTAAAGCATGTACTCTAGCTAAAAGCCACTGGAGAAGAGGTGGTTTAAGAAAATGTTAACACTATCTGGACGTCACAGAGGATAACATGTTAGGCTAATTGGGGTGCCCCTCTACTTAAAGAAGCACACAGACTGGAAGTTATAGAACTCAGACATCAGGGACCCTGAGAGCACATGAGAAACAATGAGGGTCTATGGGAAAATCTAACTTGAACTTTCATGAAGCCCCGACTGGCAAACCTTAAACCCAACCCTGGTCTTCCTAGGAGTTGAGACCTAAAAGCTGAGTCCTCTGGTTCCTGTGTCACTTTCTAGGGCAATAGTCCTCAGGATCATTCTCCCAAAACCTCTTGCTCCAATATTTCCAGTTATTTCCTTTTGGATTCAAATTCTGTCCTTCCCCTATTATGCTTTTTGGGACATGTAACGCATCAGGGACTTGGACTTAAACTCCTCTTAGCCCACTCTGTGGTTATTCTCCTTTTAGGACCTCTGGCTTGATCAATGACCAACTTGACTCCAGCTTCCCACATCCCCACATTCTTAGGACATGAAGGACAGAGAAGCTGCTGTCCTAGTGTCTGTCTACCTTGTTCATATCCCTCTCTATGGAAGATTTGGGAACTGAGCTAAAAGGTTAATATGGAGTCTTAGGTCTCAGTGACCCCTAAGGACCACATGCAAGTTCAACTTGAAAGAGACACTCACCATGGGAATTAATAAATAAAGTAAACCAATTAGTATAGAGGAAAATAGCCACCATAGGAGATGGAGCTATAGAGTTCCCTCTGTGTAGGCAGCTCTTCGTCTACAAGGCCTGACTCTACTTTGATCCTTCTACGTCCCTATGAGCTCCCTGAGCAAACTTGCAGCAAAATGCAAGCCCCTGTGTATTAACAATATTGAATGTGTTTCTGTTTTTTTTTTTTTTTTAACTAAATTAACCTGAGCTAAAACTGACAACTAAATGGATTTTGTTCGGATCTCACTCTTCTGTTTGGAAGATCATGTTGATCATGGCAACACAAGATAGGTGGGAACAGAGTGAGCCTGGAGCCTGGTAAAGATCTACGCACTGGTGCGGAGTAGGATCTGGAGGAGATGATCAACTTGCAAAGGCCAACTTTGGATTTTCCTTCAGGTTGGTGGTAGACTGTGTCCACAGAGTCCAAGGGTCTCCTTCATCATTCTGAATCAGTGACCAGGTGGACAAGGCACAGTAGCAGAAGGGCTAAGATATAATAGTTGGGAAAACAGTGGGTCATAAAGCTTAGAAAATACTCCCGTGGGATGCTGCCAGGCCTGGAGGGGCTAGCAAGTAAGAAACATTTTGGGGTAAGAGGTATCCAGTTATCATGATGGTAAAACCCACCATGAAGGGGGATTGGACAATGAGGCCAGAGACCAAGGCAGAACAATGAGTCCCATGGTCTGAGTCACAATGGTTGTGATTAGGGAAAAAACATAGGAACAGCGTGACTGTTTAGCTTTTAGGGGGCAGAAGAATTTCTTTGGGCAATTTAAGAATATTAGGGGCCGGGCACGGTGGCTCACGCCTGTAATCCCAGCACTTTGGGAGGCCCAGGCGGGCGGATCACGAGATCAGGAGATTGAGAGCATCCTGGCTAACACGGTGAAACCCCCGTCTCTACTTAAAAATGCAAGAAAAAATTAGCCGGGCGTGGTGGCAGGCGCCTGTAGTCCCAGCTACTCGGGAGGCTGAGGCAGGAGAATGGCGTGAACCCCGGAGGCGGAGCTTGCAGTGAGCCGAGATCGCACCACCTGCACTCCAGCCTGGGCGATAGAGCGAGACTCCATCTAAAAAAAAAAAAAAAAAAAGGATGTTAGGGTATTAGGGGAAAGTTGGCCATGAAAGAGATTAGGGCAGCAGCACAAAAGATGGTTCCTTGGTCACCAACTTCCAGAGTCCAGTTGAGTTAACTTGACCGTAAGACTCATTTGTTCTGAGGCCTCTGGCTATAGTTTCAGAAGTGGGGAAGAATGAGCCTAGAGTGGAGAAGAAGGGAGGGTTGATGCACCTTCAGGCGTTACCAGGCAGGTTTTGAAAATTCACTAACAGGAGAAAATAAAGCTCTGTGCATCCCAGCATGCCTTGCTCTTTCTGGAAAATTCTAACAAATCCACAAGAGCCTCTGCTTTTTGTGAATAAAGAGCTATCTTTTAGAGTGAGAGTGCAGTCCACAATACCCGTTAACCAGCAGGTCTCGCCCTTCTGCCATCTGCAAAACAGCATTTCTGGGCTCAGAATGCAATTGGATGGATTAGTTTAACTTACTAAAGCTTGGTTCATGAGATTGTGCATTTGAATGTTATAATATAGGAAATTAATTTCTTAAGTTATTAGGACAGAAATTCAATAGGATTAATTCTCCTGGTTCAAAAATAATCAGAGGTCACCATGGCAACGCACATCAATGGAGCAATACACAATGAATGAAACATTTCCAATGTTTGGCTGTTTATCAGAGGCCTCTCTCTTCCCTGTCCCTGGAGAGATTTGTTAGGATCTCTGAGGCGCCTCGGGCTCTGCTCCTAAAATGCATAGGTCAAAGTGATTGTATCCAAGAACCACCAAGATACAAGGTGAAGTCTAGCTTTGAAGCAGAGTTTCCTCTGGGTTAAGCCCTCATCCCCCAGGGAATGAAAGGATAAGGTTTAGAGATAATACCAGTCATTGCTCAAAATTCATGGGGTGGCTGTGGAAACGAATCTAGCAATGGCATGGACTCAGGTCATTTACTGAGTGCCAAAAGCAGCTCCTTGGAAATTAGAGAAACACAGGCTCCTAACATACTAAGAGGGATTTTCAAGGTTGAACAGCTCTGGCTGGCTAAAACAAGAAGACCAAGGAACACTGAATCCCTTTCCCATTGGATTTTGCCTGGATTCAGCTGAGACAGAAGAAGATTTCTCTGGGTCCCAAATTCTATTTTCATGAAAGGCAGCCTATCCGAGCTATTGAAAGCTTCCCTCGGCAGGAGCCAGTCTGGGCCTGAATGCTGGTTCCACCACCGTTTAAGCTTGGAAAATTTATTTCTCTGTCTGGCTCCTGATCTAATCACCCATAAAATAAGGTGTGTGTGTGTGTGTATGTGTGTGAGATATCAGTTCAGTTGATAAAGATGCTGTGCAGACACCATTAAATAATGAATGTAAAATACTTAATGTAGTTCCAGGTACATGATAGGCACTTGATTCCTCTTGTTACAGAAATATAAACTCAAGGGCAATGACATGGATTTCTCGAATTCTTGTTCTAAAGAACAGGGACTATCCAGAAAAGGTATCTTGAGGGCAGAAGGGCAGTTTATGCCTTTTACTTCAGATGTAATTTATATTTAAATTAAAGAATACAGGCATGTAATTATAGTATTAGGAAACATGGGTTACAGTGTTATTCACATCTCTAAAAAACAAAAAAGGCTGGGCATGGTGGCTCAGGCCTGTAATCCCAGCACTTTGGGAAGCTGAGGCGGGCGGATTGCCTGAGCTCAGGAGTTCGAGACCAGCCTGAGCAACACGGTGAAACCCCGTCTCTACTAAAATACAAAATATTAGCCGGGCATGGCAGCATGCACCTGCAATCCCAGCTACTTGGGAGGCTGAGGCAGGAGAATTGCTTGAACCCAGGAGGCAGAGGTTGCAGTGAGCTGAGATCACACCACTGCACTCCAGCCTGGGTGACAGAGAGAGACTCTGTCTCAAAACAAAAAGACCTGGAGTTTTTGGGGACCCCCAAATGCACTTAGAACGATCAGAGGGATATTTTGACAAGGCCAGCTACTACAAACATGGAAAAGCCAAGCTCAGAAAGAAAGCATATTTTCCACTGCTCTTACCTCCTGCCCCACCTGGCCTGGAATCTATATTCTCATCCCATGACCAGATTTTCCAGGAGATTTTTGGAGAATGCGGAGAGAAAGTGGTGAGGCACCTAGAATCTAATCAAATAAGGAGCAGTAGAAGGTACCAGACCTATAACAATCAATTAGTCAGTCAATGGGCCTGGTTTGGCATTTTTTGATGGTTCAAATAATTGTCATAGAGAAAATGTTACAAATGATGGGAGAGGAGTCTTAGACATTTCTCCTCTTGGCAAGCTTACCTTCCATATCCCTGCCCAAAGCTGCAGAGGTTGCTATTCAGATCAGTCCGTGGTTGCCAGCGGGTGGTGGGTTCATTGAGTTGTAACAGGTAGGTACTGCCTATGTATGGTGCTCCTTCCTCTTTTTCTCACTTTTTATGTCTAAATGCATAAGCTAAGTCAAGGATCCCCTTGAGACCCCCTCTCTCTCTCTTTCTGACTCAGTATCAACGAATGGGTAAGTAAATTCAGGGCTGCTCTAGAGACTTAGCCAGCTTTTTCTTACATAGGCTATGTGTATGACCTTTCATGGCCCTGATAGAAAATAGAATTCCATTCCCAATGGCTCAAACGTTTAATAAAGATATTATTTATGGAGGTGTGGGGAGGGTTAAGGAAATCCACAAAAGATAATGAGACACCAAGGGACCAGCAAAAATGAGACTCCAACACTACTTCCCAAAGCTGGAAAGTGCAAGGTAAGAAACTGGCATTTGAGAGCTCAATGAGATGTGGAACCATGGAGAAGGGGGCTGCGCTAAAGGAGCCATAGACGCGCTGACCTTCTACAAATACGAAGGCACCAAAACAGGGGTGAGGCAGAGGAAAACACCTCAGCTGCTTTTTCCTCCCACTCTCTGAGCTCCTGCAAGGGCTGTCATTGTTTTAACTCAATGGGAAGAGAGTCAGTAAAGGGGTCCTGGTGATGTGGTATACATACGTCCAGCCTCCTGGGGTACCAGGCATGGCTTAGAAGGCTGAAAAATGGATGGGGAGCAGCTACAGAATAACCAGCAGATAGGCTTACATGAGACTGTTTACCAATTTTATGTGTGTATGTATGTATGTATTTTTAGCACAAGATCTCACTCTGTCACCCAGGCTGAAGTGCAGTGGCACAATCATAGTTCACTGCAGCCTCAACCTCCTGAGCTCAAGCAATCCTCCTGCCACAACCTCCCAAGTAGCTGGGACTACAAGCATGTGCCACCACGCCAGGCTAATTAAAGAACAATATGTTTGTGGAGATGGGGTCTCGTTATGTTGCCCAGGCTGGTCTTGAACTCCTGGCCTCACAGGATACTCCTGCCTCAGCCTCCTAAAGTGCTGGGATTATAGATATAAGCCACTGTTCCCAGCCTAATATTTAAATTTAGGGAAAAGAGGGGCATGATGTTGTGTTGAGATCAATCAAAGTATCTATTAAGCCTCAAGTATAAACTGAGTGTCCCAACTCAGACTTTCACCAGAACTCTAAATTCAATGGACTGGCACTGGTGCAAGTATTTATTTTTAATGCTGTTTTGATTACATGTGTATATTCCTTAGCCTCTTCATGTTGAAATTAGAGGGAGTATTGTGTTTATATTTGGGTATTCCTGGGTCCTTGATCATAAGCTATCCAATATCATTAAACCTAGGCCTCAATTCCAATAGGATGGATGGCAAGAGCATAAACTTATAGTGTGAGATTGGCTTTTCCACTTAGTAGCTGTGCAATCCAATACAAATCACATGGGAATAAGAGGTTGCTTGACCGCTGCATTTCCTCATTTGTAAAGTACCAATCTTAATTGTATCAAATTTATTTTATTTATTGATTTTGAGGTGGAGTCTCGCTCTGTCTCCCAGGCTGGAATGCAGTGACACGATCTTGGCTCACTGCAACCTCTGTCTCCCAGGTGCAAGCAATTCTCCTGCCTCAGCCTCCCCAGTAGCTGGGATTACAGGCGCCCGCCACCACGCCCAGCTCATTTTTGTGTTTTTAGTAGAGATGGGGTTTCACCATGTTGGCCAGGCTGATCTTGAATTCCTGACCTCAGGTGATCCACCTGCCTTGGCTTCCTAGAATGAATTGCATCATATTTATTTGCTGCTATGAAATTTCAAATAAGATCATATGCAAAATCTTTGGACAGCGTCTGGTAGGAAGAGGTGGAAGAGGAGGAGGAGAAAAAAAAAAAAGAAAAATGAACTGCTTAATCACCTATAGACCAAGTGATAGAAACAGGCTAATGAATCGAAGTTGCAAAAGTGTAGGTTTGGGCTCATTGTGAGAAATTGACTTCCAAAGCCCACACGCCATGTAGGGATGGAAAAGGAATGAGCCTCTTGTCATTAAACCATGTTCAAGTCGGGGCAGAGTGACTTCCTTGTCAGAGATGTTGCGGAATCAGTCTTTGTACTGGGTAGGAATTTGATTCAGATAACTTATTGGCTTGGTTCCAGTGACATTCTTTCTTGAAACTGGGAGCACCGGATTGAGGCCAAATCAAGCTGCAGGATTCTGTGTACCCTGGGGAAGACCATTCTCTGAAGAGCCTAAATATTTGGTTCTGGAAAACAAACAAACCAACAAAAAAAACCTAAAAAGTTACTTCTCTCTGGGCATTTCCCTGGAGTACTTTGAAGGATGTTCACTATGAAGGAGGCTGCAGCCAGAGGCTGAGGAGCTGAGAGAAAATAAAATGACAGCTTTTCAAGACATTGGAATTCTCAGAGCTCTGAAAGTGGAAGGATGGAGAAAGGATAATTTCAGATGACACATGGAACATTCTTTCACCCTGGTATGTTGGTGAGATTTCTTCCCACATACAACCTCTTGCAAAGTTTTGTGGCTTTATGTTGGGAATTATCTCTCAAGCTTCTCTAAACATTACTTTAGGAAGCAGGCCAGGTGCAGTGGCTCACACCTGTAATCCCAGTGCTTTAGGAGGCTGAGGCAGGAGGATCGCTTACGCCCAGGTGTTCAAGATCAGCATGAACAACATAGTGAGACCTTGTATCTACAAAAAATTAAAAATTAGTCAGGTGTGGTGGTGTTGGTGGTGGTGGTGGTGCAAGCCTGTAGTCCCAGCTACCCAGGAGGCTGAGGTAGGAGGATCGCTCAAGCCCAGAGTTCAAGACCAGCCTGGGAAACATAGTGAGATCCTGTCTGTACAAAAAAACTTTTTAAAATGCAAAAAATAGCTGGGCATCATGGCACATTCCTGTTGTCCCCGCTGCTCAGGAAGCTGAGGCAAGAGGATAGCTGAAATTCAGAAGTTAGAGGCTGCAGTGAGCTATTATCATGCCATGGTACTCCAGTCTGGGCAACAGAGTGAGACCTTGTCTATGTAAAATAAAACAAAAAAATAAAGGGGGCTCCATGGACATTATTTCCCTCCCCACTTACCCAGGAAGCAGCCAGTTGAGCCACAGAGACGAGAAGGATGTTACTAGATTGACCCAGTTCATTAGTAGAAGTTGGGGAATGGGAGGGGAAGGGAATAACAAAGTCTGGATGGTAGCTATGTTCCTTTTGCCTGAAAAAACAAGGACCACAAACACAAATGCAGAAATTGGGCAAGCAACGTGAGTCGCTACAGCGTAGTGGTGAAGAGCACAGATTCGGAGACTAGATGACTTGGGTTTAAATCCCTGCTCCATTACTTGCAAGCTGTTTCAGAAACTTCAGCAAGTTTCTTCACTACCTTATGCCTCAGTTTCCTCATCTGGAAATGGGCATGATAATGTAATCCTTTAATAGGATTGGTAAAATAATTATATGAGTTAATATTTGTAAAGCCCATAGGATAGTGCCTGGCACGTTAGAAGTACTATGCAAGTGTTTGTCAAACAAATGCAAGAACAAAGTGCAAGGATGGGAGGGATAGCATAGGGAGCCTGTGGCCAATCTTTGCGGAGAGTGAGAGACAACAGCCCAGCTCCAGCCAGGTTTGGCCATGTAGAGTGAAGGAACTGTGTTGCTAAATTTCTTGAGGTTTTAAAAGAAAGTGGAAATTCAGAGGTGTTTTTATCCCCTGGGACTCAGTTTCTTCATCTGACAAATGGGTTTACTGACTATTGTATCTCAGACTAGAGTGAAGTTCATGGCAGGTTTGCAAGGTGCAGGGGACCAAAAGGATAGAGGAACAAGGGCACCCAAGGCATGTTTCTTGCTCTATTCGTGAGAGAAGAGTAGATTCCCTGGGAGCCATGCAGACGTTCTTCCTATTCAAAGACCATGGAAAGGTTTTTCTTGCCTCAGGGTACTAGGAGACAGAGTAATTGTCACTAGCTCCTCTAACAAACACCTCCCACCTGAAAGCTGAAAGACTTAACACAATAAGTTCATTTTTTTGTTCACTCTCATCTCAGCCCAACACAGGTCAGTGGCAGGGAGAGGCTCCTTTGAGTACCACAGATGAAGGAGGCTCTTCCATCTTCAACTCGTGGCTCCTAAGAGCTTTACTGAGTGGTGGTATTCAGCCAGCAGACAGGAGCCAATGGAGAACACCGAGGACCATGTCAGAGGCTTGTGTGGTCAGGCCTGGAGGTAGTGAATGTCACTTCCATCTGTATGGTATAGGCCAGAGCTCAGCCAGGAGGCCCTCCCCCACCACAAAGGGGCTGGAAAAATGGTCCAGTAATGCACCGAGGAAAGCAGGGAGAAACTCAGATCTAGGCGAGCTTCAGCATTCACTGCCACAGGGCCTTTGCACTTACTGTCCTTTCCATCTTGAGCATTCTCCTCCTCATCCCTGTCCTTGCCATTCAGCTCAAAAATTCCCCAAACAGACCTTCCCTGACATGCCCATTCACAGTAGCTCCTCCCCTCCCACCCCCATGTTCTTTACCACTTCATCCCACTTCTTCATAGCATTTGCCACTTTCTGAAGTCATCCAACGTATTTCTTTTTTTCTTGTACACCCTATGGCTCTGCCTCCTTCTTTCAGTTGGAATAAAAACTCTGTGGCAGCAGAAAGCTCATGTGTCTTGTTTACCAACATATTTGCAGCATCTGCAATAGTCTGGTTGAGTTAATGGATTTGAAGTTTGTTGCAATCACAGACAGCCTTGCGGAAAGCCAGAGCTACTCTGCTTCTGCAGGGACCAAAGATGAAATCCTAACTCTGAAATCTCGTCTCTCTGTGGTCCAGCGTCCTGGGTGCAGCCCAGAAGTTGCCACTCAGAGGGCTAACAACAGCATCCAGTGGTGTCTGTGCTACCTGTTTCCTAAAGCCAGGCTTCTAGGGTGGATTATTTCATCTGTTTTACAGCATCCACAGCAGCACCCTCCTCTACTCACTCTGTTATTTTGGAATCTGTACAGAGGATTTTGAAATGTTTCTTCTATTTCAGGTCTACTTGTTAAGCGTGAGAGAAAATGTCAGTGGAGGAGAATGTGTAAGGGATTTTGATGTGTGTGTGTGTGTTCACAATTGCATGCTGGAAAATGAATATGGGGTGAGTGTGGTGATGAATGCAAAATAAATCAATACTTATGACTGCAAAAACAAAGCAGCGGCAAATCTCAATGACTTACAATGTCAAGAGTTTATTTCTTGCTTATGCTATAAGTTGTTGGCTGTGGGTCAACCAGGCCCTGCTCCATGGATCTTCCCATTGCAGAACCCAGGCTGAAAAAGTATCTGGGACTTGTCTTTCTCAAGGAAGAGGAAAAAAATAAGAGGTAGGCAGGCACACACAAGAAGTCTCAAAGCTCTTACTCAGGCTGACATATGACCACTTCTTACTGGCTCAAGCAAATCATACAACCCAGCCTGATGTCCAGGACATGGGGAAGTAGCCTCTTTCCCCAATCACTGCACAAAAAAGTGGCAAAATTACAGAGAGGAAAAGTGAATCATTGAAAACAACTATGTAAATGTACCACAGTCCTCATTCTACAGAGGTTTTTTGTTGTTGTTGTTTTTGAGTTGGAGTCTAACTCTGTCACCTGGGCTGGAGTGCAGTGGGGCGATCTCGACTCACTGCAACCTCTGCCTCCCAGGTTCAAGCGATTCTCCTGCCCCAGTCTCCCATATAGCTGGGATTCCAGGCGCCCACCACCATGCCCAGCTAGTTTCTGTATTTTTTTAGTAGAGATGGAGTTTCACTATGTTGGCCAGGCTGGTCTCAAACTCCTGACCTTGTGATATGCCTGCCTCGGCCTCTCAATCTATAGAGGATTTAAGGTGGCTATATCAGCTGGAATTGTTTCAGTTGTATCAAACAGAAAGTCAGCTCAAACAGGCTTAATTTGGAAAGAGGAAATATGTCTGGCTTTGGCCAAGGCTGGATGCAGGGTGATGTGTTAAAGGCCAAATTCAAGATCTCTCTGTTTCTTTTTGTAGTATTAGTCTCAGGTAGGCTGTGTCTATGCTGTAGCCTGTTGTAATTCTAGTCTTCCGCCTTATAAAGGGATCATGGCCCTTCACCATAATTCCAGCCTATGTTCCAGAATTGGATCTCATTGGATCATCTTGAGTGACATGAACAGATATAAACTCAACACTATGGACAGGGAATGAAATGTAGGGACTGGCCATCCTGCATAGATTCCATAAGGACTCTTAGGAACTGGAAGTGGCAGGGGTTTTCTTCTCAACTAGAAAAACGTAGACTGAGAATGAAGAACCAATTGTTCCCCTAAACAAAGCTAAAATGGTTATAGTTGAGGGCAGGTTGCCAGGGAGTTATAAACAACAGATTCTATTGTGGGTTTTTTGTTGTTGTTGTTGTTTTGTTGTTGTTGTTGTTTCTGAGACGGAGTCTCGCTCTGTCACCCAGGCTGGAGTGCAATGGCATCATCTCGGCTCACTGCAACCTCCACCTCCTGGGTTCAGGAGATTCTTGTGCCTCAGCATCCTGAGTAGCTGGGATTACAGGCACCTGCCACAACACCCAGCTAATTTTTGTATTTTTAGTAGAGACGGGGTTTCATCATGTTGGCCAGGTTGGTCTCAAACTCCTGACCTCAGGTGATCCACCCTCTTTGGCCTCCCAAAGTGCTGGGATTACAGGCTTGATCCACCGCACCTGGCCAACAGATTCTATTAAAGTGGCTTTTAATGAATTCACATATAAGCATGTCTCCGAACCAAGGAAAATGTAACTCAGAATAGAAAATCGAAACCAGGGATTAACACAGAACATATAAGCAGCCCATGAGGGCTAATGAATGTGCTCTACTAGTATTGAAAGTTCAACTCTGAACTTCCTGATCATCATGTTGACATCACAAAATACACAGTCATCCTCCACCTATTTCTGCTGCTAAAACCTTAGCATAAATTATCTAGATCAAGGACTTTCAAAATTCTTATGTTGTCACCCATAATACACTCACTCTCACACCACCTACAGTTTTGCCTGTATGTATATGTTTATATTGTTATATGTGCATACATAGATATAATCTATATTTTTCAAGAAATAATATTAACCTGATACGTGAAGTACATTCTGACAATTTCTACCCTATCTTGTTCTAGTCTGGCTTAGCCTGGCATACCCCACCCTTTCCCATTCTATCCTATTTCATTGAGTTCTACAGCTTTTATGTATTTAATTTTGTTTTTTGAGACAGGATCTCGCTCTGTCACCCAGGATGGAGTACAGTAGTGTGATCATAGCTCACTGCAGCCTTGACCTCCTGGGCTCAAGCCATCCTCTTGCCTTACCCTTCCAAGTAGCTGGGACTACAGGCCAGTGCCACTATGCTTGGCTAGCTTTTTCTTATTTTTTTGTAGAAACAGAGTCTCACTATGTTTCCCAGGCTGGTCTCAAACTCCTTGCCTCAAGTGATCCTCACCTTGGCCTTTAAAAGCATTGGGTTTACCGACATGAAATGCTGTGCCCGGCCTGCTTTTTATGTTCTTAATGCTACTTGCAATCTACTATTGTATTGTAATCCACATTTTGAAAGATATGGAAGGCAAAGAGTCTACAGTGCCTTATAAACATCTATTGAGTAACAGATGATGAATGAAAGAAATCCATCTAGTCTAGTCTGTAATTATTCTGTACTCTACTATTAGGTATAATTATGTGTACCAGGTACTGGGGGTACGATTGTGAACAAAACTCAGTCCCTGGCCTTCATCTCACCTTTCAACAGGAGAGAGGGAGGTCCTAACAGACAAGAACAATGCGGTGTATAGCTCTGTCACAGAGGCAAGCCAGGGGCCAGAGATGCACAGATGAAAAATCACACTGGTTCTCCCAGAATGGAAGGTGGGAGAGAGAAAAATGCACTGAGGAGGTATCAGAAGAGGGATGTGAAATTCACAGAGGGCTTCTCTGCCACGTGAGGTTGGAAAACCTTCAGACTGAAGCAAACCAGGATGGGAGATGGCAATAAGGCCAAGGCTGTGGAGGGGATATTTGGGAAGCTTGTGTGACTCAAGACCTCTCTGCTTCTGATCAGATAGAGTTGTTCCATGTTGATTTGGTTTGTTTTTGTTTTTTTTATGTTACTTGGGGTTTATGTTGAGATTAGGCAAGCGCCGGTGTATGCCGACCAGCCACATTTCAGAGCAATCATGGGAAGCAGCACTGGGTGTCTCAGCTGGGTGAGGAATTATTTCTTCAAACTGTCTCTTCTAGCCATAAATATAGAGAATGTTTCTTTCTTCCTTTTTTTAACCTTCTTTTCCTGTTTAAGGGTATCACTTTTCATTTTCTTTACCTCCAGCTGTCTAGATGGTATTTCAACCTTTCTTATATTTTTCTAAGTCTCGTATTTAAAGTAGAATTTCTAGGGCACAATGCCCTAGAAATTGCCATCCGATCTGAAAAAATCAGATCTTAACTTTCTGCACTGGGAATGTGGAGACACAAAGACAAGGAGGATTTTTGGAGTACATGGATGGTTGATATATGGAATGAAGACGATTGTGTCTGATTGCATCTGTAATGAAGCCTCATAATTTTAGATTAGGGTTATGTGGATGTCCCAATTAATGGGCAATAGATTGTGTGGAGATAATTCTAGTTGATCAGACTTTTTCTTCAATATCAATTACTTTGAATGCTTAAATATCCAATTTCCTGAGATTTTTATTGTTCAATTTTCTTCTTAAATGACCCTCCCTTCCTCCAAGTTAAAGTTGCTAAAGCAATGAGGTATGAGTCCCGGCAGCCTAACGTGAGCAAAGCTGGCCGGCTCAGGTTCAACAAGGGAATGGTTTATGGTTTCGAATGCTTGGAATATTCCATAACAAATGCTGCCAGAGATTGGAGACTCAGATCTTTTCCCCAGCGCTCAGACAGAATTGAAAAAGGAGAAAATTAAAGACAGGTTTAATTAACTTGCCAAAAAGGAAAAAAAAAAATCACAGAATGTCTGCGTGTGAGATTAAGAGCAAATCTAATGATCAAAAAGATTGGGAAGGGATGGTTTTAAAGGCACATTTCATATTCACTCAACTAATATCACTGAATCTCCTTAGAATCAAATCATCAAATTATTTCAGCCTTGGGTCTGCTGCAGCAGAGACAATTTTTGGAGGCGGAATTTGACTGACAGGAAGAGTCGGTCACCAGGACTGGCCTGAAGTCTCCACTTCAGTGCCCAGTTTGTGGTGACTCTGGTCCCGACTACTCTCAAAAAAAAATTCCCTGTGTCATTAGGTAAAGTATAGGCAGACATCAGGGCAAAGACACAGAAAAAAAGTGAAGGCCAGGCAACAAGCGACAGAATTTCAGTAATGACCAGGTGAAATGGCAAGTATCAGTGTTGGGCAGTGTATGAGTGAGTGTGGGGTGAGTGTAACTTCTACTTGGTAGTGGGTGGGAATGTAGGTGAACACGTGACTGTTGTTACTCACCAGTACCCGTGTAATATGCAGTTTCCTTGACACACACAGAGACCACACTCCCCAGTCCTCCTTGGATATGGGGGGATAGGGGCATGTGACTTTTTATTTTATTTTATATTTTATTTTGTGAGACAGGGTCTTGCTCTGTTGCCCAGGCTGGAGTGCAGTGGTGTCATCTACTCACTGTAACTGCGAACTTCTGAGCCTATGTGATCCTCCTGCCTCAGCCTCCTTTAGTAGTGGGACTATAGGCACACACCACCACACATGGCTAATTTTCTTATTTTCTATTTTCTTGTAGAGATGGAGTCTCTCTATGTTGGCCAAGCTGGTCTTGAACTCCTGGCCTCAGGCAGTCTTCCTGCCTTGGCTTTCCAAAGGACTGAGATTAGAGGCATAAATCATCAGGCTCTGGCCCAGCCACCACATGACTGATTTCATCTGTGGTCTGGGAGCAGGAGTGGGGCGTACCACCTCGGTCAAGCTGGTTAACCTCTAGTGACCTTCCTCCACATCCCCTCCCTTTCCTCATCTAGCAGATGGTACAAAGCAGGACATGATCCTGGGAGAGGTTAGAGCCACGTAATTAAAGGGGCCAGGTGTCTGAATGACTGCAGAAGAACCCACCCTGCCCACCCATATAGGGCTTGAAATGAGCAAGAAACAGCTTTCATGGTGTACAGATACTGAATTTGGGGACTGTTCATACAGTCTAGTTTAACTAACACAACATCAATCTTGAGCAGATGATCAAACCTTTTTTTTTTTTTGAGACATCATCTCATTCTGTCATCCAAGCTGGAGTGCAGTGGGGTGATCTTGGCTTACTGCAGCCTCTGCCTCCTGGATTCAAGCAATTCTCCTGTCTCAGCCTCCTGAGTAGCTGAAATTACAAGCATGTGCCACCATGCCAGGCTGATTTTTGAATTTTTAGTAGAGACGGGATTTCACCATGTTTGTTGGCCAGGCTGGTCTCAAACTCCTGACCTCATGTAATCCACCTGCCTCGGCCTCCCAAAGTGCTGGGATTACAGGCATGAGCCACTGTGTCTGGCCGACCTAACCTTTTTGGGCCTCATTTGTAAAATGGAGGTAACAAAAGCTTTGCTTTTATAGAATTGTTGTGAAGATTAAATGAGATATTGAAATTAAAGGGCTTAGCGTAGTATTTGGCACATATAATCATCTGATAAATATCAGTTAACAGATATGTAGCAGGAGGCTGCTTTTCTTGGAAATCTGGTTCATTTTATTGTTTAAACACCACAGTTATCATCAACATATTAGTAGCAGCAGCAGCAGTAGCTGTTCTAATACACTTTCACTAATTATTGAATATTTCTTGATCACCTACTATGTGTCAGGCATGGTGAGAGAAGTACTGAGAACAGAGGAGCAAATAAGACAAACTCTCACTTGTCTCTAACCACAATGGACTCTTAATTTCACCATGTTCTTCTAAGGTGTGCAATTCATCTTTCCACTCGCATCCTGATTTTTCACTCTGCCCCAGAGATTAGAATCCCTGACCACAGCATCCTTCACTGAGACCAGCTCCTTTCCCTTGGTGTTAGGAACCAAAAAGCTGTGTCCTAAATAAAGAGAATAATGTTATTTTTGCCTAACCAAAATTCACTACCATTGCACTCGAATTACCCCGTAAGAAGCTGTCCCAACAGAACTTTACAACTGTGTCTTCTTGATGGAGCTGGCCCCATACAGGGTCTAGTTCTTGATGTGAACACATGACCTAAGCTGGCCAGCCAGGCCCCTCCATGATCCCTGAGAACAGTAATCAGGGAATAGACACGTGGCCCAAGCTGGGGTAATAAAAATTTCAGGCCTTCCACAGAAATATTGACCTAGAGATGCTCCTTCTTGCTGGGAATATTTGGTGGGTGGATATAAGCCCAAAGTTCTCGAGTTGCTTATGGCCATCTCTAGGACCATATGGTAAGACCTGCCTGAGATAAAGGCAACATTAGGGAAACTGAGTCAAGAGACTAAAAGAACACAAGTTCCTAAGGGTATCATTTGAGCATCTGGACACAACTATTCCTAAAATTCTACCCTTGAACTTTTCAGTTAATTTAACCAAATAAATTCACTGCTTCAGGCAATTTGATTTGATGCCTTGTTGTTTGCAGCCAAAATATTCCTGAGTAATATCAGGGATGAACTTTGGAGATGCTGAATGGTCTAAATCACTATTCACCCACCTAAGAAGAGATATTCCCTGTCCTTTAGATAGCTGAGTGGCATGCTTCCCACTATGTCACCCTTGGGTGAGGTCATCTTCCAGGAACACCTCCAAACTCTCAAGCTTATATATGCTATTAAAAACCTTCTTGGGGGTTATCCCTGTAGCTCAGCCAAATGTCCCAGTCCCCCTCCTGCCTGGTCCCAGCTCTTTCCTCCTATTTACCAGCCATGTTACTCATGTCCCACCATGCCTTTTAGGTGAGATTTCCCCATTAAGGACAAAGTCACCATTTTGGTGTAGAAGATTATCTTTTTAAACTTTTTGCTCTGTAAGTTGATAGACTGTAACCTCTGGGGAAATTTAGGAGGCCCACATCTCTTCTCTGGCATCCTACTCCCTGCACTTGCATAGAAATACCATTTTCTCCCCAAGACAGAAATCACTTTGGCTTAGTTTTTTTTCATTAAAATTCAAATTAATTTAATAAAATGTGAGACTGTAAATTAATGAACCACTTGCAGAATCTACACAATATATGCCCCTCATGTAACTATGCAATTTTTTCTATTAACAATGTCTGTGGCTCCCCAGGGGGACTTAGTCAGCTACAATTACTCTTATCACATCAGCCCAGCTAATAGCAGGCCTCTTCACTCAAACACAGACTCATAAACATTTCCTGAGCACCTAATGTATACTAAATCCTATGCATGGCACTTCCACTGCATTATCTTCTAGAATCCTCATAGCCACTTGTTATAGACCGAAGAGTTATGTCTCCTAACTCAATTCATTTGTTGAAGCTGAAACCACTGATACCATGATATTTGGAGATGGAGCCTTTTGGGAAATGATTTCGTATAGATGAGGGCAAGGGGTGGGGCCTCCGTGATGGGGTTAATGACCTTATAAGAAAAAGAGACGAGAACTTTTGCTGGCTTTATCATGTGAGGACACAGTGAAAAGGCAGCTGTCTGCAAGTGAGCAAGAGGGCCCTCACCAAGAACCCAACCATACCAGCACCATGACCTCGGACTTCCCAGCTTCCAGAAATGTGAGAAATAAATGTCTTGCTACACAAACCTAGTCTACGGCATTTTATTACAGCAGCCTAAGCACATTAAGTCACCACTCTAGATAGAAGTGGTGTAAAAGTAATCTACCCAGCTATGGTCCCAAACCTTTAAGAAACTCAACTCACCTAGGAGAGAATACACAGACTCGTGAAGAACCATGGTTACTCCTATATCCCTCATATCAGGAATACAGTGCAATCCCTGGAAGGTAAGGAAGGGGTATATTCAAAAGCAATAATAGGCCAGGTGCTGTGGCTCACACCTGTAATCTCAGCACTTTGGGAGGCCGAGGTGGGTGGATCACTTGAGGTCAGGAGTTCGAGAGCAGCCTGACCAACAAGGTGCAACCCCATTTCTACTAAAAATACAAAAATTAACCAGGAGTGTTGCTGTGTGCCTGTAATCCCAGCTACTTAGAAGACTGAGGCAGGAGAATTGCTTGAACCTGGGAGGCAGATGTTGCAGTGAGCCAAGATTGTGCCATTGCACTCTAGCCTGGGCAACAATAGTGAAAACTCTGTCTAAAAAATATAAATAATAATAATAATAATAATAAAATTATGTGGCTATGTTATGCCTTCCACTCTCAATTTTTAATACTCCATTGTATAAAATAGTTCAGTGGGAAGTAGTAATGCAGAAAGCAGCCACCTCTACACGTAAGCTCATATGTAATATGTACAATTGAAAGTTATTGAAAGATAACTACATGCCAGGCATGGTTGTTATCAGATCACTCGGTCTGCACGACAAACATATCTATTGCAATTTAGTACTGGCATCCTTCATTTAAAGATTAAAAAAAAAACAACAACAGTTGCCCAAGTTTGCCCAGTTAATAAATGGAGAATCAGGAATTTAACCCAGACAAAAAATAGTTGCTCCAGAACACCAAAGCCTAACCACCATGCTCTTCTTCCTTATATATGTTAAAGATATTAGTACCTCAAGCAGGTAATAAGGAAGCTACACATTCAGATGACTTATAGTGATGGGGAGCTATGATAAATATTTTTATGAAAATAGAGTGATATGTATTTATTTATTTGGTGTCTACATTGTGTCAGCAACTATGGTAGAAATTTTAGACCCAATGCTGAACAAGAAAAACAAACAAACCAAACAAACAAACAAAATGATCTCGACCCTGACTTTATGAACATAGTATGCAAAGGCCCTGTGGCATGTGAAGAAACCCAGAGAAGAGCAGTAATACCAGAACAAAAGAATGAGAGCCAGTTGACAGTCAAGGCAGAGGTCAGCAGAAGCCAAGCATGCAAGGACTTGTAGCCCATTCACCATTTTTGTTTTTATTCTGAGAGCAATGGAATGTCAACAGACTTTTAAGCAGGAGAATAACTTGAGGGACATTATCTTTGGTAACCTAAGCAGTTTCAAGATTTCACAGTGCAGTGGTTTAGATATAGTTTGATTGGCTCCACCAAGTCTCATGTTAAAATTTGAACCCCAGTATTGAAGGTGGAGTCTGATAGGAGGTGTTTGGGTCATGGGGTGGATCTCTCATGAATGGCTTGGTGCCATTCTCTAGGGAGTTAGTGAGTTCTCGTTCTTATTTTTTGTGAAAAGAAGGAACCTCCTTCCTCTGCCTCTTGCTTCCTCTCTTACCATGTGGTCTCTGCACACAGCGGCTCCTCTTCACCTTCTGCCATGACTGGAAGCAGCCTGAAGCTCTCACCAGAAGCAGATGCTGGTGCCATGCTTCCTTTACAGCCTGCAGAGCCATGAGCCAAATGCACATGCTCAATAAAATTATAAATTATCCAGGCTCAAGTATTCCTTTATAGCAACACAAACTGATTAAGACAGACAGTATAGCAAACCCATGAAAAACACAGATGGAATGACAGTTCTAATGACCCACCTTCTCTGGGTGCATCAGCCTAAGATAGGGTCTGGTGAGTTGTTTGTCATTCAATATGGGTGGTTCTACTGGGTAGAGTTGCCATCAAGGTCCTTAAGGTATATGATCTCTATTATACTAATTCATCACTGATGGCCTTTGCTTTAGAAAACAGAACCTAAAACAATCTGCTGTAACCATCATAAGAGGGCTGTTTTAATTCTGGCACTTGGAAAAAAAAAAGTGTGAGAATAAAACAGACAAACGAACCCTTTGTACTATGAAAAGCAGTCTGAGGTTGCTTTCCTTAGAAGAAAGCTGTAGGCATGAAAGAAATATAGAGTTTCTTAGGATTATCTCCACATACGGTATACTTCAAGGAAGAGGTATTGCTTGAGTGAAAATGTAAGAGATTGTTTTACTAATGGAGAAGATGAATCGAAAATGTTCATTACTCTGCCCCGAGCCATAAAATCCATAGGTAGCTGTGCTCAGATGAGCTCATATCCTTTCTCAAGTCTAACTCTCCTAGCTGTGCACCATTCCCTGCCATTAATCTTGGGGCTAGGCTTCCAATCACACATGGTGCTTCATTCCTTCCCACAACACCAAACTGAGCAGGAAGGTAAATTTCAATTGAGTAGAAAAATCATCTCTGCTCTTATTTTCCCAAAACAGAGCTTAGCACATAATAGGTGCCCATTCAATACTTCTTGAATGAGTGAAAGAAATCCTGTCATAACATCTCTGATGGCTGGCAAGCTTCTGCCTATGAACATCAAAGGGCAAATATAACACAGCCTCATGGGTCAGGGTTAAATTATTTCTTATAATGCAGCAAAATATCTTTCTTATAACTGATGTCCTCTGGAGCTTTCCCAAACCAGCGAAGTCTTCCTTTCTCATGATACTCATTGAGATTTCTGAAAACAATTATTAAGACCTTCTTGCCACATCTTCCCCAATGAAACAACTTTAGCTTCTTAAAACGTCCTTCATGATGTGTTTTTGTGTGGTTTTAAATGTTCTTACTTTCCTTTGGGGAGAACATCTACGTTTCTTACTTCAACCAACCCCAAAAAGGTTAACCACTGAGGACATCTTGAGACATTTATCAGCCTGGTGATAATATCAGAGGCTTAATAACCTTTAATCCTACATTAACAAGCTTTATTAACTAACCTTTATCTGCCAGTTATTTTTTTCTCACCCAAGTTGCTGCCCCTAGAATCTCAAAGTCCTTTTCTTGTCTGTCTTGTCACATCTCTAAAAATGTACTGTTCTTTGTTGGCTATGTTATATTGAAACTCAGTTCATATTGAAACTCAAAGCTACCTTTTTGAGAACTATGCATTCCTTATGCATAGTATGGTATCACTTAGGGTATCTCCCATATGTATATGAAATGCTCATGTAAATAGACTTCTGTTTTTCGCTTGTTAATCTGTCTTTTGTGATAGGGGTCTCCTCCAACTAAGAATCTGTGGGGATTATTCTTGCCCACATACATTTTAAACAAGGGAATAATTTAACTGTTTTAATCAAAATGCTAGGAAAGTTACTATATTTTCATGGAGGAATTATTTCTGGAACTAACTCTTCAAACCTGTTTAACTCTTGGATCAATTTTCTGCATAGCATACTTAAACTGCTTCCAATTATTTTCTATTTTCATTCTACTGAAATTATTTATATATGGATCTATTTCACAGCAAAGATTTCACTCTTGTTATAGAAACAAGCAATGATTTTGATAAGAACAACACCAGAACTGGCCAGACCAGTCTTATATCTACAAACAGGAGATCTGTCTTTATGCCAAAACCCAACACCTCATATAAATAGTTCATTCTTTCTTATGTCCTCATCCTTTTCTCCTTAAAATTCTTTATCCTTTTTTTCCTGATCTTTTTGTTTTCTTCTCAGTTTTTCTATAAGTCAAATCTTTCTGTCTCCAAGGAAACAATGCCAACTCAAAATCATTTAGTAAATATTGGAATGTATTATTTTATAACTAGCTTCAAGTACAACTGGATTCAGGGAATTAAATAATGTCATGGGCATCCAGGATTGCCTTCTATTTCTCTGAGACATGCTTTATTTTCTCTCAAACAGTTACTTTATGGATGAAGCCCTCTCCATGTGGTGGGCCATAGCAGCACATAGATGTATATTTTACTACCTAGCAACTGCAGAGAAAAAAAAAAAAGAAAAAGAAAAGAAAAGAAAAGGAAAAAAGCATCTTCCTTTCAAATTTTTCTGGCAAACATTGCAGGACTGAGTCTATCTTTGGGTCATACACCCACACATAAGCCAATTATTTAGCCAAGAGGATGTAAGTCCCTGACTGGCTAGTTCATTCTTCAAGACAGGGGGTACCACCAAGCCCTCCTTGTACCATATCAGTTTAAAATAAGGAAGTGATTTTCCTATAAGAAAAATACAGCTATTAATAACAAAATAAGTGGGAACAGATGCTGGGCAGTGACAACTACAGTTCCTGAGCCAGTAACAGCTTTCTATCCGCAGCTCCCTGATTTCCCTTCACAACTGTATTTCTTCAGCTATTGCTTACACTTGGCCTTTTGGTCATCTTGCTTCCTAGAGTTCTAGTTCACTCCTCACTGGGCCCAGCATTTCTTTGTTTTCTGACCTTAATAGAGGACCTCATTACTGGATTCACCTGAGACCTAGAAGTAAGATCCAGATTAAAAAATACGTCTATAGATGGGGTCGGTTGCCAAAACAGCCACCTCTAAGTCCCTAGTTGGAGGGACAGTTTCTCTTTCTCCATCCCCTGCAGCCTCAAATTGCTGGGCCAATGCTTAATTCAGATGCTAGAATCCATTAAAAGCCAAAACAAGAAACGAAGAATAAATCCCCTCATTAAATCTGTGTTCAGTGGGGTATGTGCATAATTCATCCCAACACCATCATCAAATATAAATGTTCCAGCATCAGGGAAAATGGAGCCGGCACCACAAAAGTCTGAGCCCACTTACAGGGAGATGTCAGGAAGAGACGAGCCTTGCAAGAACCTTCTCAGAGCAGTAATGAGATCTGGCACCAAAGTGTTTCCACCAAGGATCCTAGATGAGGTCATGCTCAAAAGTGGTGCTTCCCTCAGCATATCTGTGGGCATCTGCATGTTTATAAACTCAGCTCCACATTCCTTCTGAGCTGGTGCTGGGATGCCAGAGCTTCTGAAGTATATGGAATGAAAGTTTCCTGGGCTGTGGATTACACTGGGAAATTGCATGCAGGGAGTGTCAGCTCCAGCTGTCCAGCTCTGCTCAACTGCCAAAAGCATCATCTACAACCTGTAGCTTCAACTCCAACTAGCTCCAGAGCCAGAACTAACTATAGTGGGAAGAGCTATTGGGAACCCCTTTGTTCCCAAGCCTATCATGTAGAGATAAGGAGCTGATGACCTAAGGGAAAGTTTTCCTACTAAGTGGACGCTTACTATGCACCTCACCAAAATTACAGATGCAGCTGGGCATGGTGACTCATGCCTCTAATCCCAGCACTTTGGGAGGCTAAGGCAGGCAGACCACCTAAGGTCAGGAGTTCAAGACAAGCCTGGGCAACATGATGAAACCCCGTATCTACAAAAAATACAAAAATTAGTTGGGTGTGGTGGTGCGTGACTGTAGTCCCAGCTACTTGGGGGGCTGAGGTGGGAGGATCACCTGAGCCAGGGAGGTCAAGGCTGCAGTGACCTGTGATCATACCACTGTACCCTAGCCTGGGTGACAGGGTGAGACCCTGTCTCAAGAAAAAATTACAAATGCATCTGCTCTGTACTCTGCTCTGAACAACAGCTCATATAGCCTTGTGCTTGCCAATCTCTTTCCAGAGAGATTGCCTCTTACTCACTATGGCCAGATCCTAATGATAACTTATAATTTCCTCCTTCTCCTCCTTCTTCTCCTTCCCCTCCTCTCCATTGTCATCATCATCATTACCATCAACATCACCATCATCACCACCATTACCATCACCACCATCATCACCTACACCATCATCATCCTCATCACCATCACTATCACCATCACCATCATCATCATCACTATCACCATCATCACCATTATCATCACCACCATCATTACCAACACCATCACCATCACTATCACCATCACCATCATCATCACTATCGCCATCACCATCATCATCATGGCTACTATTCATTTACCATTTACCATGTACTAGGCACTATGTGAAATACTCCACATGCATAATCTCATTTAATCTTCAAACATATAAACTCTTGCATTTTTCAAGACTATTGCAACAGCTTCCTAGAATGCTCTTTAAAAAAAAAACTGCCACCTAATTATTGTCCTTAGTCTCAAGCTAAATATCAATTCTCTTTGGAGAAGACATTCTTGATTACCCCAGTTGTAGAGAGACATCATCTGGCCCAGTCACAATCACTTACATTTTTTTATTTTCTCTCACCATAGTTAACATTGTACATACAGTCGTGATTACTTATTTGTGTATTTGTTTTTATCAGTCTCCTCTAGCAGAATATAAGCAGTTGGAGGTAGAAGGAAGGAAGATGTTTTCCTTCTTTGCTATATTTTCACAGCCCATAGGAATATTTTGAACAAAGTCGGTACTCAAAAGGTATCTGTGGAATGCAAGAACAACTCTATGTTGAAGGCAGTAGTATATTCCCCATTTTATTGTTAACAAAACTGAAGTGCAGACATTATATATAATTAAATAGTTACCCCAGGTTTCATGGAAGAAAGACCTTAGTACTAAGTTAGGGAGTGGGTATTACTATTCATTGCAGGTTTCTCCAGTAGTAGAGCCCCAAGCCATCATGCTGCCAAAACACTTCTTTCCACTCTTTTGGAATAGCTACTCTATCTTGGATCAGTGCCAAGTTCACCAAAAGCCACTGGACTGTGCCCTGGATAATAGTTCATTGGAGCTTAGCTCTCTCAGATAAAATGTAACTGTCTATGTGTTCTCATTCTAACCTAGGCTTGTATCACCAATTCTTTCATGTTTATATAGTCATTTAGAATACTTGAGAGCACCTGTGGTGTTAGAGGTACTGGCCAGGCACATACTCCTTTCTGGATATGTCAATGACACCTGACTTCCTGGTAGAGAAAGATATGGCACAGCCAATTACTACGGTTTGAATGCTTGTGATCCTCAAAATAATTCATGTTGAAACTTAATCCCCAATGAAACAATATTAAGGGATGGGGCTTCAGGAGATTATGGAGATTATTAGGCCACAGGGGCTTTGCCCTCATGAGAGGAACTATTGTCCTTTAAAAAGAAGCATATAAGAACTAGTGAGGCCCTTCTTTTCTTCACATGTGAGGACACAGCAAGAGTCGTCATCTATGAAGCAGAGAGCCAGCCTTCACCAGACACCAAATCTGCTGGTGGTGACTTTACCTTAGACTTCCCAGCCTATGGAACTGTAAGAAATAAATGTCTGTTGTTATAAATTGCCCAGTCTAAGGCATTTTTGTTATAGCAGCAGGAAAGGATTAAGATACCAGGCTTCTGGTTGACAATAGTGATAAAATGTTTAATTGTGTTAGGAAGTAAGAACACTCTGTTTGAGTCTCTGTCATCCCTTCTTGTCCTGAACATTGGTTTGGTTCTCAAAAATATTCAGGGAGGTGAATTGAATTAAGCTTTACCTAAACTGATTCCAGCTGATTTCTGCCCTATCAGAGAGATTGAAGAGTTTTGTGTTATAAGAGTCATGGTATTCACGTTGTTGGAAATTGGAAGATCGGGTAATAAACAGTAAATATTCTGGTAAGTATTTAATGTATAGTGTAATTAGTCAATTCCCTTACAGGTTAAAGGAGCTCATGTGAGTCTAACTCCAATTTACAATGCTGTTCTTTGAGAAAGCCCATTCTTATTTCAGAGAGCTAGGTTGCTGAGAAACCCAAGGGGCTGTAATGATCCAGGAGCTCTGTCTCCTAGGATTTAAAGATGAGACATTCAGAGATCACTTAGCTTGTTTTAAATGGGTTTTAAGAATATACAGGATCATAAAATGCAAGAGGAATTCATCCATCACCAAGAAGTCACACAGTTCACCAGCCTCCCTGGTTCTCAGATGCATCTCAGGCTCCTAAGAAGCCAGGAAGATTGCCAAACCCTGCTGAGGATAATAACCTGGAGTTTGGAGACCCTGTTCCTTCCCCTGTGTCCTCTGCATTTATGCTTCACACAGGAAAAAGGGACTGGATGGGCTTGGTGTTCTTCAATGTGAGGCATTTTCATTAGGGTGAGGCTGCTGAGCTCTGCCATACACCCTGCACACAAATGCATGGCATTAGGTAAGACACTGTACCTCTGCACCCCAGGTTTCACAAATGTAAAATGAGGATAATATTATCTTCTAGCTCATAGTGCTGTTGCGACAGCAAAAAAAAAAAAAAAAAAAAGTGCGTACGACAACCCCAGCACTATACCTGTTGCATGACAAACATCCATTAAGTGGAGGCCATTGTTATACCATCTTTTCTCCTCTGTGGTTAGTTTTCCTGCCTAAGAGGACACCCAAGGTCATTGTGGGGGTCAATGAGATTGCATCTGTGGTGTACTTGATTGTGCTCATGAAAGCCATGTCTTGATTTTGCTAAGAGCATCCTTGGAGAAGATCTAGCCCCTGTCCTTCTCCTCACTTCACCTCCCAGCACTCCCTCTTGCATTCTACAATCTATCCACATCAAAATTATTCCATGTCATGGCTAGGAGTGGTTACTCACGCCTGTAATCTCAGCACTTTGGGAGGACGAGGCGGGTGGATCACCTTAGGTCAGAAGTTCGAGACCAGCCTGGGCAACATGGTAAAACTATGTTTCTACTAAATATACAAAAATTAGCTGGGTATGGTGGCACGTGCCTGTAATCCCAGCTACTTGGGAGGCTGAGGCAGGAGAATCACTTGAACCCAGAAGGCAGAGGTTGCAGTGAATGGAGATCATGCCTTTGCACTCCAGCCTGGGTGACAGAGCAAAACTCCATCTCAAAAAAAAAAAAAAATTATTCCATGTCTTGAACATGCTTTCCTGTTAGTCATTTTCATACAACTGAGCATGATGTTCTTGCTGCCTTGATCACTACTAGCTGCTCCTGCACACTACCCCATACCCACCCTCACCTCTCATTCGATAATTCTGTATTTTTGGGGTCTCTCCTTACCTGGCACTCACTTCAGAGTCTTCTCCAGCTTCCCTAAACCACTTAGGTGTCCCTGCTATGACTCCTTCAAGTCCCATATGCAAGCTTAGTGCCTTTCCAGCTGTTCATGCTTCTTTCTTCCTGAAATTCCTCTACCTCAATTTGTCCAAAGATATTTTGAAATTAGGATTGCTAAGTTTACCAAATACAAATTTAAAATACCTAATTAAATTTGAATTTCAAATTCAAATTGGTAAACAATGAATAATTTTTTAGTATAAAATTACCAAGTATTAAAAATAAATATTTGTTGTTTATCTTGAAATTTAAATTTAACTGGGCACTCTGTTTATTATCAGCGAGTCTATCTAAAATGCTTATTTACCTTCAAAGGAGCTGGATGTCTCACTGCTAGAAATGGGGCTCCTCTGCCTTAGGAAGTCAGGCTGAAAGTCTTAGTGACAACTGCAAAACCTGGTTCTTCCTGAATTTACCATCACACCATTGTTTTTTGTTTTTTGTTATTGTTGTTGTTGAGACAGTCTCTTGCTCTGTTGCCCAGGCTGGAGAAAAGTGGAGTGATCATGCCTGACTGAAGTCTCAACTTCCCAGTCTTAAGTGATCCTCCCACCTCAGCCTCCCAAGTAGCTGAAACTATAGCCACTCACCACCATGCCCAGCTCATGTTTTTTGGTTTGTTTGTTTTGTTTTGTTTATGTTTTGTAGAGATGGAGTAACACTATTGTGCCTAGGCTGGTGTTGAATTCCTAGGCTCAAGCAATCTTCCCATCTTAGCCTCCCAACATGTTGAGATTACAGGCCTCCCACTGTGCCCAGCCATCACACCATTGTTGGAAACAAAACCGGAGGCTTGTTCTTGTCAGCCATTGAAATAATTGTAATCTAACAAATAGAGCTGTGGTTCATCTCCCAGATCCAACCACTTCAAGGGTGCACTCCCAATGCCATCTTGGTTCAGGCTTTAAGCAAGACAAGCCTCCCCTGAGTGCTAATCTCCTGCATATGCTCTATGGCAAAACAGGACTAGACTGAGACAAACTGCTGTAGCTGCACCCTAGGGACTCAAAACCACCATGTACTTTCAGACTAGACAATGGTTTTGCAATTTCCATCTCCAAGGTAATTTTATCTCAAGAGCACCATTACCTTTTCATCTACCTGAACTTGGTAATGAACATCTTGACAGGTTTAATTAAATTTGAATTTCAAGAGAAGTATTTGGGTGATGCAAACCCATTTTTCACCAAAGACAGGATATTATTAAAATTTCCCACTTTCTTCTCAACATCCTGAAGCTCCTTATAATAGTTATTTTAAAGTTCTGTGTCAAAGGATCCCACTACAAATGTTTGCTAAATGAATAAATAGGATACAGAAAAATGCATGTATTCAACATCTACTATAAGGCAATGGGCCAAGTGCTTTGTATCTCATTTAAATTTCACAGGAACACTATTGGGTCAGAGGTAATTTTCACAGGCTTAGGGGAGAAAACTGAAGCATAAAGAGGTTAAATAAATAGCCTGAGTTCATCTGGGTAGTGTAACACTTTGGACTTTTAAAGCATTGTGGGAGGAGTATATTTCCTCACCCACTGATTTTGGACTCGGTTATGTGACCTACTTTGCCTGGAGATATTCATAGATGAGACCCAAAAAGAAGCCTTAAGTATGCTTGTGTGCTTTGGCTTGGCTCTGATGCTCTGGAAATTTGCCATGCAAACAGGCCCCGCTAGCTGTTGAGATAGGAAGATGAGACACGTAGCACTGAGTAAACCCAAACTCTCACCAAAGTCAAGCCTAGCTCGCTTGTAGCCTGGTGCAGAGTCACCCAGCTGAACCAAGTCTACATCAGCTGAACTTCAGTTGCCTCGCAGACCTGGAACCCATTGAGATTCCAAGGTTGTGTTTTCTAAGGAACAAAAGCCAATTATTGCAGCTAGGAGATCACATTTCCCGGATCTCAACCCATAACATCTGAATCTGTGAGCTCATCCAGAACTCACCCCTGGAGCATGGCAAGCTCCATCTGTCAGATAGAGAGTGCTAAACCCATAGGCTCCGGATTTCAGAGATGCCGGAAACTTGCAGAGTGAGGGAGAGCCTCTAAGGAATTCTCCAGGCAGAGCTTTGGTGTGGGAAACAAGATCGTCAATATTTATTTCCCTGGAAAAATCAAAGGCCTTGACGCTGGCTTTGGAGAAATCAGGAGTTGCACATTGTCACAGTCACAAAATTCATCCCTCACCTTTGCCTCCCTGAGTTCTAGCAGGAATTGTCAAGGATGCCTTCAGGACTGTTTGCATTGTAAGATGACATGAGTATGAACAGAAGGCTCCGGGGACCTACACTCTCCAGAAGCCTCCATAGGCATCTCGTGCTTCAGAGTGAGTCCTGGAATGTCACAACACTGCTGGATGTGGTTCAGCTGTGAAATGTATTGCAAATAAATTGTTACCAATAGTAAAAAGCACACAGCTCTTTGAAAAAAGGACTGTACCACACAGTGTAGCATGGATTCTCAAAGCAAAAACTTAATTGGACTCTTGCCTCTCACCAGATTCTTAGTTGTGGGTTTCTGCATCCAGTAGTAATCTGAGATCATGCTTCTACCTATGAATGAATGAAAATTACCTCCAATGTGCTAATCTTGTCCTATGGGAGGTCAATGGACTCACCAAAATTTCCAAGAGTTAATATTCTCAGAGGCACTTGTGGCTTTGCTTTTTCATTGCTGTGGGTTTTCATATTTATAGTCATTTTCTAATTATGGCCTAACTTAAATACAGTCAATTTACCATTTTTAGTTGTATAGATCTGTATGTTTTGACAAACATTGTATGTGTATATATAGCATAACCACCACCATATCAAGATAGAAAATAGCTCAAGCACACCCTAAAAATTTCTTCTGACCCTTTCTAAAAAACTGATCATCCCAACCCCAAACTATAGAAACTACTGATTTGTTTGGCCTAATACTTTTTCTTTTTCCAGAATGTCGTATAAGTTGAATGTAGCCTTTTGAGTCTGTCTTCCTTCACTTGACATGATGCATTTGAGATTCACCTTGCTAATGTGTGTATCCATAACTTGTTCCTTTTTAATTGCTGAGAGTAATATTTAATTGTATGGAAAAGCCACAACGTGTTTATCCATTTATCAGTTCAAGGACATGTGGATGATTTCCAGGTTAAAGTGAATATGGATAGAACCAACATAAATATTCGCGTACAGATTTGTTTCTGTGAATTTAAGTCTTTATTTCTCTTAGGTAAATATCTAGGAGAGGGATTGCTGGTTCCTAGAGTAAATGCATATTTGACTTCAAAAGAAACTGTAGTACATCTGCAAAATAGCGGAGTAAAGAACTCCAAATTCCACTCATCTGTAAAAGCAACAAAACCCCCGAAAAAACCTATGAGAATCAACTTTTTTTGGAACTCTGGAAAATAACCAAAGGCTTGCAGAAAGCTGCAAAGTGCTTATCAAAAAACAAGCAAACACACTAAAACCAAAGAACAATGCTCATTGTAAGTAAGAACAGTGAACTTAGTTTTGACAGTAGCTGTGAAAATAAGGCCACATTCCTGATACTAAAGAGAGAAGAGACATCATTAGCAAAGAATTGTAATTAATTATTTGTTCTTACCTGTCTAGTGGCTCTCTGGGACCAATTCAAAACTCCTGTCTTTATAGAGCCAGCCTCCTGCTAAATCTACTTTTGAGAGGGGAAGGGATTTGTCAAAAACGTTTATAAGCTAGTATCTTAGGTTAGGTTGCTGCTGCTTGAGGCAATAGATAACAACATGGCAAATAATAATGCCAACTAAAAATCTTGAGAATAAAGGCAGAGAGATGACATGTCCTTAAGGACTTTGAAAAGTTCCAACATATTTCTGGGAATCTGGAAGGCTGCATATACACAGCTCAGGGCTGTATGCCTACTCAGAAAAGATTTGAGAAGGCCCTCAACTCCAACCTTAAGGTTCTGCAGAAACAATCAGTAAATGGTAAGGTAGAGTTGTAAACTTCCTGACTGTCAAAGGTGTGCACCCTCCACCCCAAGAACCACTTGGCAAAGACAAATAATTTTTAGTTCAGGCAATTAAGAAAAATTCTGTTCAACCATTAGCTGACCACTAACCCAATGGAAGAGAGACTTCAGGGGCCACACATAACAAAGAATATAAACTTTCCAGAAGTAATTCATTAAATAGCATCAGCAATAAGCAGCAATAACAACAAACCCTGGGGAGGGGAGAGAATCTGATTTTCCCAGATGACACATTATAATGTCCAAAATTCCAGTTTTCAACAATAAAAAAAATTACAAGACATGCAAAGAGACAAGAAAGTATGGCTCATACATAGGGAAAAAACAAATCAATAGAAACTGTGCTTGAGGAGGCAAAAACATTCACCTCTCTAGACAAGAATTTGAAGTCAGCTATTTTAAATATATCAGTGATCTAAAGAAAATGTGGCCTAAAGAAAAAAGGAAAGTATGAGAATAATGCTTTACCAAATTGAGATTATCAATAAATAAATTGAAATTATAAAAAGGAAACTAAAAATTTTGGAGTTGAAAAATACAATAATTAAAATGAAAATTCACTTTTTCAGTGAATTTATACTCTTAAAGAGTATAAATCTAGGATGTATATTATCACTTAGACAATAATAGAATAGAATTAAAAATAAATGACAGAAAGAAAACTGAAAAATTTATAAATATGTGGAAATTAAACAACATAACCTTAAACAACAAATATATCAAAGAAGACATGACAAGGGAAATTGAAAATACTTTGATGAGTATAAAAATGTAAACACAAAATAACAAAATCTGTGAAAGGCAGCAAAAGCAGTATTCAGAGGGAAATCAACAGCTGTAAACACCTACCTTAAAAAAGATCTCAAGTCAATAACCTAATCTTCCACCTTAAAAACTGGAAGATAATGAAGAAAAGGCAAACTAAACTCAAAGCAAAAAGAGTTAAGGAAATAATATATATTAGAAGAAAAATCAAGGAAAGAGAAAAAATATATATATATAGAAGATAAACAAAATGAAAGTTTGTCCTTTGAAAAAATACACAAAATTGACAAACTATACTGACCAAGAAAAAAGAAAAAAAGAGGCTACTGATATTACTAAAACCAAGAACAAAAGAGGAGACATTATTACTGACCTAACAGAAATAAAAAGGATTATAAAGGAGTACAGTGAACAACTCTGGGCCCACAAATTTAAAGGCTTATGTAAAATGGACTTATTCTTTGGAAGATGCAAATACTAAAACTCACACAAGGAGAAATAGATAATCTCAATAGGCCTGTATCTATTAAGAAAATTTAATCAATAATCAATAATTTTTCCATAGAGAAAACACCCAGCCCAGACAGTTTCACTGTTTAATTCAACCAGTCACTTAAGGAAGAAATGATAGCAATTCTCCACAATATATTTAAAAAAAAATAGCAGAAGCAACACTTCTTATCTCATACCCTAATACAAAACCAGAAAAATACAAGACAGAAAAACAATAGACTAACAACTCTCATGAACATAGATGCAGAAATCCTCAATAGAATATTACCAAATTGAATCTGACAATGTATTAAAAAAAAAAACTATTACACAGCATAGCCAAGTAGCATTTAACCCAGGTATGCAGACTGGTTCCACATTCAAAAATCAATTAATGTAATCCACTACAACAGCAAGCTGAAGAAGAAAAATCACATGATCATATAAATAGAAGCAGAAAAAGCATTTGACAAAATCCAAAACCCGTTCATGATAAAAATTCTCAGCAAATTGGGAATTGAACAGTTAAATAAATGGACAGCAGGTAATGGGAGCTGGGTTACTCACTGTTGAAGTGGAAATTCACACATCAGCAAGGGGAGGTGAGAGTTATCTGTGTGGTAATGGGTTAGAGTTAGAGACATCAGTATGAATGTACATTGAGTTTAATGTGGATACACGATACTTCATACAGGCATAATTACAGATACATATAAGTACTCAGGCTAATGTACACACATTTATTTTGTTGCTCCGTTGTCTGAGAGAGCCTAAATGTAATGGTACTCCAGGGGCGACCAGAATATGTCGTGCAACTAAAGGTAATGTAATATCCTACATGGTACCTTGAAAGAGAAAAAGGACCCTAAATAAAACCTAAGAGGATCTGAATCATATTCATTTTAGTTCATAATAATGTATGAATATTGGTATTGTAACAAATATACCATAATAATGTAAAATACTAATATTAAAGAGAGGAAATAGGGTATGAGGTATATAAAATTATTATCTTTACAGGTTTTCAGTAAATCTAAAACTCTAAATAAAGTCTATTTTTAAAACAGAAAGGCAAATATTCCTTGTACAAATTTTAAAAGTAAAAAATTGTCTTTCACAGAACAAGAGGTTTTATTTTTTAATTTTAATAAAGTATATTTGATCAATTCTTGTTCCTTTCATGAATTTTTTTGGACTGTTTATGTGATGAGTTACACTGATTGATTTTCTAATTTTTAACCAGGCATTTCTTCCTTGGATAAGCACTACTTGGTCATCATATACTATCCTTACTGCATATTGATGATTAGGTTTACAAACTTGTATTTAAAATTTATTTTTGTTTATTAAGGGTCTTGGTCTGTAGTTTGTTTTCTTGTAGTGTTGTTTCTAGTTTTGGCATTAGCATAATACTGAACCCATAAAAGGAGTTTAGAAGTGTTCCCTCTTCCTCAATTTTCTGGAAGACTTTGTGTAGAATTGGTATAATTTTTTTCCAAAAATATTTGGCATAACTTGCTAGTGAAAACTTCTGAGCCTGGAGACTTCTGTGTTGGAAGATTTTAAACTACAAATTCAATTATTTAAAGAAAAATAGAACTGTTGAGGTTATCTGTTTTGAGTGAACGTTGGTAGTTTATGTCAAATACATTTTTTAAAATTTTGTCTAAGTAATCAAATTTATTGGCATAGAATTTTTGTTTTATTTTGAATCATTCTTTATTTTTTTTTTTGAGATGGAGTTTCGCTTTTGTTGTCCAGGCTGGAATGCAATGGTGCGATCTCAGGTCACTGCAACCTCCGCCTCCCAGGTTCAAGCAATTCTCCTGCCTCAGCCTCCCAAGTGGCTGGGATTGCAGGCATGCGCCAACGCGCCTGGCTAATTTTTTGTGTTTTTAGTACAGGCGGGGTTTCAACATGTTGGCCAGGCTGATCTTGAACTCCTGACCTCAGGTGATCCACCCGCCTCAGCCTCCCAAAGTGCTGGGATTGCAGGCATTAGCCACTGCGCCCAGCCTGTATCATCATTTTAATGTGTATAAGATCTGTCATGATCTTTATTTATTGGTGGTATTTGTAACTGATGACTTCTCTGTTTTATTCCTGGTCGGTCTTGGTAATGGTTTATCACTTACACTGGTCTTTCAAAAGAACAAGCTTTTGGCTTTATCCATTTCTTTTATTGCTTTTCTGTTTTCTGTTCCAATGATTTCTTCTCTAATTTATAATATTTCCTTTCATGTGCTTACTTAGTTTAATTAATTTGTCTTTTTCAGTTTTTCTAAAGGTGAAAGCTAAAGCATTTATTTGAGACCCTTTATCTTTTCTAATACAGGTGTATATAGTATAATACATTTTTTTTCTAATTTTTGCTTTAGTTTTATCCCACAAATTTTGATATGTTTGGCTTTGTTTTCATAAATATAAAAATATTGTCTAATTTCTTTTTTTAACCCATGAGTAATAAAAAAAAGTGTGTCATTCAACTTCCATAATTTGGAGATTTCTCAAATATTTTTCTTTTATTGATTTCTAGTTCAATTCTAGAGTGGTAAAAGACTGCTTTTCGTATAATTTGAATCCTGTTTTATTTATTGAGTCTTATTATATGTCCCAGAATATGTATTTGGAAAATATTCTGTGTGGACTTGAAAATGTTGTGTATTCTCATCCTCTTGGATGGAGTGTTGTATAATTGACAATGAGGTCATTTTGGTTTCTTAACTGACTCTCACCCTAATTGTTAAATTGATTATTAAAAGAAGAGTGGGCCGGGTGCAGTGGCTCACATCTGTAATCCCAGCCAGCACTTTGGGAGGCCAAGGCAGGCAGATCACCTGAGTTCAGGAGTTCAAGATCAGCCTGGCCAACATGGTGAAACCCCATCTCTACTAAAAATACAAAAAATTAGCTAGGCTTGGTGGTGGGCACCTGTAATCCCAACTACTCAGGAGGCTGAGGCAAGAGAATCACTTGAACCTGGAAGGTGGAGGTTGCAGCCTGGGCAACAAGAGTGAAACTGTCTTAAAAAAAAAAAAAAAAAAAAAAAGGGAAGAGTGGTGAAATCACTAGCAGAATTATACATTTAATATAATATGCTGTGGTCAAAAAATCTATCATTTTTCAATTTTTATTCTAATTACCCCATCTGTTCATCATCCTTCTTTTCTCACTTTCTTCCTTCTTTTAAATTAAACAAATATTTTATGTTCTATTTGATCTTCTTCATTGAGTTGTTCTCTCTCTCTTTCTCCCTCTCTCTAGCTTTGTCAACTGGTAATGTAGTTCCATACATATAGTACAAAAACTTGACTACTGAATATGTTCATTATTCTCTCTCTGACTTCTGGGCTACTGTGCTATTTTTGCTGAGCATTTTATTTCTACATATGTTAAATACCCCCACAGTAAATATTTTTTGACATCTATTTACATAATCTTGCATTTTTAGGCTATTAATATAACTTATTACGTTATGTATTTTTTTTTTTTTTGAGACAGAGTCTTGCTTTGTCACCTAGGCTTGAGTGCAGTGACACGATTTGAGCTCACTGAAACCTCCACTTCATGGGTTCAAGAGATTCTCCTCCTTCAGCCTCCCGAGTAGCTGGGATTATAGGCGCCCGCAACTGTGCCTGGCTAATTTTTGTGCTTTTTAAAAGAGACGGGGTTTCACCATCTTGGCCAGGCTGGTCTCAAACTCCTGATCTCGTGATCCACCCGCCTCGGCCTCCCAAAGTGCTGGGATTATAGGCGTGAGCCACCCTGCCCAGCCTATGCGACTTTTGTTTGTTTTTGTTTTGTTTTTTAGACAGAGTCTCACTCTGTTGCCCAGGCTGCAGCACACTGGCACCGTGTTGGCTCACTGCAACCTCTGTCTCCTGGGTTCAAGCAATTCTCCTGCCTCAGCCTCCTGAGTAGCTGGGATGACAGGCGCCCACCACCACGCCTGGCTAATTTTTGTATTTTTTACCAGAGACGGGGTTTCACAACGTTGGCCAGGCTAGTCTTGAACTCCTGGACCTCAGGTGATCCACCTTCCTCAGCCTCCCAAAGTGCTGGGATTACAGGCATGAGCCACCGCTCCCAGCCCTGTGATTTTTAATTGAGAAAGAAATCTTGTCTTCCTAGGATAAGCTCCATTTTATCGTGTACTATCCATTTTATACACCACTGGATTCTGTTTCTTAATATTTTGTTAAGGACTTTTGCATCCATGTTAATGACAAAAAAATGTTGTTTTGTTTTCTTTCTTTGTACATATTTTTACATATTTTGCAAACTTTATTATACATGTCTTATATACACTACACACTAAAATGACCATTAGTTTATACAATCCAGTATCTTTTACATAAATTAAAAATTTAAGCTCTCCCTCTCCCTCTCCCTCTCCCTCTCCCTCTCCCTCTCCCTCTCCCTCTCCCTCTCCCTCTCCCTCTCCCTCTCCCTCTCCCTCTCCCTCTCCCTCTCCCTCTCCCTCTCCCTCTCCCTCTCCCTCTCCCTCTCCCTCTCCCTCTCCCTCTCCCTCTCCCTCTCCCCCTCCCCTCTTCTTCGGTCTCCCTCTCCTTTTTTCGGTCTCCCGCTGTTATCGAAGCTGGACTGTACTGCCATGATCTCGGCTCGCTGCAACCTCCCTGCCTCGGGCTCCTGTGACTCTCCTGCCTCGGCCTGCCGAGTGCCTGGGATTACAGGCGCGCGCCGCCACGCCTGAATGGTTTTTCTATTTTTGGTGGAGACGGGGTTTCACCGTGTTGACCGGGCTGGTCTCCAGCTCCTGGCCTCGAGTGATCTGCCTGCCTAGGCCTCCCGAGATGCTGGGATTGCAGACGGAGTCTCGCTAACTCAATGCTCAATGGTGCTCAGGCTGGAGTGCAGTGGTGTGATCTCGGCTCGCTGCAACCTCCACCTACCAGCCTCCTGCCTTGGCCTCTTAAAGTGCTAAGATTACAGCCTCTGCCCCGCCGCCACCCCGTCTAGGAAGCGAGGAGCATCTCTGCCTGGCCGCCCATCGTCTGGGAAGTGAGGAGCGCCTCTGCCCGGCCGCCCTATCTGGGAAGTGAGGAGCGCCGCTGCCCGGCCGCCCATCGTCTGGGATGTGAGGAGCGCCTCTGCCCGGCTGCCACCCCGTCTGGGAGGAAGTGAGGAGCGCCTCTGCCCGGCTGCCCCGTCTGGGAGATGAGGTGCACCTCTGCCCGGCCGCCCCGTCTGGGAGGTGAGGAGCGCCTCTGCCTGGCCGCCACCCCGTCTGGGAGGAAGTGAGGAGCGCCTCTGCCTGGTTGCCCCGTCTGGGAAGTGAGGAGCGCCTCTGCCTGGCCGCCACCCCGTCTGGGAAATGAGGAGCGCCTCTGCCCGGCTGCCACCCCATATGGGAAGTGAGGAGCGCCTCTGCCCAGCCGCCCCTTCTGGGAGGTGAGGAGCGCCTCTGCCCAGCCGCCCCGTCTGGGAGGTGAGGAGTGCCTCTGCCCGGCCGCCCCGTCTGGGAAGTGAGGAGCGCCTCTGCCTGGCCGCCACCCCGTCTGGGAGGAAGTGAGGAGCACCTCTGCCCAGCTGCCCCATCTGGGAAGTGAGGAGCGCCTCTACCCGGCTACCACCCCCTATGGGAAGTGAGGAGCGCCTCTGCCCGGCCGCCCACTCTGGGAAGTGAGGAGCGCCTCTGCCCGGCCGCCCACTCTGGGAGGTGAGGAGCGCCTCTGCCTGGCCACTCCGTCTGGGAAGGGAGGAGAGCCTCTGCCCGGCCACCCCGTCTGGGAGGTGAGGAGCGCCTCTGCCCGGCCGCCACCCCGTCTGGGAGGAAGTGAGGAGCACCTCTGCCCGGCCGCCCCGTCTGGGAGGTGAGGAGTGCCTCTGCCTGGTCACCCCGTCTGGGAAGTGAGGAGCGCCTCTGCCCGGCCACCCCGTCTGGGAAGTGAGGAGCACCTCTGCCCGGCCGCCCCGTCTGGGAGGTGAGGAGCGCCTCTGCCTGGCCACCCCGTCTGGGAAGTGAGGAGCGCCTCTGCCCGGCCACCCCGTCTGGGAAGTGAGGAGCGCCTCTGCCTGGCCGTCACCCCGTCTGGGAGGAAGTGAGGAGTGCCTCTGCCCGGCCGCCCCGTCTGGGAGGTGAGGAGTGCCTCTGCCCGGCTGCCACCCTGTCTGGGAGGAAGTGAGGAGCACCTATGCCCGGCTGCCCCATCTGGGAGATGAGGAGCACCTCTGCCCGGCCGCCCCGTCTGGGAGGTGAGGAGCGCCTCTGCCTGGCCGCCACCCCGTCTGGGAGGAAGTGAGGAGCGCCTCTGCCCGGCCACTCCGTCTGGGAGGTGAGGAGCGCCTCTGCCCGGCCGCCCCGTCTGGGAGGTGAGGAGTGCCTCTGCCCGGCCGTCACCCCATCTGGGAGGAAGTGAGGAGCGCCTCTGCCTGGCTGCCCCATCTGGGAAGGGAGGAGCGCCTCTGCCCAGCCGCCACACCGTCTGGGAAGTGAGGAGCGCCTCTGCCCGGCCGCCCAGTCTGGGAAGTGAGGAGCGCCTCTGCCCGGCCGCCCTGTCTGGGAGGTGAGGAGCGCCTCTGCCTGGCCGCCACCCCGTCTGGGAGGAAGTGAGGAGCGTCTCTGCCCGGCCGCCCCCTCTGGGAAGTGAGGAGCGCCTCTGCCCGGCCGCCCCGTCTGGGAGGTGAGGAGCGCCTCTGCCCGGCCGTCACCCCGTCTGGGAGGAAGTGAGGAGCACCTCTGCCCGGCTGCCCCGTCTGGGAGATGAGGAGCGCCTCTGCCCGGCCGCCCCGTCTGGGAGGTGAGGAGTGCCTCTGCCCGGCCGCCACCCCGTCTGGGAGGAAGTGAGGAGCACCTCTGCCCGGCCGCCCCCTCTGGGAAGTGAGGAGCGCCTCTGCCTGGCCGCCACCCCGTCTGGGAGGAAGTGAGGAGCGCCTCTGCCTGGCCGCCACCCCGTCTGGGAGGAAGTGAGGAGCGCCTCTGCCTGGCTGCCCCATCTGGGAAGGGAGGAGCGCCTCTGCCCAGCCGCCACACCGTCTGGGAAGTGAGGAGCGCCTCTGCCCGGCCGCCCAGTCTGGGAAGTGAGGAGCGCCTCTGCCCGGCCGCCCTGTCTGGGAGGTGAGGAGCGCCTCTGCCTGGCCGCCACCCAGTCTGGGAGGAAGTGAGGAGCGCCTCTGCCCGGCCGCCCCGTCTGGGAAGTGAGGAGCGCCTCTGCCCGGCCGCCCGGTCTGGGAAGTGAGGAGCGCCTCTGCCCGGCCGCCCCCTCTGGGAAGTGAGGAGCGCCTCTGCCCGGGCGGCCCCGTCTGGGAAGCGAGGAGCGCCTCTGCCCGGGCGGCCCCGTCTGGGAAGCGAGGAGCGCCTCTGCCCGGGCGGCCCCGTCTGGGAAGCGAGGAGCGCCTCTGCCCGGGCGGCCCCGTCTGGGAAGCGAGGAGCGCCTCTGCCCGGGCGGCCCCGTCTGGGAAGCGAGGAGCGCCTCTGCCCGGGCGGCCCCGTCTGGGAAGCGAGGAGCGCCTCTGCCCGGCCTCCCTGTCTGGGAGGTGAGGAGCGCCTCTGCCCGGCTGCCCTGTCTGGGAGGTGTACCCAACAGCTCCGAAGAGACAGCGACCATCGGGAGCGGGCCATGAGGACGATGGCGGTTTTGTTGAAAGGAAGGGGGGGGGGAAGTGTGGGGAAAGGAAGGAGAGATCAGATTGTTGCTGTGTCTGTGTAGAAAGGGGTGGGCATAGGAGACTCCATTTTGTTCTGACTAGGAGAAATTCTTCTGCCTTGGGATGCTGTTGATCTATGGCCTTTCCCCCAGCCCCATGCTCTCTGAAACATATGCTGTGTCAACTCAGGGTTAAATGGATTAAGGGCGGTGCAAGATGTGCTTTGTTAAACAGATGCTTGAAGGCAGCATGCTCTTTAAGAGTCATCACCACTCCCTAATCTCAAGTACCCAGGGGCACAAACACTGCAGAGGGCCGCAGGGTCCTCTGCCTGGGAAAACGAGAGACCTTTGTTCATGTGTTTATCTCCTGACCTTCTCTCCACTATTATCCTATGACCCTCCCATATCCCCCTCTCTGAGAAACACCCAAGAATGATCAATAAACACTTCATAAATTAAAAAAAAAAAAAAAAAAAAAAAAAAAATAAACATAATCATGTAAAAAAAAAAAAAAAAAAAAAAAAATTTAAAAACACTATATTTTATATTTACTCACTTTTTTTTTCTTTTGATCGGGTAAGTTTCTCCCTGTTTCCCTGGCTGGTCATGAACCCTGCGGCTCAAGCGATCTTACTGCTTTGGCCTCCCGAAGTGCTGGGATTACAGGCATGAGCCACCATGTCCAGCCTTTTACTAACATTTTTTACCTTTTCCATTGGTCTTCATTCGTTTATGTGTAGCCAGTTTTCTATCTGGTATCATATTTCTCTTGTGGGAAGAATTTTATTTAATATTTCTTATAGTGGAAGTCTGATAAAAAGTCTAGTCTCTGATTTTGTGTGATGGAAAAACATTTATTTAGCCTGTAAACATTTATTTATTTAGCCATTCATTTAAAAAAAAAACAAACCTAATTAATACAGACAGATTCCCCTTACATCTGGAGAACACCCAAAGATTCTAAGCTGTAATGCCTTCCCTGGCTTGATCTTTAAGAATTTTTAAAGTAGTATTTCTTTTTTTTAATTCTTATTATCTTTTATGGTGACCACCCCTTCCCAATGTTCTGCAAAAGATGTAACCATTTGTATGTCCCATTTGTCCTCAGAGAGGCTTGTTTCCTTTTGGAATTCAGTAGTATATATACGTATTTTTTTTTTTTTTTTTTGAAATGGATTCTTGCTCTGTTGCCAAGACTGGAGTGCAGTGGCGCAATCTAGGCTCGCTGCAACCTTCTCCTCCTGGGTTCAAGCCATTCTTCTGCCTCAGCCTCATGAGTAGCTGGGATTACAGGTGCATGCCGCCACGCCTGGCTCATTTTTGTATTTTTTTAGCAGAGACAAGGTTTCACCATGTTGGCCAAGCTGGTCTCAAACTCCTGACCTTGTGATCTGCCCGCCTCGGCCTCCCAAAGTGCTGGGATTACAGGTGTGAGCTACCGCGCCCAGCCAGCCTATGTATATGTATTTTAAAAACCTAAACTCTCTACTGGGCTTCAAAAAATGTTAATATGCAGATTATATAGCTTTTTCCAATTATTAGCAGAAGAGCAACATTCTCCTATCATTTTAACATCTAAGGAAACTGCAGAATCGTTCTTGATAGATTCTCAAGCTCACACCAGTACCATCTCAGCTCTCCTGGATGTCTCTTGTTCATTGACTCTTTGGCGGAACAACTTTTTTAACACTTGATTGGTCCCCAAACCGTTAACCTAGTTATCTGTGTGTAAAAGCCTTTTCTGAAAGTTTGAGGAGAAGTAGAAGTTACATTTCAAAAGGACAAATAACTGAAATGTTAGCATCATCAAACGTTGGTCTGAAGTGTCACCCATCGACCCCACAATTGCCAGGATCTTATATCACTGTCACTTTTTGAAATCAAATTCAGAATTCTGCCGTGTTTCCTCAGCACCCAGACTTCATCCCACCTGCAGACTCTTCTCTCACTCCCTGTTTTCTTGTTTTCTGGGAAATTTTCCTCAGTTCAGGAATGGTGTCTTAGCAATCGTTCAATGCAAGCAAGGAGTAAGCACAATTCAATCTGTAATGCCTCCCCTGACTTGTCTCCAGTAGAAATAGAAATTAATTTATTGGTGCTCTATTGAGTGCTATGGAGGAATAGAACTGCGTATGGATCTGCATATGAAGGGTGGAACCATGGGAGCCAAAGTTTCTTCATTAACAAGTGTCTTTCTAATGACTGAATCTGCTTCCTTCTCTATTACCTTCATTCTCAGAAGGGCATTTTCTAGGTGGAGGCAAAGATTAAAGATAGATTCTCCTTAAAGCGGGAACCTCAGGGAAAGGGGATACCTTCATTACCCATAGCTCCAGCAATGTCAAGGGTACAAACCCTGCAGGCTGTGGTCTCAGTCATATGCCTATTCCCAGAGTCAGGGGAAAGGTTCAGCACTGCTAAAATCATAAGCCCAGAGAATAAAGAGGGCTAGTTTCCCAGAAAGGAAACATTTGAAACAGACAAAACAAGTTCCAGATATTGTTACGATCAGCTTTTCTTTTCTATGATGAAGCCAGTGTGAAACAATCATTATTGGTGAGCCATCCTGAGTAGTTTTAGAAATTAATTATTTTAGAGCTTTACTTGCCTACTTTTCTGGGCGTAGGGGTAACTCAAACTCTGGGTAGATCCCAGAGTTTATATTTCATATGGGAATGTCATTCTGTGGGTGGGGCATAAGCCTGAGGCTATCAGTGATGAGAACTGTGACCTTGGGGAGGAAGGTGTTTGCTGGCTATAAGCTCCACACCTGGCTCTCTGGTCTGGAATTCTCACTCGGCTTTCCTGGGCCTTGGGCAGCGTCCATTCCACCACTGTCACCTGCATGGGTGCACAATTTACTGCTGTCTTCCCTACACTCTGGGTCTCCTCCGAGATGACACTCTGGGGAGGAATTCTTTACAACTCCCAGCTCAAGAATAAAATCTGATTAGAAGCCAGGTGACCTCAATTTCTTAAGCTTTGAGTGGAATCATGCTAACACTCCTAGTTCAGCACAAATAACTGCTAATAAATAAAGAGTAGGTCGGGGCTGGTACTGCGGTTTGAAAAGTGGGGGAGCATTAAGGGACCAATTTTTATGGTCTTGGGAACTCAGTCTTAACAGGTTCACAAGTCAATATTGGTCTTTTGAAGACTTCAAAGAAGGGCGACCATTCATTGCACAACTCCTTGAGGTGAATGTGCCCCATGCAATTGTGCTACATGGAGGTCCTGCATTGAAAGACACTCTGACCTGCCCCAGTATTATAATGGGAAGAAAGTGACTCACTAAACACTTCCCCTAAGGAACATGCCAGAAATCAAGGTCAAGAGCAGAGGTCCAATGTAACAACCAAGTGGGTGAGAACATTTGAAGTCAGAACCTAGAAGTGTTTAGAGAAGTTGCACATCTTTGCCCTGGAGAGGAGGGCCTTGGAACCAGTTCTGAGTTCAGATAGAAGAAATATAATTCCAGAAAAAAAGGTGTGATGTTTTCTGAATGATTCCAGGGGCTGGAAATAGAAACCTGAGAGAAAGAGAAGCAAGAGTCAGATTTTGATTCAAAAGTTGAAAGAAGATTTTAATTCTGCAGGGTATCCACCCCTGCTTCAGAGCCTTTGAGGGTGGGTGCATTGCCTGTTACATGGTTTCTCTGCCCTCTTATCTTTTCAAAATATCTTCCCCTGAGCAGAAAATCCTTTTACTCTTGACCCAACTCCCTGCTTCAACCCTTTTGCTTGTTCTTACTTCTTTTGAAAACTCATTTTAGGAATCATTTCTCCTGGGCAATTCTCACTAAGTATCTTTCTCTCACTCTTGACTCTATGCTGTTTCCAGAGTGCTCTGTGATTCCTTCTGTGTTCACCACTATCATGATTACCACCACTCCCACTACCACCATTACCACGATCATTATCATCACAACTGTCACCACAAAACCACTACCATCGTCACCAGTACCACCACCACCATTACCATTTCCACCATCACCATCATAACTACCATCACCACCATCACCATTTCTACCATAATCACCACCACCATCATCTTCACTACAACCACCACCACCATCAATATCACCATTTCTACCACCATCGTCACCACCATCACCATCATAACTAACATCACCACCATCACCATTTCTACCATAATCACCACCACCATCATCTTCACTACAACCACCACCACCATCAATATCACCATTTCTACCATCATCGTCACTACCATCACCATCATCTCCACTATCACCACCTTCACTATCACTACCAACACCATCAACACCACCATCATCATTACTACCACCACCACCACCACAACCACCATCTCTGTCACCACCACCACCATTATCATCACCATCTCTGCCATCACCACCACCATCATCTCCACTATCACCACCTTCACTATCACTACCAACACCATCAACACCACCATCATCATTACTACCACCACCACCACCACAACCACCATCTCTGTCACCACCACCACCATTATCATCACCATCTCTGCCATCACCACCACCATCATCTCCACTATCGCCATCTTCACTATCACTACCAACATCATCAACACCACCATCATCATTACTACCACCACCACCACCACAACCACCATCTCTGTCACCACCACCACCATTATCATCACCATCTCTGCCATCACCACCACCATCATCTCCACTATCGCCATCTTCACTATCACTACCAACATCATCAACACCACCATCATCATTACTACCACCACCACCACCACAACCACCATCTCTGTCACCACCACCACCATTATCATCACCATCTCTGCCATCACCACCACCATCATCTCCACTATCGCCATCTTCACTATCACTACCAACATCATCAACACCATCATCATCGTCACTACCATCACCACACAACCACTACTATCATCAACACTATCACCATCACCACCACCAGCACCATTTCCACCATCATCACCGCCATGACCACTGTATTATTCAGGGTTCTCTAGAGGGACAGAACAAATAAGATGGATATATATATATATACACATATATATATATCCATATACACATATATATGTGAGTTTATTAAGTATTAACTCACATGATCACAAGGTCTCACAACAGGCCATCTGCAAGCTGAGGAGCAAGGAGAGCCAGTCCGAGTCCCATAACTGAAGAACTTGGAGTCCAATGTTTGAGGGCAGGAAGCATCCAGCATGGGGGAAAGATGTAGGCTGGGAGGCTAGGCCAGTCTAGTCTTTTCACGTTTTTCTGCCTGCTTTATATTCTAGCCATGCTGGCAGCTGATTAGTTGATGCCCACCCAGATTAAGGGCAGATCTGCCTTTCCCAGCCCACTGAATCAAATGTGAATCTCCTTTGGCAACACCCTCACAGACTCACCCAGGATCAATACTTTGCATCCTCCAATCCAACCAAATTGACACTCAGTATCAACCATCACAACCACCATCTCCATCATCACCACCACCATCATCATTACCATCTCCATCATCATCTCCACCATCACTACCTCCACTATCACTACCAACACCATCAACACCACTGCCATCATCATCATCTTCACTATTAATTAACATTACTATTAAGCCTTTTTTATATGTCTGTCACTGAGATGAATACTTTTACATGCATTATCTCACAACTACCTTACGAGGTAAGTACTATCTCATGCGCTGTCTTCCCTACTCCTCCCAGGATGAAGAAACTGAGACTTAGATAAATAGATTAAGTTCCTTAAGGGATGTGTTGTGAGTAAGTTAAGGAGCTCAAATTTGAACTCAGCTCTATCTGACACATTACCATGTGGCTTTGTGATTGCCTCTTCTTACTTGGTCCTTTCCAACTCTGCTAAGAACAACTAAGTGGAGGCTAAGGCACAAAGGAGGAACTCTACAAACTCCAAAAATATTTTACTGCTGATTGAATTGGCTGAATGTTTGAGGAGGTGTCGTCCACCCATGGTGTAAGGGAAGGAAGCATTGAGAAGAGGAAAGAGTGCGATGACCCCTAAACTGAAAGGACTCAAGCCCTAGTGAGCTTCCAAAGGCCAGGCCAGAGAACAAACTAGTGACAAAATAGCAAAGGGCATAGGCAATGGCCTAAACCACTAGGAGTTTCTGGAAACAGCCACTTCCCCAACCTTGTCACTCTGTCATTTCTAGCTTGTTCCATTTCTAGCTTATTCCTTCACAGGAATAAGAGGCACTTTAGCAGTAGAATTGAGGAGAAGAAGTCTCAGACCATGTCCTTCAGGATGGAAAAGTGTGGTCCAAGAACAGAGAAGATGACACCAGAGGAGAGATAATGCTCATTGGAGTTGACGAGCTGGCAGAAAGGGTCAGGAGAGGCACAGGAGCCACAGCCCTAGGGCCAGGATCTGTTTAGGTTCAGATGATTGTAACACAGAGCACAGACTTAGGAGTCTTAGAGGTCAGAGTTCAAACCAGGCTCTGCCACATGAAACATGACATTGTTTTTACTTCTCTGAATTTCAGCCCCCTCACCTTTAACACAGACTTGTGGCACTTCTATTTCACAGAATGTCAAAAGGGGGAGGGTTAAATGAGTTAGTATATGTAAATCCCTTTGCTCAGTACATGGCAGATGGTAATCTCTTACTTCTATCGTAATTGCTCTTTTCATAATAAGATTCAGGGTCTGTGATGTCTGCTTAGAATGCCTAGCAGGGAAAAGAGTGCCCACACAGGGAATCAAGGGAGAGTTAGGGGCAGAGAAGCTATATACAAATTCTCCCAGTCCTAAGGGGTGGGATGGAGGTATAATAAGTGTAAGCAGGTGGATTTGGTATCCAAAGGGTCAGATAGGAGGAACTGTGAGAATAGCCATCACCTTGAGTTGAATGATGACCAGGATTACACGGAGTTGGGCCAGACAAGTTCTGAACAGAAGCCAAAAACCAGGTTGGAATTCCCGTGGTCTGAATCACAAGTCAGAGTCAGACACTGGAGAGACATTATCAAGTATCTAGCAGCAGAACTGGGCTGGAGGAAGATAGAGCCAGAAAAGGCATTGAGGGTATGAGTAACAGACCTATGCTCTTTGAAAATGGAAAGGAAGACGGTGAGAGATTGTGGATGGTGGAAGAAAGGGCAAGGTGTCCATTCTTTTGGCTAAAAGACAGTATGGAGCATTGATACACCATGTGGAATCCTAACTGCACCCACTTGCTAGCTTTATGAACTTTGGCAAGATGTTAAACCTCTGTAGGCTTTAGAGTCATCGTCTATTAACTGAGGATGAAGGTAATGATACTACCTAACATTTAGGGTTGTGTGAAGGGAGGAAACACACATTTCAAAGTGCCTGGAACATAATCAGAGTCCAACTAAGTGTTAGCTGTTGCGATTATTTGATGAACTCCAGCTCTAAGATTTTTAGAACAGGGTTGAAGGGAGCACTTGAAGTTTCCAATTTGTTCATCACAACTCATTGGGGTAAGAAAGCAGAGAGAATGGAGAGTAGGGATCCCAGCTGAGAACCAGGAGGATGCTAAAGACAAAGAGTACCTGGAATGTATTGTTAATGAAGAAAGGTAATGGGAAGGAGATGAGAAGCCAGGCCAAGCCAAGAAGAGGTTATTCACATGTGCGTCATTGCCAGAATCTTGGGGAGGATCACCATGGAATTCCAATGTCTGCACACACAAACACACACACTCACAATCTACAGTAATATTCCAGAATTGTTCATGCTCTTCCTTATTCTTTAAGAAATAATCAGTATTGATCTGCAATGTGTCAGGGTCTATGCTAGGTGCTGTTGTCTGAGACTGATGTCCTTTCTCCCTCATAGAATATATGGTCCAGTGGAAGAGAGGAGGCTTCCTGAAGGAGGTAGGATCCTGGCACTGAACAGGAGTCAGCTGTAGGGGGAGCCAGTGAGAGGAGTGTGGGGTGGGGAGGTTTGGTTGTCTAGAGAGGGAAGTATGAAAAAGGCAAAGGGGCTGGGCACGGTGGCTCACACCTGTAATCCCAGCACTTCTGGAGGCCAAGACAGGCGGATTACCCGAGGTCAAGAGTTTGAGGCCAGTTTGGTCAACATGGTGAAACCCTGTCTCTACTAAAAATACAAAAATGAGCTGGGCATTGTGGCACATGCATGTAATCCCAGCTACTCGAGAGGCTGAGGCAGAAGAATCTCTTGAACCCGGGAGACGGAGGTTGCAGTGAGCCAAGATCATCCCACTGCACTCCAGCCTGAACAACAAAACGAGACTCCATTTCAAAAAAAAAAAGGCAAAGGGACATCATGTGCAAAAGGTCAAAGGTGTGAGGCACCATAGCACATTAAACGGGGCCAGAGTGCCAGTACCAGAAGAAGCAGAACAGGATGCTGGACACCAAAGGAGCAGGTGCTTTTATATTTATTGGTAAGGAAACCTAAGCCAAGTGAACATGACTTGCCAAGGTCAATCATTAGGTAAATGACAAGACTGGAATTCAAACCCAAGTAGAATGCATTCTGAAATTCCTGTTTTTATTCAGTGCTGCCTGGACCTGCTCAGGTGTACCCAGGGTGCGCAGCCCCTGCCCAGACCAGCAGAAGGCAGGGGTTTCCTTCTATTTGCCTAAGGAGGATATTTGGGTGGGAGATGGGGCAGCCATGGGGGAGCCAAGCTTTGCTCCATGAGCCATTGCTGAACGCTTTTACCTCCCTTTCTGAAAGTGCAATATTGAAAATCAATGGAGAGAAAGTGTCAGAAAGGGGAACTAAATCAAATATCCCAATATGGGGGAGTTAATCATCCAAAATTAACCTTATAACATCTAGTATCAAACTGATCTATAAAGAAAATCAATAAGAACAAATAAAACCCCAAAGCCTTTTGCCTCCTCCCTGGATGCTAATGTTACTGGAGAGTGGTGATTGTGCACTATTACCTGGAAACAATCTCTCAGCAGTTGATATATTTAGCCACAGGCTTTCAATGGATAATTTTCATATACATTTCTCCTCCTGCATTTGCTTAAACTGCCATTCTTAGAGCCTTAAATAAGATGCACTTAGCTGAAAATTGTCCTTCACTGAGGAGACACGCTGTTCCTACTGAGGGAGATAATCCAGCATTGTATATTTTTGTGCACGAAGGAAAGCAAGATACTCATCAGAGACTCAGCTATTCCTCCATTCCGAAGCAGCCCAGAGGAATTTCTGAAGGCAGGAGGGAATCCTGAGAGACAGATGAGCAGAACAGAAGAAGACTTCTGGGGACAGATTCAGGAAGGTAATTTGGTCAAGCTACTAGGTTGATGCAAAAGTAGTTGCAGTTTTTGCCATTTAAAAATAATTCCAAAAGCAGCAATTACTTTTGCACCAACCTAATAGATGTAAAGAAATGTTGGGGCCATTGGCTTCATGGTTTGGCAGAATGAAAGAAAATGCCAGGAGTATCCAGGGCAGGGGCTGGGCACTTAAATCCTACCCTCTCCAGGCTATTTTTAAATTTAAAGTAAGAGTAATTTTTTTTCAGATAAAAATATTGTTAGGGGGTTGTTCATTGTCATTCCTTCTCATGAGATGTAAGCTCCATGAGAATGGAGGCCTTGTCTGCTGTGTTCACTACTAGAGAAAACACCATTCTAGGGTCCAGAATAATTCCTAGCATTTAGCAGAAATTCTCTACATTGATGAGTAAATGGAAATAGTTCAGCAAAGTTCAGTAACTGATTTCTAGTAAAAGTTCTCGTATAATGAATAGTAGTGAGATGCTATTGGTGATAATATTAATGATAATGACACAAATAAGCAGCCTACTGTATACACTGTACTCATTGCATATCTTGTATTTTTATTAGATCTTTATAAAACTATCTTATGGTAAAATTATCATCCTCACTGTATAGATCAGACGTAAGGACAGGCTTCATGGTGGGCCCAACTTTACAGCGCTAGTGGTGGAGAAAATGTTGATAAAGAAACTGAGTCCTTAACCTCTATGCTACACAAATAATGACAATAATGATGATGATGTTGATGATGATAAGAATGATGGTAATGGTGATGATAATGATAATGATAACTATGATGGTGATGAAGTTGTTGGTGATGATGATGGTGATTTCATTGGTGAGTTTGGTGATAATAATGGTGATGTTGGTGAATATGTTGATAATGTTGGTGATGATGGTGATAATGTTGGTGATGGTGGTCATGATAGTGATGATGGTGATGGTGACGATGATCACAAAGATCGCAAATTTAAAAAAGAAGCAAAAAGAAGAAGCCACGAACTTGCTCCTAAGGCTGGTTCTATCAAAGCATTTGGGAAACATATAGTTTCTAAACTCCAGTGTGATTTCTGGCCATAGTTGCCCTCTGGCAAGGAGCAGATGCAGACAAGCTATAGCTAAAGGAACTCAAGAAGGAATCAGGCTGTTTCACTTGGTCAGCCCTGCTGTTGTTGCGAGATTCCAGATGGTGGTGAGGCTTCAGGACTCAGAAGCAAGCTCGCTAAGGAAAGAGCATGGCAAGATCTGAGCAGAGTATCACAGCCCTAACCAAGTCAGCCTCAGCTTAGGACAGGGCCACAGACTCACCAGAAATGGTGAGCCAAGTAGAGACGCCAAGGCATCTATCCAAGTATAAGACATGGTTCAATGGATGGAAGATTTTGGCAATGTCAAAACTGAATAGAACTGTGGATGTCCATGGCTGCTCCTCTCACACACACAAATTTATTCATCCCCAAATATTTATAACACATCTACTGTCTGCTAACACTGGGATACAACAAAAATGAAACCATCTACCTCACACTCTCATGCACTTCAAATTCTAGTTGACCCAATACATACCATCCCAATAAACAAATAAGTCAGCAAGGTAGTGCTGGATTGTGCTAAGAGTTATAGAGTAAATAGACATGGTCATCTGGAAGAATGAGTGGGGATAGTACTTTAGGTAGACTCATTTGAATATAACTCTTCGAGGAGGTAAGAATTTGATTTGCAACATAGTGCCCTGGATAGCAGCTCCAGAGCATTAGAACTAATTCCAGGTGCTTCTGACTGGTAGTCTAAAGCTGTTACATGGCCCTATAGCTCAACCTAGGACAGCCTTCAAAAGATCAGGGATGTTAATGGCCTCTGAAGGTAGAAACTGAGGAAGCAAGAGAATGAGACACACTAGACCTATACTGCACACCTTAGATTTGTTATTTATCCATGCTCCTTCACAATCCTATGAGGTGGGCATTAATTGTTGTTTTACAGATGAGGATACTGAGATGCAGAGAGGACACCTATTTTGCATAACTATTAAATAGCACAGCTTAGATGTGAAGCTAAACTGAAATGATTCCAGTGATAATTCATTCTATTTCTGTTATACTGTGGTAAATATAATTCCCCTAGCTAAGTGAAGGGGACACTTATTCTCAGGTTTTAATGCTGAGAGGAGTTCTTTCTGTATCCTCATGGAAGAGGGGATTGGAGACCCTCACATTCAAGGAAAAGATAATGCTAGAAGTATGAACCCAAAGGGAATTTTACGACTGTCTCAGAGAAGAAGTGAGGCTTCTCCTGCATAGTAGCTGAGAAGTCTGGAAGATTCTGGGAACTTTGTCAAGGCCCTATATCTGCACATTTCTTTCTCCTTCATGGTGTAATACCTGGTGATCTGCAGTAAAATCATGTTGGAGAAAGGGCCAGTGAGATATTTCTTGGAGAGGTGCATGGGGTTAAAATACAGTGAGAAACTGAGAAATGATTGAGACTGGACCCTGTTGTACATCAGGGTGAGAAAGGGTCCCAACGGAGGTGAAGACACCCCAGGCATGCTCAGAGCCTGTGTTATGAAGAAGTTTGGCAGCTTCAAATTATCTAAAAGGGATAAATGAGGAGGGAAGGCAATATTATGGAAAGGAGTAAAAAAATTAATGAGTTAATTCATGTAAACCAGCTGACGTGTCTGTTGAGAGTTGAAAACCCTGAGCTCGGACACTTTGCATTCATTAACTTGTTTCACTTTCATAACAACCACATTGAGTACATTTTTTCCGATTTTATATAGGAGGAAGCTGAATCCCAGAGTGGTAAAATTAATGACTGCTGAGTAGTGGTAAAAAATTTGTTCAAAGTTGCAGAACTAGGATGTGTTGAAACTGCAATTCAGACCCTGGTCTGTCTACCTCCAAAACCTTAGTCCTTTCACCCATACCAAATAACTCTCCTAGAAAAGAAGCAGAGTCAGTCTTCTAGGATGCCTCATGGTAATCATTGCTTTCTTTTCTGAGTGTTCATATCCTATTATAACCCAATCAAGGAGCACACCCTTGAATTCTATCAGAATTTCCAAGTCTATGTCTTACAAAATTCACTTTGTTCTCCCTTTTTTTTTTGGTCCATCTTCAATTCACTGGCATCTCATTAAGTTCTCATAAGACAAATAGTAGCAGTGAATAATTATTTGAGCAACTATAATAACAACAGAGACCTCAAGTCTTTCTCAATTCCCCCTTTCCTCCATCCTTTTTTCCTGAGGATCCTATCTCTTAAACCCCTCATCCAGTTTTTCTCTTCTCCCTTTCATGCTCTTCTCATCTCTCACCTGTAGGTCAACTGGCCTCATTCCTTCCAGCTGATCTCTCTACTCAACACCCGCATGAGGGCCTATCTTTCCAAGTTGGAGTCATGACTAGTCCCTTCCCTGCTTAACACCCTTTTTGGCCTTGCTATCACCTCTGACTACCAGATTCCTTCACTGTGTGTCCTGGAAGACATGACCATGGGATTTTGCCTTTGTCCCTCCTTCCAAGAACATTTCTTCTCATCCCGGCATAGGTGTTCAAAAGACTAGCTACCAAAATGGGGCCTGTGACCTCTAACTCTTATACATTTAAATGAACAACTCCTGCCTTGAACACATAATCCTCTACCTTCACCCAGCTCACTTCTTGAGAGCTGAAAGTTTGCCTCCTCCAGATGTCTTCTCTGATTACACTGTTTTAGGTACTCTGCCTTTGTACCCGCTTAGTGCTCTGTGCTACACCTATCCCTTTGCTGATTCCTCCTGTGATTGCTGGAAATATTGTTCAGCAAATATCCCCTTGCTTGCCTTCCCACTGTTGGGGGGTAGGGTATGGGTTCCTGCCCCACTGAGGCCAGGCTTGGCCATGCAATATACTTTGTCCAATCAAATGTTAGCAGGGATGATATAAGCAGAGGCTTAAATGTGCTTGCCCAGTTGGGCTTGCCCTCCTGTTCTCCTATGATCCATTATGAGAAGAGAATGCCCTGAGTAGTTGCGACACTTTAGCCTGGCTGCATAATGAATCCACAGGGAATAGACCTAAACCAAGCTCTCAGCCTGGAGCCAAACCCAGCTCACTGGCCAGGTACAGCAGGGGTGACTAGCTGAGCTCAGACCTGGAATATTCTTGCCCTACAATATTCCAAGCTAGAATATTCTCGCAGACCTGCAAACATGAGAACACATAGTTGTTAAAAGCCAGTGGTTTACTACATAGGATAAGTTTCAATTGACAGTAAATATTTATTTTGTACTTGCTTTTCCCCCTCTCTGATGCTATGAACAACTGAAAACTGAAGGGCAAAGACTGTCTCTTACATATAACACTACATCTCCCACCTCCAACACATCATTTGGCATCTAGGAAGTATCTTATGTGTGTTTGAAGAAAGAAGGAAGAGAAAAGGGAAGAAAAGAAGGAGGGCAGAAAAGAAGGTAAGGGGAAGGCAGGGAGAAAGAAAAGGAAGAAATAAAGAATGATCATATTCTTAGTGAAGTGCAAAAGCCTTTGTTAAAACAGCCTTTTATTGGCACCTGAATTTAATGATTAAGCCCCATGCTGACAAAACTGTCAGGGAAAATACAGAAGGGAAAAAATAAAATGAAAAGTTACCAAAATGACCATCTATCAACCTAAATTCCTTCCCGAAAGATTGAAATTAGACTACTTCTCCATCTTCAAGGCTGTCTAAGTCCTACAAAAATGAAATTACTTATAGCAGTGGTTGGACATTGATTGACACAATGACATCTCCTGAGGAAGATGAAGAGCGTTATCAGAGAAAAGAGTCCAAGAGCCATGAAGCAGAAATTATTCTGGGGCCACAGAAGCGACCGTCACGGACATGACCTCCTGCTTCCTTTACTGACTCTGCCTAGTTGGGGATGATTATGACATTGAGTGCCATATGTAAAAATTGAGTGGGCATCAGTGAGAGGGAATTTATGACAAACAGGTAGGTGTGTTAGAAGTCAACATTTTATACCTGCTGATGATTTGGCATAAACTATCTTCCTTAAGCATTCCCATTTGTAGAAATAATTTTTACTTTTATTTTCATCTTTCCTGACACCTCAGAGAGCACCAAAAGAAGTTCAGATTTCCAATCCAAAGGTTTTTCAGTTCCCAGGGCTGTACTTTATCCAGACCAGGAAGATAAAAAATAATTTAAGCCTTCCTTAGAGGTTCCCTAGCTAATACTAAGAATCCAATGACAATTAGTCCGCCTTGAGCAGTTGGGTCAGGCACTTTACATCAATTATCTTTTTTAATTCTCACAACAATGGGATGGGTGGAAAGGGGGCAAAAGAGGAGGAGAAATAAGTATTGCTTTTTCACACATGAGGAAATTGGGGCTCAGAAAGCTACATAACCTGTTCTTAGTCATATGGTTAGGAACAGGCAGAAGTGAAACTCAAAGGACTGTTGGAAGCAGGCTCAAGCTCACTCCATCACACAATACCATCTCTCACTTTTGGCTTCAGTTCTTCCCTACCAAGGGATGCCTTTGCCAGTCCAAAGATGATGTGCTCTGGCTGACAGAGAAGGGTGAAGCAAGCAGAGTGAGAAGTTTAGAATGTTCCGTCACTTCGAAAAATTAGCATGTCAAAAAAATCTTTCCTTGCTCATGATAGCTCTAGTCTCCAGGGAAACAGGGTTATAATGCAATGCCACAGGCAGCAGACAAAACCTGCATGCAGGTAGATTGCTAAATGCTCAAGCTTGGTGTGCCGGCAAGCACTGCCCTAGGAATGAGAATACAGGATTTACAGCCACAGCTCCACTGTCTTCTAACCATGAGCAAGTTGCTCAGCCTTTTCCAGTTTCACTCTATTTCCTCCTTTGAAAAATGGAAATGAGGAATTGCTCTGCATATTCTATATTCTATACTAGTGAAAGAATTGGAGACAGCATAAATCTCTAACAATGGGAGATTGATTAAATTATGTCATGCCTATGCAATGACATATCATGGTCATTGAGATATATTTAATAATTTGGTAAAATACGAATCCATTTAATGTTTAACTCTATTCTGAGCACCATGTATTACACATATCAGCTCAATTAATTTCCCCCCAAATTTACAAGGTGGATATTATTATTAAACCCATTTTAGCTTGCCCCAAATCACAGCTAATATGTGGAGAATTCAGAATTTAAATGGAGGCAGTCCGATCCAGTACTGACTCTAAACCACAACACAATTACAAAGAAGTCGATCTACTTTTAAGTTTAAAAATGCAAATTATAAAATTATATACATTATCTGTTACTATGTAATAAATCACCCCAAAAGGCTGTGGCTTAACAATCACGTTTATTACCATTTTTAACACTGTTGCAATTCAGCAATCCAAGATGGGCTTAGTTGGGTGGCTATTTTGCCAGTCTTGCTGGTGGTCTTTCTTGTGGGTTCTTCCAGCAGGAAAGTTGGGTGGAGGCTGGGCTGAGCTGGAAGGCAGGACTGTCTGGGCCTCTTTTTCCGTAAAGTACAGGGTCTCTTCTTCCTTGTGAGGTTTCTTCAGCAACACAGGCATACTTCTTGCATGGCTGCTCAGAACTCTCAGGAAAGCTAAAACAAAAACTGCCAGATTTTCTAAGGCTTAAACCTGGAATTGGTGCAGACTCATTTGGCTGCATTCTTTTCGCATTCTGTTGGTTAATACAAGTCACAGGACGAACCCAGATGTAAGGAGACAAAACTACACAACCCTGTAAATTCTGAGAACATGATGAATTGGAGGCCATCAATGTAATATACCACCACAGCATGTGGTAATGGAATCCTCATTATGAGAAAGTATATTTACAGAAGTACCTAAATGGATATTCTTTAAAAAATTAACAGTGCTTATTTAAGCACAGGGACAGACTATAGGAAGGAATTTTTCTTATCATATCTGGCTATCTTTGTTTTCCAAAATGTCTAAAGCGAACATGGACTTATTTTATGTAAGTAAAATAATAAATGTTACCTTTTGTTTTCAAGAATAGGAAAATAATTTCTGGTCATATTTAACAAAAAAAATTAGCCAAAGCTCATCTAGCATTTACTATGTGCTTACACATATTAACCCTTAATTTCCCCAATACCCTATGAGGCAGATTCCATTAGTATCCCTGTTTTACAAAGGCATAAGCTGAGGCACAATGAGGTCAGATAACTTCCCAAGACCATAGGGCTGGTAACAGCCACAGCCAAGAATCAAGACCAGGCACTCTGGCCATAGAGTGAACCTCAGTGCTTGGGTTTCCTTGGGCTCTCTGAATGCAGATACCAACATCTGGGGCATCCTGTCCTGTTGTGATTCCTCCTTTTTCTGCAAACAATGTGGCTTCTAGGAAACTAAAAGAAACTAAACTTCACCCAAGGAAGTCCCCATAACTTCAACTGCTCTGCTTGAGTCCAGGGAAGCTTGTGTATAAGGGTGGACCTCAAGTTAGAAGTCTCTGAACCCTGTCTGCTCATTTTACCCCATTTTTTATAAACCTCATTAGCCAACACACAAACTATACCCCCTCATTACAGCACACATACATGTGTGGGCACACACATGTGGATAGATATGTATGTTTCCATATTTGTGCATATATGTGGTCTGAGATAGTTTAGGCATGTATAGGTCCCCACAGGAAGGCATGCACATATTTAAATGTATACGCCCATAGACCTACACATATTCCCAAGCACACGCATATCGAACTGAACCCAGGTTCAGCTGCTCACTGCTTGAAGGCAGACACAAGAGATGAAGGTTGGTGAGAAGAAAAGCAGGTTTATTCAGAAAGTCAGCAAAACCAAGAAGATGGTGAATTATAGTCACAAAGACCATTTTAAGTCAGGGAAAATTTTAGTCTCTTTGTATATTCAGGGCAGGGGGAACAGGAGAGGGCTGAGATCAAGAGGTAACCAACAACTGCAGGCGTCTGGTGGCAGGCAGGTTCTGAAGAGGTTAGAAATTTCTTTGTCCTTGGTCAGGTCACAATGCTCCTATACATTGTTAACAAAACATAATTAGTTGTTTACATACTATCCCTTTAATCTCAGGCTAGTTTTAAAAACTACATGAGAAGATGGCCGAATAGGAAGAGCTCCAGTCTACAGCTCCCAGTGTGAGCAACACAGAAGACGGGTGATTTCTGCATTTCCATCTGAGGTACTGGGTTCATCCCACTAGGGAGTGCCAGAAAGTGGGTGCAGGACAGTGGGTGCAGCGCACTGTGCGTGAGCCGAAGCAGGGCAAGGCATTGCCTCACTCGGAAAGCGCAAGGGGTCAGGGAGTTCCCTTTCCTGGTCAAGGAAATGGGTGACAGACAGCACCTGGAAAATCGGGTCACTCCCACCCGAATACTGCACTTTTCCGAAGGGCTTAGGAAACCACGCACCAGGAGATTATATCCCGCACCTAGCTCGGAGGGTCCTACGCCCATGGAGTCTCGCTGATTGCTAGCACAGCAGTCTGAGATCAAACTGCAAGGTGGCAGCGAGGGTGGGGGAGGGGCGCCTGCCATTGCCCAGGCTTGCTTAGGTAAACAAAGCAGCCAGGAAGCTCGAACTGGGTGGAGCCCACCACAACTCAAGGAGGCCTGCCTGCCTCTGTAGGCTCCACCCCTGGGGGCAGGGCACAGACAAACAAAAAGACAGGAGTAACCTCTACAGTCTTAAATGTCCCTGTCTGACAGCTTTGAAGAGGGCAGTGGTTCTCCCAGTACACAGCTGGAGATCTGAGAATGGGCAGACTGCCTCCTCAAGTGGGTCCCTGACCCCTGACCCCCGAACAGCCTAACTGGGAGGCACCCCCCAGTAGGGGCAGACTGACACCTCACACAGCCAGGTAATCCTCTGAGACAAAACTTCCAGAGGGACGATCAGACAGCAGCATTCATGGTTCACGAAAATCCGCTGTTCTGCAGACACCGCTGCTGATACCCAGGCAAACAGCATCTGGAGTGGACCTCTAGCAAACTCCAACAGACCTGCAGCTGAGGGTCCTGTCTGTTAGAAGGAAAACTAACAAACAGAAAGGACATCCACACCAAAAACCCATCTATACAGCACCATCATCAAAGACCAAAAGTAGATAAAACCACAAAGATGGGGAAAAAACAGAGCAGAAAAACTGGAAACTCTAAAAAGCAGAGCTCCTCTCCTCCTCCAAAGGAACGCAGTTCCTCACCAGCAATGGAACAAAGCTGGACGGAGAATGACTTTGAGTTGAGAGAGTTGAGAGAAGTTGAGTTGAGAGAAGAAGACTTCAGACGATCAAACTACTCTGAGCTACAGGAGGAAATTCAAACCAAAGGCAAAGAAGTTGAAAACTTTGAAAAAAATTTAGACAAATGTATAACTAGAATAACCAATACAGAGAAGTGCTTAAAGGAGCTGATGGAGCTGAAAGCCAAGGCTCAAGAACTACGTGAAGAATGCAGAAGCCTCAGGAGCCGATGCAATCAACTGGAAGAAAGGGTATCAGTGATGGAAGATGAAATGAACAAAATAAAGCGAGAAGGGAAGTTTAGAGAAAAAAGAATAAAAAGAAATGAACAATGCCTCCAAGAAATATGGGACTATGTGAAAAGACCAAATCTACATCTGATTGGTGTACCTGAAAGTGACAGGGAGAATGGAACCAAGTTGGAAAACACTCTGCAGGATATTATCCAGGAGAACTTCCCCAATCTAGCAAGGCAGGCCAACATTCAAATTCAAGAAATACAGAGAACGTCACAAAGATACTTCTCGAGAAGAGCAACTCCAAGACACATAATTGTCAGATTCACCAAAGATGAAATGAAGGAAAAAATGTTAAGGGAAGCCAGAGAGAAAGGTCGGGTTATCCACAAAGGGAAGCCCATCAGACTAACAGCGGATCTCTCGGCAGAAACTCTACAAGCCAGAAGAGAGTGGGGGCCAATATTCAACATTCTTAAAGAAAAGAATTTTCAACCCAGAATTTCATATCCAGCCAAACTAAACTTCATAAGTGAAGGAGAAATAAAATACTTTACAGACAAGCAAATGCTGAGAAATTTTGTCACCACCAGGCCTGCCCTAAAAGAGCTCCTGAAGGAAGCACTAAACATGGAAAGGAACAACTGGTACCAGCCACTGCAAAATCATGCCAAATTGAAAAGACCATCGAGGCTAGGAAGAAACTGCATCAACTAACAAGCAAAATAACCAGCTAATGTCATAATGACAGGATCAAATTCACACATAACAATATTAACTTTAAATGTAAATGGACTAAATGCTCCAAATAAAAGACACAGACTGGCAAATTGGATAAAGAGTCAAGACCCATCAGTGTGCTGTATTCAGGAAACCCATCTCACATGCAGAGACACACATAGGCTCAAAATAAAAGGATGGAGGAAGATCTACCAAGCAAATGGAAAACAAAAAAAGGCAGGAGTTGCAATCCTAGTCTCTCATAAAACAGACTTTAAGCCAACAAAGATCAAAAGAGACAAAGAAGGCCATTACATAATGGTAAAGGGATCAATTCAACAAGAAGAGCTAACTATCCTAAATATATATGCACCCAATACAGGAGCACCCAGATTCATAAAGCAAGTCCTGAGTGACCTACAAAGAGACTTAGACTCCCACACATTAATAATGGGAGACTTTAACACCCCACTGTCAACATTAGACAGATCAACGAGACAGAAAGTTAACAAGGATACCCAGGAATTGAACTCAGCTCTGCACCAAGCGGACCTAATAGACATCTACAGAAATCACCACCCAAATCAACAGAATATACATTTTTTTCAGCACCACACCACACCTATACCAAAATTGACCACATACTTGGAAGTAAAGCTCTCCTCAGCAAATGTAACAGAAATTATAACAAACTATCTCTCAGATCACAGTGCAATCAAACTAGAACTCAGGATTAAGAAACTCACTCGAAACCGCTCAACTACATAGAAACTGAACAACCTGCTCCTGAATGAATACTGGGTACATAACGAAATGAAGGCAGAAATAAAGATGTTCTTTGAAACCAACAAGAACAAAGACACAACATACCAGAATCTCTGGGACACATTCAAAGCAGTGTGTAAAGGGAAATTTATAGCACTAAATGCCCACAAGAGAAAGCAGGAAAGATATAAAATTGACACCCTAACATCACAATTAAAAGAACTAGAAAAGCAAGAGCAAACACATTCAAAAGCTAGCAGAAGGCAAGAAATAACTAAAATCAGAGCAGAACTGAAGGAAATAGAGACACAAAACACCCTTCAAAAAATTAATGAATCCAGGAACTGGTTTTTTTGAAAGGATCAACAAAATTGATAGACCGCTAGCAAGACTAATAAAGGAAAAAAGACAGAAGAATCAAATAAATGCAATAAAAAATGATAAAGGGGATATCACCACCGATCCCACAGAAATACAAACTACTATCAGAGAATACTACAAACACCTCTACGCAAATAAACTAGAAAATCTAGAAGAAATGGATAAATTGCTCAACACATACACCCTCCCAAGACTAAACCAGGAAGAAGTTGAATCTCTGAATAGACCAATAACAGGATCTGAAATTGTGGCAATAATCAATAGCTTACCAACAAAAAAGAGTCCAGGACCAGATGGATTCACAGCCGAATTCTACCAGAGGTACAAGGAGGAACTGGTACCATTCCTTCTGAAACTATTCCAATCAATAGAAAAAGAGGGAATCCTCCCTAACTCATTTTATGAGGCCAACATCATCCTGATACCAAAGCCGGGCAGAGACACAACCAAAAAAGAGAATTTTAGACCAATATCCTTGATGAACATTGATGCAAAAATCCTCAATAAAATACTGGCAAACCAAATCCAGCAGCACATCAAAAAGCTTATCCACCATGATCAAGTGGGCTTCATCCCTGGGATGCAAGGCTAGTTCAATATACTCAAATCAATAAATGTAATCTAGCATATAAACAGAACCAAAGACAAAAACCACATGATTATCTCAATAGATGCAGAAAAGGCCTTTGACAAAATTCAACAACCCTTCATGCTAAAAACTCAATAAATTAGGTATTGATGGGACGTATCTCAAAATAATAAGAGCTATCTATGACAAACCCACAGCCAATATCATACTGAATGGGCAAAAACTGGAAGCATTTCCTTTGAAAACGGGCACAAGACAGGGATGCCCTCTCTCACCACTCCTATTCAACATAGTGTTGGAAGTTCTGGCCAGGGCAATTAGGCAGGAGAAGGAAATAAAGTGTATTCAATTAGGAAAAGAGGAAGTCAAATTGCCCCTGTTTGCAGATGACATGATTGTATATCTAGAAAACCCCATTGTCTCAGCCCAAAATCTCCTTAAGCTGATAAGCAACTTCAGCAAAGTCTCAGGATAGAAAATCAATGTACAAAAATCAGAAGCATTCTTATACACCAACAACAGACAAACAGACAGCCAAATCATGAGTGAATTCCCATTCACAATTGCTTCAAAGAGAATAAAATACCTAGGAATCCAACTTACAAGGGACGTGAAGGACCTCTTCAAGGAGAACTACAAACCACTGCTCAATGAAATAAAAGAGGATACAAAGAAATGGAAGAACATTCCATGCTCATGAGTAGGAAGAATCAATATCATGAAAATGGCCATACTGCCCAAGGTAATTTATAGATTCAATGCCATCCCCATCAAGCTACCAATGACTTTCTTCACAGAATTGGAAAAAACTACTTTCAAGTTCATATGGAACCAAAAAAGAGCCCGCATCACTAAATCAATCCTAAGCCAAAAGAACAAAGCTGGAGGCATCACACTACCTGACTTCAAACTATACTACAAGGCTACAGTAACCAAAACAGCATGGTACTGTTACCAAAACAGAGATATAGATCAATGGAACAGAACAGAGCCCTCAGAAATAACACCGCATATCTACAACTATCTGATCTTTGACAAACCTGAGAAAAACAAGCAATGGGGAAAGGATTCCCTATTTAATAAATGGTGCTGGGAAAACTGGCTAGCCATATGTAGAAAGCTGAAACTGGATCCCTTTCTTACACCTTATACAAATATCAATTCAAGATGGATTAAAGACTTAAACGTTAGACCTAAAACCATAAAAACCCTAGAAGAAAACCTAGGCATTACCATTCAGGACATAGGCATGGGCAAGGACTTCATGTCTAAAACACAAAAAGCAATGGCAACAAAAGCCAAAATTGACAAATGGGATCTAATTAAACTAAAGAGCTTCTGCACAGCAAAAGAAACTACCATCAGAGTGAACAGGCAACCTACAAAATGGGAGAAAATTTTCACAACCTACTCATCTGACAAAGGGCTAATATCCAGAATCTACAATGAACTCAAACAAATTTACAAGAAAAAAACAAACAACCCCACCAAAAAGTGGGCAAAGGACATGAACAGATGCTTCTCAAAAGAAGACATTTATGCAGCCAAAAGACACATGAAAAAATGCTCATCATCACTGGCCATCAGAGAAATGCAAATCAAAACCACAACGAGATATCATCTCACACCAGTTAGAATGGCAATCATTAAAAAGTCAGGAAACAACAGGTGCTGGAGAGGATGTGGAGAAATAGGAACACTTTTATACTGTTGGTGGGACTGTAAACTAGTTCAACCCTTGTGGAAGTCAGTGTGGCAATTCCTCAGGGATCTAGAACTAGAAATACCATTTGACCCAGCCATCCCATTACTGGGTACATACCCAAAGGACTATAAATCATGCTGCTATAAAGACACATGCACACGTATGTTTATTGCGGCACTATTCACAATAGCAAAGACTTGGAACCAACCCAAATGTCCAACAATGATAGACTGGATTAAGAAAATGTGGCACATATACACCATGGAATACTATGCAGCCATAAAAAATGATGAGTTCATGTCCTTCGTAGGGACATGGATGAAATTGGAAATCATCATTCTCAGTAAATTATCACAAGGACAAAAAATCAAACACCGCATGTTCTCACTCATAGATGGGAATTGAACAACGAGAACACAATGGACACAGGAAGGGGAACATTACACTCTGGGGACTGTTGTGGGGTGGGGGGAGGGGGGAGGGATAGCATTAGGAGATATACCTAATGCTAAATGACGAGTTAATGGGTGCAGCACACCAGCATGTCACATGTATACATATGTAACTAACCTGCACATTGTGCACATGTACCCTAAAACTTAAAGTATAATAATAATTAAAAAAAAAAACACTTAAAGATTACTCTTGGTTAAACAAGGTAAATTAAACACATAAATTTACAAAAAAAAAACTATATGATGACTGTTTTTGCATATTATCTCAGTGCTTTAAAATTATCCTAGTCTACATGCAGGAATGGGTAAAGGCCTCTTAAACAAAAATAAGGTGAGTTATATTAGTTCTTTTACTGTTTCACTGTTATACATACAACTATCTGTAGGAACACAAGTGGATATGTATGCATCCATGTATTCCCACTCTGCATTTATATGCACTCATGCCTTCACATGCTGTGATCTCCTATATGTATGCAAATACATATATTTTCACATACTTATAGACCCATGGACACAGCCATGCAAATTTCTATCCTTGCTCACCTTTCAGACCAGGTGAACCCTAGAGAATTTCAAGGAGAAGCAGGCTCTGAGATATTCCTAAACTTCAGGGAAACCAGCAGAAGTTCACGTCTGTGTGTGCCTCCAGAGACAATTTTTATAGATTCATTAATTCATTCATTTAACAAATGTTGATTGAATGTTCACTGTGTGTTAGGCATAGCTCTGGGTGTTGGGGATTTAATAGTAAATAAAACATACAAAAAAGTTCATCCCTCATGGAGTTTACAGTCTGGATTCCCAGACAGATACATATGGAACCAAGAAAATTCATTTTAGCTTTCAGAACACAGTGCCATGAGAATTCTAATGGCAATTCTGCCCTTCCAAGATTAGGACCAACTCACCAGGCAGTGTCAATGCTAAACAATGGCACCAGAGACCATGGGAAGCCTAGGTCCATCTCCCATACCCCTGACATCATCAGTGGATATAACCCAGTCTGCAGAAGGTTTATCCACCTTGCCTCAAGGTGTGGCCTAGGAAGGCTGACAATGCTGGATACGCCTGGGCACAGGTAGAGGCCCAGGGCCCAGGTGGAGAGTAAGAAGCAGGTAAATGGGGGAAGGGAAGGGAGAGGCAATGTCAAAACTGTGGAGATGGGCAGCACTGAAAACAGGGGTCTGTAACTGGAATAGTGAAAGCAAGAAAGAGGCATTCCCCTTCTCTTCTTCCTCCTAGTGTATCCCATATACCAGGACCCATGGGAGCAGATGGAGAGAAAACAAAGAGAGTGATGTTCAGGCCAGCAATGAGAGCTATGGGTGGGGCTTTGATTGACTTCCTGAGACACGTTGTACATTTATGCCTGTCTGGAGGCCTCACACCAAACTGACTTCACTTTCCTTGAAAGTACCCTTTCAGATCAGCAGCAGACTCCAATAAATCCTGCTTCAAAGAGTCTAGCAGATGCCAAGCATCAGCAAAGATTGTTTAATGAATGAATGGATAAATAAAATGAATGAAAAATTTAATAACACTCACTGAGCCCTTATTTTGCACCAAGCACTGTTAAAGTGCTTTACATGAACGTTATATTATTTTATTTAATCTTCACATCTGTCCTTTGAAGGTGAAGAAACTAAGACACATGAAGTTTAAATAACTTTCCCATTTCTACTGAATAGTTAGATAGGTAAATGGATGGATAGATGAAGAAACAATGCAGGAAAAGTGATAGAGATGAAAACTGTAAGTTGCATCTAGTTAAGATTGCACAATCCTGCTTGTTCCAGAAATACTGCACTCCCTAGTTCTGAAACACTATTTATTTTAGGATTTGCTATGGATTTATATATAGCTTTTCAGGGGAAAACAAGCAACAGATCAACACACACACAAATCTAATCATATCATATATATACATCAATTGTTAGATAGGTCCTAACGCAGACACTTTAACACGTGGGGATATGTGTGTCTTTGAATCAAGGAGTTGGAGTATTGACAGTGGAAGCCTAATACTCAAACAGCATTGGCAGGTACTCAGCTGAGTGTACACCTGTGTCCCTGCCTCTGTATTCTGCCTGGGACCTGATGGTTCATTCTGTTTTCTTTGTTTGCAGCTAATTGCCATAGAATACCCTGTTGATAACAAGGCTTCGGATCTTTGCACTGGCTGCAACCCCTAGAAGATCAGGGTGCAGACAGAAAATGGGACAGAAAAATCACTTCTTCATCTGGTGAATGCAACCTCTGAAAGTCAGGATTTGTGCTTGGATCTCCAAGCACACCAGGTCCCAGCCAATTCATTTGTCATGTGAATGAAGAAGTGTCAAAAGGATAAGCACGTCTCCATTCCTGATCCCAAAATAATTATCAGAACCTTCTCCAAAGCTTTAGTCCAGAAATGGGAGCAGGAAAGGGATGCTCTAATACTGAGATTTATGGGATATGGAAGAGCCTTAGGTTAAGGAAACATGTCTCCTAAATTTCTAAAAACCAATCCAACCTTGGCTTACTGAAAAAGAGTCCAAAGGACAACCTTAATTGAAAAAGAGGTACTGGTCCCTGTGGCATGCTTGATACTTCCTGCATATACAGCTTCAGTGCTTTGTAGCAGCCCAAGAGGATCCTGTTTTCTGATGTATAAATTAGAGCATGTATAATGCCACCATGATTTTTTTTCTGATGTGTAAATAGAAATATACAATTTTTTGTTAACAGTACTTAGAATTTAAATCATCTTTGTATTCCTGCTCTTTTTAACCCTCAAATAAGATTTTATGGTGAAATGGTTTCTAGCTAACATCAAATAATTATTTGCATAACAGCCCCTGAGAGCTGTTCCAGTGTCAACCTGTATCCACTTGGCATTGTAATCGCAGTTTCATGGGCTTTATGGGCAAGATCCTGGTGAATATCACAACCCTAGATGTCTTAACAACTGAGTCAGGCTGGAGAGAGGAGTGACAAGACTCAAAAGATGAAGAAACAACCACCTGTGTAGTCAGCCATTTGGAAGAGCACAGTGTTAAAATTGCAGACAGGGTCAAGGATTTACAAAGGGTCACCATGGCCTCAGACTCCTTCCAGGAATTCCCAAGAAGGTCTTTCTTATACCATGGATATAAGTTGTCTTTGCTTGGCTAGCATCCAGGCCAGTGGGGAGCTGTACCCCACTTTTTTAGGGAACCACCCTTCAAACACACTACATCTAGCAGTATAGGTGGGGTGACTATACTTCTTCCTGGGATCCAGGAAAATCCATGTGACTCAGGCCTAGTTCCATCAGCCAATTCCCCTTCCACCCCACCTTGAGGCTGAGTCCATCCAATAAGAGTCAGCCTTTTGTGGGAACAAGAAGAGACACTCCATAGGATTGCTACACTGGCTTGTTTAATGTAAGCCTGAAGCTACCAGGGGATACTGCATGATACAAACTAAGAATGAAGGCAATGAGAGGAAAACAGAGCCCAGAAATGGAGATACAGAAAGACCAAGTCTACATTGCATGGAAACTTGTCTGAAGTCCATATAACTGTCTATACTCAATCATGCACCTATTTGTGTGACGTTCATCTTCTCCACCAGCCTAGGGTCTCTCTGATGTTCCAGGCTCTGATAATTGTGATATCTCCAGGGCCTATCACCTACAAGTTCTTTATAGATATTTGTTGACTGAATGAATCAATGAAAGTGAAGAAACTGTTTAAGGCTATCCTGGGAAATCCAGTTGAAAGCGTGCCAGATCAATGCACCATTCACACTTTAGGTGACTCTGTAACCATCCACCACGATCAATTTACTGGGCACTACCAAGTGTGAATGGGATAGATGGTCAAGCCAGTTATGCTTAGGAGCCAAACAGCCTTTTGCTGTAATGGTGTATGTCACTGTGTGATCAATTTTTTTTTCCTCCAGAAAACAATAGAAGCCTGGAGCCACACAGCACCCTCTGTGATCTATGCAGCTCATCCCCCAGGAGTTATTATTTAATGTCTCATGGATGACATACTGCCTCAATCCTGTGAAAACACACCTTCCTACAAACGTAATTGAGTAGAAATGCTAATGGTAGATTTTGAAGCAATATGGCCCATGGGGGCTTTCAGTAGCCCACAGATGACTTCATAAAAGCAACTGTTCAGTCTGCCTCTGCATAAAGCATCCTTATGGTCAGCGTGTGGACATCTTATTTTCCAGGTCCCTCTCCCAGGTCTTCTCCAGCAGTGAGTCACCATCTTCCCCAGGTGAGATTAGATGGAGGTGCTGCCCTACCCTTCCATTCCAACTGTCTCAGATTTCCTGCAACAGCTGAGGTTCTATAGCTCCCTGAGGGTCAACCCACTGCAATGCTAGGTTTTCTACTAGGAGGAATCACTCATACTAATCAGATAGGACCACACAAGGGGAGCCATTTGTGGCAGCCTGTTCACTGTGAATACCCACTCTTTGTCTAACCTCTTTGCTCTCGCAGCTTTTGGTGAATCTTTTCCATTAGAGCAAACATTGAATTTTAATGATAGCTATAATAATATTAGTAATAGTAGCTCAGACTGATTGAGTATTTATATTTTGTTGGGAACTCTTCTAAGTGCTTTATTACATTAATTTATTTTCTCCTTACATCTGTTCTGTGAGACAGGGACAATTATTACCGTCACCTCCAAAATACAGAAGGTAAACTGAGTTATAGAAAGTTTCAGCATTTGGCACATGATCACTCTGCCAGTGTTTGGAGGAACTGAAGTATAAAACTGTTTTTAGAGCCATCTTTTCTTTCTTTCTTTCTTTCTTTCTTTCTTTCTTTCTTCTTTCTTCCTTTCTTTTCTTTCTTTCTTTCTTGAGAGATGGGGTCTTGCTGTGTTGCCCAGGCTAACTTCTGGCTTCATGCAATCCTCCCCGCTCAGCCTCTGAAATAGCTGGGATTATAAGCATGAGCTACGACACCTAGTTTTCTCTTCCTTCCTTCCTTTTCCTTTTTTTCCTCCCTTCTCCCCACTCCCCCTTCTTCCCTTACCTCCCATCTCTATCTCTTTCTCTATCAAAAATATTTAGGAGCATCTGCTTGATACTAAGTCTGGTTTGTGGTGCTAAAGTCTCCTAGGAGTGAATAAGGTTCTGTTTTATAAGATTTAAAGATACTTTTGATGTCAGGACACCACATGTTGACAACCGGGGAGACAAAAGGCAGAACTCTGTGACTTACAGCTCCAGATAAGAGAAGTCTGCCAGGCAGGGTCACACAGGGGTTTGCACCCAGGGACAGAATAATAGCAAGCTGGAGGAGCTCTAGTGGAGTGGCTTATATGGAGCATGTGGTATGGGGTTAGTGAGGTTTTGTGGGGATCCTTGTGGATTGGTTAATACTGTGGCAGGCTCCAGGGAATAGGGGCTGTCCCAAGTTGTCTGGGCAATTAGAATAGGTGTCTAGTGACCCTGGAGTGTAAAAATCTGAAAAGGGAAGAGGTTGGGATGTGGACTACATTGTCCACTCAAGAAGAAGAATGATCAGTCTCTAGCCAGAACCCAAAAACTGGGTCACAACAGCACAGTTCAAAACTATATCACAGGTGTTGTCTCTACCTATCATGGGCTTACTACATAGTAGGAAATGCTGGTAGCAAAAGCCACCATCTCCAAGATACAGTTAGCTAGTGAATGTTTGCTCTACTTTTCACCAATGAATGGCTAAAGTCTAGGTATTGGACTTGTTGCTCAATGTCTTCTTCCTGATAGGAAGAAGAATATGATGGTTGAAGGTCAGGTATTGGAATCAAAACCCAGCTCTATCACCTTCTACCTTTGTGCCTAAGGACAAATTATTTAAACCTCCCTCAGCCTCAGTTTTACATACAATCGGAGGTAATAGTCCCTCCCCAAAAGGGTGTATGGGAATCTAAAAATCCATGAAGAATGCAAACACTTAGGGTCTGGCCCTGCTTGGTAGTTCCTCTGGAGATCCTGTGGCTCTTTCAAGACAGAAGGAAAAACAGAGAAGTGAGGGCTTTCCCTTTCCTATTTCAGGTTCTGCAGGAAGAAGGCAGAGGCACTTCTGTGCTCTGTGCACACAATATGTATGGGCCAGATGTGATCGCATTATTTTCTTTCCAACCTGATGCCAACCTGTGAGTCATCAGCTAATCATCACGATATTAAATGACTTCTTTAAGTTCATGTCCTTTGCAGGGACATGGATGAAGCTGGAAACCATCATTCTCAGCAAACTAACACAATAACAGAAAATCAAACACCGCATGTTCTCACTCATAAGTGGGAGTTGAACAACGAGAACACATGGACACAGGGAGGGGAACATCACACACCAGGGCCTGTCGGGGGGCGGGGGGCTAGGGGAGGGATAGCATTAGGAGAAATATCTAATGTAGGTGACCGGTTGATGGGTGCAGCAAACCACCATGGCACATGTATACCTATGTAACAAACCTGCACGTTCTGCACATATACCCCAGAACTTAAAGTATAATAAAATAAAATCACAAAGCTACTAAGAGAGGGATCCAAACCCAGAGGTACCTCTCTCTGCATTACACTGAAGTTTCTAATTACCTTCCACTACCCACATTTCCATTTGTCTTCCAAGGGTTCATGGGGGTGATGTTCTTGTTCCTCTGGGGTGAATGTGGGAAGAGGTAGAAACAAATGTTCTATCCACTGCTCTCGTCAAGGCTTTATTAATAATCACTCAGACCAATGAAGTATTGAGGAACAATCAAGAAACATTTGCCACGTGGCTGGGTGCCCTGCCTGCTCAAGGTAGTCTGATCTGTTCTGCATCCTGGATGCTGACTTTATCCTCACTCTCAATTCCCTGATATCCTGATGCTGCTGCCCATACTATGCAGCTGAAAGGGTGATAGGTCCTTCTCCCTGGGAGACCCCCACTACCGTCTCCTTCCCTGGAATCCCTGAAGCCATCCTTCAGCCAGTGGGTGTTGACTAGAAAAAGGCAGAAATAGGTGGGACTTACAGCTTCAATTTTCATGCCCCTCAGGACTGAATCAAGAACAGTAGTGTAAACTCCTTCCCCTCTTCCCTATCCCCCTCAGACATATAAGCATTGGCTCTCCCTTGAGCCAATCCACAAGAATTGATTTAACCCCCTTCCTGATGCATGATGAAGAGAGAAAGAATGGCATAGTAAAAATAAGATGGACTTATAGTTAGACAAATATAGGTCCAGCCACAACTCTACTACCTCCTACTTTAACCTCTCTGAGCTTTAGTTTCTTCATCTGTGAAGTGGGGATAGTAAGAGTACCTACCTTACAAGTCTGTAGCGAGGATTAAATGACAGCATGCGTATCTTTCAGGATTGTGTCTATCTGAATGTTGCAGTAGCTTAACCACAATAGGTGAATTTTTCTCATAAAACAAGAAATGCAAAGGTAGGCAGTACTTGATGCCATCACCATCAAAACCCAGATTATTTTCTTTTCTCATGCTGCCATGCTGAGCATAAGTTTCTTTTCCTCTTGGTCACAATATGGCTGCTGCATCCTGATCATTGTATCAACATTCCAGGCAGAGAAAGAGGGAAAGTGAAGACAAAGATCAGCTTTCCCAGAAGCATCATCAAATCAACCTCTACCTGCATCTCATTGGCCAGAACTGTGCCATAACGTGACCACCTTCAGCCACAAGTCATCCTGGGAATTTTTCTGAGATTTTTGCCATTCTGAAAACACCACAGATCTGTTAATAAAGCAGAAGGGGAAATGAATATAAGTATGCAATTAGCAAAATCTGCTATAGCAGCAAAAGCACTTTACACAGCTTCTGACACATAGTAAATGTCTAATAAGGGTTAGCTATCATCATGATGATAACAATTTATGATTTTTATGTAATCCTCACTCCTCTTGGGACTGGAATCTAACCCTGAAGTCATGTTCATCCCATCTATATCCAGGGTCTGTCATCCTACTGAGCTCCTGCCAGCATCATCCAATGCTTTTTTCTTTGTCCCAGTCACTGCTCAGAATCAGCCTTCTGTGGTTTTCAGGGTCTCTAAGAACCGCTACACAGCTCCTCCTGGCCTCATCATTTGTGGCCATGCTCTGCCTCCCTGACTAATAGGCCCAGATTGTATCCTGCATTATCCAATGACTAACCAGGTACATACATCCTCCTGGGAAGTTGCTAATAGAGCCTAGATGAGGAACAGGGACTCCTTCCAGTGTTACTTGCCCTTCACATCCCTGGAGTCCCATAGAAGCTGGCAGGTCTCTTCTTACAGACCCCCTCAAGTCTCTGTCCCAGCCACATGATTCCCTTCAGTAGGAAATCCTCTTAAGGAACATTGCTGAGACAGGGTGGGTCTGTGCTCAATTTCAGATGCTAAGGGAGCCACTTCTTCCACTAAAGCAACCCCCAGACAAACACAGCTGCAATGAACTTTCACATCCAAGCTCTCTTGTGCAAATGTATAAGACTTTCTTTAAAAAATAAACCTAGAAATGAAATTGCATGGCCATTGATTATGCCTATTTTTAACTTCACTATATATTTCCAAATGGCCTACTGAAGCTGTTGTTCAAATTTACAGTTCCACCAACTGTGGAGAAGATTTTCAGTTTCTCAGTATCCTGACCAACACTTTATAATGTTCGACTTTTTTAATGTTTTGCAATTAAAGGAGTATAAAACACCATTTGGTTGATGTTGTACTTTGCATTTTTATGATTGCTGAGGAGATGGGCATCTTCTTACATCTTTCTTAGCTGTTCATAACCCAGAGAATCTTAAAGGAACTGCTCATGTATAACGATGTTTTTTCCAATGTATAACTATGAGTTTGATCTATGGAAGAAAAAAGTCCATTCATTGGGTACAGTAAAAACAGTTTGCAAGAAAGAGCCTGTGGACCTTCACTAGGGTCTTCTGAGCCAGAAATCCGGGAACAAGGTCCATGGAAAGAGAGCCAGGTGTAAGCCAGGTGGAGAGATAACAAACATACCAACATTCTAAACCAGGAGCCACCAGCAGAGCAGGACTCACATTATTCATATTGGACTCCAGCCAGGTTTCAAACAGGATTCTGGGAGTCCTAAACTGGAGTTGAAAAAGAAAGTGATTTACCAGAACTGAACACAAAAAAAACGTGATTATTTCAATATATGCAGAAAAGGCTTTTGATATGATTTAATATCCCTTCATGTTAAAAACTCTCAATAAACTGTGTATTGAAAGAACATACCTCAAAATAATAAGAGCTGTCTGTGACAAACCCGTAGCCAACATTGTACTGAATGGGCAAACCTGGGAGTAGTTTCCCTGAAAACCTGCACAAGACAAGGATGCCCTCTCTCACTACTCCGGTTCAACTTAGTATTGAAAGTCCTGGCGAGGGCAATCAGGCAAGGGAAATAAATAAAAAGCATCCAAATAGGAACAGAGGAATTCAAACTATCCCTGTTTGCAGATAACATGATTCTACATGTAGAAAACCCCACAGTCTCAGCCCCGAAGATTTTTAAGCTGATGAACAACTTCAGCAAAGTCTCAGGATACAAAATCAATGTACAAAAAAATCACTAGCATTCCTATACACCAAAAACAGTGAAGCTGAGAACCAAATCGAGAATGCAATCCCATTCATAACTGCCACAAAAAGAATAAAATACCTAGAAAAACAGCTAACCAGGGAGGTGAAAGATTTCTACAATGAGAATTACAAAACACTGCTAAAAGAAATCAGAGATGACACAAATAGAAAAACATTCCATGCTCATGGATAGGAAGAATCAATATTATTAAAATGGCCATGCTGCCCAAAGGAATTCACAGATTCAATGTTGTTCCTACCTAACTACTAATGACATTCTTCACAGAACTAGAAAAAAACTACTTTAAAATTCATATGGAGGCCAGGTGCGATGGCTCACGCCTGTAATCCCAGCACTTTGGGAGGCCGACGTGGGCGAATCATGAGGTCAGGGGTTCGAGACCAGCCTGACCAACATGGTGAAACCCCATCTCTACTAAAAATACAAAAATTGGCTGGGCATGGTGGCACACACCTGTAGTCCCAGCTTCTTGGGAGGCTGAGGCAGGAGAATCACTTGAACCTGGGAGGCAGAGGTTGCAGTGAGCCAAGATTGGGCCACTGCACTCCAGCCTGGAGTGCAAGTGTCTGTCTCAAAAAAAATAAATAAATAAATAAAATTCATATGGAACCACAATAGAGCCCGAATAGCCAAGACAATCCTGAACAAAAAAGAACAAAGCAGGAGGCATTATGCTACCTAACTTCAAACTATACTATAGGGCTACAGTAACCAAAACAGCATGTTACTGGTACAAAACCAGACACATAGACCAATGGAACAGAATAGAGAACGCAGAGATAAAGCCACACACCTACAACCATCTGATCTTTGACAAAGCTGACAAAAATGAGCAATGGAGAAAGGACTCCCTGTTCTGTAAATGGTGCGGGAATAACTGGCTAGGCATATGCAGAAGATTGAAATTGGACCCTCTCCTTACACCATACACAAAAATCAACTCAAGATGGATCAAATACTTAAATGTAAAATCCAAAACTATAAAAACTATAAAAACTCTGGAGGACAACCTAGGCAATATCATTCTGGACATAGGAAAGATTTCATGACAAAAACATTAAAAGAAATTGCAACAAAAGCAAAAATTGACAAATGGGATACAATTAAACTAAAGAGCTTCTGCACAGCAAAAGAAACTATCAACAGAGTAAACAGACAACCTACAGAATGGAAAAAAAAATTTGCAAACTATGCATCTGATAAAAGTCTAATATCCAGCATTGACAAGAAACTTAAATTTATAAGAGAAACTCTAACAACCCCATTTTAAAGTGGGCAAAGGACATGAACAGACACTCTTCAAGAGAAGACATATGTGTGGCCAACAAGCATATGAAAAAAAGCTCAATATCACTGATGATTAGAGAAATGCAAATCAAACCACCGTGAGATACCATCTCACACCAGTCAGAATGGCTATTATTAAAAAATAAAAAACTAATATATGCTAGCAAAGTTGCAGAGAAAAGGGAATGTTTATACACTGTTGGTGGGAGTGTAAACTGGTTCAGCTATTGTGGAAAGCAGTGTGGTGGTTCCTCAAAGAGCTAAAAACAAAACTACCATTTGATCCAGCAATCCCATTACTGGGTATATACCCAAAGGAATATAAATTGTTCTGTTACAAAGACACATGCACACATATGTTCACTGCAGCACTGTTCACAATAGCAAAGACACAGAATCAACTTAAATGCTCATCAATAGCAAATTTGATAAAGAAAATGTGGTACATAAACACCATGGAATACAATGCAGCCATAGAAAGAATGAGATCATGTTCTTTGCATGAACATCGGGGAGCTGCAGGCCGTTATCCTTAGTAAACTAATGTAGGAACAGAAAACCAAATACTGCATGTTCTCACTTATAAGTGGGAGCTTAATGATTGAGAACACATGGACACACTGAGGGGAACAACAGACACTAAAGCCTCCTTGAGGGTGAAGGATGGGATGAGGGAGAGGATCAGAAAAAATAACTATTCGGTACTGGGCTTAGTACTTGGATGATGAAATAATCTGTACAACAAACCCTGAGACACAAGTTTACCTATATCACAAGTTTTAAAAAATATCACAAGTTTAAAAAAATAAAAATAAAAGGTGGGTTGCAAATTAGGGTTCTGACAAAGGAGAAACTTGGAGAACTGGGGGCTAGGTTGCCAGCAGCAGAAGACTCTGCCCAAGTTTAATCCAAATAGGACAGGATTTCTGAAGCGCAGAGTAAGAGCTCACAAGGGAAACTGGAAGTGAGAAGAAAGATGGCCGGAGCAAAAGAATGGCACGGGTCTTACAGGCTGTGCATAGCATGGAGGAGCAGGGATATGAAAAGACCAGAATGACAAGGATGTCTTAGACGAGAGGGGGGCAATGTGGCAGAGACTGCTGTTTGCCTGCTCAATATTAATTCTCTCCTCTTCCTTTAAAAGTAAACCCCTATTTTATTTGCGGTCATTCTGTGCCCAGTGAAAACACTATTTCTTCAAGTCTCTCTTTTTAGTGAGGCTTTGCCAATGATTTGCCAGCAGAAGTCATTGAGTAGAGCTTCTGGGAAATCTCTTTAAAGGAGGATGACTGAGGAGGAATAGACTGTTTCCTTGCTCTTTCTCTTCTTCTTGCTTGGTGGCATGAAGACTGGCACCCTAGCATCCATCATATGACTTTGAGGATAGTGGAATGTAAAATAGAGGAGCATGGATCTCTGATGACTCTGGGAACCATCAAACCAGCTCTGAATTACTTATGTCTGGATTTTCTTTATGTGATCGAATATGCCCCTACTTTGCTGAAAGCACTGCGATGGGATTCTGTTACTACTAAAAGCAGAGTGAAGTATTTAGAGATCTACTGGGATCCCAGAACACAGGCATATGTGAAAAGAGGAGGTGTTAATAAGAGTCACAGCAGTACAGAGTTCATTAAACATCTGAAAGATGCATGTGTAAAACCTGCAATTCCTGACTGGGCTTTGCATCTTTAAATGTGACATCACACTGAATCTGTTCAGTAGCAGTCATGGATCTCTAAAGAGACATAATCACTGGCTTTAGAAGTAATTCCAAACTTCTAATTCCAATTTCCAGTTCCCATTTAGAAATATTCCAAGCTGGGCACAGTGGCTAACACCTGTAATCCCAGCACTTTGGGAGGCTGAGGTGGATGGATCACCTGAGGTCAGGAGTTTGAGACCAGCCTGGCCAATATGGTGAAACCCCATCTCTACTAAATACAAAAAATTAGCCAGAAGTGGTGGCACACACCTATAATGCCAGTTACTTGGGTGGCTGAGGGAGGAGAATTGCTTGAACCTGGGAAGCAGAAGTTGCAGTGAGCCGAGATTGCACCATTGCATTCCAGCGTGGGCAACAAGAACAAAACTCCGTCTCAAAAAAAAAAAAAAAATTCCAACCTTCCCATTTTGCAGATGGGAAAACTGGGTTACAGAGACAGTACATTATTTGTCCAAGGTCCAAGGTCATACAGCAGCATCCCAAACCAGGTTATCTGACTCTTTCCAATGTCCACGCTCGCACCCTCTTTTGTCCTTCAGACTCCCTACCTCTAAAATAAGAAGATTGGAGTGGAATGCCATGCAAATGCTAGGACTTTATTATTCTAAGAAATCCACCTTCTGGGTATCAGACAAGTCATACATATCTAGCACTATTTCCATAGATATTGCACTCCCATTGACATAGAAATTTTGGCATGCCTTCAGGTTCATTAAAATGGGATTTTTGCTGCATTTACCTTGTTCCTGAGCAACAACCATTTTCTCTCTGGGTCATTTATTCTCAAGGACTTTCCATAATCTATTTTTGGTTGGAGGTAATGAGCTACCTCTGAACGTGGTGCCAAAAGTTTGATTATGTATGAAATAAAAAAAAGATTAAAGCATTTGCCTTGAACTTCTTTGGCCTCTACCCATGCCCTTCTGTCGTGGTGAGCAGGAATACTCTGCCCTGCTCCTGACCCACCCTCAACCCTGAAATTGTTCGGGTCACCCTGGAGTATGTCCTTCCACAGCCAGCTTGAGGGCAAAGTTCACTGGGACTGGTCAGGACAGACAGTAAGGATGGTGTTAGATAGGACTATGCTGGGTTGGACAGGCATCCACAGAAGACATCTGTGTGGTCTGAGAACTGAGTCCAGAGGGAAAAAGACAATCCCAGTATTTGTTTTACAGGTCATTATCAAGATCTGCAATCAGACAGGGGCTACCATATCAGGGCCTCTGCTGAAGGTGAAGCATTCACCCTGAGAGGCAGTGTGGATAGCTCTGGGAGATCTGCTTTTCAATAGTGACTTGAAAGAATCAGAGACAAGGTCAAGAGTGAAGGACAGGGTGCTGTGAGATCCCTGGGAGCAGCACTGACTTTTTCCTGTTCAGCCTTTATTGATCATCAGCTGCAAGAAGGCTGGAGGAGGAAAGATGGAAAGGAAGTGGGACTAAACTATACAGGAGCATACAATGGACTAGGACTGAAGCCAAAAAGACTGAGACCTATATGGATATCCATGATCAGGTGTGGGGGCCTGAATTCCAAGTAGAACAGCCTATTAGGACCACTCGTTGATGGAGAGGGGTGAGGGTGGATCCTGTCCTATCACAGATTCCAATTCAGATGACTGGAGCGCGCAGGAAGGAAACAGAAATGATTGGGGAATAGCTATAAGATGATGGAGACTGCAATGAACTGGAGAATATGTGCCCTGTCCAAAAATTGTCAAATTAGCTGTTTGCCAAACATCAATCTGGCTAGATAACAGGCAGCTGCAGGCGATATTTGGCATGCAGGCTGACAAATAGTAACCTCTGACGAGGTGCATAGTTTGGGACAGACAGGAAAACTTGCAACTTGGAGACCGCTTCAGTCTCCAAGCTTTGCATTTGGATTCAGCCTCTGATGGGCATTAAGAGGTCCAAAGGGCAAGATGGATGTCCAGCACCGAATACTCATTAATTTAGCCAACACGTACTGATCAGCTACTCTGTGCTTGGCTGCATGCCTGGCACTGGGGACCCAGAGATGAACAAAGGTCTTAGTTATAGCAGGGACAATGAATGTGGGTTCGCGGGAGAAGGATGACTTCATTCTAAGCACCTTTGGGTAAAAACCAAGACTATTGATTAGTATTGGCTTAGGAATGGGAAAAGCAGATAAATGCACCGTTGAGTCAGCCTCAGGGAGGTGAGAAAGACTGAAGCAGGAGTCCCAGACCGGATACGAAGCCGGAGCAGAGCTGTGCAACCGTGATTAGAGAAGTGAGGGAGGCGGGTCCAATTAAAGTGGCCACTGCAGGAATTTAATAAGCATGGGAATGTTTACAGAGACAGCTCCCGATTGGAGAACATGGCCTCATTTCTGAGCACTGAAATGTTTGATGTTGGACATTTGGCTCTCTTCCAAGTTCCCAGCCAGCTCTGCAGAGGACCCACATCGCAGGGAGCAGCCTTTGAAGGAGCCAGGGCTGTCAATGGAGTTATACTAATTAGGCAACAGGAGTGGCCTCAAATGCCTGTCCTCATTTGCAATTCAGTGTGTCTTTAATTTGCCAGAAATATACATATATATATCCTCTCTGGATATAAAAAAATATATCCACGTTGGTGAGAGAGACTAACTTAACTACCATTTACAAAGTGCTTAAAGTACCAGGCAGTTGCTAAATCTCTTACATACATAAGGTAGGTAGGCACTATGTTTTTCATCCCCATTTTACAGGTAAGGAAACTGAGGCTCAAGGAAAGGAAGCGCTCCCCTAATATTCACAAAGCTGGTAAGGGGCAAAGTCTGGGTGTCTATCATTGTGTTTATAGCAACTGTTCTTAACCAGGGCGACTTGGTCCCTCAGGGGACATTTGGCAATGTGTAGAGACATTTTGGGTTGTCACAACTTGAGGGGAGTGGGAGAGGTGCTTCTGGAATTTGGGGAATAGAGACCAGAGATGCCAATGAACTTTCTTCCCTGCAAAGGACAGCTTCTCAAAACACAGAATTATTTGGCCCAAAATGTCAACAGTGCAGAACTGAGCTTAAGAAACCCTGATATATAGAGAAAATTAGTCCTAAATAGGAGGTTTTAAGTCTGTGGACCTGTCATCAACTGTGTGATTTGGGAAAGTCACTTAACTTCTCTGTGCCTCATCATCATCTTTAAAACAGAAAGTGTGAAGACTACAGAAGATAACATATGTGAAAGTAACTGCCGCATGCTCTCTGCCTTTCTATCTGTCTCAGTCTCTGTCTCTCTGTGTTTGTCTCTGTCTCTGTCTCTCTTTCTCTCTATATATGTATACAGGGAAGTGGGACTAAACTATACAGGAGCATACAATGGACTAGGACTGAAGCCAAATAGGCTGAGACCTATATGGATATCTAGGACCAGGCATGGGGGCCTGAATTCCAAATATATATATGTATATACATATGTGTGCATATATATATACACATATACAAATGAATTCCAAATATATATGTATATATATATGTGTGTATATATAGAGAGAGAGACAAACATATATATGTGTATATATGTGTGTGTATATATATGTGTGTGTGTATATATATTGTGTGTGTGTGTATATATATTGTGTGTGTGTGTGTGTGTGTGTATATATATATATATATATATATATATATACAGTTGGCCCTCTCATCCAGGGGTTCCAGCAACTGTAGGGTCCACAGCCACGGATCAAAAATATTTGGAGGCCGGGCATGCTGGCTCATGCCTCTAGTCCCAGCACATTGGGAGGCCAAGGCAGAAGGATCACTTGAGCTTGTGAGTTTGAGACTAGCCTGGGCAACATAGTGAGACTTAGTGTCTACAATAAAAATTTAAAAAAATTAGCATTAGCCGGACTTGGTGGTGCACACCTGTAGTCCCAGCTACTTGTGAGGCTGAGGCAGGAGGATTGCTTGATCCCAGGAGGCAGAGGTTGCAGTGAGCCAAGATCATGCCCCTGCGGCCCAGCCTAGGTGACAGAGCAAGATTCTGTCTCAAAAAAAAAAAAAAAAAATCCCACAAAAACTCATATGAGAAAAATAAAAAAAAAATGGCAATTAAAACTACAAATAAAACATGCAGTGTAACAACTATTTACATAACATTTACATTGCATTAGGTATTATAAGTAATCTAGAGATGACAAAGTATATGGGAGGATATGCATGATTATATGCAAATACTGTGCTATTTTATATCAGGGACTTGAGCATTGGGAGACTTGGTATCTGCGGGGGTGTGGGGGTGCTGTTTGCGGAATCATCTTCCGTAGATACGAAGGGATGACTGTATAAATATAATCTTTCTCTCTCTGGAACCAATGAGGCACACTACCAGCGATTAAAGACTTGGGAAAGTTAATTATTAATTGGTCACTTCTGCTAATCACAGCCATGACACCCGCTGCCTTGCACCAAGCATTCCCTCAGCATCAAGGCCAAAATCATGCAATCTTAGTGTTAAAGAGAGGGTATCTTAGAGTTCAGCATTCAACCCAAATCACAGGGTTGAATCACAGAATGCATGTCACAGATAGCGACTGATGCCTTTCCAGCATCCAGTGCCCCTTCTTCTGGTGTCAGTGCCTTAACTTCCCCTGGGGAGGTATCCTCCCTGAGTTATGGCAATGTGATTTGGGTGGGAGTGACTCCACCCCTGATTCCAGGAGTAGATACCTGACACTGGTTTGGACAATCATAATACTCCATCTCCCTGGCTTTGTCAGTTGGCTTAGCAACGTGCACATGAGCCACTTTTAGCCAATGAGGTAAGCATGCTCCTCTTTTGTGGAAACGAAAAGATGAGCTCTCATTCTGCTGAACACATCAGCAGTGAGGACGTAAGAGTGACACCCAGTGGAGAAAGTCAGCCTGGAGTCAAGGCAGCTCAGAGGAAAGCAGTGGCAAGAAGTAGAGAAAGAGAAAGAGAATACCAGAGATCCCACCTGGGCACATTGTTGGAATGTCTGGATCCAGCCATGCCTGAGGACTGATCTTTTCATTCATATGAGAGTCTAAGAAAGTTTTTTGTTTTTTGCTTAAACCAGTTGGAGTTGCACTTTTGTTTCTTGGAAACAAATTAGCTCTGAGAAACACAGGTAACAAAGAGCCCAAGTTCTTTGTCTAAATCAGGGACTAGGCTATATAAGCTATATGGGAACCAAGCATCCAGATCTTAGGCTAGTATATTTTTTCTCTTTTTAATGAAGTGTAACACATATGCACATCTCTCTCTATATATATATATGTGTGTGTGTGTGTGTATAACTTATCTATTGAAAGTACACAAACCATCAATGTACAGCTCAATAAATTTCTACAAGTTGAACATACCTATATAACCAGCATCCAGGCAAAAGCACAGAACATTACCACCATCTCTCCCTCCACCCACCAGAGCTTCCTTTATCTCTGATTCCAGTCTGTCCTCCTCCAGGGGTAACCACTATCCTCATTTCTAACATCACAGGTTAGTTTTGCCTGTGGTTTGTTTGCTGGTTGGCTGGTTTTGTTTTACTTTGTTCAGTAATCTGCAGTCTGGGCAGGTGGGAGGATCATTTGAGGCCAGGAGTTTGAGACCAGCCTAGAAACATAGCAAGACTCCATCTGAAAAAATTTCGCTGGCCAGGAGTGGTGGCTCATGCTTGTAATCCTAGCACTTTGGGAGGCCGAGGCAGATGAATTGCCTGAGCTCAGCGAATTCTTTCTTCACTTGTATCTCCTTTTGTATTTTAAAATTTGGAAACGTGTATCTCATTAAAATACGCATATATATACAAAAATATCAGGGTCAGCTAACTATGGTTTCAGCTTTTTCTGGGGCAAAGCCCCCTTCTATTTATGATTGCATCTTAAACTTTCACCATAGGGTCTGGCATGAAGCAGGCAGCATTGTGTGTGGTTAGGAATGCAGCTTCAGAATCAGACAGACCTGGATTAAAATCTTGTTGCTACCAGTTACTACCTGTGTGAACAAAAGCATGTTTCTTTATTTCTCTAAACCTCAGTTTATTGATTTATAATGTATCATAATATTATGACCTATGTCATAGAATTGTTGGAAAGATGATAACTTTGTCCATTTTGTGATGTTATAAGAGAATAGCACATTATTAATAAGGTAATGAAAAATGAACAGAAATTTATTGGCTCATGGCTCTGGAGGCTGGGAAGTCTAAGGTTGAGGGGCTAGCATCTGGTGAGGGCCTTCTTGCTGCATCATAATATGTTGGGAAGGGTAAAGAGAGGGTGGGAGAGAGAGAGAGCAAGAATAGGTGAATCTGCTCCCACAATAATGGCATTAGTCCATTCATGAGTGTGGAGCCCTCATGACCTAAACACCTTTCAAAGGTCTGATCTCCCAATGGCAATTAAATTGCAACGTAAGTTTTGGAGGGGACAAATATTCAAACCATAACATGACTCCTTGCTTCTCCAAAATCATGTCCTTCTCACACACAAAATACATTCATTCCAGTCCAATAGCCCCAGTCTTAACTCCAGCATCAACTCAAAGGTCTACAGTCCAGAGTCTCATCTAAATCAGATGGTGAGATTCAAAGCACGATTCATCCTAAGGCAAAGTTTTCTCCAGCCGTAAGCCTGTGAAATAAAAAGTTATCTTTTCCTAAAATACAATGGCAGGATAGGCATGGGATAGACCATTCCAGAAAGGGAAAAACAGCGTAGAAGAAAAGGTACCTGGTTCCACATAAGACCAAAAGCCAGCAGGGCAAACAACATTAAATCTTAAACTCCAGAATAATCTCCTTTGACTTCATGTCCTGCCTTCCAGGTACACTAGGGTAAGAGTTGGGCCATCAAAGCCTCTATGGTGTTGTTGGGCTAAGTCCACCCACTAGCTCTCATGGGTTAGGGTCTCCTATCTGCGGCTCTCCCAGGCTGGTGCTACACGTTGATAGCTCTGCCGTTCTGGGGTCTTGTTGGTGGCTTCACTCCCACAGTTCCACTGGGTCTAGTAAGGACTCCCTGTGGCAGGTCTGATCTTACAGTTATGCCCAGATATTGCCCTACTGGGGGCTCTCTGAGGTAGTCCTGCTCTTTAACAAGTCTCTATCTGGGCCCCCAGGCTGTCTGCGACATCCTTTGAAATTCAGCTAGAGGCTGTCACGCCCCCCACAGCTTCACTCTATGCACCTGCAGAATTAGCACCACATGGATGCCACCACGGTTTACTGCATGCACTCTTCTGAGCAGTGATCCAGGGTGCATCCACAGTCATTTGAGCCACAGCTGGAGCAGCCAAGGAGTGCCATGCTGGAATGTGAAGAGCAGAGTGCAGAGGTGGCCCTGCACAGGGAGCCCACTGGGAAGTGTCCCGGGCTCATCCCCTGAAACCATTCTACCCTCCTAAAGCCCTGGGCTTGTGATGGAAGGGGAAGCCCCATTTTGGAGGCGACAAACGTTCAAACTATAGCAGACCATATGAGACACTGGGTGCCAGCACAGTGCATGATGTAGAGTAACTGCTCAACGAATGTTATCTATCCTAATTAGACATTGAGTAAATGTTTTTTGAATTCCTGTTGAACTGAACAGCCAGATCCTGTTCAAAATTAAACAAACAAACAAAAAATAACCCAAACATCCAAGCATCCTGAATTAGTGCTGTCTAGGTTAGTTTGTCTGAATTTATCTAGACTGTAATACAATCAAACAGCCACAGAACAGTGCTGCAGAGGTCTCTCCTCTACTCTGTCCTGTTCATCTTATTTGATGGTTATTGATAGCCATTTAGAAAGAATGTTTATTTTCTACACAATAATATTTTCGGAAAGAGTGAACAAGGAAGGAAAGTGGATCATAATGAGGAAATTTTATTAAGAAATTATTTAATGTAATTGATGCTTTGCACCAAGAGTCAAGGAAATGCACCTATTGATAAATGTCCACATTCATGCTTAATCTACTTTTAGTCCTTTGCTGGGATACGTTGTATGTATTTATTTATTTATTCATAGGAGGGCAGGATCTTTCTCTGTCACGCAGGCTGGCGTGTAGTGGCAGAGTTGTAGCTCACTGCAGCCTTGACCACCTGTGCTCAGGTGATCCTTCTGCCTCAGCCTCTTGAGTAGCTAGGACTACAGGTGCATGCCATCATGCCTAGCTATTTTTTAATGCTTTGTGGAGACAAGCTCTCCTTATGTTGCATAGGTGGATCTCACATTCTGTCCTCAAGTGATCCTGTCACCTCGGTCTCCAGAAGTGCTGGGATTACAGGTGTGAGCCACTGCTTCTCCCCTGCTGGGGTATTTAATTAGCTTGTGATTTGGAAAATCACATGGTATACAGATGGCAATGAATATTCTGGAACTAAAAGCAGAGTGATTGTTTTGCTTCTAGCATCTTATGAAAAGGAATAACTGGAAAATGTAGCAATGTGTAGAAAGCTTGAAATCGGCAAGATAAAGGTGAAGAGACTGTAAAGGAAAAGCTTATTTGGGGCTTCATATTTACTCAAATGTACGTTTGTGTCATTTAAATCTTGCTTCCTTTCTATGAGGTTGCTTGTTTTTATTTGGTAGATAAGGAAATAAATATTGGCTTAGGGATTTAAGTAGCTTGCTCTGAATTTTGCTATTGGTAAGGGTATTACCGAGGTCACTGCTCTCTGCTGGATCGGTTCCTTCTACTTTGGAATGTCAAGGTTATTAACTTTGAGATCTGGAAAAGGTTCTCTGACCTTCTGTTTTACCCATCATGGTCCCAGGGAATGGCAGGGAGCAGAAATGCTAAAATATTTATTTTATAGGGCTGGGAAAAGTGATAGGTGGAACAACAGCCTCTCAACCTGCAACTTCTGCATATGTTACGTTACATGGTAAAGGGAGATAGAGATTGAAGGTGGAATTAAGATTACTAATCAGCTGACTTTGAAATATCATCCTGGATTATCCTGGTGGGCCCAATGTAATCACAAAAGTCCTTGTAAGTAGGAGAGGGAGGCAGGAGAGAGAGCCAGGCTGACGGAAACGTGACATGGAGTTGGCCTGACGTTGCTGACTTTGAAAATGGAGAAAGGGGCCAAGAGCTGAGAAATGTGGGTGTTCTCCAGAAGTTGGAAAAGGCCGGGGAATAGATTCTCCCCCAAAGCCTCTAGAAGGCATGCAGCTCTGCTGACACTTTGATTTTAGTCCAGTGAGGCCCATGTGGGACTCCTGACCTTCTGAATTGAAATAAATTTGTGTTGTTTTAAGCCACTAAGTTTTGGTAATTTGTTATAGCAGGGATAGCATACTCATACATGCAACATCATTTGAATTGCTCTTCACACAGTCCTGCCCATCTCTCAGAAAGAGAAATGTCTAATCTGATCAGGTCCTAGTCTAGGGCAGTGGCTGGGTCATGTTTATTAGTGAGTGGGATAAAAGGAAATGAATGCAAGTCTCTGATGCTTGTTTCAGCCTTCTATTTCTCACAGAATATGAGTCTTAAGGATGTAAACCAAAAACAAAATTCCAAGCCTTCGAACATTTGAATGGACCTCTCTTCTCAGCAAGGGCATTCCAAAGCTAACCTGAAAGACTAGTTCAGGCCATGAGGGGAAGAGGGAGCTGGACATGCTTCCTTTTTGGAATTACTGACAGAAAAGGCTCATTAAGTCTGAAACAAAACATTTACAATCTATTCTCTCTGAAGCCTGCTACCTGGAGGCTTCATCAGAAGGATAAAACTTGGTCTCCACAATGCCTTATCATAACCCAGACATTCCTTTCTATTGATAACTCTTTTAACCAATTCCCAATCGGAAAATTTTTGAATCCATCTATGACCTGGAAACCCCCACTTCCAGCTGTCCTGCCTTTCCAGACCAAACCAATGTACACGTTACATGTATTCATTGATGCCTTATGTCTCCCTAAAATGTATAAAACCAAGGTGCTGGGTGCAGTGGCTCACACCTGTAATCCCAGCACTTTGGGAGGCCGAGTCGGGGTGGATCACATGAGGTCAGGATTTTGAGACCAGCCTGGTCAACATGGTGAAACCCCATCTCTACTAAAAACACAAAATTAGCCAGGTGTTGGTGCATGCCTGTAATCTCAGCTACTTGGAAGGCTGAGGCAGGGGAATCACTTGAACTCAGGAGGCAGAGGTTGCAGTGAGCTGAGTTAGCCCCACTGCACTCCAGCCTGGGCAACAAGAGTGAGACTCCATCTCAAAAAATAAAAATTAAGGTGTAGTCTGACCATCTTTGGCACATGTCATCAGGACCTCTTGAGGCTGTGTCATAGGTACATCCTTAACCTTAGCAAAATAAACTTTCTAAATACATTGAAACCTGCCTCAGATACTTTGGTTTACAAAATGTAATCCTGCTTGGGAGAAGTTATGCCCAGTGTGCACATGCTCTCTCTCTCTCTCTCTCTTGCTCTCTCTCTCTCTCTGTCTCTCTCTCTGTTTTTCTGCCTGTGTGCACTTTCACCTCTTAAATCTACCATCCTAGATGTTGACAAGCCGATGGCATTATTTGAACTTAGGTTGAAGGAAAATGACAGGCCTAAACTACATGGTCCAGCTAGTTTATTCACATGATCTGCTCTGGCATTTCAGGTTCATGTCCTATTCATACTGAAGTGTGCCCTGATTTGAATTTTTTTTTTATCCTTCATGTTTACGGTTTTCTTGGGGCTCTCATGGGAGAAGAGTTTGTGGTTTGGGACAGTGCCCAAACTATACCAATGCTATCTTAATTATCTTTATCTTAATGCTAACTGTCTCAATGCTATCTTAATTTCACTGAGCTCCCACCTTAACCCTAAGACATACTCATTCCTTTTTCCCATTTCCTTCCCTGTTCAACAGTGAATGAAGGAGGCTGCCTTCGTGGCAAAGGGCCTAGAGTGTGGCTTTATTATGATAAATTAACTTACATGATTATGGAGACTGGGAAATCCCACGATCTGCAGCCTGCAAACTGGAGACCCAAGAAATACAGTAGTGTTGTTCCAGTCTGAGTCTGAAGGCCTGAAAGCCAGGAGCTGAGCCAATGGGATGGTGTAAATCCCAGTCCAAGGGTGGAAGATTGAAGTCCCAGCTCAGAAAGAAGGCAGAAAGCAAAAGAGGCACATTCCTCCTTCCTCCACTTTTTGTTCTATTCAGACCCTGAATGGGTTGAAGGATTCCCATCACAACTGGGGAGGGAGCCAATCTACTTTGCTGAGCCCACCAGTTCAAATGCTAATCTCATCCTGAAACACCTTCAGACACAGGGCTTTATCTGGGCACCCCATGACACAGTCATGACACATAAAATTAATCTAGCAGCCAGGTTCTTGGAGGGTGTTCAAAGTGACAGTGGCATTTCCCATGATATTCTCATACCTTACAAGATGGTATTGTAACTTTCATCACCCACCTGTTTATATCCAACCTGTCCTTACAGACCAAACTCAGCTGTCACCTCCTCCAGGAAGCTCTCCCTAATCCTCTGGTCAGACATGTGCTCTCTCCCCTGCAAACCACTCTCCACCCCTAGCCCTTTTTGCTTCCCTTGAAACAACACTAGTCAATGAGAAATGATATTGCCTGAATGGTTAGAAACAAACACAAAAAATAAAAATCAGGCTTTGCAGTCCCCTTGCCTGGGGCTGACTTCAGGCTTCATCCCTCATCGGTTGTGTGTTCTTGGGAACATTACTTACTATCTCTAAGCAGTGGTTTTCTCATCTGTAAAAGGAGGTTATGGATATTATGAGAACAAAATGATATGACACATAGTAAGTTAAGTGCTACAGGAGACGCTTAGTCATTGTCAGCCATTAGAACAAGTATGATTATGTAAGGAATTTGAAAACAGAGTCGAGGCTGAGCACGGTGGCTCACACCTGTAATTCCAGCAATTTGGGAATCCTAGGCAGGTGGATCATTTGAGGTCAGGAGTTTGACACCAGCCTGGGCAACATGGTGAAACACTGTCTCTACTAAAATTACAAAAATTAGCTGGGCGTGGTGTCAGGCACCTGTAATCCCAGCTACTCAGGAGGCTGAGGCGGGAGAATTGCTTGAACCCGGGAGGCAGAGGTTGCAGTGAGCTGAGATCTCACCATTGCATTTCAGCCTGGGTAACAAGGTGAGACTCCATCTTTAAAAAACAAACAGCAACAACAAAACAGAGTCTAAACCTTACTATGTTTCTTCTCTGCCAAACAAAATGTGTTTAAGTGAATGAATGCATGTGATCACTGCGATTTTCATGTGCTACATCTGGGGCTTACCAGGGTGCCTCAGCTCACCTGCTGAGTACTTGCATAGGGATGGGGGGCCCTCCTGTCTTCCTAGGCTCCCTGGCATGACCCTTCATCCCTGAGCATCTTTCCTGCTGTTCTCCAGGTGCCCCTCCTCACTGCCTGTGGGGCTGTTAGATCTCCAATGCAATCGGCTCCATCACTGTGGCGAATTACCTTGTTCCCATGCTCTTCATCAGCCAGAAGGATTTATGGTGGGGATAGAGCTCTTCTTGGAGACTTTCATCTTCCCTTTTCTCACAGGCTCTCCACCACCCCTCCTCCCAGTTTCCATCCATCAGTGGCCCTAAGTGTATATATATATTATCCTACCTGTGTCCTCTGTTACCTTTTCTTCCTGGCTTGCTTGCTTTGAGCCAAACACAGGTAGTGGGTTGCGGAGAAGATGCACAGCCTGGTTTGCTTTGGCAGAAGAAATCTCCGAGACTCTTTAGGAATGAGCCTTCTTCTCATTCACGGTTCTTTGGGGCTGAAATATGGTCGTGGGGAGCTTTGGAAATAGGCCCCATCCTCTTCTCCCGATAGCATTGAGCCATCTTTTTCCTAGTTGCTGCCTGCCACCTGTGCTGAAAGGTTAATCTGTTCCTCTTCTCAACTAGTCCATTTATCATAGGGAAGTGGTCTGTTGCGGAAAATATAGATCAAAGGCCTGCCAGGTCCTCTGCTGGGTTGAAATTGAGTGTTGCAGTCAATCAATGGCTTGGCATTTGGTGGAGTGGAGAGAAGGCAGTGGCCTCCGCATGTGGCAAGCCTGATGGATGGAAGGAGGCCATTGGCAGGGGGGTCTTTCTTCCAACTGCCCCTCCTGGTTGGTGTAAAGGGCAGGTGCAACCACTGTAGTTGGTTAGGATTGGGAATCGCTGACGGGTGGTCTTGGGATCCTCGATGTCTTCTCAGATGGGGACAGGCTCTGTGTGTTGGAAAACTGTCTCAACAGAGTCTATGGAAATAACGTCTTGATATATATGTGATGCTCAAAAAATTAAATTCATTTGAGATGGTAGGAGTGGGTTACACTCTCTACAAGTAAGTTTTTGTTTCCAGAAACCCTGACAAACTCCTTGCACAAATTATGCTGTAATTTAGTATTAATTCTTGCCTCCCAACCCTTCAATAATTTCAATCTCTCCCTCCCTCCCTCCCCCCCCCTTCCTTCCTTTCTTCCTTCCTTCCTTCCTTCTTCTCCTTCCTGCCTGCCTCCCTCTGTACTTGCCACCAAGTAGCTGCTTTGTGCCAGGTACTTGGCTATACTCTAGGAACAGAGAGAATGACTGGAGGTATTGCCTTTCCTCAAGTTTCTCCCATTCTTGGGTGGAGAAAAACTCTTGAATAGGGTATTGTCTTATAATTCACTAAGCTCTCTGGTTGAAGGATGACCAAGGTGAGGCAACTGAGATGAGAAGGCATGCTTTGCTAAGTGGAGTAGCATAGCCAGGAGGGCTTCAGAAAGGAGGTAGTTTTGGATCACTGCCTGAGAAAAGGGCAAGGAACGCATCAAGGCAGTAATGTAGGATGGAGATGGGAGTGTGCAGATAGATGGAACCACCTATGTGAAGAAGCCAAAATATAAATTTGGTGTGGCAACCACAAAGACCATTGGGCCATAGAGGCAAATATAGCCACTTTATGAAGGTCTGTATGACAAGCTAAGGGATCATGTAAGTGCCGGGTTAACACAATGTTGAAATAAAGGAGGTACTTCAACTATATTTCCTGTAGTAATTGGGATTATTGGTTTTAAGTGACAGAAAACTATCTGTATCAGTCAGGAGCTCAGCAGAAAGTAGGTGGAACACTCAATTTGGATAATATGAATAGAGTTTAATAAAGGACCTATTTACAAAAGTGCGAAAAGCTGCAAAAAGCCAGCACAGGGATAGTGCAGCACCCCAGAGAACATAACAATGGGGCACCATTACTACACCAAGCCTGAAGTAGCAAGAGAAAGAGCTGTTACTAGATCCATCCCAAAGAGAGAGAAGGGAAAGAGACAGAGAGAGAGGAATGGGGGTAGAAGTGAGAAGTGGGCTGTCTGTGACCTTTGATTGAGGTCATCTAGCTTACCCTCAGTGATGCCATGGGAATCAAGGAATAAATGGCCTCTCTCTCCTCCCTCCCTCCAGGCTCTGCCAGTGCTCCCTGTTGGCCAATCCTGCTGGAAACCCAACACCTTGGGGGCTGCTGGTGAAATCATAGCTCAGCTTCCTGTGTAGTGATTCAGTTGAAGTAGGGAAATATATAAATCCACCTTCCTGCGTAGTGATTCAGTTGAAGTAGGGAAATATATAAATCCACAAGGCAAAAAGGAGATAGGCAGCCCACCAGCTCAAACTGAATTAAGTCAAAGAGTAATTCATCAGGTTATGGGTGTAGAGCTGCTTCAAGCATTGCTTGTTCCAAGTCACCTTGTAGCCCTGCTTTTCTTGGTGCTGGCAGAATTTTCAGACAATATAAGATGGCCCAATACCTTGGACCTAATCTATACCCAACCAGCTTAGCAACCCAAATAGACAGAGGTCCTATCTTTCCTAGAAATTCCAGGACTAGTTTAGGTCCAAGTTGGATCCCACTTTCATTGGTGAAATGACTCTCACTTAAATATTCTGAGCCTCAGTTTTCTCATCCTTAGAAAGAAACAATACTATCTTCATCTAGTGGTGGAAAGGAAGTAGAGAATGATAGTTAAAATTATGGACTTCAGAACCATACTGCCTATATTCAAATCCCAGATCATCCACCTACAGGCTAGTGGCCTTGGCTGTGTCTTCATTTTTGTAAACCGTACTTTCTACGTCCATAAGGTAGGGATGATAATAGTAGCTACTTCATTAAGTTGTTCAACAGCAGATTAGGTAAGACAAAGCATTAGAACTCTTAATAGAATGTCAGAAATCTAGTAAGAGCTTGATAAATGTTGGTTGATGTTTTTGTTCCTATTATTATTATTATCCACGCATAGATTCCATTCCAGTGAGAAAAACCCTTTTCTTTTGAGTTTTCAGGAGGATACTTCCAGCTATCCTGCAAAAGACTCCCCTATGCTGCATTGAGAATAATACTTAGGTATAAATTTCTTTTCTTTTCTTTCTTTTTTTTTTTTTTTTTGAGACAGAGTCTCACTCTGTCACCCAGGCTGGAGTGCAATAGCACAATCTCGGCTCACTGCAACCTCTGCCTTCCAGGTTCAAGTGATTATTCTGCCTCAGCCTCCTGATTAGCTGGGACTACAGGCACCTGCCACCACACCTGGCTAATTTTTGTATTTTTAGTAGAGACAGAGTTTCACCATGTTGGCGAGGCTAGTCTGGAACTCCTGACCTCAAGTGATCTGCCCACCTCGGTCTCCCAAAGTGCTGGGATTACAGGCATGAGCCACAGCACCCGGCTTCAGGTATAAATTTCTAAACTCTAGTGATGAGAGGAAACAATGTTGATTTGTTTTGCCTCTCTCATCCCACTGCTACCGTCTTCCGTGAACTTATTTCCATTTGATTCTAACTCTCCCATGTCATTGAAAAAAATCTTCTCAGCCATAATAGTTGGTTCCTCTTGCCCTGAGTAGGCCAGTGTTTTAGTCTGTTTTGTGTTGCTGTCAAGGAATACCTGAGGCTGGGTAATTTATAAAGGAAAGAGGTTTGTTTTGGCTCATGGTTCTGCAGACTATACAAGAAGCATGATGCTGGTATCTGCTCCTGGTGAGGCTTCAGGAAGCTTCCAATCATGGTAGAAGGCAAAGGGGTAGCTGGCATACCACATGGTGAGAGGGAGAATAAGAGAGAGAGGGTGAGGTATCAGCTTCTTTTGAACAACCAGCTTTTGCATGAACTCATTGCCACAGGGAGGGCACCAAGCCATTCATGATGGATATGCCTCCATAACCCAAATCCCTTATATCAGGCCCCACCTTCAAACTGGGGGTCACATTTTAGCATGAGATTTGAAAGGGACAAGCCTTTAAAGCATATCAGGCACATAGCAGTGACCTGCTGGTCTGTCCATAGAGCCCAAATTTTCAATGTTCCCTGTTGGAGATGCATTCTTGGTAGCATCTAGTGAGAGCCCAGGTGTATGTGACATTCACACTAGTATCATTGGCGAGAGTGGAGAAGGACTCCCGGGTTGGGCTCCTGCTCTATAATGGACTTTCTTTTTCTGGGAAATGTCCATGCTGAAAAGAAGGGGAAATAGTTTTTTATTTTATTTTGCTTTGTGAAAGAACCAATTGTCCATGACGTCAAATAAAGTTGAAATACATATTAAAATACTGTGGGTCTGCTAAAATCAGTTAGATGAAAAAAATAAAAGCTCCCGTAATGCCAGTTCATGCCTCTGAGATTTATAATCATATTACATTGCTTGTAGTTTGGTAACAACAACAACAAAAATATAAGTGTGTAAGTTTAAAATATGATTCTAGGCAGTAATGTGTATTGTAAAAAATAAAAAAATAAACAAACAAACAAAAAAAACTCTCAAGCAGAAATCATGGGGCCGGATTCCATTCTGCATCCATCTACCTCCAGGCCGAGACATTATAGTCCCCTCAAGACTCAGTTCTTCCAACCATAAGATTTGGGGGTGAGGCTTGGCACAGTCTAGAGACCACCCCAGCATCTACATTGCTTCTTCTATTATGGTTTGGTTGCTGAGAATGTTCAATAGGATTTTTTAACTTGAAGAGTAAAGTGATGGATGAAGTCAGCTGAAATCTTTGCAAACCCCCCTTGCTTCTGTAACTTTTTAAAGCTCTAATGCCTACTAGTTGCAAAAAGGTGGCTGTCCACCATTGCTCCAGAAAGGGGAATATGTTGAGCTGGGCTTGTTTTTCCCACACCGATGTAGGTAGGGTGGAAGGTGCTTTTAAGTCCCTGCCTCATCAGCAGCCCAAGCCCAGCCTTCAGTTCACTCTCAGAGATGGAGTGTATGATCTCCCTAGGTTATAGAAAGGTGACCCACACAGAGCCCAGCTAGGTGTGGATTGAATCATGGAGTAGATGAGTGTCAATGCTGTTGGAAGGTTGGTTGGTCATTGGATGCTGCTGAGAGTGAAAGGTCCTACCCAACGCCAGTGCTCCCGGAAAGACCCACAGCAATGAAGTCTGGATAGCTGGGGGCAGTGACTCAGCCCTACTTAGCCCTGGCCTTGGACAGCCCTTCCTTGAGAGATGGTTGGGTGGCATGGGCTGAAGGCTCTTTCCTCTCCATGGAAACATTCCATGTCTTGCTTGTTTTCTCCCTTCTGAGTTCTACTTACCTCTGCCTCTGAATTAGTTTCCTATTGTTGCTATTATACATTAGCTCAAACTTACTGGCTTAAAACAACATAAATGTATTGCCTTGTAGTTCCGGAGGTCAGAAATCCAAAAGGGTTCTCAGTGGGCTAAATTAAGCTGTCAACAGGATTGCATTCCTTCTGACAATTTTCGGGGAAAATCTGTTTCCTTGCCTTTTCTAGCTTCTAGAGGCAACCTGTTTCCTTGGCTCATAGCCCCTTCCTCCATTTAAAAGCCAGCAATGGCATCATTTTGACCTCTGCTTCTATCAACAGCCTCTGACCCCTCTGTCCTCCTCTTATAATAAAGATCCTGGTGATTACATGGGGCCCACTCAGATAATCAGGCTAATCTCCCCATCTTAACATCTTTGACTTAATCAAATTTGCAAAGTCCCATTTCCATGTAAAGTAACCTATTTACAGGTTGCAGGGATTCAAAGATGGACATCTTTGGGGGATCATTATTCTGCCAACTATTCCCCTCATCCCAGTCTTTTCTGTTTGTCACCTGTCACCGATCCTGGAAACTTCTATTACTCTTGGAGAAAAAGAGATTTTACGGATCCTTTAGTCTTCCAAAAGCTCCAGCCTTCTGGTTTTTTATCTAAAAGCATTTTTCTTTGCTTTCTCTGCTCTAAAACCCTTCCCTGAGGCTACTGATGCCTCACACGGGAACAGAAAGGGTGTGAATAAATGCATTACCATATTATCCCAACAAGAAAAAAGTCCATCAGTCAGTGACTCATACTGCCTACTTTTCATTTGCTTCTCTGCTGGAAAGAGAAGGAGATTGGGGTCTAGAAGTTCATGTTGACAGTTCTTGCAGCAGTCCAGGATACTTAAGTCACAACCACTGCACAATGCGGCCTGCTTCGCGCCAGACCCTATGGTGAAAGTTTAAGATGCAATCATAAATAGTAGGGGGCTTTCCCTCAGAAAAAGCTGAAACCGTAGTGGGATAGCACTAATATTTGTGTATATATATATATATGTACATTTTAATGAGATACATGTTTCCAAATTTAAAAATACAAAAAGATATGCAAGTGAAGAAAGAATAAGTCTTCTTTTAATTCTTATCTTCCAGTCCTAGTTAATTACCTTCCCATTAAATACAATACCTTTTTGCCCTTTCTAAAATAATAAACACTTTCAAAGCAAATGGAACAGGTAAACAAGATTAAAAGGAGGTGTTTAATGTCCTGTCTTCATTATGCTCTATTTTATCAATGCTGAGCAAAGAATGACCAAGCAGAAGGCCAGCTGCTATACTACTTGGTCAAGCCAAAGAAAAGCACAGGTAAGGCATCAAATTCAAGCCCAAAGCAATAAAAGATGAGGTTTGTTAATCAGGATACACTAACTGCTGTAACAAGTAATTCAGAAATCTTAGTTGCTAAACAAAGTAAGTTTATTTTTCATAGCACATGTTCATCAGCAGAAGGATGTGCTCCACACAGTCATTCAGAAATTCAGGCGTCTTCCACATTGTAGCTTTTTCTTCCTCTAGGTCCTTTGGAATCCTCCTACTTTGGCAGCATGTTTCCCCAGAGTATGTGGATGTTTACATGGAAGAAGTCTATGGGGAGGTCAAAACACAGTATGCATCATTTCTGCCCACATTCTCTGGAACATATTTTAGTCTCAGGGACCTAGCTAACTGAAAGAAAGGCTGAAAAGTGGAATCTAGCTGTGCGCCCAGAAAGAAAAGGTATGAGGATGAACACAGAACTTCATGGATCCTGTTGAGGACCAAATCCTGTGAGAGCAAATAGCAGGTGAAAAGTTTAAATGGAGTCTATTGCTGAGGCTGCAGCTATGGGGAACACAAGCAAATTCTACACATGCTTTGCAATTTCCATCCTAGGTCCCATAATTATTCTTCACACAGTGATATGTTAAAAATGTGAATTTGACCATATTTTTCTCCCAGGTTAGTACCCAGCTCACTACTCTCTTATGCTTATATATTGTGGGTGTTCAATGGTATAAGCACTTTGGAAAACAGTGTGGCAATTACTTATTAATTAAACCTACACTTACCATATTGCACAGCAATTCCACTCCTAGATATTTACCCAAAATAAATGAAAACATACATTCATAAAAAGACCTATAGTGAAGGTTCTTAGCAGCAATATTCATAAAAGCCCAAATCTCAAATACCTATCAACAAATACATAGAACAACAATTTTTGGAATATCTATGGCATAAAATACTCCTTAGAATAAAAAAGAACTCAAACTGATATACACAACATGATGTATGTCAAAAACATGTTGAGTTTAAAAGAAGCCAATACCAACAGGATATACACTGTATCATTTATCGGAATATCTAGAAAATGCAAACTAATCTATGGGGAGAGAAAGCAGATCTGTGGTTGCCTAGGTGGAATGGGATTGACTGCAAAATAGTTCGGGGGACTTTCTGGAGTAACGGAAATATTCTATATCTTGAGTGGTAGTTATGGAGGTGTGGTCATTTGCCAAAACTCATTAAACTCTATGCTTAAAAGGGGAGCATTTTATTGTATGCAAATTATGCCTCAATAAAGTTGACTTTAAAATATTTTTTTAAAATCTCCTCATTTTTTTAAATCTCATTCAGAATAAATTCCAAAGTCGTCACCAGAGCTCCACAAACCCCTTTCCTCTCTTACACCTCTTCCCCTTGCTTCCTGTGCCCAGACACACTGGCCTGCTCTTCCTCACACACACCACACCTTCTCCCACATGCATTGATGCCCCATTTCCTTCCACATGGACACCTAATTCCCTAGATGTCTTCCTGGCTCCTGGCCTTGCTGCACCCAGGTCTCTGCTCAAATGTGGCCTCCTCAGAACACCTCCCCTGATCTCCCCTTTCCATCCCTCACAATATCTTTATTTTAATTTTCCTTCTTGTAGCTGATCATTACCTGAAATTATGCCGTAAGTCATTTATTGCTGGAAAGGAAGTTTTGAGGGCAGGAATTTTGCTCAGCCGTCTCCATAGAGTCAATGCCTATTATAGTGCCTAGTATGCAATAGCATCTTAGCAAACATGTGTTTAATTTATAAGAATATATTTGTGTGTCTGTATACATGTATCTATAGACACATATATACACACACGTATTAATATATAGACACATATATGCACAGGTACGTATTACATAAAGCACTAAGTGCTATGGAGAAAAGTAAAGCAGAGTATGAACATAGGGAGTGATGTGTGTGTGTGTGTAAAGGGGGATATTTTGGATGGTGTAATCAATGAAAATATCTCCAAGAAGGTGAGTTTTGAACAAATACATAATATAATGAGGAAGCAAATTATGCAGATATCTGAGTGAGAGCATTCTGGCAGAGGGAACAGCAGGTGCAAAGGCCCTGAGGTTGCCACTTGCTTGAGGTGTACAGTAACAATAGTGAGACCAGTGTGTCTGGAAAACACAAGATGCAACACCCCCCCCCATCCACAGTAATATTTTCTACCACTGCATCCGATTCCTTTCCACTGTCACACTTTTGACCATTTGAAATTATATACATATTTAATGTTATGGATTGCTTGTCTCTTCCCCAAGACTGTAAGTTCCATGAAGGAAACCCCATGTCCATTTTATTCAACAGGATATATCTGCACCGAACACTAAACACCTCCTTTTAATCTTGTTTACCTGTTTCATTTGTTTTGAAAGTGTTTATTATTTTAGAAAGGGCAAAAAAGTATTGTATTTAGTGGGAAAGTAATTAACTAGGACCGGAAGATAAGAATGAAAGGAAGGCTTATTCTTTCTTCACTTGTAGATCCTTTTGTATTTTTAAAATTTTGAAACATGTATTTCTTTAAAATATACATATATACAGCTCCTGGAACAGGGTAGGTGCAAACTGAAGCATGTATTGAAGGCATCAATTATGTAATGAATGAATGAGAGGCAGAGAAGAGGAGAAAAGCACCAAGTTGGCCCTGGGCAAGGAACTCTCAGAATCAAGGTTCCAAATGAGAATACTGGTGTTATGCTGGAGGCAGGGTCACTTTGAAACCTTGTGACAGAGGGGTCAGTAGGAATCAGGCAACCTCCTGGTTTTGAGTCAGACAGTTTGGGCAGATGGCAAACAAATCCACTTCCCTCTCATCTCAGAAGCGTGGCTTCTGTGGACACCACAGGTTCTGCTGTCCACCTGATCTTATTTGGTTACATGGGGGACAGCTGAGAAGATTTTTAAAGTAATTTATGAATCCTTGATGCATTTTTCAGAGAGACAAATACACCATCCTACTTCTGACACCTGTATTCCTAGCACTAGAACTTTTTTACCTGAAGAATTATTTTCCTGATGGCCAAAAAGTAACAGTGTGTTACTATAAAACACACAGACACAGGCAGACAGACATACAAACACACATATCACCCATAATTCACCAAACACACATATCATCCATAATTCATCAATTGAAAGACAACCATCATTTATATTTTGTTGTATTCTAGTCCAGCCTTTTGGTATATTGAAAATGCATAATTTTTTAGCAATGTAAACATCATACTATAAATGCTATTTTATAACAAGCTTAAATACAGCAACTAATTTTAATGATTTCTCTTGTCACTGAATAGTCCACTAAAACTCAAATTGTGAGGCTACTTTGAAAGGAGGTACTGTAATTTTATCTCACCCTGGTATTGAGCATTAAGATTTTTTATGGTTGCTGTTGTGTTTATATAGAGCTGCAAGAGAAGTCTATGTGTATATCTTTTTTGTCACCATCTGTGAATTTCTCACCTGGGGATACGTTCTGAGAGATTTGCTGGGTGAGAGGAGGAGAAGAATCATATGTGTTGTGGATGTGCTGCCATTTTATCCTCCAGAAATGCTGGATCCCCCTTCCACCAAGTGTGCATAAATTTCTCCTATGTCCAAACCTTTCACAAATGTATTACCTTTTTATTTCTTAATTACTTACACCAGGACTAGTCATTGAATGACTTATTTGTAAACCAACATTGTCATTTTTATCAACACGGTGCATGAATGAGAAGACAGATGAGAAAAGTCAAAAACAAAAAAGCAAACATCTCCCACCCCACTCTTCTGCATCCCAAGTTCAACGACCCATGGATGCCTCTTAAATCATCAAGATTTTATTTCTTCTGATGATTACTTCCATACGATGGTATGATATACAGCACTTCTATTTATCAGAAATTAGTTATCCTCTCCTTGATACTAAATGGTACAGCTTATATCATTTACGATACATCATCTTCTCCTCCGGTGCTTCCTATATTTCATAGTTATATATTCCTTCTTATTCTTCTGTTGGCCACATTTTTGGACTTTTTGCTGTGAAATAATCCCAAATTTACAGCAAAGTTATAGACACACTAAAAGAATGTTTGTATATTCTTCACCCGGATTCCCCAAACAACATTCTCGTTCTTTCTAACTATATAAATTTAAACATGCATATAGATACACATGAGGATATATATATATACTAATAAATAATAGTTATATATATAATAATAATTTAAAGTTATGTATATGTAAAGTTATATATAAATATAAAGTTATATATCTACTAAGAAATAATAGTTATATATATATATAAAAAACTATTATTCTGAAGTGTTTGAATTGAGTTGCAAATACGATGCTCCATTACTTCTAAACACATCTGTGTGTACTTCCTGAGAATCAGGACATGCTCTTATACAACCACAGTGCAATGATCAAAATCAAGAAATTACATTGACACAATACTCTTATCTAATCTACAGCCCTTATTCAAATCTTTCCAATTGCCCACTACTGTCTTTTATACTACAACCAAAAAAATAATTAGCTGTCTTTTAAACTTTGAATGTTAAATACAGATCACCATCTCCAGTTTAATTTGCTTTATTCGTGTCATCTTTTATATCCCTTAATAAATGCAGTACATTTCTTATTATAGGTCTCGTATAATGCTGGTTTAAGTGTATTCCTAGACATTTTAATTTGTTTTTGCTGATATTATTGTAAATGGTATCTATTAATTTTTCATAATGTACCTTACTGAACTCTTAATATTAGTTCAAAGCCTGTTTTACCCAATTTTCTAAGTAGACAGCCATATTATCTACAAATAATAATTATTGCATTGCTTCCTGTCTAAAAATTTAACTTATTCCTTTATCTTGTCCTTCTGCACTGGCCATAATGTCCAGACTATAAATTGTTCTTATTTATTTTCTCAATGTTTAAATTTAGAATGACTACAGAGTCACAGGAAATTGCAAAGAACTGTACAAGGAGGCCCTGTGCATACTTGACCTTGCCTTGCCCGCATTGCTGTCTTCCCTAACTGTAGGACAATAACAAAATCAGGAAATCAGCATTGGCACAATCCATAGAGTTAGGCATATTTTACCATTAACACATGCACTCACACACACATGTGAATATGTGTGTGTGTAGCTCTATGCATAGACGGAGTCTTACTCTGTCGACCAGGCTGGAGTACAATGGTGTGATCTCGGCTGACTGCAACCTCTGCCCCCCCAGTTCAAGTGATTCTCCTGCCTCAGCCTCCCGAGTAGCTGGGATTACAGGCGCCTGCCACCAAGCCCAGCTAATTTTTGTATTTTTAGTAGAGACAGGGCTTCACCATATTGGTCAGGCTGGTCTCAAACTCCTGACCTCAGGTGATCCACCCACCTCCGCCTCCCAAAGTGCTGGGTTTACAGGTGTGAGCCGCTGCACCCAGCAGGTTCTATGCAATTCTATGTGTGTAGCTTCATATGACTAACTCTGTAATCCATTTTCTTTTTTAAATAAAGAAAAGGAAAACAGAAATTAAGCCAGAGACCCTTCCAAAGATATATCAAAACATCTAATGAGGTGTCCAACCAACCCCAGAAATTTAGAAAATCTTGAGCTAAATACATGCAGTTGTTTGATAAGTAAATTTTTTCCTAAATTAATGCAAACTTATGAATAAACTCATCCAGCCACAGTCTAAGACATAAAAAGCAAAATAATGCCATCTTATCAACAATGCAAATTAACGTGTAGAATTGGGTCAATTTTACTGAGCAATTTCCAAGGAAAGAAAAGCAAGAAGTAAAGGGCATTTGAGAGAGCTTCCTCTGAACTAAGGGAGATGAATTGTTATTTCCACTTCTGCCATGGGCTTCTCATTCTTACTCATCAGTCCTGTCTCTCGTTCTCCCAGCTTTTTCGTCCTAATCTTCCAATCCTGTGAGACAATATGTAAAGGACACAGAATCACCTATGAAACATTCTGGGCAAAAAATGTTTAAGTTTTTAATTTTAACTTTCAGTTTCTAAGAAATACAAAGAATAGAGGAACAAGTTAAAGACTCCCACAAGGAAGTATGTAGAGACATCCAAAATGTAGGTCATGCTACAAGATAAGAGGGAGAGATGCTGTTCCAGATTAAAAGGAAAATAAAAACCAAATGGGAATTGTCACAGCTAAGAGGAGCCTAAGGGGACATGATGACTAAATGTAATGTAGGATCCTGGGTAAGACCACAGGACAGAAAAAGGACATTAGGTAAAAACCAACAAAACCTAAAGGAAAAATTGACTTTAGCCAATAATAATGCATGAATGCATCAATATTGGTTCAATAACTGTGACAAAAGTTCCATACTAATGCAGAATGTTAATAATAGAGGAGGCCGGGCACAATGGCTCACACCTGTAATCCCAGCACTTTGGGAGGCTGAGGCGGGCGGATCACCTGAGGTCAGGAGTTCAAGACCAGCCTGGCCAACATGGTGAAACCCTGTCTCTATTAAAATACAAAAATTAGCTGAGTGTGGTGGCGTGTGCCTGTAATCCCAGCTACTCAAGAGGCTGAGGCATGAGAATCACTTGAACCTGGGAGGTGGAGGTTGCAGTGAGCCGATATCGTGCCACTGCACTCCAGCCTGGGCACCAGAGTGAGACTCTGTCTCAAATCATCATCATCATTATCATCATCATCATCATCATCATCATCATCATCATGATAGGGGAAACTGGGTATGGGGTATATGAGACCTCTTATACTATCAATTATTTCTGTAATTCTAAAACTATTATAAAATAAAAAGGTTATTCAAGAACAAATGTAGATGTTTGGGAGATTTTTTTTAACTTGAACTGGATGTTAAATAATATTAGAGTATAGGTATTATTTTATTAGATGAGATAAAGATGTTGAGTTATGAGGATAATGTCCTTACTTTTTGGCAATTTGTGCTGTAAGTATTTAAGGATAAAGTGGCTTGGTATATGAACTCACTTTAAAATGATTCAGCCCAACTCCTAGGGAATGACTATCTGTGAAAACCTATTAGGTTAAAAGCTGTCAGGGACTTTACAATGGGTAGATTAAATGATGCAACACCGGAACCTACTTAATATCACAAAAAGAGACAACCAGACATTATGACCCTCCTAATGGAACCACACAGACACTGCTTATAAAATACTCTGGCCCAAAATCAGATGTGGATCTGATGAAGGCTCAATAGCTAAATCCCAGTTTACAGGAGATAAAAGGAGAGGAATAACATGTTAAATAGCACCAAAAGGCTGACTCTGCAAAATTTCAACAGTGGGGAAATTGTACAGGAGAAACAATGCAGATTTTTTCAACATATATATTGCACTAGGGGAAACAAAATAATAACAAACAGAAAAACAAGAAGAGAAAACCCAGGGACTTAAACAATTATCAACCAACTTCACTGTGGAGATTTTTGTTTTAATCCCCATTAAAAGACAGCAATTGTAAAAACAAAAGAGAGAGAGAGAGGGAGAGGAAGAGCAGGAATGAAGAAATTTGCACACTGACTAGGTATTTGGTGATATTCAGAAAGTGTTCATTATTTCAGATGTGAAAGTGACATTATGATTTTATATATATATATATATTTTTTTTTTTTTTTTTTTTGAGATGGAGTCTCGCTCTGTCACCCAGGCTGGAGTGCAGTGGCTGGATCTCGGCTCACTGCAAGCTCCGCCTCCCTGGTTCATGCCATTCTCCTGCCTCAGCCTCCCAATTAGCTGGGACTACAGGCGCCCACCACTATGCTTGGCTAATTTTTTGTATTTTTAGTAGAGACGGGGTTTCACTGTGTTAGCCAGGATGGTCTTGATCTCCTGACCTGATCTGCCCGCCTCAGCCTCCCAGAGTGCTGGAATTACAGGCGTGAGCCACCACGCCTGGCCATGATTATATTTTTAAAAGAGTCCTTATCGTTCAGAGAGACAGACTGAAATATTTACAGATAAATATCTGGGTTTTGCTTCAGAAAGAATCCAGAGCTGGGGAAGAATAGGCATGGAATGACTGAGAGAACAAATGAAATGAGATGGTCCACACATTGAAGATATTGAAGCTGGAATGGATCCACTTTACCAGTCTCTCTGCTTTAATACGTAGTTGATATTTTACAAAATAAAATGCTTAAACAATGGCTACGCAAATAAAAATATGGGGCAAATAAAAGCTAAACATTAAAAACTTGTTGAATCCAGTTGTTCAATTATAGGTATATCATAGTCAATATTACTATCCTTTCTAATTTTCTGCATGTTTCATCATTTTCATAAAATATTAAAATGAATGACTGCATGACTGAATAAATTAAATAATGCAAAATTCAGGAAAGCAGCACCCTGCAGAGAGAAGGGGCAAGATGGAATTAGAGAGAAACACACAAAGCTACTAAGCTATGACTAAAATCATATTTCTTAAAAATGATGGTGAACTCACAGATGTTCATTTTATTAATGGCTCATAAACTATGAATGTATGCTCTATTCACCTTTATGTATGACACAAAAAGAAATTACAAGAGTACTCTTTTTTTAAGGTTAGAGATGGTATGAGATCTTCCCTGCAAAATCTTTGCCTTGGCACTTGGCTCCCGGAGACTCTCATTTATGTGTCCCACCATCAGTCACGGATAACTTAGAGACTAGAAGTAGGACCTGACCACATCTCTACCTGCTTTCCTGGAAGAAGATGAAACAGAGTTACCAGCAGTGGGAGTCAAAGAGAACTAACTAAAGAAAGGAATAAACATCACAGACATGTCACTCTCCAGTTTGTGATTTTTCCTTCCTTCTTTTCTTTCTTCCTTCCTCCCCTCTCCCTCTTTTTCTCTTTCTCTCTTCTTTCTTTTAACATGAAGTTAACTTTTAAAAGTCTCCACTAGCTTTCCATCCTCCTAAGAGACAAGGTTCAACCCTTATTCATTTCGAGGTATTTGACAAGAACAAGGCTTTCATATAAAGTGTTAAAATAACCTGCGAGCAGGGTAGCCCCTCTTGGGGTGCTTAAGTAGAAACGATTTGACCCAGAGAACGTGACCCAACAGGAGGCTGAAGTAGGTCAGCCATAGAGGAGACAGCAAGGGACAGAGAGACACAAGACGTCAGAGAGCCAGATAGCTCTGTCTCACAATATAAATGAGTGCCCGCCAGAACGACGTTTCCTTAGGCTTGCTGTGTGACTTCTGACCAGTAACTACTCTCTACACAGCAATTTTCACTCCAGTAAAATGGACTTAGTCAGTGGCTGCCAACTGCAGGGGCCAGGTAGAGAAAGTAAAGGAGCAAAGTGAGCTAGGGCTGGGGGTGAGGGAGGGAAGGGGTCTGAACTAGAGAACAGTATGTGCACCTGATCTAACTGAAAGTCAGGACTCAGCTCCAGGTGGGAATGAAGCTCCCTTTTAGTCAGAGCACCCATTTCTTTCTGAACAACAAGAAAGTCTGATATTTGAAAGTGCAATCTCCCTGTTTTCAAATGCTGACAATAAATTCAATCTAAAAAGGAAAGAGAAGCAACAATTAAAGAAAAAGCAACCATAAACCCATTGTGCAACTCCGAACTAAAGTTATCTGGGAGTTGAAGGTGGGATAGTATCTTCAGATACCATCTAATACAGAGATCTAATCTCTGTATTAGATGGTATCTGAAGAACCTCTGAAGTGTTAACAGTCTATGTTAAAAGTCTGACTTAGGGGTTAGGAAGATGTACTTCAGATTCAGAAAGAACTGTGTTCAAGCCCATTTCAAGCTCTTTTTCTTCCTGCATCTGTGATATTGGGCAAGTTTCTTAACCTCTCTTAGTTTCAGCATCCTCCCCTGATGTGCATCTGCAAGTTGGGAATGAGAAACCCCCAGCCCTAGCTCACTTTGCACAAAATGTAACCCCCCGTGCCTACCACAGTCCTCAATAAATGACAATCATCACAATTCTCTACCTTCACCAGTATATGATAGCTGCATACTTTTACATCCGGATGACTCGAAGCAAATAAATAATTGGATGAACTTCTGGTTGCTTGGGTTCCCCAGGAACACAGCAGGAAATTCCACTGGGGAAGCATCAGACAAGACACCGATGACACAGAAAGGCTTCGTTTCAGCCACTGCAGGCGATGGGCTGCTCTTGAGTTCATCTGGATCTCTAAGTCTGGGGACCTTGTGGGTAAAAAATGAAACTGATGCCCACAACTAAACTAAGATTAAATCAAAAGTAATTCAATATTTTATTTTAAAAGCTGTGTTTTAAGCATTTCTTTCTTGTGTAGTAATTTTAGATTTATCAAATGGCTTTAAGGATAGTACAGGAGGTTCCCATATACCCTCGCCAAGTTTCCCCTGTTAAAAATTTTTTTTTTTTTTACTTGAGATGGGATCTCACTATGTTGCCCAGGCTGGTCTCGAACTCCTGGGCTCAAGTATTCCTCCCACCTCAGCCACCCAAAGTGCTGGGATTTGTTAACACAAACTAAATATGGACTGAAAAGGACTCTGTACTTCTATATTTGAGTCCTTGTGGACAAACTGCAACCTAACTTAATAGGTAGACAAAATTGAAAACCTAACATAGGAGTACGCACCTGTAACAACAGCTGAGTCTTGGCCAATCCCAGCAGCTGTACTTCAACCACTCATAAACTGATGAGTGTTGAAGCTGTGTTCAAATGAGGCAAACGCCAACCTGTAACCAATCCAGCTGTTCTGTACCTCACTTCTGATTTGTGTACATCATTTCCCCCTTTTATTTTTTTTGAGACAGAGTCTCGCTCTGTTGCCCAAGCTGGAGTGCAGTGGCATGATCTCTGCTCACTGCAAGCTCTGCCTCCCGGGTTCACGCCATTCTCCTGCCTCAGCCTCCTGAGTAGCTGGGACTACAGGCACGCACCACCACGCCCGGCTAATTTTTTGTATTTTTAGTAGATATGAGGTTTCACTGTGTTAGCCAGGATGGGCTCGATCTCCTGACCTCGTGATCCACCTGCCTCGGCCTCCCAAAGTGCTGAGATTAGAGGTGTGAGCCACTGCTCCCAGCCCTTTTTTTTTGTCTATAAATCTTCCACTACATAGCTGTGCTGGAGTCTCTTTGAATCAGCTGTGATTCTGGGGGATGCCCAATCCCTGAATCGTTCATTGCTCAGTTAAACTCCTTTACATTCAATTTCACTGAAGTTTTTATTTATTTATTTTTTTTTTTTTAAGATGGAGTCTCGCACTGTCGCCTGGGCTAGAGTGCAATGGCATGATCTCAGCTCACTGCAACCTCTGCCTCCCAGTTCAAGCAATTCTCCTGCCTCAGCTTCCCGAGTAGCTGGGATTACAGGTGCCCGCCACCATGCCTGGCTAATTTTTTGTATTTTCAGTAGAGACGGGATTTCACCATGTTGGCCAGGCTGGAGTGCAATGGTCAGGTCTCAAACTCCTGACCTCAGGTGATCCGCCCACCTCAGCCTCCCAGAGTGCTGGGATTACAGGCGTGGGCCACCGCGCTTGGCTGAAGTTTTTCCTTTATCAGATGACAGGCATGAGCCAGTAGTTTTGCCCAGCCATTTTCTCCTCTTGTTAACATCTTACATAACCTGAGTAAATTTGTCACAACTGAAAAACCAACATTGGTTCATTATTATTAACTAAATTCTGGACTTAATTACAATTTCATCTGTCTTTCCATGTATGTCCTCTTTCTGTTCCAGCATCCGATCCAAGGTATCACAGTGTGTTTAGTTGTAGCATCTCCCCAGTCTCCTCTGATGTGTCCATTTCTCAGTCTTTCCTTGGTTTTCATGATCTTGGCAGTCCTGGGGGGACACTGGCCAGGTATTTTGTAGAATGTCCTCCACTCTGGGTTTCTCTGGTGGATTTCTCATGAGTAGACTGGAGTTTGGGTTTGGGGGAAGAACACCACAAAACTGAAGCATCTTCCTCTTCACATCTTATCCAAGGCTGCATGAGAGCCACCTGGCTTCCTCAGTGAGGTTGGCATTCATCACTTGGGTAGCATTTGCCAGTTTTCGCCACTTGCTTTTTTTTTCTTATTTTGAGACGGGGTCTCACTCTGTCACCCAGGCTGGAGTGCAATGGTGCTATCTCGGCTCACTGCAACCTCCACCTCCCGGGTTCAAGTGATTCTCCTGCCTCAGCCTCCTGAGTAGCTGGGATTACAGGCACGTGCAACCACGCCCGGCTAATTTTTGTATTTTTAGTAGAGACGGAGTTTCACCATGTTGATCAGGCTGATCTCAAACTCCTGACCTTGTGACCCACCCACCTCAGCCTCCCAAAGTGCTGGGATTACAGGCGTGAGCCACCGTGCCCAGCCTCCACTTTCTAATTAGTGTATTTTCCCTTCTCATACTTTATTCTTTGGAAGCAAACCACTAAGTCAAGCCCACTTTTTGTGGGACGTGGGAGGTGATGAGGAAGATTAAGTAGCTTCTCCTGGAGTGGGAGTGCCTACACATATTAAATGTAAGCAGCAACTGGCCAGATGCTGGGGCTCATGCCTCCAATCCCAGCATTTTGGGAGGCTTCGGAAGGATTGCTCAAGGCCAGGAGTTTGAGACCACTTTGGGCAACATAATGAGACCCTATCTCTACTAAAAATCTTTAAAATTATCTGGGCATGATGACATGTGACTGTCATCCCAGCTACTCAGGAGGCTGAGGCAGGAGGATTGCTTGAGCCCAGGAGTTGGACGCTGCAGTGAGCCATGATTGTGCCACTGCACTCTAGTCTGGGCGACACTGCAAGACCCTGCCTCAAAAAATATATATATGTAATGATCTTTCATTCTTGTGTGGTACTGTACCCCTACTTTACAAAGGTGGAAATGGAGGCCCAGAAAGGTTAAATGACTTGCCCACAGTGGCTACATTTATAGATAACGAAGCTTAGGTTCAAACCTCTATCTCTCTGCCCGCAAAGCCCATCTTCTCACTCCTGCATGGATGCCAGACTCCACCAGCACTGCCTCCACCCCTCTGGCTCTGGTTATCTCCACAGGAAACCATGAGTCTTTGATGATCTCATCTTTGCCATCTCCTTCAGGTCTAAAATGATTGGTTTCTACCATCTATGGCGTGAGTTAAATCACTGACGTAGAAGAACAACCTGGCCCAGTCTTTCTCAGAATTGCTGTGCCCTCGTGGTCACCAAAACTGAGTCAGGAGTGAGTCACACTTATTTCCAGGTACTGGTGAAATCTTGTGGGGGCAACTGTCATCACAGCCTCTTAACAGCTCAACAAGGTACAAACTTACTTATGCAAGCCCCTGGCACTCTAGAAAGTAAAATGCACAAGAAAGGATAGAAACACTTGTTTTTGTTACTACCTGGAATTCAGGGAAACAGCTGTGTTTTTCTAGACTCTTGACTTTCCAATGGAGGCACATTTATAACACATTACTTTTCACAATACTCTACATTGAAAATACATCTACTGATCGGGACTCTATGACAACGTGGGGTTAAAAATCCAACGTAAGTTTACTGTAGCAAAAAACACAAGGTAGCATTCAGTTCATTTAAGTGAAAAGTCTAGTTTAGTTGTTACAGGCATGGCTTGACCCTGGAACTCAAAAAACATTGTTAGAATTCTTCCTTCTTATTTTTAAATTTCTATTCTTCTGTGTTGGCATCAGTCTCAGACACCCTTTCTCCAAGTTGACATGGCATCTTCCAGCTGCTCTTGGCTTAGAGCTTTTCAGCATAAAAGTATCAGTAGAAAAATAAATGTCTCTGTGCTAATAGTTCTAGCAAAAGTTTCAGTTCTAACTCTGATTGGCCATAAGTGTGGTCAGGAACTATATCAATTATCTACTGCCACAGAAAGAGTGAGCAACAAAGCCTTGGTGGTATATAAAAATAAATGTGTTCCTCATGCAGCTGGGGTCATTGGGGGCCCACTGGTGGCTTTGCTGATCTTGGATGGTCTTGCTCACACACCTGGGGGTTGGTTGGCCACCAGTTGAGGAGACTGGAGTGAGTTGGCTCTGCTCCACACACTTTTCCTTCTCCAGCAGGCACGTTCCCATGGTGAATGTGTAACTGTAATAGATCCAGTGCCAGATGTGCGCTGCAATGGTGTCTATCCAAGACACCAGGTTGCAGCAGAGAAAGAGGTTTAATCGTAGGCTACCAAACAACAAGATAGGATGAAACCTCAAGTCCATTTCTCAGGGATTTGAGGTAAGTGTTTTTAAGGGTTTTGGAGTAGGCTAAAATGTGGAGCTCATTGATTGGTGAAAGAGTACAGGGCGAAGTCATTGGACAGGGGGATGAAAGAAGCTGTATTCATGTGTCGATTTGGTTCCCCCCTGGAAATCTTTGAACTGGTGGGCTTCAGCTATTCCACTGGAATTCAGGACCTGAAAATCTAAAGCGACCCTTAAACAAAAGCCTTATGATTCTAATGCCAGAGATGCTGTCTATAGGAACAATGGGTATGCAAATCAATTCTTAAACAGCCTGTAACTCTCATGTCAGAGATCCTGTCTATAGGAATGATAAGGATGCAATGGTCAGTATCTAGTGCTGTGTGACTTTAATAACAAGGAAATGGGTAAGAGTGCAGCCTAATGAACGCTGAATTATATTTCTCTCCAGAACCCAGCATGCAATTCTTGTCACTCCTATGGGGATGGTAGGGATGATATCAATATCAAAGCACAACAGTAGCCAGTGGAAACTCACCGGGCAGGTCTCAGCACCACAGTGACTTACCCCTACTTCCACTGCATCTGATTGGCAACTCCAATGTCAAGGATGGAGAAACGGGCTTCCTCCTTTTTAGTGAGAGGAATGCAACAGCATGCATGCAGGGAGCAGGGTGAAGAATTAATGTCACAGATGCAATACATCTTACCCACTAGCCCTTATGGAATGAAAGTGAGGCAGACATGAACTATGTACCCTCCTGAGTTGAGATATGAGAAGTCATTTTTTTTTTGAGATGGACTCTTGCTCTTTCATCCAGGCTGGAGTGCAGTGGCACAATCTTGGTTCACTGCAACCTCTGCCTCCCGGGTTCAAGCCATTCTCCTGTCTCAGCCTCCTGAGTAACTTGGATTACAGGTGCGCACCACCACACCTGGCTAATTTTTGTATTTTTAGTAGAGGTGGGGTTTCACCATGTTGATCAGGTTGGTCTCGAACTCCTGACCTTGTGATCCACCTGCCTCAGCCTCTCAAAGTGCTGAGATTACAGGTGTGAGCCACCGTGCCTGGCCAAGAAGTGACTTCTTCTGGGAGGATGAGTGGAGTAGGGTCGTTTCCTCAGAGGAATACTGTAGGGAAAAATCCAGCAGAAGTACACTGCAGTATCCTTAAACTGAAGTTCAGATGTGGAAACAGATTCAACCAAGACTCGTGATTTTGGGGGTCACAATCAGAAGCTGTCCAGGTTGTGGGCCAGGTGCAGTGGCTCACGCCTATAATCCAGCACTTTGGGAGGCCCAGGTGGGTGGATCCCCTGAGGTCAGGAGTTCAAGACCAGCCTGGCCAACATGGTGAAACCCCATCTCTACTAAAAACACAAAAATCAGCTGGGTACGGTGGCGCACCCCTGTAATCCCAGGTACTCGGGAGCCTGAGGCAGGAGAATTGCTTGAACCTGGGAAGCGGAGAGGTTCCAGTGAGCTGAGATTGCACCATTGCACTCTCCAGCCTGAGCAACAAGAGCAAACTCCATCTTAAAAAAAAAAAAAAAAAAAGCAAGAAAGCAAGCAAGCTATCTAGGTTGTTTTTGCAGCCTAGACCTGTCTTCTACCAAAACCAATTCGTTTGATGTCTCATCATACTTTCTCTTGAGAATCTTTCACTCCTACAAACACTTCGGCTTTGACGTTTTTTTACTCCACTTGGGCACCCTATTAAAGTGAAACTGTCTTACTTGCCTTTTATGTATGATTTTATTTTGTCACAAAAAAAAACTATTTACTAAAGCTGATGCAACCATTATAAATTATTTGCTATTATTTTTAAAAGGCACTCTTTAGCTTAATGTATCTCATCATGTTAATGCTTTATAAAACTGGATTGATTTTAAATGGGAACTAGGAAGCCTTGTTGTCAGAAAGTTGCAAAGACTCACACCTCCAACATGTAAACCAAGGGGACAGCATCATCTTCCCCTTGGTGAATTTTGTTCCCAGGCCATTTGAGACACTTGGCAAAGATGTGCCAAGACACTTGGCAAAGATGTGCCTTGTCACTGAATGCCCGGGCTTCCTTGTCATATTCCTGTGAATCAATCTTCCATGACAGGCAGTGACTTCCTGAAGCCTGCAAAAGCCTTCTAAACAGACAATTTGAATTCATTCCTATCTCTGAGCCTGTGTTTAGATGGGAGCTGATATTGAAGGGTTTGGCAGCATCTAATCTCTGCAATAAATTCTCCTAAGAGCTGAAATCTCTCCTCTTGCAGGGAGCGGTGGCTTCTTGAATGGCCTATCTTGTGGCTGCTGAAAGGAGAATGAGGAAACACATAGCAGATGAGACATGAGGACCCCTCTCCCAAGTCCAGAGAATCAGAGCTAGAACCTAAATCCATCAGAAGAGATTGCAAGAGAAGCAGTTATGCCCTGGCAACATTTTAACCCAAAAGCAGTTCCATGAGTAGCCCAAAGGGGGTAAGGACACATCTGTTCATATCCACTGGCAGAGATGAGCTCAAGCTTCTGTTTTCCATGGACTGCACGACTGATTTTTAAAAATTCACTCAACAAATGTTTATTGAGCACCTACTAAGTGCCAAGCACTAGAACACCACAATGGACAAGACACAGAAGATCTCTGCTCTCATAGAGCTGGGGATCATGTCATCCCCACAAGGAAGAAAGCATGGAGTATGTCTGGACGGTCCTGACTAGGGAAGGAAAAGCAAATTGTGGGACTTTCAGGGAACCTGGAGGTTACTGGAAAGGTCTGCAGAAAGACAAAGGAATCACAAGTAATGGTCAAGCTGATAAAAGTCATGAACTGTTGAAAAAGGTTGAAGGAGCCTGGAAATCACTGGATGGGGTTCAGAGCAAGAGTAATTTTTATTTTTATGTTTTTATTGTTGCTGCTTCTGTTTTAGAGACAGGGTCTGGCTCTGTCACCCAGGCTAGGGTGTAGTGGTGCAGTAGGATCATTGCTCACTGCAGCCTCAAACTCCTGGGCTCAAGTGATCCTCCTGCCTCAGCTTCTCGAGTAACTGGGACTACAAGTAGTGCATACCACCATGCCCAGCTAATCTTTTTCTTAAGGTTTTTGTACAGACAGGGTCTCACTGTGTTGCCCAGGCTAGTCTCAAACTCCTGACCTCAAATGATCCTCCTGCCTCAGCCTCCCAAACTGTTGGGATTAAAGGCATGAGCCACTGAAACCAGCTCCCATTTATATGTTCAGCATATACTTTCTGAGCATCTTTTCTTTGCAAAGCGTTACTGAGCGTTGAGAATACAGCAGGGACCAAGATGGACATGGTCACTGCCCTCTGAGAGATTAGTTAAGTGAGGGCCACAGAGAAGAAAACAAGCAATTCTAACATAGGCAGGATCCATGCAGTGACTGAGAAAGCCCCAAGGATCTTGGAAAAGGGGAAGGGCAGTCTCCTGATGTGGAAGAAGAGGTGGGAGAAGTTAGTGGGTGATGACAAGCTGAGGTGAGTAAGGTGCAGGGAGCGAGGGGGAAGGGTTTCCCAGCTCAGACTCACCCTAAGCAGAACAAGCACGGCACATCAAAGGTCCAGCTCCCAGTTCCATCCAGCTGGACGTAAAACTTATCATCGAGAGATGAAACTAGACAGTTAAGCAGCAGCCCAGATAAGACAGCAGTCAGAAAAGACGGGTCTTTTACACTTTACCAAGGGACTTGAACTTTACCCTCAGGTCATTGAGAAACAACAGGGAAGAGAGATTTTATTTATTTTTTAACTTACTTTATTTTTTAACTTACTTTATTTTTTAATGTTTTGTTTTAATTTGTGCAGGTACATAATAGGCATACATATTTATGGGTACATGAGGTATTTGAATACAGGTATGCAATGCATAGAAATCACATCATGGAAAATGGGGCATTCATCTCCTCGAACGTTTATCCTTTGTGTTACAAACAATCCAATTAATCTCTTTTACTTATTTTCAAATGTACAATTCTATTATTGTTGACTATAGTCACCCTGTTGTGCTATCAAATACTAGGTCTTATTCATCTTTTCTAACTATGTTTTTTGTACCTATTAACCATCCCCACCTCCCACACACCCTCCCACTATGGGAAGCAGGGTTATTTATTTATTTATTTTTGAGACGGAGGCTTGCTCTGTCACCCAGGCTGGAGTGCAGTGGCATGATCTCAGCTCACTGCAAACTCCACCTCCTGGGTTCAAGCAATTCTCCTGTCTCAGCCTCCTAAGTAGCTGGGATTACAGGTGGCCACCACCATGCCTGGCTAATTTTTGTATTTTTAGTAGAGATGGGGTTTCACCATGTTGTCCAGGCTGGTCTTGAACTCCTGACCTCAAGTGACCTGCCTGCCTGGGCCTCCCAAAGTGCTGGGCTTACAAGCATGAGTCACTGTGCCCAGTCAGGAAGGAGGATTTTAAATAGGCATGTGACACAGCCCGATTTGTAGTTTAGAAGGATCCTCGTGGCTAAAGCCTCGTGGCTTTAGTGTGACAAGCAGATGAGAGCTGGGCAAGACTAGAGATTGAGAGCCAGGTGAGGAGAGGCTACTTAGCCAGGCAGGAGGCCCTGGGAAGCTGCATGATGCTGGGGCCGTGGAGAAGCAGGAAGCCTAGAACCTAGAGCATCATGGTTTTAAATGGGGCAATGCAGAGATCCACAAGAGATGCTGCAAAGGGCCTCCCTGGAGGGACAGATAGGTTAGGAATTAGGAGGGTGGAGGGTGAGGGTGTGATATGGTTTGCGTGTGTCCCCACTTAAATATCTGTTATTTGAATTGTAGCTTGTTACTTGAATTGTAGTTCCCACAATTCCCACGTGTCATGGGAGGGACCCAGTGGGAGTTAATTGAGTCATGGGGATGGGTCTTTCCTGTGCTGTTCTCACGACAGTGAATAAGCCTCATGAGATCTGATGGTTTTATAAAGGGCAGTTCCCCTGCACACACTCTCTTGCCTGCCGCCATGTAAGACATGCCTTTGTTTCTCCTTCGCCTTCCACCACAATTGTGAGGCCTCCCCAGGCATGTGGAACTGTGAGTTCATTAAACCTCTTTCCTTTATAAATTACCCAGTCTCAGGTATGTCTTTATTAGCAGTGTGAGAACAGACTAACACAGGATGGGACTTGGTGTTAAGCAGGACAGCACTATTAGCTCCCTGGCAACCCTGTAACCTGAAGGGCTTGACTTTCATCCATCTTATGTAAAATTTGGTTGGAATAAAAGATTCAACTACTAAAAATGCTGTAGGACAGAATGAATAAAAGGCTACATTGGGAGACTCTTAAGGGTCCTTCCACCTTGCTCCTGGATTCTGTGAATCGGAATCTCTGTGAGAGGGTCGGCCTGGGCTCCCAGAACCTGCGCAGGGGGCAGCTGGGACCTGCAGAGCAATCCAGAAGCCTGAGTAAATGAAAGAGACCCTGAAAAATGCTGTCAGGACTCCATCTAAATGATGATTTAAAAATTCACAGGAAAGAGAAATGACACTTCAAGCAATTGCTTAACAGGCAAAGCCTCCCAAAGCAATAATACTTGCTAACAGCCCAGCATCTGGTGATGATGTGAAAATGCCTGTATTAGAAAACTGGAAAATGGGACCACTGGAGTTTTCAAGAAGTGGATGCATAAGCTCAAGGATTTCTTTGGAGCTGTTCTGAGTAAAGATGAAATCGGGAAGAAACACAGGAGGAAGAAAATCACTCACTGCTCGAGGCTGCCAGGTTCAGCTGACATTTTCTGTCTCATCGGGTCTACCTAGAAATACTGGGAAGGATGTTGTTTTAGGGAAAAGCTATCTCTAGACCCCTGGATATTGGAAGGACACCCCCACTCCACTATGCAGGGCATTACGGCATGGCATTTAACAGCCCCAACACTAGAGCCAGACGGCCTGGGTTGAAATTCCATCTTTGCTGCTTTTGTTGGCAAAGTAGCTTAATCTCCTGTGCCTCAGTTTCTTCAGCTACAAAATGGATTTGTAATAATAAAATCTACCTTATAGGATTGGTAGAGAATTCAGTTGTTTAATTTGATGTACAATGCTTAGAATAAAGCCCAGTACTTGGTGCTAGTAATTGGTAGTTACTATTGAATCAAAGGCTAAAGCCAGTATATATTTAGAATAGGGAATATGATAAATGCTGCGTTTTATGGTTTACAGTTGGGGAGGGGGGCTAGCATCTCGATACTGGATAGGAAAAGAGGCACATCCTTCTCTCTCCAAACAAAAGGGAGATTGGGCCAAAGAGTCTAGCACAAACCAGGGTTTTCAAACAGCTTCATATGGCCATGTGGCAAAGCCAGGCTGATTCCCCAAACACAATATGCCTGCAATTATGTTACTTTACATTCCTAATAAACGGATATGTGTTTGTTTTCCTCTGTCTACAGAAAGAAGACTCTCATTGTCTGAAGGAAAAAAAAAAACAACATGCCAGGCTTACTGACAGAAGCTTTTACAGGAAACAAAACCCACAACAACTTCTCTCATCAAGGGCTCTTCAGACTGTTTCCAAACACTCACAGGAAGGCCAGGCTGACATTTTACACATGATTGACTGAGAGCGCTATGCTTGCTTCTGGATATGTGTGTGCTTGTATACGTGTGCAACTGTGCGTGTGCACGCATATGCCTGCACGCAAGCCTACGGGTGCTTACCTGGTCCTGTAGCTCAGCCTAAACAAAGATTCAGACTTTCTTATGCACAAATAATGAGTTGGTGGGGCCAGAAGCTGCCTAGGGTCTATTTATATAGATTGATTTGCATGTGCCAAGAGGAATTGGGAAGATAGAATGGAGAAGACAGCCTGGTGATTGGTTTAGGGGCCAGGATAGCAGCTGAACCCATGCAATCCTCCCTGAGACTTTAGTGAGTCTGCAAGGAATGAGCCCTCTCTGTTTGCAAGAGCTCCAAGGCCTGCAGGATAAAAGCTTGGCAACCATGAAGTGAGAGTCATCCTTAGAATGAAGCCAGCACAGAGGAGAGCAGAAGAAGCATGGAGACAGAGACCAGTCCTGATGCCCTCATATGGTGGCTTGGCTGGCACCTGCTGTGCCTATCTTCCCACTAGGAGCCTTAGTGATCCCTCCACTGGTGTCAACTAAGCTTGAGTTGGATTATCTGCTACTTGCTGATGCTCCACTCACAGTCTTCCTGCATTATCCTAGCACCTGAGCCATTTCTGATTAGATTGGCATCCATGGGGGTGTGAAAGTCACATTCTCAGAGAAAGAAAGTGATGAACCACCTGTACTGCAAAACCCACCAGTAACAACCCCACCCTACACCCTAGTCCAGGTTCCTTAGCTGTCTGTCAAATCCAGGAGCCAGGACACCAGCTGGAGTCCTGCAACCTTTTGCAGTCTCTGTGTCAGAGGTGTTAGAACTAGAATGACTCCATCTTGAAAACGGGCTGGGTAAAATGAGGCTGAGACTTACTGGGCTGCATTCCCAGGAGGTTAAGGCATTCTTAGTCACAGAAAGAGACAGACGGTTGGCACAAGATACAGATCATAAAGACCTTACTGATAAAACAGGTTGCAGTTAAGAAGCCGGCCAAAACCCACCAAAACCAAGATGGTGACAAGAGTGACCTCTGGTCATCCTCACAGCTCATTATATGCTAATTACAATATATTAGCATGCTAAAAGTCACTCCCACCAGTGCCATGACAGTTTACAGATGCCATGGCAACATCAGGAAATTACCCTATGTGGTCTAAAAAGGCTAAGAACCCTCCGTTCTGGGAATTGTCCAGTCCTTACTGTGAAAACTCATGAATAATCAACCTCTTGTTTAGCATATAATCAAGAAATAACCATAAAAATGGGCAACCAGAAGCTCTTGAGAATGCTCTGCCTAGGGAGTAGCCATTCTTTTATTCCTTTACTGTCTTAATAAACTTGCTTTCACTGTATGACCTCACCTTGAATTCTTTCTTGTGCGAGATCCAAGAACCCCCTCTTGGGGGTCTGGATTGGGACCCCTTTCCTGTAACCTCTGGGCATGATCCTCGTACCTACTGGGTTAGTCTAGGCCATGGGACAAAGCTTTTGCCAAGTTTTCCTTTTCCTTGTTGCAACTAGCTTCCGTGCCTGCATGCCTGTGGTAACACTCTTTGTTCCTGGTTCCTGGCACAAAACTCTTAAAACCCTCAGAACCCACTTGGTGGGTACCAAGATAACTTCAGGACCTGGTTGCCAGAAGAACCATCAATGTGATAAAAAAGGCTGGAATTTTCAGCCCCACCCCTCAATTTCCTGGGTACAGGGAGGGGCTGGAGATTGAGTCCAATCACCAATGGCCAATGATTGAATCAACCACGCCTACATACTACAGCCTCCATTAAAACCCCTAAATGGCAGGGTTTGGAGAACTTTCGAGTGGTTGAACACATCGAGGTTCTGGGTAGCTGGAGGGTGATGTGCGGTGGGGAAGGCATGGGAGAGTCACACACCCCTTTCTCCCATACCTTACCCTGTACATCTCTTCCATCTGGCTCATGCTAGTTGCACCCAGTATAACAAACCAGTAATTGTAGGCAAAGCGTTTTCTTAAGTTCTGTGAGCTGTTCTAGCAAATTATCAAACATTCGGAAGGGGTCATGGGAACCCCCAATTTATAGCAGGTGGATCAGAAATACAGGTGGCGACGGGGACTTGCAACTGGTATCTGAAGTGGGGGTAGTCCTGTGGGACTGAGCCCTTAGCCTGTAGGGTCTGCACTAACCCTGGGTGGGTAGTGTCAGAATTCAATTGAATTGTAGGACACCCAGGTGGTATCCAGAGAGTGGAAGGACGGATTGTTGGTCTGGAAAACACTCACACATTTAGAGCAAGAAGCATTGTGTGTGAAAATAATGCAGACTGCCCCAATATTCTAAGTTGCTGCAGCTCAGATGAAAGTCTCCCTCAGTTTCCTGCCTGGGGCTTCACTGCCTGCCCCAAGTGCCCAACCCCTGAATCCAGGAACTGGGCCCTGTCATTGTGTACTTTTTTAACGGCTGATTTCAATATCTTTGCTGGCTAGAGCTAAAACTAGGAGGAAATGAAAGGAAGGAAGGAACAGGAGAAAAAAGAAGCTAACACTCATTGAGCTCCTATATCATGTTATTTAATGCCTCACTACAGTGCTGTGAAAACAATATCATGATTTCATTTTACAGATTGACATACTGAGGCTCCAAGAGATTCATCTCTTTCCCATGGTCGTACTGCTACTGGAAAGGGATCCCAATCCAGACCCCAAGAGAGAGTTCTTGGATCTCACACAGAAAAGAATTCAGTGTGAGTCCACAGAGTAAAGTGAAAGCGAGTGTATTAAGAAAGTAGAGGAATAAAAGAACGGCTACTCCACAGACAGAGCAGCCCCCAGGGCTGCTGGTTGCATATTTTTATGGTTATTTCTTGATTAGATGCTAAAAGGGATGAATTTTTCATGTCTCTCCCTTTTAGACTGGATTGGGTAACTTCCTGCTGTTGCCATGGCATTTGTAAACTCTCATGGCAGTGTTGGGAGTGTCAAGGTGAGGATGACCAGAGGTCACTCACATGGCCATCTTGATTTTGGTGGATTCTAGCCGGCTTCTTTACTGCAACCTGTTTTATCAGCAAGGTCTTTATGACTTGTATCTTGTGCCAACCTCCTATCTCATCCTGTGACTTAGAATGCCTTAACCATCTGGGAATGCAACCCAGTAAGTCTCAGCCTCATTTTACCCAGCCCCTATTCAAGATGGAGTTGCTCTGGTTCAAACGCTTCTGACAATACCCTCTACTTGGTGGTGGAGTCAGGGTGTGAACCCATGTTGGGTAACCAAACAATCAGAAAGGGCTTCATTACAGCCCAGTGCTGTCCCAAGGAAGCCTGGCTGCTTGATTCCTGGACTCCCCACTTAGGGGTCCCACATCCTGGTCAGCTGTCCCCAAGCTGAGCACCCATCACTGCGACTACTGCTGGCCCCTGGCTCTCTTCAGGTCCAACCCCTGTAACCCCCTTGGCTTTGAAAGTAGTGCTGTGACCACCGCCAAAGTCTTTCTCTTACCAAAGAATCCAGCCAAGGATTCAGCCTGCCTGATACTCAGGTCTCCTACCTTGAAGGCAAAACAAAGATGAGGTTTATATTTTTCTAATGCCCCTTCTAAGCCCTTGGGCCTCGAAGTTCTAAGGACCTATCTCAAGGTGAACGCCAATTTCTTCTTCATTTCAGCACTTTCCAGAATGATTTTTTCTTTCTCTAAAATACATTTTAATCTCCCACTCAATGCAGAACACCTTAGAAGTATAACAAAAGGGCCTCAGATTCTTCATCTACATCATGTGGTCTCGCCTGAAGGCAGAAAAGACGCAGAGGAGTGGAACACGGATGGAGCCCAGGACATTATTTGTTTATTTATTTTTTTTTTTAAATGAACTAGCTTGTTGTCAAAAGAAGACAAGCTATGAGGATTTTGGATATGTGGGTTTCGCTCATTCAGTGCAATTAGATTTTTTTTTTGAAACAGGGTCTCACTCTGTCACCTAGGCTGGAGTCCAGTAGTGTAATCATAGCTCACCGCAGCCTCAAATTCCCGGGTTCAAGTGATCCCCCAACCTCAGCATCCCAAGTAACTGGGAAGGCAGGTGCATGCCACCACATGTGGCTAATTAAAAAAAAATTTTTTTGTAGACATGAGGTCTCACTGTGTTGCCCAGGCTGACCTTGAACTCCTGGCCTCAAGCAGTCCTTCTGCCTCAGCCTTCCAAAGTGCTGGAATTACAGGCATGAGCCATTGCATCTGGCCAACAACCTCTCTTAACTCCTCTTTCTTCATGGGATTGGGATAATTAAAATAATTAGACAAATTATACAGGTGGCAGTCCATCCTGGGGCCACCAGCAACATCAGAATAATCCTAGCTTCAAGAAGTCGACACATCAAATTCACTTGGAAAGAAGGATGCCCATGTTCTTGACATCTGCATGACTTCTTCATGGCTGCTGCTTTTGAGCCATCTGAGAAGGGATCCTTGCCTAGGGTGCTTAATCAGGGCACCCCCAAAACTGAAAACCATTGAGTTATGACAGTGGCTTCTCATTTCAGCCTTTCCTATGATGCCCTGCCTCAGGGTTTCTCAGACACAACACTGTTAGCATCTGGGGCTGGGTTATGTTTTGTTACAGCAGGCTGTCCTGTGAGTTGCAGGATGCTTAGCAGCTTCCCTGGCCTCTACCCATTAGATGCCAGTAACAACACCTGCTACCCAATTGTGACAACCAAATCTCTCCCCACATTGCCAACTCTTTCCCCTGGAGGGCAGAATCACCTCCCACTGAGAACTCCTGTTCTGAGCAGAAATGGGCGAGCATGGTCCTCTCCCTCACCAGGATTGCCTCCTATCCCAGAACCTCTGTATCTCAAAGATACCCCCAGTTCTCAGTCATGCCCCTCATCTCCTTGGTGCTCAGCCCACAGTGGCCAACAAGTACCACATGCTGTCTCCATATCCACATCTTACTCTCTGAGAGCCCGCCTCCCAACTTCCTCCTATCCACTTCCTCGTCTCCATTCAAGCACCCCAGCCCATCTTTCCATCAGGGAGCTCAAGATTCTGAAATCCAGCAGATGCCATCTGGGACACTCATCGCTCACATACATCCACTTCTCCTGCTCTCTGATCCCTTAGCAACCAATGGCCCACATGGATTCACATGCCTTTGATTTGTGATTTCAAAAGTATCCACTCTTCAAAAGCCTCTGGTGAATAACATTTGTTATATACAACAATACATATATAAATAATAACAATAACTACATATATTTATGTAGTTATTGTAATAAATATATAACATAAATACATGTTATATATTTATGTTTATATTTAAATATTTTTATTACATATAAACATATATTTGTTTATATTTAACATAAATATATATTTATTACATATAAACATTTATGTTTATATTTAACATAAATATATTTTTATAAATATAAACAAATATATGTAGTCATTGTTATAAATATATAAATGTAAAAATATATAAGTGTAATAAATGTAAATAACATTTATTATGCCTTTTTGTTGAACACCTACTATGTGCTCAACATTTTAGATACCTAATGTCATTTAAGCTTTGAGCAAACTTACAAACACAGACCCATGGAGCACTTCCTAGCATTTCATTATACCATGTAGGTTCACCAGCATATATTTTTTAGATCTCATTTCAGCAAAATGTAAGATTCTAAGGGGAAAAAAGTGCAAAGTGGTTCCCCACCACATTGTGAAGCTCAGGGCTAAACTTGCCTTTTCTTTTGTTTAAAACACTTTTTTTTTTTTTTTTTTTTTGAGATGGGTCTCACTCTGTCACCCAGGCTGGAGTGCAGTGGCATGATCTCGGCTCACTGCAACTCTTCCTCCTGGGTTCAAGTCATTCTCCTGCCTCAGCCTCCCAAGTAGCTGGGACTACAAGTGCATGCCATCATGTCCAGCTAACTTTTTGTATTTTTAGTAGAGACGGGGTTTCACCATGTTGGCCAGGCTCGTAAAACACTTTTTTATTCTGATCTCTCCATTCGTGTAACTTTTTTCCTACTTTCTATGCCTCAATCTTCAAGGTAGCTTCTTCAAGAAGGCCTCCCTTACTCTCCAAACTAGGCCGGCATATATTTTGGGGTAATTTGGCTGCGAATAACAGAACTCTAATTCACTAAGCGATAAAGTAAATTTGTAAATTACGTTATTTTAAAAGCCCAGCAGTATGGTCAGCTTCGGGTAAAGTTTGATCTAGCAGGTAAGCAATATAACTGAGACATAGCTCTTTCCCTCTGTTTCCCAGGCTTGCTTCACATCTATCTGTTCCATTTACAACAGGCTTTCCCTTCGGGTTGTAAGATGACAATCAAGAGCTCCCTTGCCTAACTTCTTCCAGATGTTAAGTCCAACAAAATAGACAATTTCCACTTTTTCAGTGTTTCAAATATCCTCAAAGTAAATCTGGTTGGCCTCTATGACCAGACTTGCATAATGTGTTAATCTCCAAACAAATCACTATGGTTATAGCCAAGAAGAGCTTACCTCTGGGGTTGAGAAGGAGGATCACACCCTCAAAACCACAAGGCTGGGAAATTTGAGGTGCTGCTAAGAAAGGGGGGAGATGAAATAAATTCTGAACAGGTGACAAGTATCCATTAGAATCTCACCTTTTTTTTTTTTTTTTTTTTTTTTTTTTTAAAGACAGGATCTCACTCTGTTACTTAGGCCAGAGTGCAGGTGTGCAAACACAGCTCACTGCAGCCTCAACCTTCGGGCTCAAGTGATCCTCCCATCTCAGCCTCCCAAGTAGCTAGGACAACAGGCATGCACCACCACACCTGGCTAATTTTTGTATTCTTTGTAGAGACAGGGTTTTGCCATATTGCCCAGGCTGGTCTTGAACTCCTGGGCTCAAGCAATCATCCTGCCTTGGCATCCCAAAGTGCTGGGATTACAGGCATGAGTAATTACCAGTCTAGAGGCTCACTTCTTGATTTTAACTTTCTAAATACTGACTGACCCTCAGCTGTGATTCTTTGTTCCATGCAGGAGTCCTCCACCAGAATGTAATACCCATGAAGTCAAGGATTGAATCCCTCTCCTGTGCCATATACCATCCCTGATACCTAACACAGTGCCTGGAACATACTGAGTGCTCAATAACCACCTGTCAAATGAATTCATAAAAAGGCAAGTGAGTAAATGAATGAATCTGCTGACTGGAAGTGATCTATGATGTCTCAGGGCCTGTTGCAGAGGGTAAGAAAGAGGTGAAGCTGGTAGATCCAGGAGTCTGCAAATCCCTGCTTAAACCAGATCGACACATCACATACCTGTTTTGCATTTTGGAGGGCTCTTCTTAAGATTTCATTTGCTAAAAGGGTTTCACTGCTTTGAAAAAAGATATCTTTGAAAACCATTGCTGTAATGGGAAAACAAGGCTTTGAAATCTGAAAACCTTGGGTGAAATCCCACGTTTTACTGAGTTTTATGTCAAAAAAATGCAAACTCGCTACCGTGGTCTACAAGGCCTTGTGTCCTGGCCACTACCTACCTCCAGGCCATTCCCACGGCCACATTGAAATAGCCACAGGACTTCCTTTCATGTCCTTGGGTTTCTCGAGGTCCTTCCCCTCTCACATCCTGTGCACACGCTGTGCACACTGCCGGGAACGCTCTCCTCCACCCCTGCTCCCAGTGCTTTATATGACTGGCTGCGTCTCCATTTCTACTTATCTGCCCAATAGCTTCTCAGAGAAGCTATCTGGAACATTCTGTCTAATGTAAATATTCACCTATTTTCTACCTTTTCAGTCCCATGATGTTTGCTTCACAACTTTATTTTCATTAGTTTTTTCATTGCATTTTTAGCTCCCCAAGTACGATATGTCACCTCACAAGGGCAGAGGTAGTGTCTGTCTTGGTTGCCACTGTGTCTCCAATGCCTAGAATTCTTTCAGGCATAATTTTGCATCAATACTTGTTGAATAAACGAGAATAGTTACATGACATCAGTAGGAACCTACCTGAACCTCCGTTTTCTCATCTCTAAATTGGGGATGATACAAATTACCTCTCAGAAAGTGGTGATTATTAATCAAGCGGGATCCTGTCTGCAATGCCCCTGGCGCTGGAGGGCCACGTTAGCATTCACTGCCTGACTTCCTGCCTGCCTGCCAACTCTAGGCTCAGCAGCCTCAGGCTGGGGAGCCTCACTTGGAACTAAATTACATCTAAACCCAGAGCCATCCTTTAGCTGTGAAGCTGACAGGGGCTTGCAATCCTGCCTGTCAGCCTTAAGCTGCCACACATCTGAACACACAAACTGAAAAATTAATGTCCCTGGAAGGCATTGTCTCCCTTCCCATAGACACCACTGACCTTCTTGCCTCTCTGCACAGCAGCAGAAGCCAGAGCTCCTGCTTTCACTGTCTGGGTGAAAGCCTCAGCACTGCAGGGCTGGCAGGAAACAGGAAAGAGGCTAGCATTCTCCTTGCATCTGAGGGCAATAGCAGGACCTAGTGTCTGGGCTGAGAACTCATTAACTCAGTATGGGAACTGGCAGATACATTTGAGGTGAGAGCAAAGGTTCAGGTGACCTCCACATTCAGTGTTAGAGTCTGTAACCCATCTCTCTGGGACATCAGCTGGCTGGCTCCAGACAGGCCCAGGTGGGAGTCATAGGCTGGAAAGAAAGGGGCTCAAGGAGTGCACCAGAGTGAGGAAGAGAACACCATTAGACTGTGACTGTAATCTTGTAGATTCTTAAGAGCAACAGGCTCTTTCACGGCCTTGCAGGCAGACCAACAGACAATCCACTGCAGTTCTTCCAGCATGATGGCGGAGGTAAGCTCAGCATTTTATGATAGACCTTGGTTTTGGTTTGGACCATTCCTAGGGACCTAGACTTATCATCTGCTTCTTCCTTCTTTTGTCGTCTGAGACCAGTGTTCTAAAACTGGCTACCCAGAACGTGGTCTGCAGATGAGCAGCAGTGACAGAACCCTTGGATGTTTGCTAAAAAGCAGAGTCTCAGGCTGCACCCCAGACCTGCCACTCAGAATTGCATTTCAACAGGGGACTTGTATGTGTGTTGAAGTTTAAGGAGCTTTCTGTGAGCTGAAGGCATGGTTAATTTTATGTGTCAACTTGACTGGGCAATGGGGTGCCCAGCTGGTTGACATTATTTCTAGGTGTGTCTGTGAGGGAGTTTCCAGAAGAAATTAGTGTTTGAATCAGTGGCCTGAGTTAAGCAGATCTCAATGTGCATAAGCGTCACCTGATCCATGGAGGACCTGAACAAAACAAACAGGTGTAGGAAGGTTGGGGTTGCTCTTAGCCTGGCATCTTGAGCTGGAACATCAATCTTCTGCCCTGAGTGCTTCTGTCTTTCAGGCCTTTGGACTTCGACTGAAATCTGCAACACTGGTCCTCTGGCTCCCGCTCCCAGGCCACAACCTCCTTCAAACCACAGTACCAGCTCTTCTGGGTCTCCAGCTTGCAGATAGCAGGTTGTGGGACTTCTCAGCTTTTATAATTGCTTGAGCCAGGCCAGGGACAGTGGCTCATGCCTGTAATCCCAGCAATTTGGGAGGCTGAGGCAGGCAGATCATTTGAGGTCAGGAGTTTGACACCAGCCTGGCCAACATGGTGAAACCCCGTCTCTACTAAAAATACAAAAATTAGCTGGGCGTGGTGGTTGGTGCCTGGAATCCCAGCTACTTGGGAGGCGGAGGCAGAAGAATGGCTTGAAGCCGGGAGGTAGAGATTGTGGTGAGCCGAGATTGCAACACTGCACTCCAGCCTGGGCAACAATATAATATATAATAATATATTACATTATTATAAAAATAATAATAAAATGAAAAATAAAATAATTGTTTCAACAAATACCTTATAATGTACAGACATATACCTTCTATTGGCTCTGTTCCTCTGGAGAATCACAGCTGTGGCTTTACAACCCAGTGGTGTTGTCCACTGTGACATGTGTTTTGTCGTAATCCGTTCTCACACTGCTATAAAGAACTGCCACAGACTGGGTAACTAATAAAGAAAAGAGACTTAATTGACTCACAGTTCCACAGGTTTTACAGGAGCCATGGCTGGGGAGGCCTCAGGAAACTTATCAAGGTGGAAGGGTGAAGGGGAAGGAAGCACACTTCACATGCTGGCAGGAGAAAGAAAGCAAAGAGGGAAGTGCTACACACTTTTAAACAACCATATCTTGTGAGAACTCACTGTCACAAGAACAGCAAGGGGGAAATCCACCCCCGTGATTCAGTCACTGCCCACCAGGTCCCTCCTCCAACATGTGAGCATTACAATTAAACACATGATTTGGGTGGGAACCCAGAGCCGAACCACATCATGGGGTGAGGGTGTGCACAATGCAGTGGTTATAAGCTTGGGATTTAGGGTGGAAAAATGAGCACTTGTATCCCAGCTCTGCCATGCTGGGGGACTCTGACCTCTCTCCAAACCCTAGCTTTCCTGAAAACGTGAAAGACAAGAGGACTCCTGGCCAGGCACAGTGGCTCACGCCTAAAATCCCAGCACTTTGGGAGGCTGAGGTGGGTGGATCTTGAGGTCAGGAGTTCGAGACCAGCCTGACCGATATGGTGAAACCTCGTCTCTCCTAAAAATACAAAAATTAGCCAGGTGGGTGGTGCACATCTGTAATTCCAGCTACTCAGGAGGCTGAGGCAGGAGAATCACTTGAACCCGGGAGATGGAGACTGCAGTGAGCCGAGATCGCACCACTGAACTCCAGTCTGGGCGACAGAGTGAGATTCTATCTCAAAAAAAAAAAAACAACAAAAACGAAAATAATAAAAAAAAAAGACAAGAGGACTCCTTTCTGGGACTGTTGGAAGGAAGAAACCAGCCAAAAGAATGAATGAATCATTCATCACAGCACCTGCCACATGCTGGGTGCCTTGTGCCTATTATTATTATTTTTTATTAATTTTTTTTATTTCCATAGGTTATTAGGAAACAGGTGGGGTTTGGTTACATAAGTAAGTTCCTTAGTGGTGATTTGTGAGATTTTGGTGCCCCCATCACCTAAGCAGTATACACTGCACCCAATTAGTGGTCTTTTATCCCTCACCCGCTTCCCATCCTTTCCCCCTGAGTCCCCAAAGTTCATTGTGTCTTTCTTATACCTTGGCATTCTCATAACTTAGCTCCCACATGTGAGTGAGAACATACGATGTTTGTTTTCCCATTCCTGTGTTACTTCACTTAGAATAATACTCTCCAATCTCATCCAGGTCACTGCAAATGCCGTTAATTCATTCCTTTTTATGGCTGAGTAGTATTCCGTCCTGTATATATACCACAGTTTCTTTATCTACTCATTGATTGATGGGCATTTGGGTTGGTTCCACATTTTCGCAATTGCAAATTGTGCTGTTACAAACTTGCGTGTGCAAGTATCTTTTTTGTGTAATGACTTCTTTTTTTCTGGGTAGATACCCAGTAGTGAGATTGCTGGATCAAATGGTAGTTCCACTTTCAGTTCTTTAAAGAATCTCCACGCTGTTTTCCATAGTGGTTGTACTAGTTTACATTCCTATCAGCAGTGTAGAAATGTTCCCTGTTCACCACATCCGTGCTCACATCTACTATTTTTTGAGATTTTATTATGGCCCTTCTTGCAGGAGTAAGGTGGTATCACATTGTGGTTTTGATTTGCATTTCCCTGATCGCTAGTGATGTTGAGCATTTTTTCATGTTTATTGGCCACTTGTATATCTTCTATTGAGATTTTCTATTCATGCCCTTAGCCCACTTTTTGATAGGATTGTTTGTTTTTTTCTCGCTAATTTGTTTGAGTTCACATTGTAGATTCTGGATATTAGTCCTTTGTCAGATGTATAGATTGTGAAGATTTTCTCCCACTCTGTGGGTTGTCTGTTTACTTTGCTGACTGTTCCTTTTGCCATGCAAAAGCTCTTCAGTTTAATTAAGTCACAGCTATTTATCTTTGTTTTTACTGCATTTGCTTTTGGGTTATTGGTTATGAAATCATTACCTAAGCCAATGTCTAGAAGGGTTTTTCCAATGTTATATTCTAGAATTTTTATATTTTTAGGTCTTAGATTTCAGTCCTTGATCCATCTAGAGTTGATTTTTGTATAAGGTAAGAGAAGAAGATCCAGTTTTATTCCCCTACATGTGGCTTGCCAATTATCCTAGCACCATTTGTTGAATAGGTTGTCATTTCCCCATTTTATGTTTTTGTTTGCTTTGTCGAAGATCAGTTGGCTGTAAGCATTTGGGTTTATTTCTGGGTTCTCTATTCTGTTCCATTGGTCTAGTGCCTATTTTTATGCCAGTACCATGTTGTTCTGGTGCCTTATAATATAGTTTGAAATCAGGTAATGTGATGCTTCCAGATTTGTTCTTGCTTAGTCTTGCTTTAGCTATGTGGGCTCTTTTTTGATTCCATACGTATTTTAGAATTGCTTTTTCTAGTTCTGTGAAGAATAATGGTGTTATTTTGGTAGGAAATGCGTGCAATTTGTAGATTGCTTTTGGCAGTATAGGCATTTTTACAATATTGATTCTACCTATCCATGAGCATGGGATGTGTTTCCATTTGTTTGTGTTATCTATCATCTCTTTCAGCAGTGTTTTGTAGTTTTCCTTGTAGAGGTCTTTCACCTCCCTGGTTAGGTATATTCCTAAGTATCTTTTTTTGTCAGCTATTGTAAAAGGGGTTGAGTTCTTGATTTGATTCTCAGCTTGGTCACTGTTGGTGTATAGAAGTTACTAATTTGTGTATATTAATTTTGTATTTGGGAACTTTACTAAATTTTTTTATCAGCTCTAGGAGCTTTATGAAGGAGGGTTTAAGTTTTCTAGGTAAACAATCACATCATCAGCAAATAGTGACAGTTTGACTTCCTCTTTACTGATTTGGATGCCCTTTATTTCTTCCTCTTGTCTGATTGCTCTGACTAGGACTTCCAGTGCTGTGTTGAAGGGGAGTGGTGAGAGTAGGCATCCTTGTCTTGTTCCAGTTCTCAGAGGGAATGCTTTCAACTTTTCCCCATTCAGTATTATGTTGGCTGTGGGTTTGTCATAGACAGTGTTTATCATATTAAGGCATGCCCCTTGTATGCCAATTTTGCTGAGAATTTTAATCATAGAGAGATGCTGGATTTCGTCTAATGATTCTTCTGCATCTATTGAGATGGTCATGTGATTTTTGTTTTCGATTCTGTTTGTGTGGTGTATCACATTTATTGACTTGCATTTGTTAAACCATCCCTATATCCCTGGTATGAAACCCACTTGATCATGGTGGATTATCTTTTGGATATGTTGTTGGATTTGGTTAGCTAATATTTTGTTAAGGATTTTAGCATATATGTTCATCAGGGACATTGGTCTGTAGTTTTCTTTTTTACTTATGTCCTTTCCTGGTTTTGGTATTAGGGTGATACTGGCCTTATAGAATTATTTAGGGAAGGTTTCCTCTTTATCTTGTGGAATAGCATCAATAGAATTGGTACCAATTCTTTGAATCTCTGGTAGAATTCTGCTGTGAATCTGTCTGGTCTTGGACTTTATTTGTTGGTAAATTTTATTATCATTTCAATCTTGCTACTTGTTATTGGTCTGTTCAGAGTATCTAATTCTTTCTGATTTAAGCTAGAAAGGTTGTATCTTTCCAGGAATTTATCCATCTCCTCTAGGTTTTCCAGTTTATGTGCGTAAAGGTGTTCATAGTAGCCTTGAATGATCTTTTGTATTTCTGTGGTGTCAGTTGTAATATCTCCCATTTCATTTCTAATTGAGCTTATTTGGATTTTCTGCCTTCTTTTCTTGGTTAACCTTGCTAATGGTCTATCAATTTATTTATCTTTTCAAAGAACCAGCTTTTTGTTTCATTTATCTTTTGTTTTTGTTTGTTTGTTTGTTTCAATTTCATTTAGTTCTGCTTTGATCTTGGTTATTTCCTTTCTTCCACTGGGTTTGGGTTTGGTTTGTTCTTGTTTCCCTAGTTCTTTGAGTGTGACCTTAAATTATCTATTTGTGCTCTTTCAGACTCTTTGATGCAGACTTTTAGGGCTATGAAGTTTCTTCTTAGCACCACATTTGCTATATCGCAAAGGTTTTGATAGGTTGTGTAACTATTGTCATTCAGTTCAAATAATTTAATTTCCATCTTGATTTCATTTTTGATTCAATAATCATTCAGAAGCAGGTTATTTAATTTCCACATATTCACATGGTTTTGAAGGTTCCTTTTGGAGTTCATTTCCAGTTTTATTCCACTGTGGTCTGAGAGAGTGCTTTATATAATTTCAATTTTCTTGAATTTATTGAGGCTAGTTTCGTGGCCTATCATATGGTCTATCTTGGAGAAAGTTCCATGGACTGTTGAATAGAATGTACAGTCTGTGGTTGTTGGGTAGAATGTTCTGTAAATATCTGTTAAGTTCATTTGTTCAAGGGTGTAGTTTAAATCTATTGTTTCTTTGTTGACTTTCTGTCTTGATGACCTGTTTAGTGCTGTCAGTGGAGTATTGAAGTCCCCCACTATTATTGTGTTGCTGTCTATCTTATTTCTTATGTCTATTAGTAATTGTTGTATAAATTTGGAAGCTCCACTGTTAGGTGCATATATATTTAGGATTGTGATATTTTCCTCTTGGCCTTGGGCCTATTATTAATTATTGTTACAGCTACTGAATTGCTTCTAGTAACAAAGTATCCATGTTTGTGAATTACTTACTCCCTCTTTTCTTTATTGAAAACTTTGAGCAGATTCAAGTTAACCTTATACTAGGTGCATTCCCACCTGCATTGGGAGGAACACTGTGGGAGGAAAGTGTGGACACAGAGAGAGGCACCTGGAGCTGCAGCTCTCTCCACCCCCCCTGAGCTGCAGCTCTCTCCACCCTCCCTGAGCTGCCACTCCTGATGATCCAGGAGAAATTCAGCACTTTCATAGAATAACAGAGCTGTGTTTTTTCTAACTACAAATGGCGTCACGGTTTTTTCACAGTCTGAATCCCACCATGGTAGAGTGCTGGACAACTGAAAGTCCTCTGTTGTATGTATTGCAGAAAAAACACAGCTGAAATCATTGCTTTAGTCCAAAGTTGAGCAGCCCTGAGAGTGGACAGGATCTGAGCAGATGGTCATTCTGGATCTGCATGAGGGCAGGAAAAGGTGACAGAGAAGAAGGAAAGAGGGACAGGACACAGGACAGGAGCCAGAGGACACAACAGATGGGATGTGGACAGCCCTGGGGCTCGGGTTAGAACTGGGATTGAGATCGGGCACGGTGGCTCTTGCCTGTACTCCTGGCACTTTGGGAGGCCGAGGCAGGCAGATCACCTGAGGTCAGGAGTTTGAGACCAGCCTGACCAACATGGTGAAACCCTGTCTCTACTAAAAATACAAAAACTGGCTGGACATGATGGTGTGTGCCTATAATCCCAGCTACCTGAGAAGCCGAGGCAGTAGAATTGCTTGAACCTGAGAGGCAGAGGTTGCAGTGAGCCAGGATCGTGCCATTGCACTCCAGCCTGGGCAACAAGAGTGAAACTCTGTCAAAAAAAAAAAAAAAAAAGAACTGGGACTGGCCTGGGGTTAGAGCCAAGGCTAGAGTCTGGGTTCATTTTAAAACCATGGTTCTCAGCTTGGGTTACGTTACAGTCACCTGGGGGACATATTAAATACCTGGGATGCAGTTTTTGGAGACTGTGATTCAAGTGGTGAAGTCTGGGCATGAGTATTTGTTAAAAGCCTGCAGGGTTGAGAACCCAAGAAGAAGATGTGAAGAGATCCATGCAAGAAGCAAGTGACAGAGACCACATTCAGAATGCAGAGTCATCCACCCTTCCATTCAGGTCCTCTCCTGAGCTTTTAGCCCCCTACTATCAGAGGACCCAAGCCAATTCCAGAATAATGCAGTAGTAAGCGCTCAAACCAGGGAACTTAAGTCCCCTTTAATTTATTTAATTAAGTCAAGAAAAAAAAGGCAGGTTTGGGCCCAGGTCTTAGTTGGAACACGCTTCCAGGTAGCACTCATTCAGAGAAGGATGCAGCTTAGACACAGACCTGGTTGGTGTCAGGCCTGGATAAAGAATTGATTTCTGTCTTCATGCCTCTTTCTCTCACGACAGGGCTGTTGTTAGGACAGGCTGGCACCCCTAGAAAGCGCCAGAGGGCTTGTGCAGATGGCTTCCCGCCACTTCCAGTGGGAAATCGACCTTTGGAAAGACAGTTTCACTCTTGAAGATTTTTAGCTCCCCAGTGAAAATTCTCAATACTATATAAAGAGACAAATATTTATATATGTGTATGCACATACATATATATTAACTTTCAATCACGCTTAACATTGATGGAAATCCTTAGCAATTAGTGTCTAAGGAAACATCCTCTGTTAAGGTTGTAACTGACTGTGTTGGTTGCCCTGCTCCTCTACCCATATAAATAGCTCCAACCAATGAAACAGAAACTCTAAAATTAAACATAAAAATGCAATATCAACGGCCAATTTAATAGTATTTCCTGGAAAGTGAGTAGATACATATGGTCCCACTTTGCAGATGAGGACATTTAGCTGCCATAGGTTAATTGATTAATTTACAAGGTTGAACTGATCTCAAAGTCTATACAGCCCCTACCTCTAGCTTCGGGCAAATGTTTGTTTCAATTTTAGGAAGAAGGTCAACTTTCAGGGTACCATAAAAGGAAAAAAACAACTGAGAAAACATAGTTGCTCCCAGTCTCCTGTGTCAGTCTAGCTCCTGATGGGCACCAGGCTGCAATGAAGTTGGCACAAGATCAAGATTACAGAAGCAGAAACATGAATTGCCTAACTCATTCCTCCCACATGCCTATGATGCAAGCAGGGTCTGCACCGAAGCCCCAACCCCATTTCCACCTGTGCCCAGCCTGGCAGTGTCTGGCAACAAGTCACCACATATTGATCTCTCTTAGCTGATACTAATGAATCATAGGGTACTTCCTATGTGGCAAGGGTCACAGGAAGTCTCTCATTAATTTATTTATTCATTTATTCAGCAAATATTTACTGAGCAGCTACTACTTTCCAGGCATCATTCTGGGAACTTTCTGTACGTGACTTAATGGAATTCTCATTTAGAAAAAGAAAACCCTGGCCGGGAAACGTGGCTCATACCTGTAATTCCAACACTTTGGGAGGCTGAGGTGGAAAGATCACTTGAGCCCAGGAGTTCAAGACTAGTCTGGGCAAATAGCAAGACCCCGTCTCCACAAGAAATTAAAAAATGAGCCAGGTGTAGTCATCTGTCATCATCTGTCTCAGCCAATGTCATCATCTGTCTTAGAGGATCCTCCTGCCTCAGCCTCCTAAGTAGCTGGGACTATGAGTGTGCATCACCATGCCTGACTAATTTTTAATTTTTTTTTTGTAGACATGGGGGTCTCACTATGTTGCCCAGGCTGGTTTCCAACTACTTTGACATCTTTTTTTTTTGTTTTTGAAATGGAGTCTCGCTCCGTCGCCCAGGCTGGAGTGCAGTGGTGCGATCTCGGCTCACCGCAAGCTCTACCTCCCGGGTTCACACCATTCTCCTGCCTCAGCCTCCCAAATAGCTGGGACTATAGGCGCCCGTCACCGTGCCCGGCTAATTTTTTGTATTTTTAGTAGAGACGGTGTTTCACCGTGTTAGCCAGGATGGTCTCCATCTCCTGACCTCGTGATCTGCCCGCCTTGGCCTCCCAAAGTGCTGGGATTACAGGCGTGAGCCACCGTGCCCGGCCTTTGACCTCTTATTGCTAGACACTGCACTAAATATTTTGCATCATTTAATGCTCCCCTCAATGCTATGAGGTTGCACAGATGTTATCCCCATTCTCCAGGTGGGAAAACTGAGGCTCAAGAGTTTGTAATCCCAGCTACTTGGGAGACTGAGGTGAAAGGATTGCTTGAGCCCAGGAGTTTGAGGCTGCAGTGAGCTATGATCATACCGCAGCACCCCAGCCTAAGCAACAGAGCAAGACCCTTTCTCTAAAAACAAAGCAACACAAAACAAACAAAAACTTGAGGTAGGGATTGTTATCAGGTTCATTTCACAGTTAGGGAGATGAATGCTTATGCAGTTTGTGACTGCAGGAAACAGCACCAGAAAGCAGCGTTCACACTCAGATCCACCTTTATCCTAAGTCACCAGACCTAACCAATGCCTTCTCAGTATCACCCAAAGCCTAGGTCTTCCCTTATTCCATGGGATAACTGCACACAAAACCAGGATCTTCCAGCCGCAGATAGAGCAGCTCAGCAATTCCCAGCCTTAGTTACAGGAAGAGCGGGGACTCCTGCACATCCAGGGAGGAAAAGACCTAATTATGATTGTCTAACGAGAAACCACTACATCCTATGGAGACAGACGATGGCAGAGACAGGGGGACAACGAGGAGTGAAGGAAAAGACAAAAATAGAAGCAAGAGGCAGGGAGGAGAGAGATGAAGAATGAAAGAGAAAGAAGAGGGGAGAATGGATGGAAGAAACGAGCAAGCAGAGAGAGAGGGGAAGAGGAGGGAGCAGCAGCAAGAAACACAGGGGAGGGGGAGAGAGAAAAACCAAGAAGACAGAAAAAGTGAAGAAACAGACCCAGAAAACCAGAGAGGAGGAGGCAAGAGGCAGGCATGAGGGAAAACACAGGAGGCAGACAACAAGAGAGGAGATGGAGAGGGAGAATAGGAGCCACCCGCCCCCCAGCACCCACACACACACACACACTCACACACACACACTCTCCTGTGGTTGGTTGTGTTTTGTGCGTGTTCCTCTGAAGAGACCCTGGGAGAAGCCGTCCCTGCAGTACCGCCCTCGTGCTCAGCCAGAGCGAAGGAGATGCCTATCAGACAGGCGCTCTGCAAAGGAGCTAGTTCCCAAGGTAAAATTGATTTCATATGTTTGTTTGTTCTGACCTTGACTGTTCCCCACTGGGACGCCTCAGAAGCAGCATTGAATATACGAGGAAATATGAATGTGTCCGTGCCGTGGCTGGATCAGGGCAGCTCCATGCGGGAAATGCCACAGGCCCTGAGCCAGCAGATGGACCCGTGAGCCTCGCCATCCAAGGGGCAGGGTTGGCTCAAAGGACCACAGGCTGTGATGCACCTGGGGCTACCAGAGTCATGAGGCATGTTTGAGGCCAGGAATGTCGACCCAAGGAGGAGGGAATGCGCATGAGAAAAGATGGAAGAGAAACGGAAAAACCAACATGGCTAAGAGGCTGATCCCAGAGGTGCAATAACCTAGGGAATCTGGCTAACAGTGCTTCATCATGATCATCATCATCATCATCATCATCTCTCTACTTTAACCTCCTTTTTTCTTTTATTTTGGTGGGGTCTTGCTCTGTTGCCCAGGCTATAGTGCGGTGGCATGATCTTGGCCTACTGCAACCTCTGCCTCCCAGGTTCAAGCAATTCTCCTGCCTCAGCCTCCCAAGTAGCTGGGATTACAGGTGTGCACCACCACTGTCAGCTATTTTTTGTATTTTTAGTAGAGACAGGTTTCCACCATGTTGGCTGGTCTCAAACTCCTGACCTCAAATACTCCACCGGCCTTGGCTTTCCAGGGTGCCGGGATTACAGGTGTGAGCCACCTTGCCTGGCCTATTTTAAACCCTTAAAAAAATGTAATTTTTTTTTATAGATAGGGTCTCTCTCTGTTGCCCAGGCTAAAGTGCATGATCTGTTTATCCCAGGCTAAAGTGCATAATCTCACTCTGTTGCCCAGGCTAAAGGTACGATCATAGCTCACTGAAACTCCAAACTCCTGGGCTTAAGTAATCTTCCAACCTCAGCCTCCTGAGTAGCTGAGAAAACAGGTGCCCACCACCATGCCTGGCTAATTTTTAAATTTTTTGTAGAGACAGTGGTCTCACTAAGTCGCCCACGTTGGTCTCCAACTATTTTGCCTCTTAATGCTAGATACCGTACTAAATATTTTACATCTTTTAAGCCACACATCAATGATATGAGGTTGCACAGATGTTATTCCCATTCTCCAGGTGAGAAAACTGAGGCTCAGGAAGCCTTCTCCCAAGGTCCCCAAACTGGTAAATAATACCATGGCTCTTGAACTCAAATCTTCCTGACACCTATGCCTATCCTTGCAACAGCTCTCCCTTGGCTCTCTCAGATTCCCAAATACCCAGTCAGGGGCAGCAAAGTTCCATCCAGGCAGCAAATTTGGGTCAGATGTCATGGGCATCCAAGGCTGCCTCGGTAGGGGTGGTGAGGCCAGGCTGAAAAGATTCTCAAATTCCCTCAGAAGGGCAGAGAGGATGTAGTTTGGGTGGTCTGTTTATTCCCAGAGGACTCCAGTCTGTGGTTTTCGAATAGTCCTAGGGGCAGGGCTGAAGTCTGTAGGGAGGAGATGGCTTCTTTCAGGCAGGTGTCAGGGCACAGACAAGGAGAGCCAGAAGGGAAAGAGAGGCACACATTTAACTGTACAGAAGTGGCAGAGAGGTAGACAGCGGCCATGCCTCATGGTACTCAGAGGCTATTAGGCTCACATGTAGGCAGCTCTGTTGCAGCAAGACTTCATCTAGCGGCTTGTCTCAAATAGGATCCACCTTCCTGGTCAGATGGGCTCAGGAGCTGGGCAGGGCCAGGCCTACAGAAGCTCTTGGGGACTGAAGCTGGCAGAGGCCAGGGAAGGGCAGAGCAAAGAGACCAGAGTCAGTCAACCCATATGGGAAATGGCTCCTGTTCGTCCAACATCAAAACCTCTAAGGACATAACTCCCTTGTACAGTAACAATCATACTTAAGTAAGTCATAATCTAACACATTAAGAAACATATGAGATGGCCTTGCTGAGAGCTGAGGAGATTCATGGGAAGGAACTCATGCCTGAGGAACTGAAGTCTTTCGATAGCTGGGAAGAGAAGAAGGAAGGCACCCAAGACAGGGAGCTCATGGAGGCATAAATGGATGTTGTATTTTCAGGGAAGTTGGGTGTAGCTACACCTCAGGGAGAAGGAAGGGTTAGAGGGGGAAGTAAGGAAGGAGAAAACCAGAAATGTGGGTTGGGCATAGATTGTGAAGATCCACTTATACCGTGAGTGGTGTCTTCAGGGCTTGTGTGAAATGCACAGTGCTCACGCAAAGATGAACACACATAAGCACTTGGTATGCAGCATTCCACAATCTAAGTAGCATTCTCATCCTCTGTTGACCAAGGGAATTGCCATGATATTCACTCAAGGAGATAATGACAACATTTAAAGAATAGGGATTTATCTGTCCCCTAAATTAATCCCTTTGTTTTATAATCTCAAGGTCACACCTTCCATGTGAGAAATAAAAATACAATTTTAAGCTCCCCAACCAACTGAACAGAAATCCTCTTGGCCAATGGGATACCAGCAAAGCCTTAAAAACTGAGTTCCAGGGCAGAGTGTAGTGTCTCATGCCTGTAATTCCAGCACTTTGGGAGGCTGAGGCAGGAAGATTACTTGAAGATTACTTAAGGCCAGGAGTTTGAGAACAGCCTGGACAACATAGCAAGACCCCATCTTTACAAAAAAATAAAATACATTAACCAGGCTAGTAGCATGCACTTATAGTCCCAACTACTGGAGAAGCTTAGGTGGGGGGATCACTTCAGCCTAGGAGTTGGAAGCTGCAATGATCCATGATTGCACCACTGCACTCCAGCTGGGCACACAACAAGACACTGTCTCTGAAAACAAAGAGAAAAATGGATTTTCTGTCCACAATGAGATGGGAAGTTGGATTTGGACATGCCTCAATTTACCCCCTTCCTCACTAACTGCCATTAGGGTTTCTTTCCTAAGAGTAAAACAAAAACCAGCCCCTTTGAATGACTTGTTCCACTGCTGATTTACACAGCAACTGACCAGCATTCCTTCCTGAGAAGAGACCACTATGGGCTGGTTCTAATTTACAGAGCCTGCACACAGGATACCGCTGTGTTCTCTGTTTCACCTTTTGACAAATAAAGCCTAAGTTTAATGTATTTAAATGTTAAATCTCCATCTCAACGTGAACAAGGGACTTATGTAATGGGTATGTTTGCTTACTATGGATTGGTGCACATACCCTCATCACGAATGTTCATAGCCTCTCCAATAACCTCTTAAGTATATGTGCTTAGCCAACCCATTTCGCATAAATTTCTGTTCCACTCTTTTCTCCTTCCAAGTGCTGGCCTTGGTTTCTATCAGAGGCTATGCTTCCCAGTGTGTGGAATAGCCACCATGCAGGCTGTAACCCTTTATCCGAAATAAAACCCTCCTCCCCAAATTTATGAACCTCGTGGTTCTTCAGTTGACACATGTTGATTTATAATTTGGGTTACCCCTGTATCTAACATTCTTTAAACATTCCACATTTATCCCATTTATAGGTCCAAATGGAAGCAGGATTCAGAAGCAATATACTAGGAATAGCACCTATAATATTGAAGCATAGAGATACTTTTAAAAGGATTTTGGAAACCTTTCTCCTTCATGCACCAATGTATCCATGGAGCCAAAGATGAGATATTTAGCACCCTGGAGGGCAAGAGAGGAAAGGACATCACCTTTTACATCAGGAAAATAGCCAGACTCCTACCAGAATTAGGTAGCCCAGATATGAGGGGAGGCCTTTGAAGGATTTCAGGGTGTTCTCTGAATACACAAGGACAAAAAGAAGATGTTCAGAGAATTCTTGATCTTGTTGATGCAAAAAGTTATTTCATTGATGACCTCAAGAACATTGGAAATTGTATGGGAGGAACAAGGAAGGCATTAGAGATGTCTCTCACCTCATGGTCTCTCAGGGAACATGAATTTGAGGCAGCAGATCTAATCTGAAGAAATGCACAAACTAGATAGAGATAAATAGCAAGTCTGGATGGCATCGCCCAAGTGTTTTGAAAGAACTCAAGGATGAAATTGGGGACACGTTGGCCAAAATGTGGAATGGATCTTTACAAGTGGCTGCTCTGATGAGAACTGGAGCAGGCACTGGCCTGAGCTGCCCAAGACGACTCCTGGGAGCCCTAGGTCAGTGAAAGAAGTCTTGTTTCCCTGCAGGTCATATCAGCACTCTAGGGCGGAGAGAGAAATCAATGAAACAGTTCTGTCATTATAAACTGCATCATTATAGGATTATACCCTTCTGATTCCTCCAAGGGCATTCTAGCCTGGTTCATTCAATCACGTGAAGTGAGTTGTTCAAAGGATAGTTGGCTTAACTCCCTCACCAAAGACTCTTAGGTCAAGAGAAACTAGTTTGGAGGTTGAAGGGAAAGGTTTAACCAGGCCTTCAGATGGGCTACAGATTTTTTAAAGTCCTTATGCTTTTATTTCTACAAATGGGAATGTTGCTTTTAAATTAATTGTAAACATGGGAATCCCTGCAGTCAACTTGCAGACTCTATGACAGTTTTGCCTTTGCTTCCTTTTGGTCACCTTCCCCCAAGCTTCAGGACTCTCTTGTAGAAACCTCACTATCCCAGATCTGGACATTTTAACAGGAGCCCTTCGCTCATGGGCTGTTCAAAGCACCAACTAAAAGAAGCCCTCCTGCACTGGCGTTCATTTCAAGGTTTTCTCAGAATTTCTTTATTTGATCCCAATTTTCTTCCTATTAAAATTTACTTCTTTTCTACCACTCCTTCTCAATGAGGATCTCTCAGCCAACTATCTACTCACTTGCATCAAGCCACTGCTGAAATACGTATGTTTGGATGCACATTCTAACATGGAGCTTTGACAAAATTGGATCTTCCAAAAGGGGGCAACAAAGGTGGAGAAGCATTGAAAGCCATGGGAAATTGAGAGAATCAGAAATATTTGGCAGAGGTAAAAGAGAATGAGATCTCTCTTTGCAGAAGAGACAGTTTGAAAATGGGGCAAATGAGAGGAGCCTAAATTTATCATTCATTCATTCAAAGTTTTATTGAACACCTATTATGAGGCAACATCCTTCAAGGTATTAGAGAGAAAACAGTGAATAAGACAAAAAGGACCTTAGTCTCAAGGACATTGCATTCTAGTGAAGAAAAAAACAGAAAAATAAACAAATGAAAATTATATATATAATATATATATATAATTAAATAAAATAGAGCAATGTGATCAAAAGTGCAAGGTGGGAGGTAATTTACATTGGCTTATTAATGAAGACTTGAAGCATCACTTTATGAAGAAACTCTTCAGTGAATTAATTGTAGACAGGAGTAGGTTCCTGAGACTTCAGATGCATAAAATATTTAAAAGTAGGAGTTTGGCCAAAAAGATGTCCTGAAGTTTAGTGCATTAGTGAATGACTTAATCATCAGCACATCTAAGAGAGGCCTAGAAGGAAATGCAGTCTTCATCCAGTTACAAAACTATGGTCAGTGAAAAACCAGAGAGATATAGTCATGGTATCTTTTGGGAATATATCCCATGTCAGGTTAGAAGTTAAGGAGAGCACTGTTTAACAATTTTCTTCTTTATAGGAAATAATTGGTATTAACAATTGAGATTATTACTTCTTGTTCTTAAGCAATCTATGCTGATGTCTCTGTTTCACTTCCAAATATAGGCTGCATATCTAACAAAGAAAAGAAAATTAAATCATCTCTCTACTTCCTATTGAGTTCTTTTCTTGTATGTGTTTCAAGCAGACTCTCCAAACTGTTCTATGAAAGAAGAGTTACAAACAAACCCTACGTATTTGAAATAAATAAAGATGTAATTGCATGCCAGCATGATCCCATAATTTCTACCCCAAGCAAAGCAAATAAAGGGTATCTGCTCACTGTTTTGGTGTGGTCAATATTGCTCAGTCAGTCAGGCTCAGGTGGGGGTCTCAGGTTATTCTGCTAACATTTGCTCCATCAAGCAAATAAGTAACAGAGTCTAGGACTGGCCATATAGTTAAAGAACCTACCCTCAAGCAGTAGTAGTGCTAGAAATTGCTTGATAGTTGTATTAGTCTGTTTTCATGCTGTGATACAGACATACCCAAGACTGGGTAATTTATAAAGAAAAAGAGGTTTGATTGACTCACAGTTCCACATGGCTGGGGAGGCCTCAGAATCATGGTGGAAGGCAAAAGGACATCTTACATGGTGGCAGACAAGAGAGAATCAGGACCAAGCAAAAATAGTTTCCCCTTGTAAAGCTATCAGATCTTGTGAGACTTATTCACTACCATGAGAACAGTATGAGGGAAATTGCCCCCGTGATTTAATTACTTCTTACCAACTCCCTCCCACATATGGGAGCTACAATTCAAGATGAAATTTGGATGGGGACACAGCCAACCATATCATTCTGCCCCTGGCCCCTCCCAAATCTCATGTCCTCACACTTGAAACCAATAATGCCTTCCCAACAGTCCCCCAAAGTCTTAACTCATTTCAGCATTAACTCAGAAGTCCACAGTCCAAAGTCTCATCTGAGACAAGGCAAGTCCCTTCTGCCTATGAGCCTGTAAAATCAAAAGCAAGTTAGTTACTTCCTAGATACAATGGGGGTAAGGGTGTTGGATAAATACAGCTGTTCCAAATGGGAGAAATTGGCCAAAAGAAAGGGGCAACAGGCTCTATGCAAGTCTGAAATCCAATAGGGCAGTCATTAAACTTTGAAGTTCTGAAATGATCTCCTTTGACATGTCTCATATCCAGGGCATGCTGATGCAAGAGGTGGGCTCCCATGGCCTTGGGCAGCTCTGCCCCTGTGGCTTTACAGGGTACAGTCCTACTCCTTTCTGCTTTCATGGACTGGTGTCGAGTGTCTGTGACTTTTCCAGGTGCACAGTGCAAGCTGTCAGTGAATCTACCGTTCTGGGGTCTGGAAGGCCATGGCCCTCTTCTCACAGCTCCATTAGGCAGTGCTCCAGTGGGAATTCTGTGTGGGAACTCACACCCCACATTTCCCTTCTGCACTGCCCTAGCAGAGGTTGTCCATGAAGGCCCCACCCCTGCAGCAAACTTCTGCCCAGACACCCAGGCATTTTTATACATCCTCTGAAATCTAGGCAGAGGTTCCCAAACCTCAGTTTCTTCTGTGCACCCGCAGGCTCAACATCACATGGAAGCTGCCAAGGCTTGAGGCTTGCACCCTCTGAAGCCACGGCCAAAGCTGAACCTTGGCCCCTTTTAGACATGGCTAGAGCAGAGGGACACAGGGCACCAAGTCTCTAGGCTGCACACAGCAGGGGATCCCTGGGCCCAGCCCATTAAACCATTTTTTCCGCCTAAGCCTCTGGGTCTGTAATAGGAGGGGCTGCTACAAAGGTCTCTGACATGCCTTGGAGACATTTTCCCCATTGTCTTGGTGATTAACATTTGGCTCCTCATTACATTTGCAAATTTTTGCAGCAGACTTGAATTTCTCATCAGAAAATTGGGTTTTTCTTTTCTATCACATCGTCAGACTGCAAATTTTCCAAACTTTTATGCTCTGTTTCCCTTTTAAAACTAAATGCTTTTAACAGCACCCAAGTCACTCTTGAATGCTTTGCTGCTTAGAAATTTCTCCTGCCAGATACCCTAAATTATCTCCCTTAAGTTCAAAACTCCACAAATCTCTCAAGCAGGAGCAAAATGACATCAGTGTCTTTGTTAAAACACAGCAAGAGTCACCTTTTAGTCAAGTTCCCAACAAGTTCCTCATCTCCATCTGAGAGCACCTCAGGCCGGATTTCATTGTCCATATCATTATCAGCATTTTGGTTAAAGTCATTCGACAAGTCTCTACAAAGTTCTAAACTTTTCCACATCTTCCTGTCTTCTGAGCCCTCCAAGTTTCTAGGAAGTTCCAAACTTTCCCACATTTTCCTATCTTCTTCTGAGCCTTCCAAACCGTTCCAACATTTGCCTGTTACCCAGCTCCGAAGTCACTTCCCCATTTTCAGGTATCTTTACAGCAGCGCCCCACTCTCTCATTACCAATTTACTGCATTAGTCCGTTTTCACGCTGTTGGAAAAAGATATACCTGAGACTGGGTCATTTATAAATAAAAATAAGTTTAATTGACTCACAGTTCCACGTGGCTGGGGAGGCCTCATAATCATGGTAGAAGGCAAAATTCATGTCTTACGTGGCAGCAGACAAGAAAGAATCAGGACCAAGTGAAAGGGATTTCCCTTTATAAAACTATCAGATCTCGTGAGACCCATTCAATACCATGAGAACAATATGAGGGAAACTGCCCCCATGATTTAATTATCTCATACTTGGTCCCTCCCACAACATGTTGGAATTATGGGAGCTACAATTCAAGATGAGGTTTGGGTGGGGACACAGCCATCCATATCAACAGTGCAGATGATAAAGAAAAAGGTAGAATTAAACCCTTTGATGAGTCTCTGTCTCTTAATGACCTGTAATTTCCATTTTACCATCATCCAAAATAATACAGCTATGGTCTGGTATAGATGAGCAAGAAACCACAAATTTGATGGACTCTAAAGTAAGACCAGAGACAGGCTCAGTGACAATTTTACCAATAAAACACCCAAAGTGAGATGAACTTTTAAAAATTCTCCCATTGTCCTTAACACCACGTGAGGCAAAAATTTACAAATGGAATGTAATTAAAACTGCATCTTCTTTGACCAATTTCAAGAAAATATTCTCCAAGGCATGCTGCAATTATGGAACATTGAGCAAGACTGTCTGGGTGCCAGAAGCTGTTATTGGAAATATAGAATAAACTTGAGGGTAACAGGCAGTTGCAGGAACCCCCAAACATTAATTTTAGTCACAGTTGGCTGCATCGTATCAACCTATAAACACCTCTCCACTTTCAATTAACATTGCTCTGTCTCCTGTCTCGCTGAATATTATATTTAACTAATTTAAGAGGATTGGTAAAGAGAGTTTTCACACTTCACAGGAAAACATAATGAAATAATTATACCTCTACCTACAAAAGGCATGAGAATATTACACAAGCAGCTTCAAGGCTTTCCAACTAAAACCTCTTTCCTCTGTCTTCTGTTTGACATTTAGTGTCTGAGCTTTCACTTAGATATACTCCATTTTTACATCCTTGTGCATGCATGTTGCAAAACGTTTGATTACTTCTGGGGATTGCACTTCTGGCATCTTCTTTGGTTACTCAGTATATTGGCCATGATACATCAGGTGGGGTTAGATACATGGCAGGCTGGGACCCCAGCCACATGTGTTGGCGGAGAAGAATGAAATCTGGGATTTGGGACTGGGAAAAGAAATTCATAAGACTGTTCTCAACATAAGTGTGACCTGTGGGACAAGGTATAATGTTAGCATTCTTGTCTAGTGTATCAGTCAGCTGTTGACACAACAATGCTGCATAACCAACCATCTTAAAACTTGTGTGTTACAAACACAGCATTTATTCTCATGCTTATGGGTTTTACAGACCAATGGTGGCTCAAAGGAATCTGTCAAGTGTCAGGTTGCCTGAGCTTGCATCCAAGCCATCAACTGGGTTCAGGTCTGATCCATGTTCTCAAGCCTGGGCTGAAAGGGCAGTGACTGCTCAGTAGATGGGTATCACAAAAACTGCAGAGCCAAGCCAAACCATGCCAGCATAGTTAAGGCCTCTACTTACATTGTGTCTGTCAATATTCCTTTGGCCAAAGAAGTCACATGGCCAGGCCAAAAATCTAAGGACAGAGGAGCATATATCATTCTCAGTGGGAGCTATAAGGTAGTACATATTTGCAGAATAATCAATAATCCTATCCATCAGAGTCATGAAAGGGCAATCCAATGGGGAGGGTGAGCAGTGAGCAAAGAGATAAAGAGTATTCAAAATCAAGCCAAGCTCCAGGGAGAAAGGTCATGTATCACCAAAATAGAGTGCCATGGCCCCAGCCATCCAGGGGGAGTTCAATATGACTTGTGAGATGGAGCATCAGGAAAACAGGAAGAAACAGACTTCAAGGTGCAGCATATGAGCAGAAAGCCAAGTTTACAACAAAATTGATGTACAACCCATGTTGGGTTGAGCTGAGCTGATGAGGTGTTCCCTGACCTGGCAGCACTACCTCAGGCTCTAGCCAGGGGGATTCTGCAGAGGAGGCCTCACTGGTACCACCTGAGTGGAGTGTGGGAAGCTGGGAGATATTTAGTACAACATACTCCATATCTATGGCACCCTCGGAGAGCCTACATGGGATGCAGCCAGATGTTAAGATGGGATTGTTTAGTTTTGTTTTGTTTTGCTTTGTGCTTTGAACTGGGTTTCTCAAGCATTTAAATCATTGTTCAGAATGCAGAAATCACAAAAAGCTAAAAGAATAACATGAGCAGCCAGAGAAGAGGTCAGATCCCATACAAGCCTGGTTATGAAAAGCCAAAAGTTTCTAGTTAAAAAACGTTTAAAACCTAATCTGCATTACCATTGCTGAGGGTAACACAGCAGGCATAATGGCTGCTTACCATTGCAGCAGGCATAATGACTGCCCCCCAGCAAGTAAGGGACTCTTCTCGCCTCTATGTTGCACAGAAGATAATGTGGCCAACAATTCCGATTCTGTAAATCAGTGCTCAGGATAAGAGGCATCAAAGATAAAATAGAGCTGAACAATGATTTATAAACATCCAAGAAACTTTTGACACAATTACAGTTAACGTAGAGAAATAAGGCTATGAAATCAAAGTGTTTATAGTCGAGTATTATGTAAATAGTAGGGCAAAAATAATCCAGTGTTAAGAAAATTGATGTTCCTTCAGTAGAGAAGCCAATAAACACAAAAGGAAAAAGAAACACAAATATATTAGAAGAAAAATATCTGAGTCTATTTTGTGTTGCTATAAAGGAATACCTGAGTCTGCGTAATTTATAAAGAAAAGATGTTATTTTGGTTCACAGTTCCATAGGCTGTACAAGAAGCACGGTGCCTGAATTTGCTTGGTCTCTGGTGAGGACCTCAGGCTGCTTCCAATCATGGCGGAATCTGGCAGGGAGCTGCCATGTGCAGAAATCACATGTCGAGAGAGGAAGCAAGAGAGAAGGAAGCAAGGTACCAGGCTTTTTAAAACAACCAGCTGTCTTGGGAACAGAGTGAGAACTCACTCACCCCTGGGAATGGAATTAATCTATTCATGAGAGACCCACCCTCATGACTCAAACACCTCCTATTATGCCTCACTTCCAACACTGGTGATTAAATTTCAACATGAGATTTGGAAGAGATGAGCATCTAAACCATAGCAAAGAATTTCCCAAAATCAGAATTTAAAAAAAAATCTATAGAATGAAAGTACATATTATCTTCCAGGAAGAGTTAGTACAGAGCAGAAAAGGTACAGTACAGTAAACGCACTTGAAAAATACAGAAAAATTTTACCCTATAGGCAACAGAAAGCAAGCCATGTATAAGAAGAAAAGTCAAGGTGGCTTCAGACTTTTCCATCACAGCATTAAACATCCAGGAGAAAATGGAGCAATAGTCACACAAATCTGAGATGAAGGAACTAAAATTCTAAAACATTCTATCATGCCATTCAGCATAAAAACAACATGGCAAACATTCTCAAATATGAAATAAATCAGAGCTAATAGCACACCTGAGCTTATCTAGAGCAATTATATAATAATACATCTTGCCAGCTACAAAAAAAAAAAAAAAAAAAAAAAAAAAGAACTGAGGGAATGAAGAACTTTGGCAAACAGCCTTAAAGTAGAGTCCATTTAATTATAGATTCTGGATTCAGTAACTAGGGTTTCAGTGTTCCAAGAACAAAGCATAAGTTACTAAACGGTGATGAAGTAAAAGTGAAGATATAATCCACACATCAAGAGGGTTGGGGATATTAGGTTGGATATGGGAGCATGAATATCTTTTCATGCATCATTCATACTGTCCAAAATTAAAATATGAAGTTAAAAAAATTAACTTCTACCTCTGTCAATTTTTTTTTCTTAACCTTAGAGGGCTCTTATAAAGAATAATACAATTTGTGGTAAAGAATTACATTTTAGCAAGTTCTTCTGTTTTACTTCAATTGCTTTTTCTTCCATTTAGTTCAGGAAAATTTAATTTAATAACTTTTATTGAAACAGCAAATATATTATAATTATATTTGTTGCCACACCCCTCCCTGTCTGTCTTTCTGTGTATATACTAAAAAGCTGTTTGGAATAATATACACTCCATGTTGGCAATGGCTATTTTTAGGTTGTAAGATTTTCAAGGCGATTTATTTTACTTCTTCCTACTTGAGTACCATCTGAATTACTTATAATGAGCAGGTATCGTTTTAAAAATACAGTCATTATTTTAAAAATCAAAGAATCCAAACCAACATCTTTATATAAAGATGCTTTTTCTGGGAAAACAGAAAAAGCAAAACTAGGTAAGCAGAATTATTTATCTAATGTCAACACTCCAAGACTGATTTCTGCCCGGATGTGTTATGTGTTTTAGGACAGCAGGGCAGGGAGCTCTGGAAAGAAAAATTAGAGCTCTGAGCCTCCTAGAAAAGAAAAGACCTCACAAGGAAATGAGGAAGAAATTAAAAGCAACAAAATGCTAAAATATATTGAGTATTTCTATGAACCAGATACCGTGCTAAGAACTATACATTGATTTTCTAACTTAATTATAACCATAATCCTTCTAAATAGGCACTGTTATTACTCATAATATTTTGCATAAGGAGATTGAGACTATGCATTAGGAGACTGCCCAAGGCCACCCCACAGGTGGCAGAGCTGATACTCTGACTTCAAATCTGAGTTTTTAACCATTCTAAAAACTCAATTTCTAAAACCCAATTTCTAAAAGAAGGCACAGAATCTAGGACTTGAGCTGCCTGAGCTTCCTGAAGGCTGTTAGTCTCATACAAATGGTCTCAGAACTTACCCTACACTGAACCAAGGTCATGTCTGCTCATAAATGTGTTTCCCAATGGGATGATTTCCAGACACAGCCATCAAAAGTTGGCCAATGCTTAGCCGGGTGTGGTGGTGGGCGCCTGTGGTCCCAGCTACTCGGGAGGCTGAGGCAGGAGAATGGCATGAACCCGGGAGGTAGAGCTTGCAGTGAGCCAAGATTGCGCCACTGCACTCCAGCCTGGGCAACAGAGTGAGACTCTGTCTCAAAAAAAAAAAAAAAAGTTGGCCAATGCTCAGACAACTTCAACTTTAGAGTGCATGATTATCTCAGAATAAAAAAAAAATAACCACCCCTCCTGATCACTGTGTGCTGCTGCTGTGCTTTCATTGTCAGGAGGCCTTGCTTTAGGTTCTAAGGTTCTCTGTGTGTAGAAGTCTAGAGCTGGGTTGTCTCCTCATCCCCAGAAGCAGCTATGCAAAGCCTATGCAAAGCTTCCATGAGTAAGCAGCAACCTGCCATTCCAGAAATCTGGGGTGCAATCTTTCCAGCAGCAGCATGGACCAACAGAAGTGCCCACCAAGCCCAGATAATCAGGCCTTCTGGGAAATTCTCTGTAGTGGGTTAAATGGTAACCACACCCCCAACTGCAACAAAAGAAAGATATGTCCACCTGGAACTGTGAAATATGATCTTATTTGGGAAAAGAGTCTCTGCAGATGTAATTAAGCTAAGGATCTCAACATGAGATCATCCTGGATTATGGTGAGCTCTAAATCTAATGGCAAGTGGCCTTAGAAGAGAATGGATGAAGACACACATTGGAGAAAGTGATGTGAAGACTGAGGGAGAAATTGGTGTGATGAGTCTGCAAACCAAGGCATGCCAAAGATCGCTGGCAGCCACCTGAGGCTAGAAGAGAGAGGCAGGGGAAAGATTCTCCCTCAGAGCCTCCAGAAGAAACCAACCCTGCCATCATCTTGATTCTGGACTTGTGACTTCCTGAACTATGAGGGCATACATTTCTGGTGATTTAAGCTGCCAAGTTTGTGGTAAAAATTTGTAATGGCAGCCACAGGAAACACATACATTCCCACGCTGTCTAAACTCCAAATATCCACTCCTCCATGCCCAACATCATTCATGCATGAATTATATTAATCTACTAATTGACATCTCGGTTCAGTCTGTGCCAACAGTAAGGCTCAGAACTCTACCTAGCCAATTTTGGTGTGGAATGTAAGCTCCTGGACACGGTGTACACTGCACAGAGTGGGTGCTCAATGAACATTTGTCACATGAATGATTTGGGTGGGGGGTGAGATAAGAGCCATTTAAGACTTACTCCATAGGATATGATAAATAGGCATGAGTTGAGAGAATATAAATGGCATCCTAGTGTCAGCTTCATTTCTTGCTTTGCTGAATGATCTTAGGAAAGTCACCAGTAGGTTCAGAGCTTCTGATTTCTCATCTATGGGATGGATCTACTAAAACCTGCTCTAATTATTTCAGGGACTGTTGTGAAAATTAAATTAGAGACTAGATATCAAAGTTTCAAACTGTTAAGATGCATAAGCCTTTGTTTTTAGTGTTATTTCTAGAACAAAGAATCCCTTTTTTTTTTTAAAAAAAAAAAAGAATGTTTAAAGCTACTCAAATAATTTGTTTGTTTAGGGGTCTAAGACAAGTACCATAAAGTCTAGTATAAAGAGAAGGGCCAGAATGCTGCCTGGGCCTTGTCTTCCTGGAACTCAGGATTCACTGTGGAATTAGCACACGAGCCTGGAGCTCCATGTAATGTGGAGATCTGTCTTCATCAGGGGTAGAAAGGAAACTCTGAAAGCTGCTATTTTATATCTGCACTTAGAAGTGAATTTTCTCTTCCTATTGATCTTTTTCAACATTTATTGAGACATTGTTTTGTGTCAGGCGTCAAAAAGCATTTTACAGGCGTAAGCTCCTTTCATCATCCCCATTTTATAGATGAGCAAAGTCAGATGCAGACACATAAATGGTGGAGCTCAGGTTTTAGTGGTGCGTCCAGAGCCTGAACTCCTGACCTCTGTGCGTTGCTGCTCTCTCAGCTATCTACTGAGCACCTTTTCCTGGAGTGCCTCATGAAGGGCTTAGAAAGCAGAAGCAGTCCCTCCTTCAAGAAAGTCACAGATTGATGGGAAAGGTAGACATGTGAACAATTTACCGTATAATGTGTTGTTATCTAACAGCAAATAATTGTGCCCAGTCCTGCGAGGAAGGAGGAATTATGGTCTGAAGGATAAAGGAAGGATTCACAAAGAAAGTGACTTTGAGCTGGGTCTTGCAGTGTGAACAGCAGTTCACCATCTTACCTAGAGGAAAAAGAAGCTCAGAGGCATGAAAGAGGTTGATGGACCTGAGAAACAGCAGTTTGCTGTAGCTGAAACACGGGTGTGTGTTTGGAGAGATGGGTGGCGGAGGCAGATGAAGCTGGGAGGATAAGTTTGTGCAGATGATGAGATACCAGAAGTGCTTTGGTCAAGAGATGAGATTTTATCCTCTACACCAGAACTTGCAAGCTGATGGTCCCAGAGGCCCAGATTTGGCCCACAGACAAGTTTTGTTTGGCCCATTTGTGTTTAAAATTATTTTAATTTGTCTAAGTTAAGATATCAGGACTGTATCATGATGTCGACAAAATTTTGTTCCAACTCAATCTGATTTCCTCTGATTGAAGTCTAGTGACAATTTGTAGCAATTTGTCATCCCTCAATCATTAGAAAAGGGAAAGAAGAAAACACAAGAAAGGTAGGGAGGGAGGCGAAGATGTAAAAGAGAATAAAGACTGGATATATTCCTCCCCCTCCCCATCTACCTACCCATGAAAAATTATTTTAATTAACTGCCAATATTTGTAAGTGACAAGAACCTTACATAACCCTCTGAATGTCAGTTCTCATTTGAAAAATTCAAATTCTGGCAGCACCAGGCCCTTATTTATTCACTGCTACTGACTGGGGCTGCAGAACATGTGTCCTTTCAGACCCATCTTGCGTTCTTCTGTTGATACAGCCCCCACTCTGCCCACTGCACCCACTTTTCACTCCTGGCCTGGTGCCTGTGGACATCTGAGTTCTCACCCCCATTGGATGGGTCCATCTCAGAGGTTAGGCAGGTGAGTAATGTGCTCAGGTCTGAATGGGTCCAGGCTATTTTGGCTGGAGTGCAGAGGACAGAACAAAAGGAGAAGAACCAGACACAGAGAAACCAGTTTCAATACTGTCCAGGTAATGTGACTAGAGATGCAAGGGTAATGAATGTGGGTGTGGGCATCTTCACAAGGTTTGTTTCCTTAACATTGCAATCTCTCCTTCTTAGTAGAACCTTCTTTACTGCCCTATTTAAAGTTACACCCCCATCCTCCATCTCCCTCCCCTGCCTCATTCTTCTGCATTATACGAATCCTTCCCCAACATTCTGGATGCTTTACATATTCATCTTTTCATTATCTGTCTCCTCCAACTAGAATGGAAGCTCCAGGTGGCCAGGAATTTTGTGTGATTGATGCCCTGCTATATTCCCAGTGCCCAGCCAGAATGTTTTTAACAAAGAAATGTTTGTTTTAGATTTAAAAATGATGTTTTAAGTTATTTTTAAATATATACCATCTCAATACAGGAGGAAGATGGGCTATGTTTTTCTAGCCTACCAGCACAGCCCAGAGGACCTCCAGGACTGTTCAGATCCCAGTCTAAGAAATTCATCTCTGCCAAGCACAGTGGCTCATGCCTGTCATCCCAGCACTTTGAGAGGCCGGGGCGGGAGGATTGCTTGAGCCCAGGAGTTCAAAACCAGCCTGGGTAACATAATGAGACTTCTTCTCTACAAAAACATAAAAATAAAAATAAATTAACCAGGCATAGTGGTGCGCACCTGCAGCCCCAGCTACTCAGTAGGTTGAGGTGGGAGGATCGCTTGAGTCTGAGAGGCTGAGGCTGCAGTGAGCTATGATTGCGCTGCTGCACTGCAGCCTGGGCAACCAAGCAAGACCTTGTCTCAAAAACAAACAAACCAAAATAGGAAGTTCATGTCCACACTAGCCATGCAGTGGCAGGGGTAGACATGCCACCTCTTGGAAGCCAAGTCCCCCAAGGCTGGGGTATGTCCAGGACTTGCTCACACCTCCACATCCACAGCTCTCTGGACATGGACACTAGACTCTCTGGAGCCCCAGCACCCTGGGACCCATACAGCCTTTGAAAGGAGGGCTCAGATTAAGTGTCCTTTATCTCCATTGTGATTTCTCCCTGTTTTTTTCGGAACAAGTGGCAAGGCTCTCAGAGCCTCCCTTTGATGCTTAATTGCTTAATTATCAGCTTACTCCACTAACTCTAAAAAAGGGAATTGAACCATTTTAAAAAGGGAGGTGGGGTGGGAGGCTGCCCAGCGAGTGTGGCTCCCCTCTGTGTATGCAACAGTTAACTCCAGAGAGAGTAGGAAGGCTTCTTACAACTTGGGTTCAGGGGCCTGTCCCCTCCTGCCACTACTATCATCTCCCTTTCTGTCCCTCTTCATCAAGATGAACCCTTGGAGATGAGTGTGAGGATATCTGAGACCCTGGGGCCACTATCCAGCTTACCATTTTTTATTTATTTTTTATTATTATTTTTTTTGAGACAGGGTCTCTCTCTCTCTCTCTCTCTCTCTCTCTCTGCCACCCAGGCTGGAGTGCAGCTGCACAATCTTGGCTCACTGCAGCCTCAACCTCCCCAGGCTCAGGTGATCCTCCCACCTCAGCCTCCCGAGTAGCTGGGACTGCGGGCACACACCACCACACCTGGCTAATACATTATTTGTAGAGACAGGGTCTCACCATGCTGTCCAGGCTGGTCTCAAACTGGGCTCAAGCGATCTGCCCACTTTGACCTCCCAAAGTGCTTTTTCCTCTGAAAGCATCTAAATCTTTTCAAATTTCAATTATTTTTATGCTGCTGACATTTGTTCCTCCATTCTATCTTCCTTTCATTTATTCATTGACACAGTTTATATGCCAGGGCCAAATGAGGCACTCAGGACCAAAGAATAAAAAGATATGGATCTGAAAACAGCTGCCATCCAAATGCCCTGATAGTCTGGGCAGGATGTGGGGAGGGGTTAATCCTACTGAGCAGAGAGTGGGGATCTGTGTATATGGGGATCAGAACCACCTTCAGGAGGAAGTGACATTTCATAGGTCCAAGAAGCATAGGTGGGTGCTCAAGATGTCAGCAGCTTTCACCTTCTCTTCTCTTTCATCTCTTCCCTGCCACTCCTCTCTTTCCTTCTATCCTCCTCCTCCTCTTCTTCCCTCCACCCTCTGCTGCCCTTTCCCTCTCTTAAACACACACACACACACACACACACACACACACACATATCTTCCTCAATTTATGAATAAAATAGTTTCACAAACACACAGACGGTCTCACTATACCCGCCTCTGCTGTCTCCAGTTGGTGTCTCAGAAGCAGACTCTGAGTCAAGTTCTTGAGTGCAGGCAGTTTATTTGGGCGATGATCCCAGGAAGCCTGATGAGGGAGTGGAGAAGTCAGTCAGGGAAGAGAAAAGCCAACAGAGTGTGTGCTAATAAGTGCGCTGTTGCTGTGGGCAGCTGAAGCTTAGTGCTGCTGGGCTGGGATCCTCTGAGACAGTGTGGGACGTGCTTCAGAATTGTCCCAAGGAGGGAGAAGAAGGCTGCAGCATTTATGCACCAATTCCAGGGTGGAGGATTCCTCCTGTGGGCTTACCCTGTTGGTGCTTCCGGTCTGACCCCACATATGCATGAAAACCCCCTCAGGGAAATGGCTAAGGGAGAGATGCGCTGGGCACCAGGGGCTGCTACAGGGAGGAACTCTGTGCAGGTTACAGACAGGGGTGGTCTGAGGGGCTGTGCTGGGAGAACTAGCAACATCTGCTTCTTGCACATTCCATATTCTTCTCCCTTCCTCCCTCCTTCTCCCTTTCTCTCTCTCTCTCTCTCTCTCTCTCTCTCGCTGTCATACACACTTACACACATGCACACAAACACACACTAAGGTGATCAGTCACATAGATATAAAATAACACAGAAGCTCCCAGAGATGAGTGGTCCCATCTCAGGGAGCTTTGTCTTCTACCAGCTTACTTGACTGTAATTCCTCCCATCTTTAGGATACTGGTATAGTGGATCCAGTTTCTCAGCACACAGACGTCCTCATACACATTCTATATCGACCTAGTTCAACATGGCTTTTTCTTTTTATTAAAAAGAATTACCCCTGAGATGAGGTCCAAAAGGGAGCTACATCCTACACAGATGCAGATGAGACCTATGAGAACTTCCCTCACAGAGCAGAGTCGACGCTCAGATGGGTTCCTCTCCCTCCCATCCCCCTTGAGCTACAGGGAGCAATTCTTATACACAGAACATAGCATGCAGGCCTCTCTATAACCCATGGATTTTTCTTTCTTTCTTAGGTCCCACAAGATCAACAAAATCTAAAAAGATCCAAGAAACAAATACTTTCAATGGCATTATCATTATTATTATTATTATTATTATTTTGAGACAGACTGTCACTCTGTGGGCCACGCTGGAGTGCAGTGGCATGATCTCGGCTCACTGCAACCTCCATTTCCCAGGCTCAAGCAATTCTCCTGCCTCAGTCTCCCAAGTAGTTGGGATTACAGGCATGCGCTGCCACACCTGGCTAATTTTTGTATTTTTAATAGAGACGGGGTTTCACCACGTTGGCCAGACTGGTCTCGAACTTATGACCTCAGGTAATCCGCCTGCCTCGGCCTCCCAAAGTCCTGGGATTTCAGGCATGAACCACCGCGCCTGGCCTAATGGCATTATTTTTAGTGGCAAAAAAACACAATTACTTTTGCACCAACCTCATAAATGTTTCTACCAGTCACCCTACCAGAGCATTTACTGCAGTATCTTGAACCACTTGGTAGGGGTCCCACTGAGAATGACTTGACTGGCCACTACCATGCTGCCGTAGGTAGTTTATTTACTACAGTAAGGACCCCAGTGCATCACGCATCCATTACTCTGTGTGTGCCTCTCCTCACTGACTCTGGGCTTGGCTTTGTGACTTGCTTTGGCCAATGGTACGTGTACAAACCTGGTGCCAGCAGAAGTGTAATGAGTACTTGTGCACTGAGGCTTCCTCTCTGAGACCACGGATGAGGGAGCTGGTCTACAGTAAACCATGTGAGAGGCCACATGGGAGAACCAAGATGCCTCAGCCAACAGCTGATGCCAGCTGCCAGACAGGTGACTGGCAAATTCAAAGCCTTTGAATTCATGAAAGAGGAAGATTTTTCTCCTACAATCTTAGGAGGTAGGGAAAGTGCCCAGCAGATAGCTCCTTCAACACAGAAAACAGGTAGCCCTGGCCACGTGGAGCTGGAGAGGGGAGATGCAGACAGAGCTAGGAGTGGCCAGAAGCCAGAAAAAGTTGAGTCTGGCAAATCTCTCAGCCACCTTGACTAGAGTTCTGGAGTTCATATGGAAACATGGATATTTTATAGAGTCATGTATTTTCCTTGTTTGTTTCGCCGGCTTCTCACACATTTTCAGCGATGCTCTTTGTGGAAATGTCAGCCTCTCAGCTCTGCTCAAGAAAACCCAGGAACAGAGAGAGCTGGCTCAGATCTGCGCCAGGTGTTTGAGAGGCAGCAGCGCCCCCAAGGGGCCAGCAAGGTGGGGCCGCCGCAGGAGTGCTGAGCTCCAGAGGGGAGCTCTCCTTCCTTCAACAGGCATTTATTGAGCACCTGCTGTATGTGGTCCAGGGAGCAGCGGGAGAAGGGGAGAGTGGAAAACCAGACAAGGCCGTATCATGAGGGACTTAGGACTTCTGGAATTTTAATGAGCTGGTTTGCCCCTTTATTTCCTTTCAGACTTCCTGTTTACTCAAGTCATCAAAATGAAAGAATGCCAGCATCCTAACACACATCTGGAAACAGAGCAATAAGGTTTTTAATATTTTGTTTCCTAATACAGAAACTCCTTTGAGCTGCTATCAAATGAGGTGGGCATAACACATTCATCTGATTTCTTTTCTCTGCAAAGGGGATCATTAAGGCATCCAAATTAACTGGGTGTAATCATGAATTAAATCGAGCTCTTTTATTAGGGAAACTTAGAGGCATCTTTCATCTTAATATCCTGACAGGATTCTCCTGACTTGAAGGTATGATTAGGGGAAAGGTAGCAAAAAAAAAAGGAAAATAAAATAAAATAAAGAAGAAAAAACCCTCTGCAGCTCAACCATGAGTGGAATTGGTAATAAAACACTAGTCCCCCAGTGAACTCACCACCTTTCCACTCCTCCTCAGCTGAGTTCATTATTTTATTTCACTACTTGATAGGTTGAAAAATTGCCTGCAAACTGGTTAATTAGGACTAACAGTGCTTAGTGACTGGGGAGACAATTGCAGTTCAATAAATTAATGCTCATGATTCATCTGTTAAAGTGCATCTAGACATGTGGTTTGCCTCATGGTAGTGTCAATCCAGCTATCAGTGCCTTTGGCCAGGGTAACTGAGCACTTCTCAGTCTGAGTTTGGATGTAGTGGTGGTAAGAAACAGAATCCACTTTGAAAAAAAAGGGGGGGTTTCTTATAAAGACACAAAGGTAATTCCATATGGGACATCTGGGGATGGAATATGCTATGGACTGAATGTTTGTGACTGCCCCCTGCCAGCCCCCGACTAAGTTCACGTGTTCAAGCCTAACCTCTAATGTGATGGTATTAGGTTGGTGAAAAAGTAATAGCGGTTTTTGCCATTACCTTTAATGGCAAATTAAACAGCCATTACTTTTAATGGCAAAAACTCCAATTACATTTGAACTAATCTAATATTAGGAGGTGGGGCCTTTGGGATGTAATCAGGATTAAATGCAGTCATGAAGATGGAACCCTCATGAAGGGGAGCAGTGTCCTTATAGAAGATAATCCAGCGACCCCTGCCCCCTGCCTTGCTTCATCCCCCATGTGAAGACACAACAATAACAAAAAAACCCAGCCAAATATGAACCAGGAAGCAGGTCGTCACCAGACACCAAACCTGTCAACACTTTGATCTTGGATTTCCCAGCCTCCAGAACTGTGAGAAATACATTTCTGTTGTTTGTAAGCCAACCAGTCTGTGGTATTTCATTATAGCAGCTCAAACAGACTAAGACAGTATAAAACTAAGAAAGGGAGATGCTATGGGAGTTTCTTTATCACTCCTTTCCTCCCTCCCCTCCCTCCTTCGCTAGCCTCCCTATATGACCATGGTTTTCTAATTTCTGTTTTGCCCTGGGTACCAGCTCCATTTCCTCCTCTGCATAAAACCATCCTCCACTTAGTAATGGTGATGTGGACTACTCACCACACACTCATTCTTCTTCCAGATGTTTGGGGATCCTCTCCTTCCCTTTTTCAGTTCATATGATTTGGTTAAAGTCCCATTGACCTCATCAGAGTTAATAAGATGCAGAGAGGCTTTTGCTGGGGTATTTTGGAAAGAGATTGCCTCGCTTTACTAAGGAGATTTCAAGATAGGGGAGGTAGGTCTGGGGGCTGCTGGAGTCATCTTCCAACGACCAAGACAAATCTTGTTTGAGAATAAAGCCAGCACGTGAAGTAGGACAGGGAAATAGATTGCATGACATCATTTGTGCCCCTGTATCAAGTGACACCTGATGTTTACATTAGCCTGGATTTTACAGTTGCCTGAGCCAGTAAATCCCCTTTTTTGTGTATAAGCTAATTTGTTTTTTATTTTCTGTCACTTATGGTAGAAAGAATTCCTACTGAAACCCATGACTTCCTTTTGAATTGCAGAGTCCCCAGGTCTGAACTGACTCCGTATGGCCTTCCAGTCCAAGCACCACCACCTGATTATAGTTTCTGTATATATTACTTCATAGTCTCCAGAGGGACCCTCATTCAATCATCCCAGTCAAGGATTAAATCTCCTGATTCACCAGTGCTCTAATCAGCTACAGCCAGGAGGATGAGGTGACAGAGTATAAACACAATCATGGTCCAGCAGGAACTGCAGGAGAAGGACAATACAAAAGAAGAGTCCAAATTGTGACCACTACATCCTTATTGGGTTCATTCAGCCCACTGAACAGGCACACGGAAATCCCTCTGAAATTCACAGCATCCAGGTATCTCAGCTGCTATCGCTCATTGGCCCATTAGATTGCATTAGCAACACTTCGTGCTTGCCAGGCCTTGAGTTGGTGCCATGGAGCTCCCACTATGCAAAGAGGAGGCATCTTTGTTTCTGCTTAGAGACTTTCATGTATCTGAAGAAACTATCACCCATTAGCATCTTTCTGTCTGATGCTGAAAAATGTCAGCTCTAGGAAATGGCTGACTAGCACACAAATTCTAGTCATTGCCCATGAAACTCTGGCTAGGGATTAGCAAGAAGAACAACCTAAAGTTCCCATTCACATCTGTGCATGGAGACAAGGAAGCACTGGTTCATTAATATGTGTACTTAGCAAATGTTTTCTGGGTCCTGGCCTCTAAGACATAATTTTTAAAAAAAACCTGGGATGTTTTTAAGTGTCTTGCTTTAGCAGGACTTGGGTGTTCAAAGGCAAGTGACATAAGATCTCTGAGCTTTAATTCTTCATCTCGAAAAGGGGAGGTGGTAATTCCTCCCTTATCTTCCTCAAAATGATGCTCATGCTCATCTCCAGGAAGACTGGGCTGCCACAGCTCTCTTTGTTATCAGAAGATGGGTTCTGAGGACTGTGCCTCTAGCATCATCAACAGAAGCACACAGATCCCATGACAATATGAGCAGTGGATTTATGGACCCCACCCAGAGGAGGTGCTATCTATGCCCGTCCTTGTGTGCCATCTGCCTCCTGGGGTCCCCAGCTGTTAAGCAGGCCAACAACTGCCCACCTCAGTCTCCAGTAGAAAACGTGAAGACTCTCCTCTCCTCTGGTAGTGTCAATCTACCCATAAGCATTTAGGCTTATGCTTTATGCTATATTAGGCTTATGCCTAGCCTTCTGCACTACCCACCATAGGACTTGCTATAGCACAAATAGGAGGCGTAAACAACAGGAGTGGTTGAAAGGAGTCAGTAGACAGTAGACAGTGGCCCAGCCTTCTCAAGCCCCATTGCTGTGATGCTAAGGTAGTTCTTCAGAGACACCCCAGCAGGATTGAACCCCAAGTGCTTGCAGCAGTGACCTGCTCAAGAATGGCAACTCTTATTGGATTTCCTTCCTTCCCTGTCTCACCTTCACCATTCCCCAACTTGGGCTCCCTGGGATCACCTTGTAGAAAAACTACCTACATCCAAGTCCTGGTCTCAGAGTGTATGCTAGAGGAACACAAACCAAATCACCAGCCCAGCCCTGACTCCTTTCACAAGCATCTTGTCTACAGTCCAGATTCATTTTTTGGGGTGTAATTCATTCCTGGAATTAAACAAGTGTGATCTGAATTTTTGGGTATCCTCCCAGGGATATTTTATGCATTTACAAGCAAATGTGGATATAAAATTCATACACCAGCAAGATTCTGTCTTTTATACCAAGACTTTGGAGTTCTTCCTCTATTCTTCCATGCTTCTCCTCCATTCCCACAATCTAACTTTCTGTCAGGTCTTACCTAACTGCAGTGAAAAGGTGTTATGAAGCAGCAGATGCCAGGTGCAACACAAAACAAGGGCAATTAACCCACACAGGGGAAAGGAGAAGTCAGAGAAGGCTTCCTACAGGATGTGCTACTTGTGTTGAAACCTGAGGATTAAGTGGAAGCTAACCAGGTAAACCACACGGTATATGCAATGACCTGGAAGCCTAAAAAAGATTGGCTTGTTCAAAGAATTGCAAGTGATCTGTTCAAAAGCAGCCAGCGGCCGGGCACGGTGGCTCATGCCTATAATCCCAGCACTTCGGGAGGCCGAAGTGGGCAGATCACAAGGTGAAGAGATCGAGACCATCCTGGCCAACATGCTGAAACCCCATCTCTACTAAAAATACCAAAAAAAAAAAAAAAAAATTAGCCAGGCCTGGGGGCATGTGCCTGCAGTCCCAGCTACTTGGGAGGCTGAGGCAGGAGAATCGCTTGAACTTGAGAGGCAGAGGTTGCAGTGAGCTGAGATCGTGCCACTGCACTCCAGCCTGGTGACAGAACAAGACTCTGCCTCAAAAAAAAAAAAAAAATTAGGCGGGCGTAGTGGCACACACCTGTAGTCCCAGCTACTTGGGAGGCTGAGGCAGGAGAATTGCTTGAACCTGGGAGGCAGAGGTTGCAGTGAGCCCAGATCATACCACTGCACTCCAGCCTGCACAACAGAGCAAGACTGTGTCTCAAAAAACAAAACAAAACAAAACAAAACAAACAAACAAACAAAAAAACCAGCAGCCTAGAATGTAAGGATAGAAATGGGAACAGCCAAGACTGAGAGATGGCCCAAACCTTTTCATTCTTTCCCACTCTGGCCTGTTTTTCTCTCCAAGAACATCTTCTACTCCAGGACATGGGTTGGAATGCATTGTTTGTTTGTTTGGACATGTGTTGGAATGCATTGTTTGTTTGTTTGTTTGTTTTGAGACAGAGTCTCACTCTGTTGCTCAGGTTGGAGTGCAGTGGTGTGATCTCGGCTTACTGCAACCTCTGCCTCCTGGGTTCAAGCAATTCTCCTGTCTCAGCCTCCCGAGTAGCTGGGACTACAGGAGCCTGCCACCACAACTAACTAATTTTTACTAGGGACAGAGTGTCGCCATGGTGGCCAGGCTGGTCTCAAACTCCTGATCTCAGGTGATCCACCTGACTTGGCCTCCCAAAATGCTGGGATTACAGGCATGAGCCACTGCATCCAGCCTCTTCTTACATGTTGATCCCCATTTCTCCTAAAACCCAACCAAGTTTACTTGGGAAATCCTTCCAAGTCTGGCATAAATGGTGCCCACCATGCGAATCTTCCTGGTCTTCAAAGAAGTTGTGATTTGAATACATCCTCCATCCCTGCATCAATCAGCTTAGGTGTATCACCCTGTCAGAGCTCCTTAAGAGCCAAGAGCACATAGTAGATACTGAATAAAAATGTTGAGTTATACATCACAAATATCTCTACTATCTAACATTGTGTTGGTTGGATTTGTTTTACTTAAAAATAAATGATAAATTCACAGGAAGTTGCAAAAGTCATGTAGAAAGTCTCTGTGTACCTTTTACCTACCTTTTACCCATTTCCCCCCAATGGTTATGTTGCTGAAGTACCAAGGGTTTGGTCCAGGTCCTGCTGCTCACTGCACAGAAAGCCAATCACTGAGACAATGAGTATTGCCAGGGAAAAAGACTTTATTTAGGTGATGCAGCTGAGGAGATGGGAGATCAGTCTCAAATCTGTTTATTCAAGCAACTAAAATTAGGGGTTTATATAGCAGGGAAGAAATGTAACTATTGGTGGGAAAATGATAATTAGAGAGGGGTAAGGAAGAGGAGTTGGTCAACAGGAGGCAGGTGGTTGGTTAGGCAGCCATGATGAGTGAGGGGTCTGATGTCTTATGGTCTAGATATTGTGATCTGGTGAGTTTCAGTTCCTTAGTACTATTTGGGATGCCTGATGGTTGGTTTCTTGACAACGGAATCAGAAAAGACAAATGTAACTTTCTCAAGTTTTGAGACTGGGAGGGTCAGTTTCTATGTTTATTCAAAAGAAACCATAACATCACTTCTATGGGACAATTTGGCTACTTTCAATTACATCTTCCATACTTATCATACCGTTTCAAAGCTAGTGACTTGTCATTGGTACAATCTGTGTGTGTAGGTTTATGTTATTTTATCATGAGTATATACTCCTGCAACTACCACAGTCAACATAGAGAATAATTCCATCACCACAAATGTCTACCTCCTGCCACTCCTTTAGAGTCATATCCTCCACCATCCCCTCCACCTCCACTTCTGCAATTGCCCTAATGCTAAGTAATCGTTAATCTGTTTTCCAACTTGAAATGTTGTCATTTCAAGAATGTCATACAATGGAATCACACAGTATGTGATCTTTTGAGACCGGCTTTATTCACACAGCATAATGACCTTGAGATCCATCTAAATTATTGAGTCTATCAATAATTCACTCCTTTTTATTGCTGTGTAGTTGTATTAGTCTGTTCTGACATTACTATAAAGTAATACCTGAAACTCGGTAATTTATAAAGAAAATAGGTTTAGTTGGCTCGTGGTTCTGCAGGTTGTACAAGAAGCATGATGCTGGCATCTGCTTCCGGGAGGCCCCAGGAAACTTACAACCATGGGCAAAGGAGAAGGGGAAGCAGGCATGTCTAACATGGCCGGAGCACGAGGAAAAGAGAGCTGGGAGGTGCCACACACTTTTAAACAACTGGATCTGGTGAGAACTCTATCATAAGATAGCACTAGGGAATGGTGCTAACCCATCAGAAACCTCCCTCATCACCTCCCACCAGGCCCCAACTCCAATATTGGTGATTACAATTCTACATGAGATTTGGGCGGGGACACAGATCCAAACTGTACCAGTAGTATTCTACAGCATGGGTGTAGCAGTTTATTTAACCATTCCTGTATGCAGGGCATTTTAGGTGCTTCCAGTTTTTGGCTATTACAAATATAGCCGCTACAAACAGTCTTGTACAGGTTTTGTGTGGACATACGTTTTTAGTTCTTTCAGAAAATGGCCAGAAGTGCAATTCCTGGGTCATATGGTAAGTGTATTTTTAGTTTTTTTAAAAAAGCTATATACCAAAGTGGCTACATAATTTCACATTCCCACCAGCAATGTATACGTGATCCAGTTTATCCACATCCTCCCCATAATCTGCTATTTGTCACTATTTTTTAAACTTAGTATTACAACAGGTGTGTAGTGATATAGCTCATTGTGATTTTAATTTGCATTTCCCTAAGTCCCAGTGATGTCAAACATCTTTTCATTTGCTTTTGTGCCATCTTGTATATCTTCAGTGAGATGTCTATTCTTGTCTTTTGTCCATATTCTTTTTGTTTGTTTGTTTGTTTGTTTTTGAGATGGAGTCTCGCTCTGTCGCCCAGGGTGGAGTGCAGCGGCGTGATCTCGGCTCACTGCAAGCTCCGCCTCCCAGGTTCACGCCATTCTTCTGCCTCAGCCTCCTGAGTAGCTGGGACTACAGGCGCCCGCCACCACACCCGGTTAATTTCTTGTATTTTTAGTAGAGACGGGGTTTCACCATGTTAGCCAGGATGGTCTTGATCTCCTGACCTCGTGATCCGCCTGCCTCGGCCTCCCAAAGTGCTGGGATTACAGGCGTGAGCCACCGCGCCTGGCCCTTTTGTCCATATTCTAATTGCATTATTGTTTGTTTTTTGAACTGCTGAGTTTTGACAAGTTTTAAAATATATTCTCGATATTACTACTTAGTCACACATGTAGTTTACAAATATAACTCCCAATCCGTAGCCTGTCTTTTCATACTCTTAATAGGATCTTTTAGAGAGCAAAGATTTTTACTTTGGATGAAGTTTAGTTCATTTTTTTTTTTTAAATGGCTTATGCTTTTGGTGTCACATCTAAGAACCCTTCACCAAACCTTAGGTTCAGAAAATTTTATCCTGTGTTATTTTCAAATATCGTATAGTTTTATATTTTACATTAGAATCCATGATAAATTCTGAGTTAGTTTTTGTGTAAGGTAAGAGGTTTAAATCAAAGTTCCTTTCTTGCCTATGAGTGTCTAGTGTTCCAGGACCATTTGTAGACTATCTTTCCTCCACTGAATTACTTTTGCACCTTTGTCAAAAATAGGTTGACCATATTTGCGTGATGCTACTATTTTAGGTTCTTTTTTTTTTTTTGAGACGGAGTCTCGCTCTGTCGCCCAGGCTGGAGTGCAGTGGCGAGATCTCGGCTCCCTGCAAGCTCTGCCTCCTGGGTTCACGCCATTCTCCTGGCTCAGCCTCCCAAGTAGCTGGGACTACAGGCGCCCACTGCGACACTTGGCTATTTTTTTTTTTTTTAATTTTTAGTAGATACGGGGTTTCACCGTGTTAGCCAGGATGGTTTCTATCTCCTGACCTTATGATCCGCCCGCCTCAGCCTCCCAAAGTGCTGGGATTACCGGCGTGAGCCACTGCGCCCGGCCTGTTTTAGGTTCTTTATTCTGTTCCGTTGAGTTATATTTCTATCCCTTTGCCAATATCACAAAGTCTTGTTTATTATAGTTTTCTATAATTAATCTTGCAACTGGATAGAGTAATTCCTTTTATTTTACTCTTACTTTTCAGAATTGTTCTAACTATCCCTATTCTTTTGTTTTTCCAAATAAACTTTAGAAAATTCTTTCTATATATTCAAAATATTTTATGTGGATTTTAATAAGAATTGCACTAAACCTATATATAAATCTGGGGAGAATTCAAAATCTCCCAATCCATAGGCATCTCTCCATTTATTTGGATCTCCTTTCTTAAATTACCATCTGATAGTTTTCAGCATATAAATTTTGTGCATGTTTTTGTCAAATTTATACCAAAGTAGTCAGTGTTTTAGAGCAACTCTAAGTGGTATTATATTTTTAGCTTTTGTTGTCATGTGTTTGTTGCTTGTATATACAAATACAATTGATCTGGGTATGTTGATCTTCCATCCTGAAGCCTTGCTAAGCTCACTTTAAAAAATTTGTTTGGATTCCTTGAGATTTTCTGGGTAGACAATTATTTCATCTACAAATAGGGATAGCTTTATTTTTCCCTTCTGATCTATATGTCTTTTATTTCCTTTTCTTACCTTATTGCCCTGGCTAGGACTTCTAGCACAGTGTTAAATAGTAACATTGAGAGTGAACATCCTTATGTCATTCCTGATCTAGAGAGAAAAGTATTCATGTACTCACCACAAAGTATGATGTTAGCTTCCTTAATTTGATAGAGACTATCTATTTTAAAATTTTTTGTATAAATGGTCTCTATCAAATTGAGGAAGTCCCCCTCATTCTTATTTTCCTGAGAGTTCTTATAATAAATGGGTATTGAATTTCATCAAATGATTTTTCCACATTGATATAACAATGTGATATTTTTCTTCTTTAGCTTATTAATATGATGAGTTACACTGATTTTAAAATTTTGAACTAGTCTTCCATCCCTGGAATAAGAAGAATTACTAATAAAATAATTACATATATATTACTGATTTCTACTTACTAATATTTTGTTAATAATTTTTAATCTATTTTCATGAGGAATATTCTTCTGTAATGTTTGTTTATTTGTTACCTTCTTTGTCCGAGATTAGTAGGGTGGTAATGTTGGCTTCATAAAATGAATTCAAAATGTCCCGTTTTCTATTTTCTGGAAGAGGTTGTGTAAAGTCAATGTTAACTCTTCTTCTTTTTTTTTTTTTTAGTATTCTTTCTATTTTATTTTATTATTATTATACTTTAAGTTTTAGGGTACATGTGCACAATGTGCAGGTTAGTTACATATGTATACATGTGCCATGCTGGTGTGCTGCACCCATTAACTCGCCATTTAGCATTAGGTTTATCTCCTAATGCTATCCCTCCCCCCTCCTCCTACCCCACAACAGTCCCCAGAATGTGATGTCCCCCTTAACTCTTCTTTAATCATTTAGTAGAATTCTCCAGCAAAACCATCAGTGCCTGAAGATTACATTTTTGGGGGGTTTTAATTTACTAATTTAATTTCCTTAATACTTCCAGGGCTCTTTGAATTAACTACTTCATATTTGGTGGTTGTTTGTGTATTTTGTGAAATTGGTTCATTTCATTTAAGTTATCAAATTTATTTGTGTAGAGTGGTTTATAGTGTTTTTAAATTATTCTTTAGATGACTGAAGGGTCTGTAATGATCTATCCTATTTTATTTCTAATATTTGAAGTTTTTGTCTTCCTTTTTCTTTGTCAGTCTTGCTAGAGTTTTATCTATTACATTGATCTTTTCAAAGAACAAGCTTTGTTTCATTGATTTTTTTATTGTTTTCCTGTTTTTAATTCCATTGATTCCTGCTTGTACATTATTTCCTTTCTTCTACTTGCTTTGGTTTATTTTGCTCTTTTACTTTTCCTAGTTTCTTGAGGGGAGAACTTAAATTATTGATTTGAAACTATTCTAATTATATAGATGCCATAAATTTCACTCTTAACATCCTTTTAGTTGTGTCTCACAAATTTTGATATGTTGTATTTTTATTTTCTTTCAGTGAAATGTATTTTTAAATATCCCTTGAGACTTGCTTTTTTGGCCCACAGATCATTTAGGAATGTAGTGTTCAGCTTCCAGGTGTTTGGAGATTTTTCTGTTATCTTTCTGTTATTGATTTCTAGTTGTATTCTGTTGTGGGAAGACAACACACTCTGCTTGATTTAAATGTTTTAGATTTTCTGAGGTTTATCTTAACTCTCAGGATATGGTCTATCTTGGCATATCCATGTACAATTGAAAAGAATGTGTATTGTGCTTTCGTTGGGTGGGCTGTTCTATAAATGTGAATGAGATCTTGTTTATTGATAACATTGTTGAATTTTCCTATATCCTTGCTGATTTTCTGTCTAGTTGTTTGATAAATTATTGATAGAAGGGTGTTGTTTCCAATATTAATTATAGATTTGTCTATTTCTCTTTTCAGTTCTATCAACTTTGCTTCACATATTTTAAGCTCCTTTGTTTTGTGCATACACATTTAGGATTGCTGTGTTCCTACTGGATTGACCCTTTTATGATTATGTAATGGCCCTTGCTTTCACTGGTAATTTTCATCAGCCTGAATTTTTTATCTGATATTAATATAGCCACTACTGCTTTATTTTGATTATTTTTTGCATGGTATATCTTTTTTCATCATTTTACTTTCAATCTACCCATGTATTGAAGTGAATTTCTTGTAGACACTATATAATTGGTCTTTTTAAAAATCCCTTGTAGCAATTTGTGTTTTAATAAGTCTATTTAGACCATTTACATTTAATGTAATTACTGATATGCTAGGGCTTAAGTCTGTCATTTACATTTTGTTTTCTGTTTGTTTTCTCTGTTTTTAGTTTCTTCGTTTTCTCTTTCCTACCTCTTCTTTGGGTTGCTTACACTTTTAAAATAATTCCACTTTAATTTATCCACTATTTTCAAGTGTATAGGTTTTTTAATGGTTGCTCTAGTTATTACATTATATATACATACTTGGTATAACAAGTGATATGTTATTAATACCTGGTCATTTTAGATACTATGTTAAAACTCTGGATCTTATTTAAATCTTGTGCTTTAGAAAACCTCCTCAGACACTGCTTCTGTAGGGAACAGGGGGACACCGCCTTGTTATTGCCACATGGCCGTGGAATTTCAGGTTTTCCATTTGGCCTTCGTTGATACCCAGTGGGGAAAGAGCTCCCTGTTACTCCTGAGCATGGATGGGAGTTCAGGATCCCTAGTAGGTATCTACTATAACCACCCTGCCTGGGAAGGGGAAGTAAGCCATGTTTCTGCTCCCTATGTGGCCTCCACTGACATCACAAAGTGTGGCGTCATTACTACTGAGCAAAGGTAAAAGTTCTGACACTCCATTAAGCCTCTACAGTTGTTCTCCCTGTTAGGAGGTGGATGGGTACCTAATATCACTGAGTGGGAAGGGAAGTCCAGGCTATGCATATGGCCTCCACTGACACCATTGAAGCAGAGGACTTTGTGTACCTCATTACAGCCAGAGGAGGGTGGAAATTTAGGCTCTCACCTCCATCTTGCTGATGGAAATGGGAATGAAGTGACAATTTTTTTCTATGGTTTATGGCTAGAGTACAGCAGTTATTGTCTACAAGTTTTTGTCTTGCCGAGCTGTCCCCTTTTTGGTCCTTTGGCTACAGACCACAGTCTTGTCTTGGAACTTTATCTGTGTCAATTGGCATTTCTGGGTTTATGATTTCTGCAATCTATACTCTTGGATGTATGAACCCTAGGGAACTCACCATCAAGCAATTCTTCAGGTTTTGAGGTTCTTAGCCAGTCTGCCTTCTTCTCTCCATCTTTCAGTTTTTTGTGTTCATTTTATATATAATTCCCAGGTGTTTTCAGTGTACATACTGGGAGGAATGAGGAAAAGTGTGTCCATTCCACCTTATCAGAAGTGGAAGTCCCATGATTAAATTATTTTTAATATTTATGCATTTATCGATCAGTAGGTCTGTTCATGTGGCTCAAAATTTAAGACACAGAAGAAAGTATAATAAAAATTCAGTGCTCACCTCTATTACCCCAGTTACTCAATTTCTGTTCCTAGAGTTAAACAGATGGTATTAGCTTCTTGCGTATCCTTTCAGAGGTAGTTTATTCATATACATGGAAGTTCATATCTAAAACTTTCTGTTTATTTTACATAGATAGTAAAATCCTAAACACACTGATTTGGTGCTTAATTTTTTTCGACTGAATGAAGAAAAGGTGATCATTAGGCACTTTCTTTTAACTTTTTATTTTTAAATAATTATAAATTCACAGAAACTTGAAAAGAAATTTACAGATAATTCCCATGCACCATTCTCCACTCTCTCACAATGTTAACTTTTTTTTTTACAACTACAGTACAACACAAAAACCAAGAAGTTCACACGGATACAATCCACAAACCTCCACAGGCTTTATTCAGATTTCACTAGTTATATATGCACTCATGGGAAGGGGGGAGTGCATGTGTTATTCTCTGCAATCATGTCACATCTCTACCCTTGTGTAACCACCACCACATCAAGTTACCCAATTGCATCATTGCAAGACTCCCTCATGTTATCCCTCTGTAGCCACGTGCATCCTTTCACCCCATTCCTAACCATCTCTATAATTAGATCATTTCATGCATGTTACATAAATGGAATCATTCCTTACGACATACTTTTAAGACTTAGCATAATTTCCTTGTCCATCTAAGTTGTTGAGTGCATTAAACAGCCCAATTCTCCTGTTAGAGCCCATTATTAAAAAGTTCTTAAGATGCATTAAGTTCTCTCCTGTGGCTTCTACCACTTGCTCTCATCACTAGTTCATTTCTACCAGTTTCATTCCTTTGTATTAACTATTGGTATTCTGTAGTATGAACATTCCACAGTTTGTTTAACAATTTATCCATTAAAGGACATGTGAGATGTTTCCACCTTGAGGCTATTATGAATAAAGCTGCCATGAATATTCGTGTCCAAGTTCCTGAATAAGCCTTCATTTCTTTCAGATATACATCCAAGGGTGGAGTTGTTGGTTCATATGGTAAGTTCGTGTCTAGCTTTGAAAAGAACCACCAAACGAGGTTTCAGAGTGGCTGCCTCATTTACATTCCCAATAGCAATGCATGAGTGATTTATTAATAGTTTCTCTACATCTTTATTCACTAATTTATATCTAATTTTTTTAATTGTTGTAATTCACATACTTAAAATTCACCTTTTTAAAGTAGACAACTCAGTGGTTTTTTGTATACTCACAAAGTTGTACAACCATTGCCACTATCTCATTCCAGAACATTTTCATCATCTCAAAAAAAACCGCATACCTATTAACAGCCATTTTCCATTCTATCCTTCTCCCAGCCTGTAGTGACCATTACTTATTAAACACTTTTAAAATTTCCCCTCAGTCCTTCACTTTTGAAATAAAATATCTAAATTATTTTTCCTACTTCAAAATATATAAAATTTAATTGGATATAAATATACCCACACCCAACAGAATGGAAGCTTCATGTGGCCAAGGGTTTTATTTAGTCAATTTCGTTCATTGATGAACTTCTTGGTGCCCAGAACAGATTCTGGCATACAGTAGTTCCTTCATATTCAGCTCTCTGAGTATGAGAAAATGAAATAAGAAATTCATGAATGAACGAAAAAATTGCTGAGGGCCATTGTATTAAATTCCACACTGATCATGGACAAAAGTTTCTATTCTTGTTGAACATCAGAAAAACCTGAGAAGCTTGTCAAAGATATATATTCTTAGGCTGCAGCCCAGAGATCTTCTGAATCCAAGCCTCCAGGTATGGGGCCTGAGATTATTCATTTTTTTAATTTTTATTTTTTTTTATTTTTGAGACAGAGTTTCGCTCTTGTTGCCCAGGCTGGAGTGCAATGGGGCAATCTCAGCTCACTGCAACCTCCGCCTCGCGGGTTCAAGCGATTCTCCTGCCTCGGCCTCCCGAGTAGCTGGGATTACAGGCATGCGCCACCACACCCGGCTGATTTTGTAGTTTTAGTAGAGACGGGGTTTCTCCATATTGATCAGGCTGGTCTCAAACTCCCAACCTCAGGTGATCCGCCCCTCTCGGCCTCCCAAAGTGCTGGGATTACAGGCATGAGCCACCACACCTGGCTGAGATTATTCATTTTTAATCAACACTCCTGGTGGTGCATGTATAACTAGTTCCACCCCAGTGCACAGGCTAGAGTTTCTAAATCATGAAGGTGGCTAGTATGGTGGAATAGACGCTGAGTACACAACCTGAGCCTTGCTAGCAGGTGGTGGATTTATGTATCCTTCTTTATCAGAGGAATGCGAATGGAGAAAAATAATTCTATCAGAAGGATGTCTCTTTGCGGGAGGCAGTGTAATATATTAGGAAGAGGGGGTACTTTGAACCTGAAGAAATAGAAGTTTGAATTCAGACTCACTTACTCACTAGCTGAGTTGGACACATTGTTTGGCCTCTCTGGCAAGTTCCACTTTCTGTTGAAAAGGCTAAATAATGTTACCCAATCCAGATTGCTGCCGTGAGGATTAAGTGAGCCGATACATACAACACACAAACATGTGTGTACATGTGTACACACACCCACCACCGCCACCAGGACCACACCATACATTAACTTTCAGTCTTCCAGTGATGGAATCAGAACCCAAGAATTTCATCATTAAAATGGTCCTTAAAACTATTACCTCCTCTGACTCTTATAATAGATATCTCTTCTTCAGCTATTTCAACAGAAGATCACACAGTCTCTACTTGAATGCCTCCAATGCCAGGTGCCTCACTACCTGATAAAGCAGCCTAATTCTCCTGTTAGATCTCATTATTAGAAAGTTCTTTTTAGGATGGACTAGGTTCTTCCTGCTTATGGTTTCTACCACTTGTTCTCATTTCTGTCCTGGAGCCCTGAAGGATGAGACAAATCCCTTTCCACCTCACAATCTTTCTTGTTAACCAAACTTTCACTGGATAATCATAGCTTGGCAGTATATTATCTGCAGGGTGGTGTATCACATGATTGGATTCTTTCATGTGGACATTCTGCCTTGCTCCTAGATTTGGAACAGTATAGAAAAGTCATACATATAATTACCTTTAGAAGTCAGCCAGATAATAGAAACAACTGAGATCAGCTAACTAAGCTCAATGGCAAAATGAAGATTCAATGACCCCCTAAAAAGAAACAGCTGCCACTCCATTTTAACTCCTCTTTCTCCAGTTGAAATCTGGCCTACTATTGTTAGATATGGATTTTTTAAGAGGTACCCAAATTTCATACTTTTACTTTAAAATAAGACCCAAGTGGAAGAAATTTCCCTTGAGTCTCAGATGAGATTTTGGAATTTGGACTTTATATTGGAATGAGTTAAGACTCTGGGGGACTATTGAGAAGAGATGATTGTGTTTTGCAATGTGAGAAGGACATTCCATTTGGGGGTCCAGGGATGGAACAATATGGTTTGGATATTTGCCCCTTCCAAATCTCATGTTGGAATGTGTATTCCATTTTTTTCTTGTAGATTTGTTTAAGTTCTTTATCAATGCTGTTTATTAGACCATGTCAGATGTATGGTTTGCAAATATTTTTTTCCCATTCTGTAGGTTGTCTGTTTACTCTGTTGATAGTTTCTTTTGCTGTGCAGAAGCTCTTTTGTTTAATTAGATTTCATTTGCCAATTTTGGGTTTTTTTCTATTGCTTTTGGTTTCTTTGTCATGAAATCTTTGCCCATTCCTATGTCCAGAATGGTATTGCCTAGATCGTCTTCCAGAGTTTTTATAGTTTGGGGTTTTACATTTAAGTCTTTGACCCATCTTGAGTTGATTTTTGTATATAGTGTAAGGAAGGGGTCCAGCTTCCATCTTCTGCATATGGCTAGCCAGTTATCCCAGAAACCATTTATGGAATAGGGAGTCCTTTTTCCATTGCTTCTTTTTGTCAGCTTTGTTGAAGACCAGATGGTTGTGGGTGTGTGGCCTTATTTCTGGGTTTTCTATTCTGTTCCCTTGGTCTATGTGTCTGTTTTTGTGTCAACACCATGCGGTTTTGGTTACTGTAGCCCTGTAGTGTAGTTTGAAGTCAGATAGTGTGAGGTTTGCTCTTTTTGTTTAGGATTGCCTTGGCTATTCAGGCTCTTTTTTGGTTTCATATGAATTTTTAAATGGTTTTTTTTCTGGTTCTTTGAAGACTGTCATTGGTAGTTTTTTTTTTCTTTCTTTTTTTTTTTGAGACAGAGTCTCGCTCTGTCGCCCAGACTGGAGTGCAGTAGCATGATCTCAGCTCAATGCAAGCTCTGCCTCCTGGGTTCATGGCATTCTCCTGCCTCAGCCTCCCGAGTAGCTGGGACTACAGGTGCCCACCACCATGCCCAGCTAATTTTTTTATATTTTTTAGTAGAGACAGGGTTTCACCATGTTAGCCAGGATGGTCTTGATCTCCTGACCTCGTGATCCGCCCGTCTCAGCCTCCCAAAGTACTGGGATTACAGGCGTGAGCCACCGCGCACGGCCTGTCATTGGTAGTTTAACAGAAATACCATTAAATCTATAAGTTGTTTTGGGCAGTATGGCAGTTTTAATAATATTGAGTCTTCCTATTCATGAGCATGAAATGCTTTTCCATTTGTTTGGGTCATCTCTGATTTCTTGGAGAAGTGTTTTGTAATTCTCATTGTAGAAATCTTTCATCTCCTTGCTTAGCTGTATTCCTAGGTATTTTATTTTTGTGGCAATTGTGAACAGAATTGTATTCTTGATTTGGCTCTCACAAAACAGACTAATACAGATGTCTTCCGCAACCATCTGATGGAAAGGAATGGTTGGATGCCGAAGACCAACAGATGGGCACCTTCCTCTTCTGCGGTTCAGACAGCCTGGAAGCTCCAGGCTGAAAGGACTACAAGGTCTCTCCAGGTAAGGGCTGGCCTCTCCTCGAATAAAAGACCCACTGAAATCAGCCCTGCCTGGTCTCTCTGCCCTCGATCCTGCCATATTTCCTTAGCCTGCTCTTCCCTGTGTTGTGCTGAAAGGAATGGGGAAGAGCAGATTAAGCAGGCGGCTGACTTGAATTTTTCTCCTGCTTGGCAGAGGCCAAGAAGAAAGTGACAGGTGAAAGTGGAAGTGAGTGAGCCCGAGGCCTCAGCACATGCACGTCTGTCCTGCTCATACCCAGGCCTGAGTCTCTGAAGGAGAGCAGGAAGAAAAAAACTGGGCTAGGAGTTGTCTGCTTTGAGGATGTATTGGGTGGGGGTTGGAGGTGGCGACCTGCATCATGTGAGCTCTGGCACTTCACTCCAGCGAGGCCAAGAGGCTTTGGTGGATATACATCAGGAGACAACCTTAGCATTTGGAAAAGCCCCTTCTGTGTATGTCAGGACCAATGTGGGGGCCATTAAACAACGGCTTAAGAAGAAGGAAAGAAGAAAAGGGGAATGGAAAGGAAGGAAGGAGGGAGGGAAGAAAGGAAGGAAGGAAGGAAGGAAGGAAGGAGGGAAAAATGGGAGGGTGGGACAGAGGAATGAAGATGGGGAGGGAGGGAAGGGAGAAGAAGGGAAGAATTCAGACACAGAGACAAAATTTCACCCCACAAATATTATTTAAATGCCTCCTATGGACCAAATACTGTGTTAGGCATCAGGGACAGAGGAGCTTACACTGAAGAAGGCAGAGAAAGAAAACAATAAAATCCACAACTTTTCAGGTTGTGAAAAGTTCTCGGAAGTAAAAAAAAAAAAAGAAAAAAAAAAAAAGCAAGGTGCTGTGCTTTCATCGGATGGTTAGGAAGGACATTTCTCAGCAGGTGACATTGCAGGCTGGATGTGAACAAAGGGAGGGATCCAGCTAAGCAAAGATCCTGGGATGGAGATTTTCAGGAGATGAGTGGCTTGTTCCAGGAACAGCCCAGGAACAGCAAAAGAATTGGTGGCTGGGGAAGAAGTCCAAGCAGCAGCAGGAAGCAAGATTATAAGATTTCCTGTGGCCTGAGCATGAGGAGGAGGCGGTGGAAGGTTCAGAACAGAGGAGGGACGTGATTTGATGGTACATTTTCAACAGGATCCCTCTGGCTGCCAGGTTGAGCAGAGGTGCAGCTGGACACACATGAAGCCCAGAGCTGTTAGGATGCTACTGCCCTCATCCAGATGGACACACACCAGCACCACCACTCATCAGCTCCCCACGCTGAGCAAGACACTGTTTTGTTTGGTTTGGTTTGGCTAAGGACGGGGTCTCACCCTCTCACCCAGGCTGGAGTGCAGTGGTGCAATCATAGCATACTGCAGCTTTGAACTCCCGGGCTCAAGGGATCCTCCAGCCTCAGCCTCCTGAGTAGCTGGGACTACGGGTGTGTGCCACCATGCCCAGCTAATTTTTGTATTTTTAGTAGAGACAGGGTTTCACCATGTTGGCCACGATGGTCTCGAACTCTTGACTCTGCCCCCCTCGGCCTCCCAAAGTCCTGGGATTACTGGCGTGCACCACCGCACCTGGCCAAAACGTATATATTTTTTAAGAGACAGGTCTCACTCTATCATCCAGGCTGGAGTACAGTGGCATAATTATAGTTCACTGCAGCTTCAAATTCCTGAGCTCAAGCGATCCTCCCACCTCAGACTTCCAAAGTGCTGGGATTACAGGCGTGACCACCGTGTCTGGCCATCAATGCACAAATTGATGGCGTCTGAGAGATGTAGCAGCAACATGATCAGCACTTGTGACCACGGACTTAGGTTTATCCTAGCGCTGTCTCCCCCAGCTAGACTGTGTGCTCCATGAGAACAGGGATCACATCTGTTTTTCTTGACAGATGTGCCCTCAGTATCCAGAAGAGCATCTGGCATAAAAATATGACCATGATTATGTAAAATGGTAGCATTAGGGGAAACTGGGTAATAAGTGTATGGGAACTCTAATTATTTACATTATCTTGTAACTTTTCTTTCAAATAAAAACAACGATAATGCTGGCAGGCAAAAAAAAAAAAAAAAAAAATCAAAGTGGGTTCTAAAAAATGCAAACCTGGCTTGTTGCTTCTGTCATTCCTGAGCTTCACCCAAAGCTCCAGACCATCTATCTGAGCTCTGCAATAAACATCTGCCATGTCTAAGTCGAGATAATGCCTTGCACCCAGCTTATGGAGAACTCCCTGACATCACCCAACCTCCCTTGTTGGGTGCACCTGCCTGGGCAAGGCAATTGAAGGATTTTATTATAATAGCACTTTGCAGAGCTCACTTGACCCATCAAAATAATTGTTTGACTTAATGTAAAATCTGAGCTCCACAGCTGCGTGAGTCTGTCCTCCCCGGGAACTCAGGCTGGCTGCTGCTGGCGCACATTTTAGCGTCTCAAATTAACAGCAGTTTGGAAGTCTCCCTAATTAGTTACAGCACTGCTCGAGGTGTCATTTTAGTTTATTTTATTTTATTTTTATTTTTATTTTTTATAAGCCCAATAACATATTGCCATTTAAGTTTCTGGAAGACAGGGAGCTATAAATAAATAAAATTATAATTTGCTTGAAGTCTATCACACAGATATACTAAGTTCAGAAGTAAGTTTTAATTTGACTAATGAGATGAAACTTTTCTCTGCAGAGTGTGGGCTGTGGGTATGACTGTTGCTCAGAGGGTGGCATGCCTCAAAACGCCTGGGAGACAGCGCAGCCCAGAGACAAAGAAGAAAGCTGATCTGCTCCACGAAGTTCATGCCTGGGGTCTCATAACCAGGACTCACATTGAGATCTTGGTTCTGCCTCTTCTTAGCCAGAAGTCCACAGGCCTCTCCCCTCCTCTTCTTTAGCTTCAGTCTCCTCTTATATCCAAGGAAGAGGAAAGTGCTTATACTTCTCTCAGAGGTTTGTGTGAACATCTTACATATGCGAAAACAGCCCATACCAGAAATCCAGTGGTGTAGTACAGTGGTTAAGGAATTCTACATAGAAGCCAGACTGCTTGAGTTCAAATCCTGCCCTATTTATTACCTAGCTGTGTCAATTCAGGCAAATTACTTAGCCTCTCTGTGTCTCACTTCCTTCACCTCTTAAAAACTATAAAGGCCACCAGGCACAGTCGCTCACACCTGTAATCCCAGCACTTTGGGAGGCCAAGGTGGCTGGATTGCAAGGTCAGGAGTTCGAGACCAGCCTGGTCAACATGGTGAAACCCTGTCTCTACTAAAAATACCAAAATTAGCCAGGCATGGTGGCACGCTCCTGTAATCCCAGCTACTCGGGAGGCTGAGGTAGGAGAATCCCTTGACCCCGGGAAGCAGAGGTTGCAGTGAGCCGAGATGGTGCCACTGCACTCCAGCCTGGGCGACAGAGCAACACTCCATCTCAAAAACAAACAAACAAAACTACATAAGTTTCCTGAGTAAATTAATGAATATATCCAAATTGCATAGAATTTACAAAGAGCACCTAACAAACTCTATAATTCTTATCTACAGCATGTATGTTCGACAGGGAGCAAAGAAACCTCAGATATTACAGTGGTTTTTGTGCCCCAGATATTACAATGGTGTGTGAGCCTCCAAAAAGCCACATTATACAAACAGTGTTTAGGGAGTGTTAAAATCTAACAGGAAGGAGACTGTTAGGGGAAAGGTTGAGAGTCACTAAAGCAGTAATCTGTAGTTATTACTATAGTTTTAACTGTGTAAAGCACATCACGAATGTCCCTTGTCTGATTTCAACTGCTGTGATATAAGGCTCTGAGGTCAGATGGGCCTACATTTAAATCCACCCTTCTCCTTACTAGCTGTGTGATCCTGGCTAGTCACCTCACTTCTCTGTTCCTGAGCTAATAAAGTTGTTGCAAGGATGAAAAAAATAATGCATGCTAAGTGCTTAGGACAATGCCTGCCAACCTATAAGCACTCAATATAAGCGGCTATTATTAAGATTATTTTCATCATTATTGTATCAAGCACTTAGCACACAATGGGCATGGGATAAATGATGGCTCAGGAGTGCTTCCAAACAAACTCCTGGCTGGCAAGTTCTCAGGCTCTTCCTCGCTTTCTCTAATGATTGCAGGGAAATGCTGCTGTTTGCTATGCAAATATTTTACTGTGACTCTGTAATCATAATATCACACCATCAAGTGGACTGCGACAAGACCAACACTCCGATGTGGGAACTTTGCAGTCGCTTGTTGATTCCTGGCAGATCCGTGGGAGCTGCAGGAGCAGCCAGCCGGCTTCTTGCTGCCCGGGCACATTTCAGGAGACGATGTCTTATTAGCACTGCCCTGCACGGAGGCTTCCTCTTACACAGTCAATTCCTGCTCAGCTGTGATGCCGTAAAGAAAGGGCCCACTTTTAAATAATCAATATGGAATTAAAGTGATTGAAAAGTGCATCTCTCCACTCCAGGGTTCCCACAGAGCAGAAGGAATTCTCAATTTGTGCTCATGGGGGAACCATTGAAGAATCAAGTGCAGCCTGGACCTACCCCTCTGCACCCAGAGGCCAAGACCCGTGTCCTGACCCCTGCCACCTACAGGGCCATCTTGGCTGCTTGCAAACTCTTCAGGGTTCATCTGGGATGTACCTTTTTCCTGCTCAAAATGCCTTCTCTAGATCAAATCTAAATCCCTTGTGTTGCCGATGAAATCTTTTTTTTAATTTTTTTTGTTTTTGTTTTTTAGAGATGGGGTCTCACTCTGTCACCCAGGCTGGAGGGTAAGGGTGCGGTTATAGCTCACTGCAGCCTCGACCACCTGGGCTCAAGTGATCCTTCCACCTTTGCCTCCTAAGTACCTGGGGCTACAAGTGGGCACCACCATGTAGCTGGTCTAAGTCCAGCTGCTCACTGCTCAGAGGCTGAAAATATGAGAAGCCAGGTACAGTGAAAAGAAAGCAACTTTATTAATCAAATGCCAGCAGATGGGAGATAACCAGACTTCTACCTCAAAGAAGACATCTCAGTCTTTTGGGCTGAGTGAAGGGGTTTAATAAGGAAAAGGTGTGGGAAACCCATCAGAGTGGTACCAGAGGGCGGAGGTCTGCATGTCTTGTTTCCACGTGTTATCTTGAGGAATCAACCATCTGGAGGTCCGGTTTGCATTATCCTGACTCCAACCCGGAAGTTGTGGGCTAACTGTAACTCCCCATATGAGGGAGAATTCTGCAGCTGGGTCTGTCTGCCTCCTCTGTTGCAAAATTGGCCCCTGGAATTTCTAAGCAAGCACATAATTAGATAAGCGAGCACTGTTCACGGAAGTGCCTGGTGGGAAAGGCAGAAACAAAGAGTTTCAAAGTATGTTTCGAGGCTGCAAGCAAAAAAGAAAAACAAAAAAGTTTTAAAATGCATTTTGAGGCTGGGATACTCAGTGACAACCATGCACAGCTAATTTTTTTACTCTTTTATAGAGACAAGTCGAATCCAGTTTTCTCGGGGTCTTGGGAAGTCCTAAACACAGCCTCCAGTTGGTCATGCAGAGTAGATGTGGGGACATTGCAGGCAAGCATCCCAGCTTAGCTCTTCCAACCCACTCAGTCTACCAAGGACAGATACGGAGGGGTGACCAGCCAGCCTGGCTGTCCAAGACCATGGGGAAGCATCTACATTGGAGTCAAGCCTTTAAACCCAGTGTGGAGCATTCACCAGGAGTCACTGCTGTCTGGAGAGTGAAATTCCTGTGTGTAGACAGCAGCCTCCTAGGGCAGAATCAGGGTTCAAGTCTAGATCTCAACCAGGTCCTCTTTTTTGCAGTGTATTAGTTTGCCATGGCTGCCATAACAAAATACCACGTCTAGACTGGTTGGCTTCACCAAGAGAAATTTACTTTCCCACATTCCTGGATGCAAGAAGTCCGAGGTCAAGGTGCCAGCAGGTTTAGTGCTTCTGAAGCCTGTCTCATTGGCTAGAAGATGCCCACCATTCCAATGTCTTCACATAGTCTTTGCTCTGTGTGCACACATTACGGATGTCTCTGTGTGTGTCCAAATTGCATCTTCTTAAAAAGACACTAGTTAGGTTGGATTAAAGTCCTCCCTAGGCCAGGTGCGGTGGCTCACACCTGTAATCCCAGCACTTTGGGAGGCCAAGGCAGGCAGATCATGAGATCAGGAGATCAAGGCCATCCTGGCCAACATGGTGAAACCCCATCTCTACTAAAAATACAAAAATTAGCTGGGTGTGGTTGCGTATGCCTGTAATCCCAGCTACTCGGGAGGCTGAGCCAGGAGAATGGCTTGAAACCGGGAGGCGGAGATTGCAGTGAGCCGAGATTGTGCCACTGCACTCCAGCCTGATGACACAGTGAGACTCCGTCTAAAAAAAAAAAAAAAAAAGACTTCAACTCCAAATACAGTCACATTCTGAGGTACTGGAGTTAGGGCTTAAACATACACATTTTGGGGAAATGCAATTCAACCCATAACACTCTGCCCTCTGGACTCCCGAAATTCACATCCTTCTCACTTGCAAAATGCATTCACCCTCATCCCCACACCCTACAAGTCTTAACCCATGCTGGCATGAACTCCAAGTTCCAAATCTTATCTAAATCACATCTAAATCAGATGCGGCTGAGACTCAAGGTGTGACTCATTCTGAGGCAGAACTCTTCTCCAGCTGTGAACCTATTCTTTTTCATTTTTATTTTAGATTTGGTGGGTACATGTGCAGGTTTGTTACAAGGGTATGTTGCATGATGCTAAGGTTTGGGCTTCCATTGATCCCATCACCCAGAGAGTGAGCATAGTATCCAATAGTTAGTTTCGTTTTGTTATTTTGTTTGTTTGTTGTTGCTGTTTTTGAGACAGAGTCTCGCTCTGTCTCCCAGGCTGGAGTACAGTGGCATGATCTCGGCTCACTGCAACCTCCATGCCCCCAGGTTCAAGTGATTTTTGTGCCTCAGCCTTCTGAGTAGCTGGGATTACAGGTGTGAGCCACCATGTCCAGCCCCAATAGGTAGTTTTTCAGCCCTTTCCTCACTTCCTCCTTCCATTTTTGGGGGGTCCCTAATGTCTATTGTTCCCTAACTTTATGTCCATGTGTACCCAAGGTATAGCTCCCACTCATAAGTGAAAACATGTGGTATTCAATTTTCTGTTTCTGCATTAATTGGCTTAGAATAATGACCTCCATTTGCATTCATGTTGCTGAAAAAGACATGATTTTGTTCTTTTTATGGCTGTATATTACTCCATAGTGTATATGTACCACATTTTATTTATCCAACCCACCACTGATGTGAACCTAGGTTGATTCCATGTCTTTCTATTGTGAATAGCCCAGCTGTGAACCTATTAAACAAAAAAAGTGATCTGCTTCCAAAATACAATGGTGGCACAGGCATAGTATAGACATTCTGGTTCCAAAGGGAAAAAAGAAGAAGAAAGGTTCATGGGTCCCAAGCAAGCCTGGCCCAATAAAACCAAAGAGGTATCCCCCAGGTACTGACAAGGAGACAGCCTTGCCTTTGTGGTCATTCTTTCCTTTTCTTGAAGGGTAAGAACTGTTCTCATCTGGATAGCTCTAATGTCCTGTCCTGTAGAATCCCAGAAGTCTGACAGCCTTCCTTTCATCTCTGAGCCCAGTCCAAGCTGGCAGTATTTCTGTTTCTGCATTAATTCACTTAGAATAATGGCCTCCAGCTGCATTCATGTTGCTGAAAAATACACGATTTTGGTTTTTTTATGGTTGTATAGTATTCCATAGGGTATATGTACCACATTTTACGTATTCAATCCACCATTGATGGGTACCTAGGCTGAGATGGTTGTGACATCCTTGAGTGACACCCACAGTTTCTTTTTCATGTGATTGTCCAGTCACGCCCTTGGGATTCTCCCCAGAACAAGCTTTCTCACTTTCTGCAATATGGATAGGCTGAGAAATTTCCCAATTTTTACGTTTTCGTTCTGTGTTGCTTAACACTTTCTTCTTCAGTGTCTCTCTCCTGTTGCATTTTGCCGTAAGCAATCAGGAGAAAGCCGGCTGCACCTTCAATATTGTGCTTCAACAGTTTCGATTTCTGAAATCTCCTCTGCCAAATATCCAAGTGCTTCACTCACAGGATCCACCTTCTGCAAAACACTAGAACACAATTCAGCCAACCTCTTTGCCACTTATAATAAGGATCTCCTTCTCTCTAGTGTCCAATAGCATGTTCTTTATTTCCATCTGCGACCTCGTAGAAGCAGCTTTAACACCCGTATTTCTATCATGAGTCTCTTCAACACAATCTGGGCTTTTTTCTATAACACGTGCTTCACAACTCTTCCAGCCTCTAGCTAATACTCAATGCCCAACGCATTTCCACAGTTTTAGGTACTTGTTATATCAGCACCCCACTTCTCTGTACCAAAATCTGCATTCATTTTCTAGGGCTGCCCTAACAAAATACCACAGGCTGGGTGGCTTCAACAGCGGGCGTTTGTTTCCTCAGAGTTCTGGAATGTAGGAGTCCATGATCAAGGTGTTGGCTGGTTTCATTTCTCCGGAGGCCTCTCTCCTTGACTTGCAGATGGACAGCTTCTTGCTGTGTCCCCATGTGGCCTTTCCTCTGTGTCTGCATTCATGGTGTCTCTGTGTGTCCGAATTTCCCCTTTTTAGAAGGACACCGGTCAGATGGAACAAGGGCCCACCTCAAGCAGCTCACTTTCATTTAATCCCCTCTTTAAAGGCCCTGTCACCAAATACAGTCACATTCTGAGGTACTGGGAGTTAGGACTTCAACATATTAATTTTGGGTTTGGGGAGACAGAACACAATTAAGACCATAATAATCAGAAAGAGCTATTTTCTCTCTCTCTCTTTCTCTCTCTCTCTCTCCCCTGCCCCTGCCCCTTTCTGAGGCTCTCTCTCTCTTTCAACAGCATCTGTAAAATAAGGGGATGTACAGTCGTATACTAAAGACTCTCGGTGTCTCTATGATGCAGTAAGGATAACTGTTGATCCCTACATTAAGGCCAGAGTTGCAAGGAGGAAGGCGTGGAAGGGAACGAGAAAGCTGTGAAATTATCTTTAGTTCTCTGACCACATAATTCTTTCCTCCCCGGACGCATTATTCTTTCTGTCATTTAATAAAGTGGCTCCAAGATTATGAGAGAAGGAAAATCACCACCTCATGTCCTTTGTGTTCCCTGAGGGATTATGGGATTTTGCATAATTAAATATGAGCCATGTAATTTCCCACCTGCTCACCTCCATTGTATATTGTATTTTGCCCCCTCACAATGTCTCAGCTCCTATTTCCAGTGGAAAATGTGATTCATGGTGACAAAAATGCTTCCTCCTTCACCTCCCCCTGTAGCTTCCCCCACTCCTGTTCTCTGCGTGGCTCCTCCCGCTTCCTCAGCCCACATCTTGCTGCCAGTCTCTGCTTCTCAGCCCACATACTCCAAAACCTGCCTCGGAATGCAAACTGGGGTACCAGAAGCCTTCCACGCTGCTCAGAATGAGGCCTGGGCAGTGGGAGAGCAGGCTGCTCAGGATCCATGTCTGGCTCCACAAAATATCTCACTCTTCCAGGCCTCTGTTCATTCATCTGCAGAAAGAACTAAGCTTAAATTATTTTCTTGACTGGTTCACATGGAGGTATAAAGAGTCCTGTTACTGCCCAGGCTATAAAGTGCTTTACAAACTATAAAGTGCGGTACAAATATCGTTCTTGTCAGTTTATAAAGTGCCTTACAAACTATAAAGTGATATACAAATATTGTTCTTATCAACGTGCTTTGGAAGAAGCTGGCTCCACGGTCACAGGCAGCAAGTTCTAAGGGGCAACAGGGACACACAGGAACTCAGCTGATGCCAGGCTGGGTACAGGGGTGCCGGGCCTCTGTACTTTCAAAGGCATTCTGTTCTGCTCCTAGGTATCGCTTGGGGCTACCAGAACATTCCTAAACAATAACCATCCTGCTGCAGGTGGTGCGAGAAGGGACATCACAGAGCATTTTATGTAGGGTCCTACAGGCTGATGCCTTTGGGGTCCAGGCAAGAGGAGGAAATGAATGAAGCAGGCCAGCTGTTTGCAAGAAAATAGGAAGTTGGAGGAATGTAGGAATTTGAGATTTTCTTTCATATTCTTTGTCTTAAAAAAAAATTGAGCATGCTAAGGAATGTACCCTACAGGCAGAATCCAGCCCATGGGAATTCAGTTAACACTCTGAATTCTGCTCCTATCAGATGCCTGTACTCTGTTCACAGCCCCTCAGGCCTACTTGGGGGTCACGGCAGATGGTTCCCATAAGGGGAATGGTTTCCTATGTCTCTCTGCCTGAGAAATGTCTCTGTGATATGGTTTGGATGTGGGTCCCCTCCAAACCTCCAGTGTTGGAGGTGGGGCCTGGTGGGATCCCTCATGAATGGCTTGGTGTCCTCCCTCTCCATAGTAATGACTGAGGTCTTGCTCTGTTAATTCACATGAGAACTGCTTGTTTAAAAGAGCCTGGCATCTCCTCCCCTCTCTCTTGCTCCCTCTCTTAATATGTGACACGCCTGCTCCCCCTCTGCCTTTCACCATGACTAAAAAGCTTCCTGAGGCCTCACCAGAAGCTAAGCAGATGCTGGTGCCATGCTTGTACAGTCTGCATAACAGTGAGCCAAATAAATCTCTTTTCCTTATAAATTACCCAGCCTTGGGTATTCCTCGATAATACCTTGGGTAATTGTTTTTACGCTCAATGCAAAACAAACCAACACACTCTGGCAAGTCAAAATGCTCATCTCATACTTGGAGTAGGCTGGATGTGCCTGAGTGTTAACGTCCCTGGAGTGAACCCCAACCAGTGAGGATCAAGGCTTAGTGGATAAACACTCCAGCTCCCTCAGCCTGAAAGGGGGCCGTTCTCTCAGAGGGTCCACTGCAGTAGTGGGCTCACAAATGCACCCTTGACTGGCTTCCTGTCCTTTCCTGTCTCACTTCCCTAATTCCGATGGTGTTTCCTGAGATCAGTCAGATGAACTACAGCTGATCCTGGAACAACATGGGGGCTACAGGTGGTGAGCCCCTGCAATGTCAAAGATTCACATATAACTTTTGACTCCCCCAAAACTTAACTACTAATAGCCTACTGTTGACCGGAAGCCTTACCAATAACATAAGCAGTTGATTAACACATATGCTGTGTTATGTGTGTATTCTAGGTTTTCTGTACTTTATTCTTACAATAAAGTAAGCTAGGGAAAAAAAGGTATTAAGAAAATCATAAGGGTCCAGGCATGGTGGCTCATGCCTATAATCCCAGAGCTTTGGGAGGCTGAGGCAGAAGGATTGCTTGAGGCCAGGAGTTTGAGACCAGCCTGGGCAACACAGTGAGATCCCATCTCTACAATAAATTTAAAAATTAGCCAGGCATGGTGGCACGTGCCTATAGTCCCAGCTACAGGAAATGCTGAGGCAGTAAGACTGCTTGAGCCTAGAGTTCAAGGCTGCACTGAGCTTTGATCCTGCCATTGAATTCCAGCCTGGGCAACAGAGTGAGATCCTGTCTCTAAAAAACATAAAAACAGTAAAATAAAGAAAATCCTAAGGAAGAGAAAAATATATTTCCTATTCATTAAGTGGAAGTGGATCATCATAAAAGTCTTCATCCTTGTTGTCTTCACGTTGAGTAGGCTGATGGGGAAGAGAAAGAGGGGTGGCTTTGCTGTCTCAGGAATGACAGTGGTAAAAGAGTAGCAGAGGTGGAAGGCGGGACAGGAAAGGCAGGCACACTTGGTATAACTTTTATGGAAAAAGAATCTCCGTATAAGTGGACCCGTGCAGTTCAAATCTGTGTTGTTTCAGGGTCAACTATACTTGCATACAAATCCTTGATCAGAATTTGCTTCTGGGGTGACCCGAACTAAGACAGCCCCTATTCAGTGTTCTGAAAATAGTATCTTCAATACCCATGACAGCCAATTAGCCTGTTTCAACATCCATACCTTCAGTGATGAGAAGTCTACTACCTTATGAGTTAGTTCACTCCATCCCTAGACAACTTTGATCATGACAACTTAAATTTTAAAACTCTTCATTCTAACACACAAGTAAGCTATCTTTTCTCTCTCTGGAGCCATTCATCTGTTCTCAAATGACATTATGTGAAATCCTTTTACCATTTCAGTCCCTCTTTCTCGTCAACAGCTGTTTTTCAGGATAATATTCAGAACCAAATACAAAATGCAGTATGGCTTGCTAGGAGCAGAGTTGCAATAGTAGCCTGGTGCCCTCCCTATTCCTGGGGCCATACCTCTGTTTAATGTAACCTGAGGTTTTTTTCCAGTCCTGGTTCACTCTGAGAATATGGAAGATCTTATGCCTTAACAGAGAAAGCCTGGACACAATGTGGGAGTCTTTGAATGTGGAGGTGGAGCCCATCATAGGTTGACAGAACCAGACTAGCTTTGAATGCACAGCATACATGATGCTCTCAGTGAAGAGAAAAAAAGGAAGTGATGATCGTGAATGAAGGCAAGATGTAATACCAGGACACAGAATTTGGCCTTGAGGAAGACCAGTAAGCCAAAGTGAGATGTATACATCAAATTATTTCAATTGCATTTGAAGCCCAACTCAAGGATGCTTGAGCAATATATAGGGCAAAGTAGCTCATGACTGTGAAAAGGTCATGGTTAGATCAAGTTGCAGGTGCTACAGGACCCAGGTGCTCCAATTATGTCATGGGGAATACACGTGTCCTCATCACACCACCTGATTCCCCGTGTAGATTTTATTCTCAGACAAGCTCTCATCTGCTGGTTGCATTGACGGTCTCCAGAAGATGCATGCTTACATCCTCCCAGTTTAGCAATGCCAGGATAAGTAAGAAGCCTCTTTCCAAGCAAACCAGCAAATGTTGTTGGTTTCATTCTTATTTCACAAGCCGGGGTCACTTACACAGCTAGGAGCTCCCAACTTGAAGCACTCGCTCTCAGATGCTCCAAGTTAAGAGCTCCCAACTGTAAGTGATCTTACCTGCTCTAGGGAGGTTGGGTTCAACTGAACCTGCCTTCAACATCAGAAACTAAAAATACAGATGCTTATGTTCCCAACCTCTCTTGCAGCTACAATCTCTCCATGTGATTCCATTCTGTCCAGTGGGAGACAACAGGAAATCAGCCAAACGTGTGGACTAAGAGTAGGGGAAAGATGGTTTCCCCAAAGGGAGATTGGAATTCTGTTACCAACAGGAGGGAGAAAACACCCAATGTGTCTACTCTGGAAAGTCTAGAATTCTTTTACACAGCAGACAATCACAAGTGTCCAACATGGCTGGTTTCCCAAGGTGGAGCAGGGCAGCAGGGATTTCAGGAGTAGCTGAGACAATGGGTTATCCATGGTTGCAGAGTCCAGCCCCCTTGGTAAGTGTCAGCAGGACGGCAACTTCAGTGATGCTGATGGTAAAGTATTATTTTGCATTTACTATGGGAAAGGCATGGTGCTTTATATGAATTATCCCAGTTGCCTTCATAATACTCCCATAATTGCCATTAGCAGCATTTTACATATGAGGAAATACAGGCTTCAAAGTTTAATGAACTTGTGTCCAAGATTGCACAACCAGTGACAAAATCAGGATTTGAAGGCAGGCAGTAACCTAGAGCTGCAGTGCTCAACATTCTCTGTGCTTTAGAATTACCTGGAGAAACCACTAAAAATAGCCATGGCAGGGCTGGGTGTGGTGGTTCACGCCTATAATCCCAGAAACTTGGAAGGCCGAGGTGGGCAGATCACTTGAGGCCACTTGAGTTCAAGACCACCCTGGCCAACATGGCAAAACCCCATATTTACAAAAAATATAAAAATTAGCCAGGCGTGGTGGCATATGCCTGTAATCCCAGCTACTCAAGAGGCTGAGGCAGGAGAATTGCCTGAACCATAGAGGCAGAGGTTGCAGTGAGCTGAGATTACAACACTGCACTCCAGCCTGGGTGACAGAATGAGACCCTGTCTCAAAAAAAAAAAAAAAATAGCCACGGCAGGTTGCAACCTAGATTAGAATCTGGGAGTGGAACTCAGGCATCAATATTTTTTAAAGCCCACCCACTCACTACCACTCAACCACCAACAATGATTTCAATGTGCAACCACAACCAAGAACTGCTGGTCTAGAAGCTGCACTTCTAATCACCCTGCAGGGGAGGGGTTCTCACTGGGAAAAGCTGGCAGGCTAGGAAGGCTGGTGAATCTAGGCCCAAACCAAGAACTGGAGTAATTTATTGCTCTGTGTAATAGACTTCTGGGTAGACTTCCGTAACCAGAAGTCTGTTATGCAGGGCAATAAATTTCTGTACTTTTTAAGCCAGTTCAAGTCAATGTTTCTGTTACCTACTAACAAAAGCATCCTGATATGGATGGTCTCTGACATGGTGCTGCCTCCATATCCAACCTCTGGACCCGGTTCAGGTATGGAATCACAGAATCATAGAACAATAGAAGCCAGAGAGCCAATCTTGTCCCCATAACATAAGGCAAAGATGCAGGCCCAGAGGTGGGAAGCAACTTGCTCCAGGACATACAGCTAGTAGGGTGCAAAGCCATAAGGCACATCCATGTTTTGTTTGACTCTTAAAACCTTCTTTCCTTGAACCCCTCTCTCAATATCCAGGCATAAGTCAAGCTTCCATCTGAATGACCTTCATTTCTCTCTGTTAAACCATCTAGTTGCCAGTCTAATCTCTTGTTCCAGGGAAAACTTCTGCCTGCACTCCCCAGCAGTCTTTAGTAGAACTGCTTTCATCTGCTCTGACATCTCACAGCAAGTGCTCCAAGTTGGGAGTGCCCTGCATGACTGGGTCCAAGTCACACTGTTCTGAGTGTCCCTAAACCCAGAATTAGGGACAAACATTGGAGCTTTATAACAGACAAGCAGTATTTCATTCTCACCCATTTCACACAGAAGGAAACTGAGGCTCCTTTGCTTCCCTGCCTACTTGCATTTTCTCACTGCACAGCTCACTGGCCAGAAGTCAAAGTGATTAACAGGCAAAAGCAAGGATGTCAGGGAAAAGACCATTAGATGATCCATAATTTCATCTTTCTATCCACAGTCACTTTTCCAAAATCCTCCAGAAAATCCTAAACTTTCTAAATTATCCTATTATTCGAATAGCATCTATTGAAAACTTGTGTGCTCCATCAGGCTATAAGAATACAAAGAATTGAGCTATAGACCATATCTTGGAACACCTTGGAAGTTTGTGATTGTCACTGTGGGTTGTCATTCTAAGGGCTATTTCTCTTCCCTCTTCTAAACTGCCTGAATCTGCCATCAACTGCAGAAACTCAAAACACAAACACTTACCTTCTCAACCCCTCTTGCAGCTAGGATCTGGCCACATGATTCCACTGTGGCCAATGGGATGTAAGGGGAATCAGCTAGTGAACATCAGGGAACATTTTTCTTCCTGATAAAAAGAGAGAAGTGCACTAGAAGAGCTTTGTTCACTGACCTGCCCTTGCCCCTTCCTGCTTTAGAACAAGTTTGAATGAAGACCAGGAGGCTGGGACACCATGAGAAGAGACATTAACACACTGCAGATGGTGCCACAGAAATATGGAAAGACCTTGGGTCTGCAATTTCATTGTTGAGCTATTGAACCACTTCTGAAGTGGTTCACTTCCCTTCTGGTTCTAATAGAAAATAAAATCCCCTATTGTTTAGGCTAATTTTCATTGGATGTTCTGTTCCTTACAGATAAAAGTATTCTTTTTCTGAAACAGGGTCATATCATATGGACTTAGGTCTCTGCCTCTTGCTGGTTATGAAATTCTTGGCAAGTCAAATACCCTCACTGAGACTTAATTTCACAAAATATAAATCAGAAAGAATAATGACTGCATAGTTGGTGTTTTGTGAGGATGAAATTAGATAGCAAATGTATGTGTACATGAGCCATAGTTGGTGTTTTACAGATGCCCCACCTTTTCCTTTTTTCTCTCTAAATACAGTAGAGCATAGGAATTAAAAGCTTTGGCTTTAGAATCACCCAGGCATAGGCTGAAATCTGCGCTCTGACACGTACCTTGTGACCTTGAGCAAGTCATCTTACTGGAACCTCATCTTTCTTATCTGTAGAATGGACATGCTATTGGTATCTGCACTCCCAGGCTGTTGTAGAGACTAAAGGAGAAATTTCTTGTAAAGATCTTCTAAAGATTTTGACACAGAGACCGTACATAGTAAACACTTGATATACGTCAACAACTATTGCTTTTGAGGTTGCATTAATAATCCAAAAAGAAAATGACGAAGTCACTGAGACGTGGATGCTATGGTTCTACCATCCCCAGTCTCCCATCCCCCTTTCAATTAGAACCCTAATTTTGTTTCAGATACTCCTTGCACATACCCCATCCCCAGCTGAGCTCATGTCAGACTCTATGGACGGACCTGTTGCTCTAAGGTAAACCCACCCCTTGCCAGTGACTGCAATGTCAAGGAATGGGCATGTGATCTACCTCTTGCCAACAGGAGAATAATGGGCAGCTTTGGGTCAAGTTGTCTGTCTCTCAGGACAGCCTCACTGGAAGCAATGCTCTCTATTCCTGGTCTGGATGTTTTCATGGCTAATTGATAGTTGAAACAGCTACAGACATCCTCCTACAGCTTGAGGAGGAAGCCAACCTCAAGGATTATCCAGAGAAGAGAAGAAGAAACCTGTGTCTTTGACAACTTGCTTGAGCCGTTAGTCAACAAATCATAAAACCCATCTTGCTTAGAAGTTTATTATATAGGGCAATAAATATCTGTATTTTTTTTTTTGAGATAGGGTCTCACTCTGTTGCCCAGGCTGGAGTGCAGTGGCGCGATCTTGGCTCACTGCAACCTCCACCTCCCAGGTTCAAGTGATTCTCCTGCCTCAGACTCCCGTGTAGCTGGGACTACGGGCACCTGCCACCACGCCCAGCTAATTTTTGTATTTTTAATAGAGACTAGGTTTCACCATATTGGCCAGGGTGGTCTCAAACTCCTGGCCTTGTGATCTGCCCATCTCGGCCTCCCAAAGTGCTGGGATTACATGTATGAGCCACCGCGCCCAGCCAAATTTCTGCACTTTTAAAGCCAGTTCGAGTTGATATTTCCATTGCCTTTTAACAAAAGTATCTTATCTAATATAGATGGTTTTTAACATGGTTGGTGTTCCCTCAGTATCCAAGCTCTGGGTCTGGTTCAGAATTCTATAAGTCACAGAATCATAGAATGATAGAAGTCAGAGAGCCAATCTTGTTCCCATTACATAAAGGCTAAGATGCAGGCCCAGAGATGGGAAGCAACTTGTCCCAGGACACATAGCTAATAGGGTGCAAAGCCATAAGGTACATCCATGTTTCATTTGACTCTTAAAAACTTTCTTTCCTTGAACCCTACTTTCAGCATCTGAGAAAAGAAAAAAAGCTGATATTATATGAGAAGACAGAAAAAGGAATGAAAACCAAGAAGCAAAACTTCTCTGCAGATTCTTCAGGAGATCTGGTAACTCCCAGAAGCCCTATGGCTTTCACCCAGCCTCTAGTTCTCCAAGGCTCAGATCTATTTAGTGTTTTCCACACCATGATATATGTGGCACTAATGGCCAGAGCAGGGCCTGATAAACTCTTCTTGGACTGATGGCCCTCAGGACACATTGTAGATCAAGGCGATGAGAGGGCACTGATGAAATGCCACACTGTGGCCGGCCCAAGCTTTTGCTTAAAGGCACCCTTCACAGTAGTGAGCAACAAGGAAGTGACTCTCAGACACAGAGACAGAACTGGCATCAAACAACGCTGGGAACCTCAGCTTCAGGCAGGCCCAGGAGACAGCAATGCATCTGAAATGGGCTGCCTTTTCTTCCTTTCACCAGGCCAGAGGCCGAGGACTTATAACACGTACACGTGCTGGGGCTGACTTTGAGTCCAAGCTCACTCACTTCCAAGAGAGTAAGCAATCTTATACAGATTGAGAATCCCTTATCCAAAAATCTAAACTTCTAAATGCTCCAAAATCTGAAATATTCTGAGCATCAACATGAGACAGTGACTACTTTCCTTTGATTCAATGTAAACAAACTTTGTTTCATGCATAAATTATTTATAATATTGTATATATGTGCATAAGGTGTATAGGAAACATAAATGAATTTTGTGTTTAGACTTGAGTCCTTTCTCTAAGATATCTCACATATACAGAAATATTCCAAAATCTGAAATAAAAAAAAAAAGAAAGAAAACACCAAATCTGAGACGCTTCTGGTTCCAAGCATTTTGGATAAGGTATGTGCAACCTATTAGTTTGGCTCAAAAGTAATTGTGATTTTGCCATTACTTTCAATAGCAAAACAGTAATTGCTTTTGCACCAACCTAATGGAATAGATTATACCATGGTAGAGACTCCTAGTGCTCATCTGTATTTCGGTCTCTTCTTTTGAGTACATGGGAAGGTTACATTTTTTCACACACACACCCTTTGAAGGTGGGATCATACAATTAGCTCTAGTCCATTGGCAGTGAGTGGAATGGATCATATTTATTCTGAATCAATGCATTTCATTGCCAGTGAGACATCATCCAGTTTCTCTTCCTCTGCCTTGGCAATCATGGACACATGTGCAATCAAAGTGCTACGAGATGGAAAGCATCTGGAGCTCTAAACTGCATGGTGATTGGGAAGAGAACTGCCCAAGAGAGTGGTTTCAATCTGCAATAAAGAACAGACTTTTGTTAAGTCACAAGATTTCAGTGCTGTTTGTTATTGAAGCATAACCTAGCCTAACTGACACAGTAGTCTAATCAATATCAATAATAGCTACTATCATTACATAAGCACTGTTTCAGGAACTGTGTTCAAAGTTTTATGGACCTTAGTCATTTACATTCCACACTAAACCTACGAGAGAAGATCTGGGATTTTCTCAGGGACAAATATGTAAGACATAGCAGCTGCAAATTCTCATATGTAGGCTGATTTAACTCCAAAATTTCATATGCTCTATTGTTAAACATTAAAAAAGAAACCCAGAGGGAGAAAAACTTATAATTTAAAAATCAGATGGAAAAATCTGTACATAAGATAATCCCAATTATTTTTATATATGCAGAGAGAGAGAACAGAAGTGGACCATACTATATAATATATACAGTTGATATCTTTCACGGTTTTATGGAAGATTTTTATTTTATTTTTATATGGATCTATAATCTTTTAGGTCTTCCACAATGAGTAAACATTATTAAGTCTTCTACAAGAACCACACGTTATTCAATAATCAGAAAACTATGCATCTTTAGACATAAGATAGTATCCAAAATAGAATGTGAGTTTCTGATATCTGAAACTTCCACCACTCAAGGAAACTTGGGGAGTGATGGAAAACAAATGTTCATTAAGTTCCTACTATGTGCCTATCCTTTTTAATATGTTTTCACATTTATTCCTCCCACCTATCCTGGAGAAATAAGGATTTATCTTCCCAATGTTCAGGTAAGGATTCTGAGAGGTTAAGTGACTTGCCTAAGGTCATACAGCTATGACAAATCAGAACAAGGCTTCTGGACCCCAAACTCATGTTCTTTCCACTACATGGTGCTTGCTTTAACCCCACTGGGTAGGAATTTACAGTTGGCCTTAATCCTATACTTCCTCATACCTACAAATGTATGAATGCCTGAATTTTACTGCAAATCATAGTCAATACCTCTCCATGAGATGAACCACAAAAAAACATGGAAATGAGAATCAAGGTGTTAATTTATCACTTATGTGCATTTCTCATCTTATTCCCCAGAGAGTAACTCTCTGAGTTGGTGCGCATGACAATAATTTACTGTATATTTCAAAATAGCTGTGTATTAGGATTCTCTCAGAGGAACAGAACTAATAGGGTATATATACATATATATAAAGGGGAGTTTATTAAGTGTTAACTTACATGATCACGAAGTCCCACAATAGGCTGTCTGCAAGCTGAGGAGCAAGGAGAGCCAGTCCGAGTTCCAAAACTGAACAACTTGCCATCCGATGTTCAAGAGCAGGAAGCATCCGGCACGGGAGAAAGATGTAGACTGGGAGGCTAGGCCCATCTCGCCTTTTTGTTTTTCTGCCTGCTTTATATTCGCTGGCAGCTGACTAGATGCTATCCACCCAGATTAAGGGTGGGTCTGCCTTCCCCAGCCCACTGACTCAAATGTTGATCTCCTTTGACAACTCCCTCACAGACACACCCAGGATCAATATTGCATCCTTCAATCCAATCAAGTTGACACTCAGTATTAACCATCACAAGCTAGAAGGAAAGATTTGGAATGTTCCTAACACAAAGAAATGATAAATGTTTGAGGTGGTGAATCTCCTAATTACCCGGATTTGATCATTACACATTATATACTGGTATCAAAATATCACGTGCACCACATTAAATATCGCCCCATGATACATAATAGCTATTATATATCAATAAAAAATTTAAATAAAAAATAAAATTTTTTAATCAATCAATCAAATCAGTTTTTATTTTATTTTTTAAAATCAATAAAAAATTTAAATGAGGTAATTTATGGAGAAATTACCTCCTTCATGTCCCAATCTGACCTCTAGCCAGACATGTGAGACCAGTCCAATATGAGAAGAGGAGGAAAAAAAAGCTAAGTGTCCGGATCATCCCTGAATAACCAAAGCTATATGCCAGACACTGTTTTCAAACTTTTTACCGTGACAATTGTCAAATATATATAAAGGAAGAAAATATATATAACAAATCCCAGCATATCCATCACCCAGCTTCAACAACCATCAACATTTTACTGTAAACTCTTTCATCTATATCCTATTTTTTGCTGAATTATCTTAAAGTAAATCCCAGAGATCTGGCCATTGCACCCAATATTTTAGTAAGATCTTATAAAAAATGATATTTTTTTAACTAGGATACTATTTTCACACCTCACAAAATTATAATTTCATCTAATAACCAGTTCATATTCAAATTACCCAGCTGTCTAAAAACATATATATTTTAGAGTTTGTTTTCCCAAATAAGAACTCATACATGGTTCATCCACTGTGTTTGGTTGTTGGGTCTCTCAAGCTTACTGTAAAGGGAGGACGATACAACTTGTTATTTAAACTTGAATGCTTTCAAGAGTGAAAATGAGTACCATTAATAATGTATCAGGGCCGGGGGCAGTAGCTCACACCTATAATCCCAGCACTTTGGGAGGCCAAGGCAGGTGGATCATTTGAGGTCAGGAGTTCAAGACCATCCTGGCCAACATAGTGAAATGCTGTCTCTACTAAAAATACAAAAATTAGCCGGGTGTGGTGGTGGGCACCTGTAATCCCAACTACTCAGGAGGCTGAGGCAGGAGGATCTCTTGAGCCTGGAAGGTGGAAGTTGCAGTGAGCCGAGATCACACCACTGCACTCTAGCCTGTGCAACAGAGTGCAAAATAAATAAACAAAACAAATTTATTAAAATAATAATAATATATATTAGGACAAAAGGCATAAACCAAGATACCAAGATTGCCCAGGGGAAAACCATATGGTGACCCCACCTTTAAACTCTCTCCCACCTTCTTCTTTTTTTTTTTTGGAGATGGAATCTCGCTCTGTAGCTCAGGCTGCAGTGCAATGGCAAGATCTCGGCTCACTTGCAACCTCCACCTCCCAGGTTCCAGCGAGTCTCCTGTCTCAGCCTTCCAAATAGCTGGGATTATGGGCACCCGCCACCACACTCAGCTAATTTTTGTATTTTTAGTAGAGACGGAGTTTCACCATGTTGGCCAGGCTGGTCTCAAATTCCTGACCTCAGATGATCCACCTGCCTTGGCATCCTAAAGTGCTGGGATTTACAGGGTAAGCCAACGTGCCCAGCCTCTCCCACCTTCTTTATACCTTAATAAAATGCTGCTCCAGCTCTCCTGCAGAAAGATCTTATTTCTGTTTTTTTTTTATTTTATTGAATTATGATTTGTTTTGTTTTGTTTTGTTTTTATTATACTTTAAGTTTTAGGGTACATGTGCACAACGTGCTGGTTTGTTACATATGTATACACGTGCCATGTTGGTGTGCTGCACCCATTAACTCATCATTTAACATTAGGTATATCTCCTAATGCTATCCCTCCCCCTCCCCTCAACCCACAACAGGCCCCGGTGTGTGATGTTCCCCTTCCTGTGTCCATGTGTTCTCATTGTTCAAGTCCCACCTATGAGTGAGAACATGCGGTGTTTGGTTTTTTGTCCTTGTGATAGTTTGCTGAGAATGATGGTTTCCAGCTTCATCCATGTCCCTACAAAGGACTGAACTCATCATTTTTTATGGCTACATAGTATTCCATGGTGTATATGTGCCACATTTTCTTAATCCAGTCTATCATTGTTGGATATTTGGGTTGGTTCCAAGTCTTTGCTATTGTGAATAGTGCCGCAATAAACATACATGTGCATGTGTCTTTATAGCAGCATGATTTATAATCCTTTGGGTATATACCCAGTAATGGGATAGCTGGCTCAAATGGTATTTCTAGTTCTAGATCCCTGAGGAATCGCCACACTGACTTCCACAGTGGTTGAACTAGTTTACAGTCCAACCAACAGTGTAAAAGTGTTCCTATTTCTCCACATCCTCTGCAGCACCTATTGTTTCCTGACTTTTTAATGATCGCCATTCTAACTGGTGTGAGATGGTATCTCATTGTGGTTTTGATTTGCATTTCTCTGATGGCCAGTGATGATGAGCATTTTTTCATGTGTCTTTTGGCTGCATAAATGTCTTCTTTTGACAAGTGTCTGTTCATATCCTTTGCCCACTTGTTGATGGGATTGTTTGTTTTTTTCTTGTAAATTTGTTTGAGTTCATTGTAGATTCTGGATATTAGCCCTTTGTCAGATGAGTAGATTGCAAAAATTTTCTCCCATTCTACAGGTTGCCTATTCACTCTGATGGTAGTTTCTTTTGCTGTGCAGAAGCTCTTTAGTTTAATTAGATCCTATTTGTCAATTTTGGCTTCTGTTGCCATTGCTTTTGGTGTTTTAGACATGAAGTCCTTGCCCATGCCTATGTCCTGAATGATATTGCCTAGGTTTTCTTCTAGGGTTTTTATGGTTTTAGGTCTAACGTTTAAGTCTTTAATCCATCTTGAATTAATTTTTGTATAAGGTGTAAGGAACGGATCCAGTTTCAGCTTTCTACATATGGCTAGCCAGTTTTCCCAGCACCATTTATTAAATAGGGAATCCTTTCCCCATCTCTTGTTTTTGTCAGGTTTGTCAAAGATCAGATAGTTGTAGATATGTGGCATTATTTCTGAGGGCTCTGTTCTGTTCCATTGATCTATATCTCTGTTTTGGTACCAGTACCATACTGTTTTGGTTACTGTAGCCTTGTAGTATAGTTTAAAGTCAGGTAGCACAATACCTCCAGCTTTACTTCTGTTTTGGTTCGTTGCTTCCTTGTGAAGTTGTTTCATATGTTCCTCTCTCCCGCATTCTTCTTGTAGATAAGAAGTCTGCAACTCGAAGGTTTGAGCGATTCAATATGTGCATGATTTTCAAATGTACCTGCTGTATTAGTTTCCCATTGCTGCTAAAACAAATTACCACAAACTTTGTGTGTAGCTGAGAACACAAATTCTTACTCTAACAGTTATGGATGTCAGAAGTCTGAAATGGGTGTCACGAGGCTAAAATAAACATGCCATCAGGGCTTCATTCCTTTCTGGAGGCTCTGAGGGACACTGTTTTGTCTTGCCTTTTCTGGCTTCCAGAGTCTATTACATCACTTGGTTCATAAACCTCTTCCTTTATGTTTAAAAGCAGCAATGGAAGATTGAGTGTCTTGATGCCATCTCACTTGTTCTCATTCTCTGTCTCGTCTGCCATTTAAGAACCCTTGTGATGACACTGTGTCCACCAGGATAATTTGGAATCATCTCCATTTATTTATTTATTTATTTATTTATTTTTGAGACAGAGTCTTACTCTTTTCGTCCAGGCTGGAGTGCAATGGCATGATCTCAGCTCACTGCAACTTCCACCTCCTGGGTTCAAGTGATCCTTCTGCCTCAGCCTCCTGAGTAGCTTGGATTAGAGGTGCGCACCACCATGACCAGCTAATTTTTGTATTTTGAGTACAGACAGGGTTTCACCATGTTGGCCAGGCCTCATCTTCTTATTTTAAAGTCATCTGTTTAGCAATCAAAGTTCCAACTGGAATCCTAATGCCCTCTTCCATGCAAGCTAACATATCCACAGTTTCTGGGATTAGGACATGGCCATCATTCTGCCTATGAGTACGTGTGGCTGACTTGCATCCTGAAATCAGTTGAGCCTTCCTTCCTGTTTGGCAGAAGTGAGAAGTGGGTTATAATTATACTGGCCACAAGAAAAAGCCATGGGTCTCAGCCTCCTCATCCTTCTTCCCACTTTCTCCATCTCTGGCCATGTCCTGCATGACCCCCAGCCTTCCCTTGGGCAACATGAAAGGGAGACAGCAGAGTGTCAGCACAGTTAAGGGCACACACTTTGCATTCACACTTGCTGGCTGCGTGGCTTGGGGATGACATTTAACCTCGCCAGCCCTTGAGGTCCTTATGAGTGAAGTGAAGAGAATAACCAATTCAGGACAGGTCAGATGATGCATGACACTGCTTAAAACAGTGTCTGGCACCTAGAAGATGCTCAGTCACTGATAGCTGTTATTAACAAATGATAACAGTGCTTCTCACCTGCCCGCTGCTCTGGTCTCACCTCGCACCTGCTGCCCTTGCTGTATTTGGAGCCTGACCTTGTTATTACCATGAGGTTTGGCTTCCCCCAGCCCCCTATAGCTGCTAGTGTGGAATTCGTTGTTTTGGTAGCTGATGGTGTTGGTCTCATCTTTCCCGTCTCAGTAAAAGCAGTTCGGACTAAGGCAAGAGAGAGTCCTCCCCCTAGTATATGTAACCCCTTAATTAGAGTTCTTTAAAAGATCAGGTGTTTCTCTCTGTAAGCTTCCAGATCCACAGAGTGGAATTCAGAGTATGAACCCAAACCAAAGCCTCCCGCTGCAGAGAACTTGAGCATAAAAGGGGCCCAGGGGTCAGTACTGGGACAGTGACCCTGTTGGGGGGCGGTGGTGCTGCCAGGAAGGGAGACTCAGGGGCTGTCTTTGCAGTCCAGGGGCCCTCAGTAGGTCACCCTCTCTGGGCCCCATGATCTGGCTAACTTCTAGCCCCTTAGCCAACTAGGATATATAACAATCCCATTCTTTCAAACAGCACAGAGCAGGAAGAATGTAGAACAGGCGGCCATTGTCTCCCATATTCCAAGACAAAGGGTCTGGGTTTGAATAGAGAGATGTGAATGGGATGGTAAAATATCAGAGCTGTGTGCAATTGTTTTCTTACTTCAAGTTGTCCTGAAAGCTCAAGACCTTTGAGCCAGAGTTGAAAGCCCTGCATCAACTTCCATAAACTTCAGGAAGAAGTTTAGAAGACAAGAAGGTGAAGATATCAATGTAGTCATAGACACATACATACATATATATACTGACAAACATACACTCACACACACACACATATTCAATGCAGAACTGGGAGATGCATCTAGGGTTAGATTAGGGAGCAACTTCTAATAGGTCACAAAAGTTTTTTTCAACATATACTAAGCACCGTGCTGGTTATTTCACTCACATGATCTCATGGAAACCCCCAGCAGTGTTGAAAGTAGGTGTTCATATTCCCGTTTCACGGATGGGGCAACTGACATGCAGTGTAGTGCCATGAGGTTGGTCAAGGACACACAGGTGTTGTGCTGACATTGCAAATTACAGATTCGAGAACGAAATCACTCACTTCCTGACAAGAAAGTCAATGAGCTTGCCACTATACCAACGGAGCAGCTGAATGTCCTGAGAAAGCTGTTGAATATTTGCATATCTTTAAATCTTGCTCTAAATGGTATCATTTCTTTTAAATAGACTAAGCGACTATGAATAATTAGCAGCTAATAATTATTATGCTTCATTAACTTAATAAAGGATTATGTCTTGATAGAAAATGCAGAGATAATTGGAAAAGAAAGTTAACCCATGCTTCCTCGGCTTCAGAGGGGAAGAGCTGTCCAGCTGGAGGAGTAGCCCAGAGTCTGGCAGACTCTACTCCCCTGGGGCCAGTTCCCAAGCTGCTAACCTATGACCAAGTGGGACCTAGAGAGCCGGCTTCGAAAGAGCACAGTCACTAACCAAACAGAAATTGCAGGAAACAAAACACAGTGAGAAGCACGGTTAGCAGCAGCTTACCAGGGTCGCACACCTGTGATCCAGAACACAGCGAGCCTGGGAAGGTGGGTAGTGCTGAAATCTCAGAGAGCTACAATTTACGGAACCACTACTCTGGAAAGATAAATATAGGTTAGATAGCCCTTTTGGCTGGGGAGAAGAAGGACGGGATAAAATGTCACCAGAGTACTAATCCAGGGTCACAAGTTCAGGGAGTGCAGATCCACCCCCAGCTCTCCATCCTGGGCCCCCTGTGACCTTTCCTCAGCATGATTGCCACGGCCTCCTAAACGCTTTTCCTGACCCCAGTCTTGCTTCCCTTCCTTCTTAATGGCAGCCAGAGTGAATTTTTCAAAAGAAAAAAATCTGATCCTATTGCTCCCCTGTGTGAAGCCCTTTCTTAGGTTTCCTACTGCCCTTGGGATAAAGCCCAGAGGGAGGGAGCCTCCACTGCTTAATACCCCAGGACCTGTTCTTTCTGCCTTCTGCTCCCCAAGGGATGCTCCAGTCCACAAATACCCCTGTGCTCTTCCAGATTAATGCACATGCTTCTTCTTCCTCTTGAAGATACCTTCTGCCTCCCCTTCATTCATCAGGATCCTTCCTCCATGGCCACTGTGTTCCCAGCATGATGTCACCTTGAAGGGTAAGTAAAGTCCTTTGGGCCAATATAACCATTGAGTTTCTTCTTAAGAGCTGATACAGCACCAGCTTAGGTGTCTCTTCTGCAAGACACTCAAATCTGAAGGCCAGTGGATGACACGTTCAGGGTCTCAATGCAGACTGTATTTGCCACTGCATATAGAGCATCAAACGTAGAGCCTACCTCTAAACAGAAACCCAGTATATGTCAGCAGTAAGAAACCCAGAAAGATTCCCACTATCTCATTGGCCAGCTACATTTCAGGATTTACCCTACCAATTTCTCCCCTACCTGACTCTCTGACAAGGAGGAGCCCAACCACTCTTCATTTTATGCCAGGTCAGGAGTTTTAGCAAAGCCTCTTGGAGTGGCGCCACTGAACGTGGCGGAAATGGCATGAACGTTTTAGGTATATAAGCACAGAAGCAGAAGAAGATATCACAATTACGACCATGGACACTGAAGTGAGACCCCTGCGTCTGAATTCCACCTCTACCACTTTGCGGCTGGGTGGCTTTGGAGGAGTCATGTACAGTCTGAGATCCCATTTTCTCATTAGTGAAATGGGCATAATGGTGACACTGACATGCTATGGATTTGCAACACATGCAAAGTGCTTAGAGTCAGGTGCATGCTAAACACCACATATGTGTTAACTATTATTGTTAGCATATTAGTGTTTGGCAGAGGTCATGGCAAAACTGGGCCCAGTGGCCCAGTCCATCTGCAATTACATCTAATAACAGCACTGCTTAAATGGGCACGTATAAGCAGACACCAGGCACAGGCAGTGTAGGTGCTGTCTTGCTTATTGTGCAATGAGGAATCTCATACCAAAAAAAAAAAAAAAAAAGTCAGCAGCATCTTCCCAAGCTTAGGGATGTAGAAAGCAGCAGAGCCAGGAGTCAAATCCACACTTGTGCAACCCGCAAAGCCCAGGCTCTTAACTACATTTTGACTACATTGTCTTCAGCTTCACTTGGGGTTCCCTCTTTGTGTTGATGACTTGAGAGAGATTTCACTTTCTCCTGATCTCCAAAACAGCTGCTGTCTGCCCTTTGTTGGGTAATTCCCAGTTGCTCAAAGATGGTGCCTCTTTCGGAAGCTTTCCTGGCTTCCTCACGCTGAGTCATATGTTCCATTTCTGTGCTTATCCCTGACGTGGTCACATAAGTCAGGATAAGCTACACTATGCTTAGGGAACAAGCAATCCCAAGACTTCAGAGGCTTAAACTACGAGATTTTATCTCTCTCTCCATTACTTGTTCATTCAGGATCGCTATCCTTACTCAAGGCCCAAAGAGACACAGCAGCCTCAATCTTGAACACTCCCAGAAACTGTGGCAGATGGTAGCATGGCAAGGGTCACTGTAGCAGGGGATGCAGCTAACACTAGTTCCTCAGTCGTAATGTGTCCTCTCAGCTCACATTTTATTGTCCAAAGCAAGCCTCATGGCCAAACTGTACCCTGAGGGGTCAGGGAAGCATAGTCTTCCTGTATAACCCTTCTATTACAGTGTCAACTGTCTTGGCCCTAAATATCTGATGAAATATCTAAATAACATGATGAATTGTTGGCCTATCTGTCTTTTGCACTGTGAATTCCTCTGGGCTTTGGTCTTCACTTCAAAGTATTTGTTGTGCATTATACCTGTATCATATAGGTGTCTATCATCTGCACATTGAACAGATGAATAAATAAAGACATGCCTGAATGAAGTTCTGACCAGAGCCCTTTCTCCATCCCAATCCCTCATTTTGCACACAGACAGCTCACGTGCATGACACCCCAGACACACAGGCCTTCTTCCCTTCCACAAACACGCCAGGCTCATTCTCTCCCGCAGGGTCTTTGTATATGCTATTCCTTTTCCCCAAAACACTTTCCCTGAAATCCATGTATACCAGAGACACCTTCCTTAACTGCCTCATTCAAAAGAGCTCTCCAGCCACAGTCCTCTCTATCCTCATTTCCTGCCTCATTTTCTCCATAGACACAATCACTACAGTTAAGTCCTCACTTAACATCCACAATGGGTTCTTGGAAACTGCAACTTTAAGTGTGATGATGTATGGCAGGTCCTCAAATGATGTCATTTCCTTCAATGTCATTTCATTATAATGTTAATGAGAAAAAAATGGTTTCATTATATATTGTTTTGCTTAAAGTTACAGTTTCCAAGGACCTACTGATGGTGAGTGAGGATTTGCTGTACATTAAACTGTATTGTTGATTTTCTTACTTATTCTGTGTTTGTCTTCCTTTGCCCCTCAATGTTTACCACTGTATCCCTAAAACTGGAAGCGTGTTTGGAATTAGTAGACATTAAACATATATGTGTTGGATGAATGAATGAATAAGTGAATGAATAAACATAAATAAACAATGTAGTGCCCCAGCAGGAAGAGTAAACTACCAAAAAATACTCTCTGCTTACTATAGAAAATTGTATCTAAAGGAAAATTAAATGTATGAGTTCAAACTTCCCTGGATTTTTTTAAGATCATCAACCCATCAAAATCAGCCCCTGATGCCCTTTTAAAATATATCATGACAAGCAAAATCATGGTGAAATAAATGTTTAATCAATGTTTATTATTGCTAGCATATTAGTTTGCAGTCAAATTTATGACCCCATAAATTTGCCATCTTTATGAGGGATAGGCTGATGTCATGGTACCAAGGTCTTTTGCATAGCAGGGAGCTCAGTGCATTTCTGCCATCCTCTAGCTCCTCAGGAGGGGAGCAGTGCTGCATGATGAGAGAGGTATGAGAACACACACTCATTCACTCAATGAGCCCTGATTGACAACCTGCTGCACACTAGACTATGCCAGGATCCACAGTGAGCATGCTGGAGTGAGTGAATGCAGGAATGCATGCACTTGTATATATGTACATTTGCTCCACAAACATTTACTTTTATCTCTATCGTGTGCAAAATAGTGTGTTTGGTGGTAAATAAAGCAGAAACAGAAAAAGAAAACTAGGGTCTGGTTCAGACACTGGAATCACATAAGTTTCCCCACTGGTAAGCAATGACGGCAGTTGGAACCCCATGCCAACCTAAAAACAAGTTCACCACTCTTGCTCATATGGAGACGGCTCATCTCCTTGGCTTTCATCTGCTGGTTCCTCACTTCCACATTTAATCTCTTAGCAAGTCCTGGTGGACTTGCCTCCAAAATACACCCTGAATCCATCCATTAGTCTCCTCTCTACCTCCCCTGCCATCATCTCTCGTCTAAATATCTGCAACTGTCTCATGATGGTCATCTTGGCTTCTACTCTTATCCACCACCAAATAATGTTCAAAATGGTAAATTAGACCCTGTCACTCTCTTCATTAAGCTCTCCAGAAATTTCTTGCTGCTCTTAGAAAGGAACACACTTTCTTTCCACAGCCCACAGACTCTTGCCAAGCTCACCAACCTCGTCCTCCTCTCTCTGAAGTCCTGGGTTAGGTATCCTCTTCCTCCCCACTAGAAAGCGTGCTTTTGTTTTACTCATTAAGAGGTGCACCAGTGAGAATATTTTAAGCTGCAAATAGCAGAAAATATCATCAAATAAAGTTGGTTATCTCACATAAAGTTCAGTCTGGTCACAAGGTCATTCTAGAAGCAACAAGAATCCAAGTTTTTCTGCTTATATAGTTTTCCAGTCTCAAATATTGCTTTCCTCAGGCTGGCTACGTCAGAGCATAAGATAGCTGCCATCCAGGCATCACACTTTTCTCCATGTGTCTCCATCTAGACATATCCGAGACTGGATAATTTATAAAGAAAAAGAGGTTTAATGGACTCACAGTTCCACGTGTGGCTGGGGGAGCCTCACAATCATGGTGAAAGGTGAAAGGCACATCTTGCGTGGTGGCAGGCAAGGACAGAATGAGAATCAAGTGTAAAGGGGAAACTCCTGATAAAACCAGCAGATCTTGTGAGACTTATTCACTACCATGAGAATAGAAAAGTGGAAACTGCCCCCATGATTCAATTATCTCCCATTGGATCCCTCCACAGCACATGGGAATTATGGAAGCCACAATTAAAGATGAGATTTGAGTGGGGACACAGCCAAACCATATCATTTTGCCCACAGCCCCTCCAGAATCTCATGTCCTCACATTTCAAAACCAGTCATGCCTTCCCAACAGTCCCCCAAAGTCTTAACTCATTTCAGCATTAACTCAAAAGTCCATAATCCAAAGTCTCACCTGAGACAAGGCAAGTCCCTTCTGCCTATGAGCCTGTAAAATCAAAAGCAAGTTAGTTACTTCCTAGATACAACTGGGGTATCTTCCTAGATACAATTGGCATTGGATAAAAAAACTCATTCCAAATTACAGAAATTGGCCAAAACGAAGGGGCTAAACGCCCCATGCAATTCCAAACTCCAGCGGGGCAGTCAAATCTTAAAGCTCCAAAATAATCTCCTTTGACTCCATGTCTCACATCCAGGTCATGCTGATGCAAGAGGTGGATTCCCATGGTCATTAGGCAGCTCAGCCCCTGTGGCTTTGCAAGGTACAGCCTCCCTCCTGGCTGCTTTCATGGGCTGGCATTGAGTGTCTGTGGCTTTTCCAAGCACACGGTGCAAAGTGTTGGTGGATCTACAACTCTAGAGTCTGGAGGATGGTGACCCTCTTATCACACCTCCACTGGGCAGTGCCCCAATGGGGACTCTGTGTAGGGGCTTCATCCCCACAGTTCCCTTCTGGACTGCCCTAGCAGACGTTCTCCATGAGGGCCCTGACCCTACAGCAAACTTCTGCCTGAACATCCAGGCATACGTCTTTTGAAATCTAGGCGGAGCTTCCCAAATCTCAATTCTTGACTTTTGTGCACCCGCTCGCTAGACACCACATGGAAGCTGCCAAGGCTTGGGGCTTGTACCCTCTGAAGCCATGGTCTGAGCTGTACCTTGGCCCCTTTCAGCCATGGCCAGATCAGCTGGGATGCAATGGGCACCAAGTCTCTAGGCTGCACAGAGCAGGGAGGCCCTGGGCCCAGCTCATGAAACCATCTTTTCCTCCTACGACTCCTGGCCTGTGATGGGAGGGGCTGCCATAAAGGTCTCTGACATGCCCTGGAGACTTTTTCCCCATTGTCTTGAAGATTATAATTTGGTTCCTTATTACTTATGCAAATTTCTGCTTCCAGCTTGAATTTCTCCTCAGAAAATGGGTTTTTCTTTTCTATTGCATTGTCAGTCTGCAAATTTTCCAAACTTTTATGCTCTGTTTCCCTTTTACAACCGAATGCTTTTAACACACCGAAGTCACCTCTTAAATGCTTTGCTGTTTAGAAATTTCTTCTACCAAATACCCTACCTAAATCATCTCCCTCAACTTCGAAGTTGTACAAATCTCTAGGGCAGGGGCAAAATGCCACCAGTCTCTTTGCTAAAACATAGCAAGAGTCACCTTTACTCCAGTTCCCAATAAGTTCCTCATTTCTATCTAAGACCACCTCAACCTAGGCTTTATTGACCATATTGCTATCAGCATTTTTGGCAAAGCCATTCAGAAACTCTCTAGGAAGTTCCAAACTTTCCCACATTTTCCTGTCTTCTTCTCAGCCCTCCAAACTGTTCCAACCCCTGCCTGTTACCCAGTTTCAAAGTCATGTCCACATTTTAGGGTATCTTTACAGCAGCACCCCACTCTACTGGTACCCATTTACTGTATTAGTCTGTTTTCATGCTGCTAATAAAGACAAACCTGAGACTGGGTAATTTATAAAGAAAAAGAGATTTAATGGACTCACAGTTCCACCTGGCTGGGGAAGCCTCACAATCATGGCAGAAGGTAAAAGGTACATCTTATATGGTGGCAGACAAGAAAAGAATGAGAATCAAGTGAAAAGGGGAAACCCCTTATTAAACCATCAGCTCTCATGAGACATATTCACTACCACAAGAACAGTAAGGAGGAAACCCATGATTCAATTATCTCTCACCAGGTCCCTCCCACAACACGTGGGAATTATACGAGCTACAATTCAAGATAAGATTTGACTGGGGACACAGCCAAACCACATCAATCTTGATTACCTTAGACACTAAAATTTAACACTAAGTCATGGTGAGAAGGGATTGATACTTAAACAAAACCAGGGTTCTGCCGAAACAGAAGATGAGGGGATAGCTGTTTTGGGAGGCAACCAACCCACCTACCCCAACAAAGCAGCTGGGCTGTAGCTTGGCACCATCATTCTGATGGGTGTCAGATGCAGCTCTGCCACTTACAAGCCTTTTAATATTTGATAGGTCACTTTGCCTCTCTATGTCTCAGTTTTCTTATCTATGAAAGGAGGTTCACTATAGCACCTACTTTTAGAGTTGCTGTTAAGATTAATTAAAAATGGCTGGGCGCGGTGGCTCACACCTGTAATCCCAGCACTTTGGGAGGCCAAGGTGGGTGGATCACAAGGTCAGGAGATCGAGACCATCCTGGCTAACACGGTGAAACCCCGTCTCTACTAAAAATACAAAAAATTAGCCGGGCATGGTGGCAGACGCCTGTAGTCCCAGCTATTCAGGAGGCTGAGGCAGGAGAATGGCGGGAACCCGGGAGGCAGAGCTTGCAGTGAGCCAAGAGCACGCCACTGCACTCCAGCCTGGGTGACAGAGCGAGACTCCGTCTCAAAAAAAAAAAAGATTAATTAAAAATTAATTAATGTAAATTTGAATTGTGTCTGGCACATGGTAAATGTTAGTCGCTATTCAGTATAGGTGCCCATTCTGTTAAAAGGAAAAGACCTCACCGGGCACGGTGGCTCACACCTGTAATCCCAGCACTATGGGAAGCCAAGGTGGGAGGATCACTTGAGGCCAGGAGTTCAAGACCAGCGTGGGCAACATAGCAAGAACCCCATCTCAACAAAAAGTAAAAACATTAGCTGAGTGTGGTGGTGTGCACCTGTAGACACAGCTACTCAGGAGGCTGAGGCAGGAGTGGGAGGATCACTGGAGCCCAGAAATTCAAGACTGCAGTGAGCTATGATCCCACCACTGCACTCTAGCCTACATGAAAGAGCAAGACCTTGGCAAAAAAAAAAAAAAGCCTGGTCTTAGTTTCATCACTGGAAATAAGAAATTTGTTTTAAACTAGTTTTAGGTAAGTATACCTTCATAACATTTCTATGAATTAGGGAAAGGTAACTGCTGTTAAAAATGGAAAAACAGAAGCCCGGAGAGTTATGAAAGCAGAAATGCTGACCTCTAGCCTTTTTCTTAATTTTTCAGACAGGGTCTTGCTCTGTTGTCCAAGCTGGAGTGCAGTGTATGATTATGGCTCACTGCAGCCTCAACCTCTCAGGCTCAAGTGAGCGTTCCATCTCAGCCTCTCAAGTAACAAGGACTAAAGGCATGCACCACCACACCAGGCTAATTTTGTTTATTTTTTGTAGAGGTGGGGTTTCATTATGTTGCTCAGGCTGGTCTTGAACTCCTGGGCTCAAATGATCCTCCCGCCTCAGCCTCCCAGAGTGCTAGGATTACAAGTGTGAGGCACCATGCCTGGCCTGACCTCTAGTCTTGTGCTTGCTCTGAATGATGCTTCTAACTCAAGAGAAGTGAGATGTGCATCCTAGGAGGGCTGAGAAGGAGGAGACATCCCTGACCTGATCTGGCCAGGCGATGGAAGCCAGAAACTATCCATTAGAGCTGGACCCTCCAAAGCCAGAGAAGTGAAGAAACTCTCCCAGTGGGGCAAAGACTTGAAGAAGCAGGAAGCCGTGGGCAGGCTAAGGGTGCAGGAAGGACAGGCAGGCTGGAGAAGAGAATTCTCTTTGCAGACTAGAGGGAGATAAGGCTGGACAGGCCTGTTGAGGGTTTAATGCTGGGCAGAGGGGTATAGATAGGAAAAGCAACCATCACCTACTGAGACAGCCTCTCACTGCTAGGTACCCAGACAAGTGTCTCCACTATATTATTTGATCCTATTCTCCTATTGGCTCTGGCCACAAGGAATTGTCATTCCAATCACACAGAGGACACAGCTGAGTGACATCACCAAGGCACTCAGCTCAAATTCCAACTCAGAGCCACCTGATTCCATGCCTGCTTTCAAAGTAATCAGGAAGCCTGGAGAGCCTCCAGCTCTCCACAATCTGTAGCAACAGCATGAGATTCCTGGCTGACTTGTAGACACATCAGTCATCTCCCTGAGTCATTTTAGGGGCTCTCAAATTAACTTTCAGTCAGAAGCACACAGTGGGACTTCTCAAATGATGGCATAAAATGATCAGCAGATGCCCTTCCTAGTAAAATGGGTGGAAATGATGTTTCAACATATCATTCAAAGTCTCTAGAAACTATCCTAAGGATATTTGGCAAATGGAGAAACGTTCATTCAAGAGAATCCACTAAATCTCCCTAAGAACAGTGAGAGTCGGTGGCATTTAAGGCATGGCCTACTCCGCTACTCCCTCATCTCCAGCTCTGCATTATTCCACCTCTGGTGTGCACAACCAAGAAGATGAAGGCTGCCACTCCTCCAAACTCCCAGTTTAGGCTGTGGCTCCACACCAGGAGGAGCAGTTTGCCGGCATTTATCATCTTCCCCAGCCCCATATTGAAGAAGCTCCAGGCATGGTAGCTCAAGAATACTCGGGCCCTAATGCTGCCTGCCTCAGCTAGCTCACAAGGCAGAGGTTCCACCCTAGAAGGGACGAGCCACAAAGTCCAGGCACTGCCATCTCTCCCTAGTTTCCACTCATAACATAAGGATGTCACTCTGGAAAAGCAGGAAAAACAGGTCTCCACCTCCAGCTTCAGTGCAATGGTACATGGGTGAGGCCTGGGGAGAAATTCAGGCCATAAGAAAAAAGGGCTTCATAGCTCTGTCTGACTAAATTGACTTTATTTGAAATAGTGAATGGAGAACGCCATGCCTAAGGGCATTGTCAAAAACAATGGAGATTTTGGTGGAGAGCAACTAGGAGGAAGCTGGTAGATCTGATACAAGAAAAAATGGCATTGCAGCCAGAAGCTTAACGTAGGGAAGCAGGAAAGAGACAGACAACAACAGCCATCTGAGGTCACACACAACTCTGGGGGTAAAGAATGGTGTGTGCATGCACCAGGCTGTCCCTATTCAAGAGCAAGCAGAGTAGATGTGGCCAGACCTGGAAGCATTCTCCAAGCTGCACAGAGACCATCAACATAGAGCAGAAGTCTTACTTAAGAAAGAAATTTAAGCACAACCTCTGACCAAACAGACTGAACAATAAGCTACTCTGATCCAGGGGTCACTCCTAGGAAGCCAGGCTTTATGAAAGTTAGTTAACACTGGCAGTCAGGAAGCCTGAGTGCATGCCCAAGGCTGTATCCTCTCAAGAGTAACCAGAGAGGGAACCTCTAAGCTACCAGACTCTGGCTAAATGTAGGGCAAAAACAGTACTGGCTAAATGTAGGGCAAAAACAGTAAAGTCCTTGAATTGTGATGGAAGCTCCAAGCCACACACATAGACATTGGTAGAGGTAAAAATTTAGCTGGCTAAGGGGATATTAGCAGAACCACTGACTAATTAGTGTCTATGCCAACCCAGAGGCAAGCCCTAGGTAGCCAGGTTAAAACAAGAATAAGGAAGATCTGAGCAGGGACCTCAAAGCTACACATTGTGAGGAAAATAGACTTTGCACAATAAGTTCAGCTGAGCCACTATACAAATATGCAAATGGCCAAGCAAGGAACATCAGTATCCAAGGCTGCTACAATACATTAATTAAGACCCCCAGTTTTAAACTAAAATTATGAAGCATGCAAAGAAAGAAGGAAGTGTGCTCCATACATGGGTATAGAAGTAGGCAATAGAAAATGCCTTTGAAGTGTTACAGATGGTGGAATTAGCAGATACCAAAGTAGCTGTTATGAATATGCTCAAAGAATTAAAGGAAACTATGCCTAAAGAATTAAAAATATGATAAAAATGTTTCACCCAGCAGAAATAAAAATATTTAAAGGAACCAAATAGAAATTCTAGAGTAAAAAAAAATACAATAACTGAAATTTTAAAAAATTCACTAGAGGGATAAACAAGAGATTTGAGCAGGTCTAGAGTCAGTAAACTTGAAGCTAGATCAATGGAGATTGTGCATACTGCAGGACCGAGGAAAAAAGAAGGAAGAAAAAAATGAATAAAGCTTCAAAGTAATGTAGTATATCATAAGTACACCAACATATGCATGATAAGTGTAGATGAAGGAGAGGATAGAGAATAAGGGAAAGAAATATTTGAAAAACAATGTCAAATAATTTTCCAATTTTGATTTAAAAAAATTAATCTGCACTAGCAAGAAGCTTAATGAACTCTAAGTAGAATAAATGCAAAGAAATCTACAACCATATGCATCATAGTTAAAATATTGAGACACACCCTGAAAAAAGAAATGCGAAGAAAATTGTGAAAGCAACAAGAGAAAAATACACATGTACAAAGGAACCACAATAAGACTGGCAGCTGACTTCTTATCTGAACACTAAAGACAAGAAAGCAGTGGGACAACATATTCGAAGTGCTGAAAATTATACACACACACACACACACACACATACACACACACTAACCAAGATTCCTATATCCAGCAAAACTGTCTTTCAAAAATGAAGGTGAAATAACAATATTCTTGGATAAACAAAAACTGAGAGAATTTGTTGTTAGCAGATTTGCCTTACAAGAAATACTAAAGTCCTTCAGACTGAGAGCAAGTTACATCAGAGAGTAACTTAAATCCACATAATAAGAAAAAGAATGCACATAAAGGTAATTATGCAGATAATCACAAAAAACATATACTTGCATTTTTTTCTTTCTTCTTCACTGATTTAAATAGCAATTATGTAAGATTATACATATTATATCGATAGATTATATACAGATTTTACATAGATCTATATATAGATTATATGTATATTGTGTGTGTGTGTGTGCACGTGTGTGTATGTATACATACATACAGTCATTCCTTATTTTCCATGGGAGATTTGTTCCAGGACTTCTCAGGGATACAAACATTCACAGATGCTCAAGTCCCTGATATAAAATGGTATAGTATTTGCAGATAACCTGTGCACATCATCCTGTGTATTTTAAATCATCTATAAATTACTTGCAATACCTAAAACAATGTAAATGCTGTGTAAATAGTTGTCATATTATACTATATAGGAAACAATAACTAAAAAGTCTGTACATCTTCAGTACAGATGCAATTTTTTTTCAAATATTTTTAATCCACAGTTGGTTGAATTCACAGATACAAAGCCCACACAATATAGAGAGGGTTAACTGTGTGTGTGTGTGTAGAAATGCATCATATATATGTATTTTATGTAGATATACTTAATGTATAGCTATGCTGAAACATACAGAAAGGTAATATATTTCACAATAACAGCACAAAGGAGGCAGGTAGAAATAAGATGTGTCAGGATAAGGAAATGATACCAGATGGTACCACAAAACCGCAAGAGAAATGAAGAGAACCAGAAATTGCAAATAAAAAGGCTAATATAACAATCTCTATAAATATATGACTGCTCTTTTTTCTTCTCTCAGTTCCTTTAAAAGGCAGATGATATAAAATAATCATAATTACATGTTATTGGGTTTGTAACACACAGAGATATAAAACGTATAATAGGGATAGCAGCAGGAGGCAGCCAAATGCCTTGACAGATGGGGCGGATCCCCGGTGAAACCCCACCTCCAAGCAGAAGACAGTTTAAAACCTGAAAGCCCAACTACAGGTTAAATCCTTGGACTGGATTGAGAGCTTGTCCTCCTGTTTGGTGTGCTTTCCTCTGACTAATCCCCAACCTTCACCTATTTTACATATACCTGCTCTTTCCTAATCGGTTTTCTACACTGTCATGCCCACCTTTGAGTGGTGCCTTTGCTTTAACCTTTTGCATACTCACAAACCAATCAGCATGCACTCCCCATCCGGTGCCTATAAAGACCCCAGAGTCAGTGAGTGGAGGGAGAGATGGCCTGATTTCACGAAGAGACGACCTGACTTCAGGGAAGACAACCTGCCCATCCTGTCCCCTCTCCAATTCCCCTCTCCAGCTCCCCTCTCTGCTGAGAGCTGTTTTCATGGCTCAGTGAAATTATCTGCCTTCACCATCCTTCAATTGTCGCATGACCTCATTCTTCCTGGATGCTGGACAAGAGCTCAGGACCTATGGACTGTGGGTACCCAGAAAAGCTTGTCACACTGGCCCTTGGCCCTTGCCGGCAGAGGATAGCTGCCCCACGTGATGAGGAAAAAGGTGCCACCTGAGGTGCTAACACACCACCATCCATTGGACTGCAGACGGTGGAGCTAAAAGAACACTGTAACTCCCCTTCTGGGGCTTTGGGGTTACAGGCACCCTCACCTGGGTATTGCCATGTTCCCCTCAAGGTGACACACATGGTCTGGACATGGGTCCCGCACTCGCTCACTCACATGCTCCATCCTGCAAGGGGCTGAGTGTGGTGGGCTGAGTAGATGGAGCAATGAAGAAGAAATAGGGAAACAAGCAAGCAAACAAGCAAAAAAAGAAACAAAATAAAAAACAAAATGACAGATATAAATCCAACCATATCAATAATAACATTATGTAAATATATTACACAATATAATCAAAAGCCAAAGAATGTCATCCCAGATCAGTGGTATGTGGCCTACTGGAGACTCATCTTAGATTCAAAAGCACAAATAGATTAAAGGTAAAATAGGCCAGGCGCAGTGGCTCACGCCTGTAATCCCAGCACTTTGTGAGGCCGAAGCAGGCAGATCACAAGGTCAGGAGATCGAGACCATCCTGGCTAAATGGTGAAACCCCATCTCTACTAAAACTACAAAAACTTAGCTGGGTGTGGTGGCACGTGCCTGTAGTCCCAGCTACTTGGGAGGCTGAGGCAGGAGAATTGCTTGAACCTGGAAGGCAGAGGTTGCAGCGAGCCAAGATTGCACCACTGCACTCCAGCCTTGGCAACAGAGCGAGACTCTGTCTCAAAAAAAAATAAATAAATAAAAGAAAGGTAAAATAATGGAAAAGATACACCATGCAAGCAGTAACCACCAAAGAGCTGGAGTGGCTAGACCAGTGCTGCACAAAAAGGCTTCAAGACAAGAATTGTTACTAGAGACAGAGGGATTATTTAATAATACTAAAAAAAAATCAACCTACCAAGAAGATAGCAGATTTACAAACATATATGCACCTTAATGAAAGCCCCAAAATACATGAAGCAAAAACTGACAGAATCACAGGAAGAAACAGACAATTCAAAAACAAAAGTTGAAGGCTTCAATAGCTCACTTTCCTTAATAGGTAATTCAAATACCTGTAGCATGAAAAAAATAAATATTTAAGAAGAGATGGATATCCCAGTTACCCTGATTTGATTATATGAATGTAGCAAATCACCACATGTATTCTGAAAAGATATACATTGAATATCCATTAATTGTAAACATTTAAAGTGATGACATACACAGGACATACACAATCTGAATGAAGCTGTAAGCCCACTAAACCTAACAAACGTAATTAGACTTAATAAACCTACATCTAAATAGAACATTCCCAACCACCAACAGCAACAACACATTCTTCTCAAAATCACAGAAAATATTCTCTAAGACAGACAATATACAAGGTCATAAAAAGAAAGCCTCAATAAATCTAAAAGGGTTGAAGTCATACAAAGTATTTTTCTCAAACACAATGAATGAAATTAGAAATCAGTAACAAGGAAAGTTTGAAAAATCATAAACATGGAAATGTAAAAAACATACTCCTAAACAATAAATGGATCAAATAAAAAACCACAGGGGCATTAAAACATACTTTGAGATAAATGAAATCAAAGGTACAGCATCCTAAAGTTCATGGGATACAGCTAACACAGTGCTCAGAGGAAATTTATAATTGTAAACACCTGTATTGAAAATGACGAAAACGCTAAAATCTAACCTGACCTCTTACATTAAGAAGCTGGAAAAAAAAAAAAAACTAAAAAGTAAGCAGAAGAAAGAAAATAAGAAAGATTGGACCGTATGTAAAGTAGAGAGTAGAAAAACAATAGAGGATATCAATAAAACAAAAAGTTTGTTCTCTGAAAAGATTAACACATTTATAAAAGTTTAATTTTTTATTGGTACACAATACTTGTATACTTATTTATGGGGTACATGCAACATTTTGTTGTATGCATAGGATATTTAATGATCATGGTATTTGTGCTATTATAAAACATTTTTAGATAGACTAACCTAGAAAAAAGTGAAGACTCAAATAACTAACGTCAGAAATAAAAGAGGTTCTATCACTACTCAGCTTACAGAAATACAAAAGATCATAAGAAAATACTAAAAACACATACTATATCAAAAAATAGATTTCTTAGGTGAAATGGACAAGTTCTTAGAAAGACACAAATTATTCTTAACAGCCAAAAGATGGAGACAACCAAAACGTTCATTAACTGATGAATGGATAAATAAAATGAGAGGTTAATGCATGCTACAACATTGATGACCCTTGAAAATGTTATGCTAAGTGAAGGAAGCCATTCATAAAAGACCAACGCAGTGTATGATTCCATTTACATGAATGTGCAGAAGAGGCAAATTTAGAGACACAGAAACCAGATTAATGGTTGCTTAGGGCCAGAGGAAAGGCGGGGTAAGAGTGGCATGGGGATTGATTGCTAATGGGCATGGGGTATCATTTAGGGGAGATGGAAACGTTCTAAACTGAGATTATCATGATGATTACACAAACCTGTGAATACACTAATAAACATTGAATCATTCACTTTAGGTAGGTGAATTATATGTGAATCACATCTTAATAAAATTTTTTTAATTAAAAAATATATCAGAAAGCTTAATTGTTACCAAAACACCAGGGGTTTGGTCTAGGTCCTGCTGCTCACTGCACAGAAAGCCAGTCACTGAAACAACGAATATTGCCCCAGAGGAAGGTACTGCAGCCAAGGAGACGGGAGATCAGTGTCAAATCCCTCTCCCTGACTCACTAAAACTAGGCATTCATATATCAGGGAAGAAATGCAACTGTGTGTGGGAAAACAGGAATTAGGGAAGGTTAAGGAAGACAAACTGGTCAACAGGAAGCAGGTGGTCACTTAGACAATCATGCTGGGTGAGGGGTCTGACATCTCATTGTGAGGATGCAGTGGTCTCATGAGTTTCAGTTCCTCTATTCCAACTGGGAGGCCTGATAGTCAGTTTCCTGAGAAAGGAACTTAGACAAGACAAATGCAACTTTCTAAAATTCCAAGACTGGGAGGATGACTTTCTATGTTAATTCATCAGAAACCATGAGGCTGGGCACGGTGGCTAACACCTGTAATCCCAGCACTTTGGGAGACTGAGGCCGGTGGATCACCTGAGGTCAGGAGTTCGAGACCAGCCTGGCCAACATGGTGAAACCCCATTTCTACTAAACACGCAAAAATCAGCCAGCATGGTGTCGGGCACCTGTAATCCCAGCTACTTGGGAGGCTGAGGTGGGAGAATTGCTTGAACCTGGGAGGCGGAGGCTGCAGTGAGCCAAGATTGTGTCACTGCACTCCAGCCTTGGCGACAAAGTGAGACCTCATCTCAAAAAAAAAAAAAAAAGAAAGAAAGAAAAAGAAAAAAAGAAACCACGAATAGCAGTTCTATGGAACAATTGGGTAGGTTTCATAATCCCAGGCCCAATAAAGTCTCTGGTGGCTTGAAGGTAGGAATCTTGGTCCTCTGCACTTTGTAACAAAGTCCTTGCTGATTAAGATAAAAAGATGAAGTGGAAAGAGCAAGAATCTTGTATTTAGACTACAGAAATATGAGTCCTCCTTTCCTGGTTGAGCAATCTCACACTAGCCTCAGTTGCCTCACCTGTAAAAGGGAATGATGGCATCTACCTGGCTAGATTGTTGGAACAATTCCTGGCTGCATATAAAATGCTTTCTGCCTTGTATAGCACAGAGCACACCCTTAATAGATAATCAGTGTTGTAATGACCAATGTAGTCAAAGTATTGTGAAGATTAAAGGAAGGTGCTAAGGATTTGTTTTCAGCTCCTGAAAACCAATACAGTGCTTAAGATGTGTTTTCTAAATGAATGAACAAATGACTACCATACCATTCTGTGTGGCATGATTGCTCCTGAAAACAGATCTGATGTGTCGAAATGCTGAACAATATGAGGAATAACTCCTGAAATAGAAACCCTAGAGAAATGGACATTTTAAGTTTTTTTCTTATAAAAATGAACTATGAAGAAGACAGATGGGAAAAAAAAATGTCCTGCCTCAACTTCAAACATAAATTAGGTGTGACAATAAAGGCAATGTGCAGCCATGAATATTTAGGGGAATAATGCCAGAGGAACAGATAGACACAAGCTGATAAGCCCTGCCCTGGGGCCTTGGCACTGGGAGAGTGGAAAGGTGGGAAGGTAATCTTGGGGCTGTCATGCCCCAAGGCAAACTGATGCCTAAATTTCTGTTTTGTAAATGTGAAACACCAAAGCCAAATGGGATCAACGGTACAGTTTTGGAGGAAGAGGATATATTTATTGGCATCTACCCTGTGAAGCCCTGGAAATAGGTTATCTTATTTAATTCACACAACAAGCCTGAGAAGCTGATATTATTACTTCCATTTTCCAGATGACATAACTGTGTTTACAAGGGGAATGTGCCATACCTTAGAATATGTATCCGGTTGTGCCAGGATTAACTCTTGTAGTGCTTTACAATTCATTTGTTCCTCACAATGACACTGTGAAGTGGGGATCACTATTTTGTTCCGTGAACAGATGAAGAAACACAGGGAGGTGAGGTTACTTGCCCAAGGTCACTCTGATACCCACCTGAACCCAGATGTCTGGCTCTAGAGTCCCTATTCTTAAGCACAATACTATATAGATTCTAGTTAGCAGCAAATCAGGATTCCAACTCATGTCTATTTCCTTTGCTCTGCTCCACCACGCTTCCTTCCCACAGGAAACAATGTAGCTATCAGAAGTGTTGGGTGGTGGCTCATGCCTGCAATCTCAGGACTTTGGGAGGCAGAGGCAGGAGAATCGCTTGAGCTCAGGAGTTCAAGACCAGCCTGGGAAACATAGTGATATATAATCTCTAATAAAGAAAAAGAAGAAGAAGAAATGTCACCTCTGGGGAAAAAAAAATTGACCAGAATTGGAAAATCTTAAATTCCTACAGGGGTGGATCTAAGGGAAGCCAGTCAGGTGAGCCAGAGAAGTCAGAAATTGGGGCCAGCTGGGCCAGTTGTGCCCCATGCAAAGGGGGAAGCCATCATAAGCTGTCAAAAACCACTTGCTGTCATAAGAAACGGAGGACCCAATATTGCTAGATTTTAATGTGGATTCTTCCGCATTGTAAAATATTGAATCATCAATAGAGTGCATCTACACAAAATTTAGAAAGATGGAAAATGACTGTGTGCCATCAAGTCAAGAGAGTGGTCTCTGGATGAGGGTGGAGACAGAAGGGAACAGGAAGTGCTGGTCCTGCCCTGTTCCATGATCTGTGCTACCTATGCCGTTGTGCTCACACTGTGTTAATTTATCAAGCTGTGTGCTTGCAATATGGCACTTTTCTGTAGGTATATTATACTTAAAGTTTTTTGGTTGGGTGTGGTGGCTCATGTCTGTAATCCTAACACTTTGGGAGGCCAAGGCAAGCAGATTGTTTGAGCCCAGGAGCTGGAGACCAGCCTGGGCAACATGGTGAAACCCAGTCTCTACAAAAACATAAAAAAGTAGCCAGGCATGGTGGCACACGCCTGTGGTCCCTCAGGAGGCTGAGGTGGGAGGATCATCTGGGCCAACGGAGGTCAAGACTGCAGTGAGCTGTGATCGCGCCCCTGCACCCCAGCCTGGGTGACAGAGCAAGACCCTGTCTCAAAATAATCAAATAAATAAATACATACATACATGAGAAAAGAGAACCTTTTCTACCTCCCTCAAATCTCTGCCCTCTCCCACCCCATCCGGGAGGATGGAGGAGAAGGTTTGGGATTATATGCAAGACTGTCTCAGAAAAAAAAATAAATAAAAGTTGTTTTTTTGTTGTTGTTTTTTTTATCTTGGAACTCAAAATAACACTCTAAGTCAAATACAACTCAGGTCATGGATTTGCTAGTATAAGTCACCTCTTTTAAACCTTTTGGGAGTCATTTTTCTGATTCAGCTTTTCTGTGCTGAATCATGTCATGAGTTACATTCAGGGGCGGAGATACAACATCACAGGACTCACCCTGTGACTTGAAGCTATTAGGAACCTTGCAACCCAGAGAGCTTCTTGACAATGCAAGGGAGAGTTGCTTCTGGCAGTGGTGAGCTCCCCTTTCCTATGGAGCCTGACAACTCCAGAACTGGAAAATCTGGAGTTGCAAATTCTTTTCCAGAATTGGAAAATGCCAGACAACTCATTATCAGGCATTCTGCAGAGGGCTTGGGAAGAAGGAGCTGAACAAGATGACCATAAAGTTCTTTCTGGCCCTGAGAGCCAAAGAATCCAACATCACCCATCTTTCCATTCATTCAACAAATACATACGTAGCACCTCCTTCATTTCAGATGTGTACCCAGCACTGGAAATTCAGTGAACAAATCCCATTGAGATCCCTCTTAAAGACCCTGTAAACCGTCAGGGAAGGAAGGCATTGAGCAAGTTGAGTGGAGAGGAGAATGGTAAGAAAAGATAGAGTCATTGAACAAAAGGGGCTTGCTGTCTGACGCACTAGAAACCAACACTAAGACACCAGGTTTTGGGGGGGAAAAAAAAAGCCTTTATATTGAAAGTCGACTCCCCAAGAAGACAGGAATCAAGCTCAACTCTGTCTCCCCATGCTGGTTATAAGGTAGTATTTTTATCAGAGAAAGTTAAGGGGATGGATCCTGAGATTAGTAGGTGATTGGTGGAAGGAAAGGGGAGGTCTGGGAAGCACTCAGGCATGCGCAGTTATCTCTGCACGCTCGCTCATGGTTCACATATGCAAATTTGGGAGGAGTCAAGCTGAAAGGTGGTGGAAGTTCAGGCGGTGATGTCAGCAAGCTGGTACTGTGCAGACCCTAGTTGGCCGTTTTGGTTCTAATCAACTTTAGCTAGTTCTTTTATCTCATAAGTGGAGGGAGTTTCTGTGTTCCAGCAAGTTGTTTTTTTTTTCTCATCTGCCATCCTGCAAATTCAAGAATTTCTGTTCATCACCGGTTTCAATTCTTTGGGACACAGTTTCAAGCATGTGCCCAGCATTGGAGATTCCATGATGAGCAAAACCTTTAAGATCCCATTGAAAGACCTTGTAACCCATCAGGGAAGGAAGGACGGAAGGAAGAGAAGGAGGGAAGGAAGGAAGGAAGGAAGGAAGGAAGGAAGGAAGGAAGGAGGGAGGGAGGGAAGGAAGGGAGGGAGGGAGGGAAGGACGTTAAGGAGTGAAGGAAGGAAGGAGGGAGGGACGGAAGGAGAGAGGGAGGGAAGGAAGGAAGGGAAGGAAGGGTGGGTGTTCAGTGGAGAGGAGAATGATGAGGGCAGTCAGGGGGCTCTGCTTTCATCTCCTAGGGGCCTATTTTAGTCTAGGTGGAGTGAAAACAGTCCATGAGTGGGGATGTTTCAGCTGAGACAGGAATGAGGATATGAGTTAGCCAGACAATGGGAGTAGGGATTGTCAGCGGGGGGAGGCAGAGGTAAATTGAGGAAAGGAGGAAAGTTCAAACAAGCTGAAATGCAGACAATGCAGAAGGCAGTTGTGGTCCTAGAATCTCGTTACATCTTTATTTCCAGGATTCAAGGAATGGAAAATTCTATGATCCTGTAATTTCGAGCATCTATGATTCAACAGCTCTCTATTATTAAGATTCTCTGAATTTAATTTTCCCAGAGTTGATGAATACATCTTTCTAAGTCCCTGGTTTTCAGGTGCAATGAATCTGCATCTGCCTTGGATGATTCCTTTGCTAGTGTAGACAGGGTTAAAGAGAAATATTTGCCAAAAAAAAAAAAAAAAGCCCATACACATTTGCTCTGCAATCTGCCTCCCAATTAGACTCTGTTCTTCTCTGCTCTGGGAAAAGAGACAAAAAAAAATACAGACAGGGGCCCTGCTTATACTAATGAGTGATCTCCATGGGCAGAGTTAATGCCAAGCCCCGTTCAGCCGCTGGGCCATCCCCAGTACAGGGTGAGCACACAGACTAATTTAGGTGGAATAAAAACACATTTTTACATGGTGCCCTGACACCAAGACAGGCATTTCCTCCCCACAAAACAAGCCCAATTATCATGGCATGCTCTGTAGCCTCTGCTGTTCTGTGAAAAGGGTTGCAAATTCTTTTAACTCTTTATACCACAGAGAACAAGAACAAAGGGGAGCAGGAAGTTGATTCTGGACACGTGCACCATGCCGTGTCACACTAAGAGCTCAAGTGTTTGACCCCAGGAAATTGCTCAGCCATTTGGTGCCTCAGTGTCTCCCCCAGATACAAGGCTGTTGTGCCAATTATATAAGTTAATGCAGGTGAAACTCTAAGAACAGTAGCTGACATATAGCATACGCTCAATAAAACTTACCTATTAGCTGTTTTTATTCAATAGAAGCCAGAAAATACCATGCAATATATGCCATATTAAGGGATGGGTTAAACCAAGATTGGCCTTGATGATGTGTGGAGAATACACTGGGCAGGACAAGAAGTGTGAAAGGGCACGGGGTGCTGAGGAAATGGCAACTTGTTTACTACACAAGAACCTAAGGTCCATGGTGCCTGGAGTAGAGCAAAGAACAGAAGGAGAGGAAAAATGGAAATGTGGGTTATGGATGCCTTGGTCAGTCCAGGCTGCCGTAACAGAGTACAATTGACTGGGTGGCTTATAAATAACAAAAATGTATTTCTCACATTTCTGGGGGCTGGAAGTCCCTGGTCAGATGCCTGCATGGTCAAGCTCTGGGGAGGGCTCTCTCTGAGGTCGTAGACGGCAAACTTCTCACCGTGTCATCACATGGTAGAAAGAAGGTGAGAAGGCTCCCTATGGTCCCATTTTTTTGTTTGTTTGTTTGAGACAAGAGTCTTGCTCTGTTGCCAGGCTGGAGTGCAGTGGCACGATCTCGGCTCACTACAACCTCCGCCTCCCAGGTTTGAGAGATCTTCCTGACTCAGCCTCCCAAGTAGCTGGGACTACAGGCATGTACCACCACACTCAACTAATTTTTGTATTTTTAGTAGAGACGGGTTTTACCATTTTGGCCAGGATGGTTTCTACCTCCTGACCTCGTGATCTGCCTGCTTTGGCCTCCCAAAGTGCTGGGCTCACACGCGCCTGGCCCCTCTAGGGTCCCCTTTATAAAGACACTAATCTCATTCATGACACTCCACCTTCATGACCTAACCACCTCCCAAAGGCCCCACCTCCCAATACCATCAGCTTGGGGATAAGGATTTCAACATATGAATTCGGGGCTGGGGATACACAAACATTTCATCCACTGCACGGGAGATCACTAAAGGTTTTGAGATCAAAATGATTCATTAATTATACTTTTCTCCCAAGTACCAGAAACACAACTCAAACTGGCTTAAGTGAAATAAATAGGCTCATGGAATTGGAACTTCCTGCAGTAAAGCTGGCTCTAGGCTAGATCAGACTAGATTAGCTCTCGGTTAGCTGAACTAGATTCAGATGCTTCCATGATTTCTTCAGGGCACCAATCCCTCCATCTCTGAACGCTGAGTTTCTCAGTGTTGGCTTCATTCAGCAGCAAGAGCTCCCCAACTGGTGACAGAGATAGCCATCAACAGCTCCAGGCTGACAAACTATTGGTGAAGCCACCCTGGGGGAAAGAATATTCCAGGCCTGAACTTCCTTGGTTTGGTTTAAATGTGCATCTCTGAACCAATCAGTGCTCCAGAGAATGGATGATATGATCTCTGACTAGTAATACCTGGTCACGTGTTGTGTGCTTATTACTGGAGATGGGGGTGGCATCTTGGCTAGAGATCAAGAAAGGGATAATTTTCCACATACAAGGGATGGTGTGTGTGTGTATGTGTGTGTGTGTGTGTGTGTGTGTGTGCTCTGTCACCCAGGCTGGAGTGCAATGGCATGATCTCAGCTCACTGCAATCTCTGCCTCCTGGGTTCAAGCGATCCTCCTGCCTTAGCCTCCCGAGTAGCTGGGATTACAGGCATGCACCATCACGCCCAGCTAATTTTTTGTATTTTTAGTAGAGACGGGGTTTTGCCATGTTGGCCAGGCTGGTCTTGAACTCCTGACATCAGGAGATCTGCCCGCCTCAGCCTCCCAAAATGCTAGGATTACAGGCATGAGCCACTTCGCCCGGCCTGTGTGTGGTTTTATATTGTTTTGTTGTGGTTGTGTTATTTTACCAGAAGAAGGAAGACGGATTCTAGGAGGCAAAAATATCATATGTTCACAGTATATCTGTGTAGGTTTTTATTTGTGCTTTTGAAAGTAATGTGGATTTGTATGAACAACAACAACAAAAGACCACAGCAGGGATGGCAAACGTGGAATTGTTGCTGGACCAAATTGAGGGTCGGGCTGCTCTTTCTTCCAGACCAATAATGAGATGCAGATGTACTGGGGAGGAAGAGAGTTTTTATTTCTGTAATTGGTGACAGGGGGAAGGCCTGGAAAATATTGCCAGACCAATGCAAAATTACAAAGTTTTACGGAACTTATACACCCTCTAAGCCGTAAGTCTCTGTGTAAGCGTGTATTCATCTAAAGACATAGTGAGTAACCTCTAATCTATAACTAAGGTCTGAGTCCTGAACACCTTCCTTTGGAGCCTCAGTAAATTTACTTAATCCAAATGGGTTCAGGTACTGGGGTGATTACCCTTATCTTGTCTCCTGCTAAATCATGAAGGTTTGGGGAGTTCCTTCAGATCCCCAATAAACTTGTTTGTAGAGGTCCTTCAGACCCCTAATAAAACTTGTTTAATTCTAAGTGGGTCCTGTTAAGAATTCCTTCATTATCTTGTCATGCTTTAAGGCCCAGGAAAGGCCTAGGAAAAACTCTTGGTGGGCTCTTGTTACATTCCGGCCTTTGTATAAGGGTAATGGCTATTTCAGCTCTTAACATTTAACTTAATCACTCAATCAGTGCTGAAACAGTTGTTATGGAGGCCTGCCTGTTCAGCCGTTAGGGAGACCTGGTCTGCCACAGTTTTATGTTGTTTGTTGTGGCTGTGTTATTTTACCAGAAGGAAGATGGATGCTAGCAGGCAAAAATATCATATGTTCACAGTATATATGTGTAGGTTTTTACTTGTGCTTTTGAAAATAATGTGAATTTGTATATATATTTTAAAAAAGACTAGAGCAGGGATGGCAAATGTGTAATGACCTCGTCATCACTACACTTCTGATACTCACGGCAGGCCTGGCTCATTCATTGCTAATCCACCACAGTTCTCTTCTCTATTGATTCAGCACCTTGCTATCGGTCAATTTCAGTAGGAACTATTTGCCACCTCTGGACAGGGGAAAGGGGTCTAATATTATTTCCTCTTTCTTGAATGCCATACATCTGATATATTTTAACCAGAAGGTGATAGCTGAAGAGAAGATGGGACTGACGATCTTTCTCATCACTTTGGGGAAAAAAAAGGAAGGAATGTGTCCAGTGTTACAAGAGCTGGAGTATCCCAAATGTAAGCCGAGAGCACCTTCTCCTAGCAGGAATAGCCTGGGAATCAGAGTGCTCGGTGTCCAAATCCTGTCTTTCCTGCAGACTAACTCTGTGGCCTTTGGTCAATTACTTCGCCTCTGTAGAAGTGTTTCTTCATTGGTCAATTATTTCGCCTCTGTAGAAGTGTTTCTTCATTGGTCAATTACTTCGCCTCTGTAGAAGTGTTTCTTCATTGGTCAATTATTTCGCCTCTGTAGAAGTGTTTCTTCATCTGTAAAATGGAAATAACAGCAAATCCCTTCAGGGTCATTGTGAAGACGGAAGAGATGATGCAGGCAAAGCGTTTGGCCAGACACATACTTAGCGCTCAAAAAGCAAAGGCTATCTTTGAAGCCATCAATAATATGCCTTCCTGCAGTTTTCCAGCTTCCAGGCTCTTGCTGTTTTTTTGTTATTGTTGTTTGTTTGTTGTTTCTTTAAATTCAGTTGAGGAAGTGAGAAAATTAAGACAACCAAGTGGTTTCATGATAACGTTATGTAAATCCATCTCCCCACAGATCCTTCCAGCTAAATAGGGAACAGAATTTGAATTTCCAAAAGTCAGTCAGTAAACTGTCTTATCATCGGGGAATGTGGAGCCTGGTTAATCAAATACAGAGAAATCAGAGTTAATCAAATAAGGAGTTACTGTGTTGCCCGTGTTGGGATTCCCCTTACTAAAATAATTAGGATGCGGTAGAAACACAACTAAACACATCTCAGGGGCTCCGCATTGCCCAAAAGATGACACAGCTCAGAACATGGCCCCAGACTATAGTTGTGGTCCCACTGGGGGCCCACGCAGCCTCCTCTCACGACTATATTCCTGGGCCCCAGGCACACACCTGGCATTTCTGTGGTTTTCCATGCGTTGTGCCACTCTCCCTCTTAGAGGGCTTTCATCACATCACAGGGCCTTTCCACACCACTGTCTCTTCATCTATAAACAGGCACAATGGTACTTCCTCACTGGAAGCTTGGGAGACTCATGAGGGGCCGTGTGTGTCCATGTGCCTGGAGGAAGGTCTGCTGGGCTGTAGGTGCCCAGAAAGCCTCAGCTAAGCCTGGATGTGAAGGTCTGGAAATCCCTGTCATCCAACAGCAATCCCAGAAGAGCGATGGCCTCAGGTTCAGGTAGGGCTTGGAGGGCCTTTGCAATCATAGAAGAAAACCACAGGAATTCTATTTCATTCAAGACCCTTCTCTGGAGACCCCCCTACTGACAATTCCAGGCTACTTAGGTTATAAAAGATAAACCCGGCCTGGAGCGGTGGCTCACGCCTGTAATCCCAGCACTTTGGGTGGCTGAGGCTGGTGGATCACAAGGTCAGGAGTTCGAGACCAGCCTGGCCAACATAGTGAAACCTCATCTCTACTAAAAATACAAAAATTAGCCAGGCATGGTGGCGTGTACCTGTGGTCCCAGCTACTCAGGAGACTGAGGCAGGAGAATCACTTGAACCCTGGAGGCAGAGGTTGCAATGAGCTGAGGTGGCACCACTGCACTCTAGCCTGGGCAACAGAGCGAGACTCCGTCTCAAAAGAAAAAAAAAAAAAACAAAGAGATAAGTCCAGGCCAGGCACAGTGGCTTACTTCTGTAATCCTAGCACTTTGGGAGGCCAAGGCAGGTGGATCACTTGAAGTCATGAGTTAAAGACCAGCCTGGCCAACATAGTGAAACCCCGTCTCTACTAAAAATAGAAAAATTAGCTGGGCATGGTGGTGCACAATTGTAGTCCCAGCTACTTAGGAGGCTGAGGCAGGAGAATTGCTTGAACCAGGGGGCATAGGTTGCAGTGAGTTGAGATGACGCCACTGCACTCCAGCCTGAGCGACAGAGCAAAACTCTGTCTAAAAAAAAAAAAAAAGAAAAGAAAAAAAAATCCTGATCATTGTAGCTTAGGAGACTTTATTATTCATAAGAAGTGAAGAAACTGATCTCTCTCAAGCATCTCATCGAGAAATACCTTTGAATGCAGGACTTCATAAAAGCAGCAGCAAAGACCATAATGACATCCATTGAGAACTCCTCATGTGTTAGGCACTGTTCTAAGTATCTTTCATGTATTCACTTATTTAATCCTCCCACCCTATTTTATAGAGAAGGAAATGGAGGCACAGAGAGGTTAAGCAACTTTCCCAAGGTCACACAGCTTGTGTGACCTTAGTAAGTGGCAGAGCTTAGGAACCTAACCCCTCTGTCGTAGATGATAAAATCCACTCTCACTCACATTCTGCAGAAGTGAGACATTTTGATGGTCTTCATTTCCCAGTCAATAAAGTATCTTAAGCCAAATCTCAAACTTTTTTGTTCATAGTTCATAAAATACTATCAAATGCTCTACAAATCAGCACCTTCCTCTATTATATGCAATGTGCTTCAATATTTTCCATAATATTCCATTTTATTTTGTATTATTTTAAAATGCTGGTTGCCATCTGCTAAGTTGATTTTAAGGTGCCCTAATCACTCATGCTGCACAGTTAGAAAAACATCATACTAGAATCTAAGTTACTTAAAAAGGGTCAGACTCAGTCACCACTATAAGGCTAGTGCCCAGTGTGGTGCCTGGCTCATAGAAGACCCTCTGGCCACATTTATCCAGTGGAATGTTTAAATATAAATGCCCAGAGCAGAGATCTCTGACTGATGGCCCAGAGTTGAAGTCTAACCCATAGAATTGTTTTATTTCACCTGCATAGAGCTTACATTTTTGCTGAAGTGTTGCTAACATTTCAAAAGCAGATTCAGGAAGAATAAGTTCTGCTGATTTATTGTCCAACAAGATGACTATAGTTAATAATAATGTATTGTATATTTCAAAGGAGCTAAAAGAGAGGATCTTAAATATTCTTACCACAAAGAAATGGTAAGTTTTGGAGGTGATAGGAATGATAGACTGATTTGATCATTTCACAGTGTATATGTGGATCAAAACATCACTTCATACCCCATAAATACATGCAGTCATTATTTTTCAATAAAAGTAAAACAAAACTTCAAAAAAGAGACCAAAAATACAAAGTCAAATAAAAATTAGGAGATTTTAAAAAGTACCCAGATCTCCAGCTTCTGAAATAATCAGATTTGGCAAATCTGGGGGACCGCTGGGTGAAGAGGAGTTCTGGCTGTCTCTGTAAGCAGAGCTCCACGCCCCCCTTCCCCATCCTCTATCCCCTCACTCGGCCTCTATTCCATCTGACTTTGGACTTTTACCCCACCTTATTTTACCCCAGCTAATGTTGTTCATTTGTCCCCTACCTGGGCCCTGTCAGCATCATGATTTGGGTCTGGCTGAGGACCTTAATATTAAAAATGAAATAGGAAAAATCTATAAGCAAACAATGACATTTACCACTCTCCACCATCCTCCATTCCCTGCTACGATTCCAACAGTGACCTTAAGGCATGATTGCTTGAATGCCTAGAGAAGTTTAAATTTGGATTTTCTTTTGTTCCCTCTGCTCATCTCACCAGACAGTTGTTTTAAGACATCCCTGCCAATGCCCCATATCTATCTTGCCTAGAGCCTTTCCAGGAACCCACTTTACCTTCTGGGAATCTTTAGGAGCTGGGTACCCACCGATGTCTGGAGATTCTGTTTGCTGTGACTTGCCATGAAGATGGTGGCTTTAGACAGGATGGGCTGTTTGGGAGCACCGGCTCTGAAGCCAGACTGCCACTTGCTAGGTGTGGGACATTGAAGCAAGTCTTTTAGCTTCTGTGTGTCCCTGTGTCCTCACCAGATAATGGAAATAATAGTAGCATATATATCAATGCATGGTTTGGGAAAAATTAAATGCAATAATTCACGTAAATTGCTTTACCATGCTGCCCAATAAATATCAGTAGTTATGATATGCTGCAAACACTGGGGGATTTTGTCAGCCTGGCTGTGCATGGGAATGGTGGTGTGGGGTTCCCTGGGCACAGGAAGGTCTGTCAGAAACTGTCATCAGCTCACGTTGAGGCTGAAGGGGAAGGGCCTGGTTGTGTTTCAAGCTCATCCTTTGTGTTCATCATTCCCCAGGGCCCTCTGGTAACCATGGCAACGCAGCTTACAGGTTGCCAAGTTCAAAACAATGTTTCTAAGCAAGAAGTTTTGCTGACATCGCCCATCTTGATGAGAAGGGAATGGAGACTCGTGGGTCCACAGTGCCGTCAGGGCCAACCTGAAGAGAGGAGAGCCTCTGTTAGGACTCTTTTTACCTGTCTACCTAAGTAATGATGTCCGGGCAAAAACAAAACAAAAACAAACAACAAACCCCAGGCCATTATTATGAAACAGCTGGCATGACCATCTTGGGCCCCACTTACACCGTCACTTACAGTGTAGTAAACTGAACCTAAGCTTTGGGGTCTGATGAACTAAGAGCCAATCTTTTTTTTTTTAAGACAGAGTCTCGTTCTGTCACCCAGGCTGGTGTGCAGTGGTGCTATCTCAGCTCGCTGCAACCTCTGCCTCCCGGGTCCAAATGATTCTCCTGCCTCAGCCTCCCAAATAGCTGGGATTACAGGCGCACACCACCACACCCAGCTAATTTTTGTATTTTTAGTAGAGATGGAGTTTCACCATGTTGGCCAGGCTGGTCTCAAACTCCTGACCTTGTGATCTGCCTGCCTCAGCCTCCCAAAGTGCTGAGATTACAGCCGTGAGCCACTGCACCCAGCCCAACATTTCTTGAAGATGAAAGAATAATTATCACAGAGCTAGTTACTTGCTCCTCACTCACTCACTCACCCTGACTAGCTTTCCTCTGTTTAGTTTGCTTATCTGTGTCTTCTATATCTTTTCACGACAAACTTGTATGCCTTGTCCAATAAAACACCTCAAAATACAATCTGAATGTTAACACTAACATAACATCAATATTAACACCCATTTACTAAGGCTCAGGTCAAATTCCACTTCCATTATAGGCTTTCTTGGATATATCTGGCTCACACAGAATTCCCTTTTCCTTTTATTCTCTCTCCAGTGCCTGCATGGTTCTTTGTACATCACTGAAGACATTAACTGTGTCCTAATCTATGGGTCAGTTTGTACCTACTCCCTTGTTAAGCAGACATCTCTAGGGGGTAAAGGTGACCTTGTTTAGTCTCTGGGGGCACCAGCAAATGAATGGGTGGGAGAATGAATGGACGGATGATGATGAATGAATGATCGATTAATGAGTGAGTGAATGAAGGAATGAATGGGTGACTGAGTAAATGAATAAGTGGAGAAATGAATGGATAAGTGGGGGAATAAATGAGTGAGTGAATGAATGATTGAGTGAATGAATGGATGATTGAGTGAGTGAATGAGCAAATGAATGAATGGATGATTGAGTGAGTGAATGAGCAAATGAATGAATGGATGAATGAGTGAGTGGTTGAATGAGTGAGTAAACGCATGGATGGATGACTGAGTGAATGAATGAATTCATTCTTCACTCTTCAAAATTCTGATGTGGTGCTTTCATTGTTGGAGTGCTTTCTGGACTCCTTTCCCCTTCTCTCAACTCTTTCACGCACCCCCAGCTGATTCTCTCATGAATGCCCTCTGCCCTCCTGCTTCACTCTCCTGCTGTCTGAGACAGAAGTCAAGGAGCCCAGCAGGAGCACAGTGCACACAGCCCTGGCTCCAAACATGTAGGCAGGGAAACAACAAATAATCCCCAGGAAGCAGGAAAAGCCTTTCCAGGATGGGAACACCATTGCCACTCTTTGGTATAACACTCAGTGTGGATCCTGGAGGCAGAACAGGGCAAAATAAGGTGATGTGGATGCAGAGATACGTCAGTCTCTCTATTTACATTCCCCAAAGGCTACATTTATGACAGTTTCTTTAAATGCAACCTCATGGTAGTATGTTGTTGTTAAAAACTCCCATCATCTTTGCAGCAGTATTCACAATACCCAAGTTAATGGAATCAACCTAAGTGTCCACCAGTGGATGAACAGATAAAGAAAATGTGGTATACATACACAATGGAATACTATTCAGCCTTGGAAAAGGGATTCTGTCATCTGCAACAACATGGATGGAATTGGAGAATATTATGCTAAGTGAAATAAGCCAAACACAGAAATACAAATACTACATGTCCTTACTTATATGTGGAATCTAAAACAATTGAACTCATAGAAGCAGAGAGTAGAAGGTTGGTTACCAGAGCCTGGGGTTGGGGATAATGGAGAAATGATAGCCAAAGGGCACAAAGACTCAGTTCAATAGGAAGAATAAGTTTGGCTTTTTAGATCAATAGCACACTGTGCTAAATATGGCTAATAACTGAGTCCTGTACATTTCAATATCACTAAGAAAGGAAATTTCTAATGTTCTCATTCCCAAAACATTAAAAATTGGGGTGATAGATATGTTAATTAGCTTAATTTAATCGTTCCACATTATATTTAAACATCATAACACCACTCTATACCCCATAAATATGTACAACTATAATTTGTCAATATATAACAAAAACAAAAAATAAACGTGTAAACTGATGAACATTAGTGGTTCCCAACCTTTGTGGCCTTAGGATCATTTGGAGAGTTTCATAAAAAACACTAATGCTCAGGCACCACCCAAGAGAATCTGATTAAATTAGTTCCTGTTAAGCGTGGACATTGGCATTTTTTTGAGACAGAGTCTCGCTCTGTCACCAGACTGGAGTGCAGTGGTGCAATCTTGGCTCACTGCAACCTCCGCCTCCCGGGTTCAAGCGATTCTCCTGCCTCAGCCTCTCGAGTAGCTGGGACCACAGGTTCATGCCACCACACCCAGCTAATTTTTGTATTTTTAATAGAGATGGGGTTTCACCATGTTGGCCAGGATGGTCTCAATCTCTTGATCTCATGATTGGCCCACCTCGGCCTCCCAAAGTGCTGGGATTACAGGCGTGAGCCACCACGCCCGGCTGCATTGGTATTTTTTTTTAAAGCTCCTCAAATTATTCCAAAGTGCAACCAGGGATGCAAACCATTCTATTATGGAAAGTGATATCAGAGCAAGGCTTTGCTACAGAAAGAAAGGCTGTTACAAGATGGTTGAGATTATTGTCAGGGCCTTATTTCCCACCAACCTAGAGGACAGCACCCTCTACCCAGCATGAGGCAAAGGAGTTTCCCCTCCTCCCCTTACGAGGACCCAAATCCTCCGTCACAACCATCCTTTGTAGCTCCATCCTCTATGGCTTGAAGAAATCATGCTCATAAGTGACTGCCTGGATTCCCTATTATTCGCGAGTTCCAAGACAGCAAAACTGAGTGCTGTTCATCTTTCTGTTTGCAGTACATAGTATCAGTCCTAACATGTTAGAGGGCCATAACATGGAATAAAATAGAAAGATTCGTTATCAGTGCTGTCCACCAAATTATGCCGGGCCTCCAGCCTTCCAGGGTTATCGTATAACTATATTCCCTACCCCCTTTTAAGGAAATGTGACCAGGTGACTTGCATGGGCAAATAAAATATGCACAGTCACTTCCAAGAGGAAACCTTCTAAAACAACCTCTGTGGAATTTACCAAGTTCTGTTTCACTTACTAAAACGATTGTAGAAGCACTTGTCAAACTGAAGCCCTATCAACCTTCGATAGCCGAGTTTCTTCAACAAGAAGACCTCCCCCGACCCTCCTCCTCATGTTGAGTTTGTGGCATGAATAAGAAATAAACTTGCGGGCTGGTCTCAGCGGCTCATGCCTGTAATCCCAGCACTTTGGGAGGCCGAGGGGGGTGGATCACCTGAGGTCAGGAGTTCGAGGCCAGCCTGACCAACAAGGTGAAACCCTGTCTCTACTAAAAATACAAAAAATTAGCCGGGCATGGTGGCAGGCGCCTGTAGTCCCAGCTACTTGGGAGGCTGAGACTGGAGAATTGGCTGAACCTGGGAGGCGGAGGTTGCAGTGAGCCGAGATCGCGCCACTGCACTCCAGCCTGGGTGATGGAGCGAGACTCCATCTCAAAAAGAAGGGAAGGAAGGAGGGAAGGAAGGAAGGAAAGAAGGAAGGAAGGAAGGAAGCAAGGAAGGAAGGAAGGAAGGAAGGGAAATAAACTTACACAGGGTTAAGGCACTGGATTGTGAGGGCTATTTGTTACTGCAAAGTAATACAACCTATCCTGATTCAAGAATGCAGCAGAATGGAGTGGAGTGAATTAGAAAGCATTCATCACACATAGTGAGGGTAAGTATTGCTATGGTAAACTTCTGTTTCAATTGTGGGGGGGTGTGTGTGTGTATGTGTGTGCACATGCACCCTGGATTATAAAGTATAATATATTTCTTTCTTTCTGTTTTGAGACTGAGTCTCACTCTATTGCCCAGGCTGGAGTACAGTGGCACGATCTGGCTCACTGCAACCTCCACCTCCAGGGTTCAAGTGATTCTCATGCCTCAGCCTCCCGAGTAGCTGAGATTATAGACTCCTGCCACCAAAGCCAGCTAATTTTTGTATTTTTTAGTAGAAAAGGGGTTTCACCATGTTGGCCAGGCTGGTCTCGAACTCCTGACCTCAAGTGATCCACCTGCCTCAGCCTCCCAAAAAAATATATTTTTTATGGTAGTTCTCAAACATTTTATCATGACCCACAGTAAGAATTGTGCTGTATTTCATAACACATGCATGCATGCAAATGCTCATAGAACCTCACTTCAATCACATTCTTATTCCAGCCACACTGATCTCTGGTTGGTTCCTTTTCCCCCAGTTCCCTTAGGTGGCTGGATTTTTCCTTGCATTCAGGTCTTAGCTGAAATGCCGCATTCCTTCCAGAGTGGCCTTTCTGAGTACTAAATCTAATTTAGAGTTTCCCAGACACTATCAATCTGTTCTATTTATTTGCAGTATTTATTGTAATCTGGTCTTTTCTCATTGGTTTGCGTGTGAGCTTGTTTGTCCATCTCCTTGAACACCTCTCATGTTTCCCCCTCTGGCACTTAGTAAGGACTTATGATCAGAGAACCATGTTGATATAAGAGGATTTACTCCTCTGGAAAGCACAGAGGATGCTACCAAAATTCTATACTCTCCCTCTACTTCCTAGTCTCATGTATGCTTATGTTGGGGTCCGTAGGACAATTGCACTGTCAATAGAAACTATATATGTCCCTTCTGGCGTGTGGCCATCAGATACCAATGTGGTACTTCCTTCAGCCTTCTCTTCACATTCTGCTGCAATTTGAAAGCCCTATGTTTCAGGTAGCATGGTCACATGATATAAAACAGCCTTATCCAAGCACTTTGGGAGACCAAGGTGAGTGGATCGCTTGAGCCCAGGAGTTCAAGACCAGTCTCAGCAACATGGCAAAACCCCATCTCTACAAAACAATAGAAAAAAATATAGCTGGGCATAGTGGCATGAGCCTGTAGTCCCAGCTACTTGGGAGGCTGAGATGGGAGGATGAATTGAGCCCAGGAGGTTGAGGCTGCAGTGAACTGTGATCACATGGCTGCATTTTCCAGCCTGTGCAACAGAGTGACATCCTGTCTCCAAAAAACAAACAAACAAAAAACAAAAACCCTGTCTCCTGATCACAATAGAACTCCACCTGAGGTATTCAGTGACCTTCATTGTCTTAAGCCAGCTGAAATTTTACGGTCTATTTGTTACTGCAGCAAAGTGTAGCCCAGCCTGACTCACACCACTCTCGAACTTTACCCAGCCCCTGCTCTCATTTAGGAACCTTCACAAAAAGGTGACTCTGCATTTTACAAGGTTAAGTATTTGGACCCCACTTATGGATTGATGGTAGGGTATCCATGGTTGAATAGAATAAATACATATTCATGTATAAAAATGAAGAAAATGAAAGTATTTGCATCTGACTAGCTCAGCAGCTGCCTCTAAAAGGCAGGAAAGTCTGGTTGCTCATTAAGCATTTTTCCCTGTCCTTGAGCTTAGCAAGAGGGGATCCATCCAAACTGAATTCATCACCTTCCAGTGATTTCCTCTCCAGCATGGACAACAGCATCAATTAGACCCCAGGATGAATGTAGGCAAAACTTTACTCCAACAAGGATTCAGCCTGTCTTGTTTCTAATTACTCATTTATTTCCCTCACAAACAATGTCGATAGCCCAGATGCCGCTTCTGCAGAGCAGCGTGTGCTCCTCCGGGAAGGGGGCTGGAGGAGACAGCCAGTGTGGTGTGAAGGTTTCCATGGTAATTACACACCTACCTCCAGAAGGCGCTGCCCAGTGAAATCCCTCATTAGCCACCAGCCAGCTAATTAGAAGAGGCCTTTGGCACTTGCTCATGTTCCGGAACATTTCTTCCTGGTCAGTTAGGAATGGGTGGTCAAGGCTTCATCCAGACAAGCCAAGTCTCTTTAACCCCAAGCCCCAGGGAAAGTTAAAAGCATGAGGAGAGAGTAATTTATTCCATTGGCCCATGGAGAACAGACGTTTGACAGCCTTTTTTTCTGCATCTGGCAAACATGGAGGTCATTTAGTGGCAATGAGCCTGGGTCAGAGGCGTGGGGACCATGAAGAGAGGGAGAAACCCAACCATTCATAGCAAAACCCAGGGAGTAACTGAGACTTCAAGGGAGAAAGTGCTGCCTCTGGGGGAAAAATCTTGGAGGGAGGTGGGCAAGAAAAGATTCTGGATCTAATGAAGTACTTTGGTGTTCATGGACATGCAACCGGAGCTCCATGCTCAGGAAGTTCAAGCTTGGGCTGGGTGTGGTGGCTCACGCCTGTAATTCCAACATTTTGGGAGGCTGAGGCGGAAGGATCACTTGAGATCAGGAGTTTGAGACCAGCCTGGCCAACATGGTGAAACTCCATGTTTATTAAAAATACAAAAATTAGCCAGGCTGGTGGCAGGCACCTGTAGTCCCAGCTACTCGGGAGGCTGAGGCACCAGAATCACTTTAACCCAGGAGGTGGAGGTTGCAGTGAGCTGAGATTGCAACACTGCACTCCAGCCTGGGTGACAGAGCGAGACTCCATCTCAAAAAAAAGGAAAGAAAGAAAAGAAAGTTCAAGCTTGGTTGAACACTGTGCTGTCATTATCTTAAACTTTTTAGTACTTTTTAAAGAAGTGGTCTTACTTTTTCATTGTCACTGTGCCCCCAAAAATTATGTAGCTGGTTCTGGGTGCTCAGGTGGACAGGTGTTCTAAGCAGGTAAATTAAGGCAGCAGGCTATGGATATGGAGAAAGCCCCTAGGAACACAAGCAACCAGGACTCCTAGGCCACCAGGTACTGGATCCAGGGCACTGTCCTGAGTCCCAGATGAGGATTATGACTAACTGTGGCTCTGGAGTTGAAAAGACGTGGGGCTAAGATCCAGCTTGGCCAGTCACTTCTCATGTGGTCTCGGATAAATGACCTAAGTCTTTTGCAAATCAGTGTTCTTATCGATGATATGGAATTCCAATAGTAGCAATTTCATAGGGTGATGGTAAAGACTGGCACGTAATTTTCGCTTCATAAATGTTACCTAATACCCTCACGATTCTCACTGATACTGTATGATTCTTTTTTTTTTTTTTTTTTTTTCCTGAGATGGAGTCTCACTGTGTCGCCAGACTGGAGTGCAATGGCGCAATCTCAGCTCACTGCAACCACTGACTCCCTGGTTCAAGCGATTTTCCTGCCTCAGCCTCCAGAGTAGCTGGGATTACAGGCATGTGCCACCATGCCCAGCTAATTTTTGTAAGTCTTTTTACTAGAGACGGGGTTTCACCATGTTGGCCAGGATGGTCTTGATCTCCTGACCTCGTGATGCACCCGCACTGGCCTCCCAAAGTGCTGGGATTACAGGTGTAAGCCACCGTGCCTGGCCGTATGATTCTTATTATACTTCCATCCTCATATTGTTATATGGCCACCTGCTGGGGCTCCTGTGCCATCCAAGTGACCCACAGACCTTATTTTTCCTGTCAACAGCATCCTAAAGAAGACCAGGGAAGCCAACGCATTGCTCCTTTCTTCTGAATTCTCTCCTCCCAGTATCTTTCCTTTAGTGCAAGTTTTATCTCCATGACAGATTCTTAGCTCCACCTTTAAACCTTGAGAACCTATTCTCACCATCTAATTTTACTAAGGAGCTGACTTAGAGATGACTGTCTTGTCCAAGGCCATCCAGTGGTCAGGAACAGAGCCACAGTCCTACCTCGGTCTTCCTCACCTTCTTTCCACACTGTTGTAGGAGACTGGGTAATGGTCCTTCATTCCCTCCAGCCCAGGAAAGGACTTCAGCATGTTTCAGGTTTTTAGATCTGCTCTCTTCTCATAAATTCATTCTAATTCCCCACCATATAGTTATCACCAGGAAAATCCAGCACCTCTTAATTGGGGGCTGGTCAGAGCGAGACTCTGGGTGTAAGGCATCAGTGAGCAGGAGGATCCGCTTATTTTAAGCAGCAGTGAGCTGTATGGGATGCTAATTGGCAAACGAAAAGGCTGTTCAAGCCTGAGCTGAGCTTGGCTCATCCTGCCAAGGAAACGCAACCCCGTCTGCAGGTTGGAAAAAGGAGAGACAGGGAGGGGACACCCGCTTCCTTATGATCCTGAAAAAAGAAAAAGAAAGCTAATGTATCCAACTCTCCAAGTTTTCAGAAAAGCACAGGCTTTGGCATCAAATGGAACTGTGTTAAATTTCTCTTCTGTTGTTTACTAGCTGTGTGACAATTAGCAGGTTACTCTCCCTCTCTGAATATTTTTCTTACCTGTATCATGAAGCTAATAATGTGTACTTTTCAGGGTCATTGTGGTAGTTAAATAAAATAATCCATTTCATTCATAAAGTACTTAGCACTGGCGTCAGATACATGTTCATCACCACGACCAAGATATCACCATCATCAATATTAGCAAAGAGCAGTGAGATTCTTTGGATCTGTCCGCAGTTCTTCCTGGTGATTGGGAAGTGCAGGGGCATTGAATGGCAACAATAATGCTTATCAGAGTAAGAGAAGTAGTAATAAAAGGAGAGAGACGGCCAGGCATGATGGCTCATGCCTGTAATCCAGCACTTTGGGAGGCTGATGCGGGAGGATCGCTTGAGCCCAGGAGTTCTATACCAGCCTGGGAAACATAGTGAGACCCCTTCTCTACAAAAAAATTAAAAATTAGTTAAAAATTAGCCAGAGTGGCCAGACGCGGTGACTCACGCCTGTAATCCTAGCACTTTGGGAGGCCAAGGCGGGTGGATTGCCTGAGCTCAGGTGTTCAAGACAAGCCTGGGCAACACGGTGAAACTCTGTCTCTACTAAAACACAAAAAATTAGCCCGGCGTGGCACGGTGCACCTGTAGCCCCAGCTACTCGGGAGGCTGAGGCAGGAAAATCACTTGAACCTGGGAGTCAGAGGTTGCAGTGAGCCAAGATCACGCCACTGCTCTCCAGCCTGGGCGACAGAGTGAGACTCCATCTCCAAAAAAAAAAAAAAAAAAAATTAGCCAGAGCATGGTGGTATACACCTGTAGCCCCAGCTACTTGGTACTTGGGGGGCTGAGGTGGGAGGATTGCTTGGGCCCAGAAGGTCGAGGCTGCAGTCAGCCATGATCCGCCCACTGCACTCCAGCCTGAGTGACAAAGCGTGAACCTGTCTTCCCTTAAAAAAAAAAAGGTAAAATAGGAGAGAGACATTAACATTCAGGCAACCTGACTTTGGCCCAGAAAGCATATGTGGCTATTCACTCCAGGCCCGGTGGCAGCAAAAGCAGTTAGGAAAGACCTTTCAGTGGTTCCTGGAAGCCCTGGTTCCCTTGGGCAGGGACGAAGAGGACACCACAAGGGAAAGTGAGTGAACAGTGGCAGGAAAATGAATCGGGGAGTAGGGAGGAGTTGCCTGCCATTAATCATCATGAAGAATAGGGCCTGGAGAGCTGCCATTGGCTCCACGGTGATTAATGACCTTTTTAATTTCTCTGCGCATTGTCCCAATTATGCAGGGGCACCGAGGGAGGCCCCGCCTTCCCTGGGGAAGCAGGGAGGTCTATGCAGTGCCCTGGAGTGAGACAGAGGACGGCTGTGGGGAGACCCGGAGTTGTTTTCCAAAGAGCTTGGACCTAGAGGGCAGGGCTGGGAGGATTTGCAGCCCAGATTTCAGAACCTGGCCAGTGAGAGACAGTCTGGTCTGTAGAGAAGGCTTGTGATGGACACCATTCTTACCCTGAAACTCAGTGCAAAAAGTAGAATCATTTTCTTACAAGCTCAACTAAATTTTCAGTTTGAGTTCCCATTCTTCTATGGTGACAGAATCTTACTCTTGTTCCTGAGATGTGTCTAAGTTCTGGGTGTCAAGCATGGGCTGGAAGTCTGGAGCAAGGGGCTACTTAAGATTCTTGAACAGGCAACTAGGTTCCGGTTCATCCATCATCCAGTCAGACCCTCAGTTGTCAGTCCATGGAGGCTGCTGCTACAAAACCTCGCATTTCTGTTCACATCCAATGGCTTTCTCTTTGTTGTTACTATGCACCGAGGAGCAATGGGCATCTCGTAAAAGCTACCTATGGTCTCAACTACTGAGAAAGACTGTCAGACCTGTCTAAGCTCTGTGGCCCTCCAAAGTGATGTTCTATTGAGAGTCAAGATGTTAGGGCTACCTCTGACCTATGCCAATCTCTCTCTCATCATCCCTCCTCTTCTCTCTGCAGCTCAGCCCAGGAAAGGGCACAGTGCATCAACCATCCTCTCCTGGTTCCACAGACGCTGGGCATAGAGCCAGTCCTCTAAGCTTCGGCCTCCACCAAGAGTTCAGGCTTTTCCAGCACAAAAGCCAGAGACTACCAGGTTAGTTTTGGTTGCCACCCTGCAGAATTAAGCACAGTACTAAAGTGGGAGTTCACTTGCTTTCTCTCTCTCTCTCTCTCTCTCTCTCTCTCCTCCCCTCAATTTTGAGAAGTAAGGTGGAGGAAGGAAGAGAAATAAAGAGAGAACCAACGGTTAATATCTTATAAATATTATCCTGCCACATGCAGAATGCTATGGAGAGGTTCAGAAGGAATGAGCACATCCCATAGAAAAATCAATAAAATTGTTCATGCAGAGAGCAATATTTCTTCATTATTAAGAGCACAGGCTTTGGCGTCTGACAGATCCTGGTTCAGTCCTGGCACCTATTTACCGCTGTGTCACCTTGAGCAACTGGATTGGTTTCCCCAATCCTCAGTGCTCTTCTCTGTAGAGTGGGGATTACTGGGGGACGAGTTGGAATGGTGCATGTAGAAGGGCTTTGCAAAGTCCCATGGCTGTACCTGTGACAAAGACAGAGCAATTTCATTTGTTAGAGATGGAAGGAGAGAGTGAGCAAATGGGGGAGAGAGTGAGCGAGTGGGTGAGAGAAGGTAACTAAAATTTTGAAAATAAAAACGGGAGGCCAGGCGCAGTGGCTCACACCCGTAATCCCAGTGCTTTGGGAGGCTGAGGCACGTGGATCACATGAGCTCAGGAGTTCGAGACCAGCCTGACGAACATGGCAAAACCCCATCTCTACTAAAAATACAAAAATTAGCCGGGTGTGGTGGTTCACGCCTGTAATCCCAGCTACTCAGGAGGCTGAGGGAGGGAAATTGCCTGAACCCAGGAGACAGAGGTTGCAGTGAGCTGAAATCATGCCACTCCACTCCAGCCTGGGCAACAGAGTGAGGCTCCATCTCAAAAAATAAATAAATAAATAAAATAAATAAAAATAAACACATAGGGGAGTTTGAGAGTTTGAGGTCTCACCTTAGGCCAGCCAGAGAAGTCACAGAGTCAGGAAAGAAATTACAAGATCTAGAAGAAGTAAGGGAAGACTAGTCGCTGGACTTGAATGGTTGGACCATGCCTCGTGGACACAGTGGTGTCAGGAAGGAAGCAAAAAGGAAACCCAAGGCAGTAGAAGGAAAGAGAAAGACACCATGACTTTCTCTTGGAAAGGAGAAACCATGACGAAGAAGTATGACATGAGAGAGACACCATGACTAAGAAGCATCTGAGGGAAAGAACGGTGACTCTTCTCTCCCTCTTCCTTCCTCTCTCCCTCCCTCTCTCCTTCTCACTCCCTCAAACACATACACACACACTCTTACAAATGCACATATGGAGAGAACTTCTCAGTGAGTCACAAACCCATCTATCCTGAAAGTTTCTCAGCAACAAGGGAGACAAGGCTTGGGTTGGCTGAGTGGAGCCTAAAGACAGGAGATGGGTGAGGTAGCACTTTCCAAATTCCAAAGTGCAGATGCAGATCTGAGTCAGGAATTGTGGGGGAACACACACCTCTGCCTGTCCAACAGGCTCCACATGGTGCTGACGCTGCTGTCAGCTATATGCACTGTGTGGCAAGGGATGGGCCATGTGGCATTTAGATGAGATGGCATTACTCAGGGAATTCAAGGGGCCTCCTTCATTGTGTGTTCTGGGAGATAAATTCCCATTCCTTCGTCTCCAATAGTCCTCAATAATCTCTTGGTAACCTGGAAGTGTCAGGTCCCTTTGCTTTTTATTAACTGATTAAGTGAGAGAGAAATAAGGAAATCCAATCTGTCATTTAAGCTTCAGAGGTTGTCTTGGTTTCAGTGAGCCAAAGTTTCCACATCTCCAGGGCCATATTCCGCCAGGAAAAGCTGTGATCCCTCCATTCCTCTCAGAAGTCAGAGAATGAGGACTGTCCTTCTCTCCTTCATTTTCCAGTTTTTGATCTTCCCCAGTCAACACAAAACACACACACACACACACACACACACACACTATCACACATACTGCATGAGTGGAAATAAATAAATTTATTCTACTGAATAAAATAAAAGTCAAGCTCCTCATAATGTCATCCAAGGCCCTGAATTAGAATCCACCTTTCCTTGGTCCACCTTTCCTTCTATCTCTTTTCCTCCCTCACTAAGTTCCAGCCATAGTAGCCTCCTTTCTGCTCCTCTAAGGCAGTGGTCCCCAACTCTGGCTGCTCCTTAGAGTGAGCTGGGGAGCTCTTAAAATATATCAGTGCCCAGGTCAAGCCCCAGACCAATGAGCTCACAAGCTCTTGGGGATAGAAAACAGGTATTCATAAATTCTAAAGCTCTCTAGGGGATTCCAATGTGCAGACAGGTTGAGAATTACAGCTCTAAAGTTCAAGAGCTTCCTACTCTCAGCACTTTGCCTCCCTCCCTCTGCCCTGTCCTTTGCAGCTGACTCCAGCTCTTCTGTCAGCTCTCAACTCAAATGACTCCTCTTCAGTGAAGCCTTCCAGGAACATCTTTGTTTCCTTCCTAGAATTTGTCATACTCTGTAATTCTCCTATTTATTTATATGTGTGTTTATTCTCTGTTTCCTACAGTTTAATGTTAGTCCCATAATGTGAAGAACCACGTCTGGTGTTGTTTGCTGCCATACCTAACATGTAACATAGTGTTTGATCCATAGTACGGGCTTATCAAATGGTTGGTGAATGATTGAAAGGCCATTCAATCATTCTTTATAGAACAATTCAGCATCAGATGCCCAGAAGTTGCTACTTAGTTTAACTCACCTGTTCGTAGAATCACCCTAAGTAAGCAAGCCCCCGAGGCTTGGGCCTTCAGAAAGATGGTGTCTCATATGACTGTATATCTTTCCTTACCTTCCATGATGTCTCCTTAGTCTGTAGTGCCCTCAACCTGGGGACTCCTCAGCTAAGCCTGCTAGCTCAGCATCCTCACCCAGTTCTCTTAAGAAGCCACATCACTCCAGAAAGGAGGAAAACATTTCTCTTCCAGTGTTTCCACCTTCTTGTATCATGTACATTGTGGAACCCAATCATGCATTAAGGTCAACTCAAGGCTCCCAACTGCTGAATTTGCTAGCTCCAAATGAGAAAAGGTGGTACTGGATCCAAAGAGAAGAGTATGTTTGAGGTGCTGCAATCCTAATTATCTTCCTATTCACAGAAGAATTTCTCCACAATTCCCTGACAAGTATGCACCCTCATCAAAATCAATATTCACTTCTACCGGAGCCATGCAGTCATAGTTTTATGGAAGGAAATCTAATCTCTCTGGTTAGCACAACTTTGTCCCTTCCTTTACTAAGCAATAACCTCATCATTATTAACTTAAGGACCATTCACTGATATGGTTTGGATCCGAGTCCCCACCAAATCTCATGTTGAATTGTTTTTTGAAGTTTTTTTGTTGGTTTTTGTTTTGTTTTGTTTTGTTTTGTTTTGTTTTGTTTTGTTTTGAGACAGAGTCTTGCTCTGTTGCCCAGGCTGGAGTGCAGTGGCTCGATCTCGACTTGCTGCAACATCTGCCCCCCCGGGTTCAAGTGATTCTCTTGCCTCAGCCTCCCGAATAGCTGGGATTACAGGCACCCCCCACCGGGTCCAGTTAATTTTTGTATTCTTAGTAGAAATGGGGTTTCACCATGTTGGCCAGGCTGGTCTCAAACTCCTGACCTCTAGTGATCTACTGGCCTCAGCCTCCCAAAGTGCTGAGATTTTAGGTATGAGCCACCACGCCTGGCCTTATGTTGAATTGTAATTCCCAATGTTGGAGGTGAGACTGGGTGGGCGGTGACTGGATCATGGGAATGGGTTTCTCATGAATGGTTTAGCACCATCTTCTTGGTGCTGTTCTCATGATAGTGATAGTGAGTGAATTCTCACGAGATCTGGTTGCTTAAAAGTGTGTGACACTTCCCCCTCACTGTCTCTCACTCCTGCTCTGGCCATGTGACGTGCCTGCTCCCTTTTCTCCTTCCACCATGATTGTGAGTTTCCTGGGGCCTCCCCAGAAGCTGAGCAGATGCCAGCATCATGTTTCCTGTACAGCCTGCAGAACCATGATCCAATTAAACTTATTTTCTTTATAAATCACCCAGTCTCAGATATTTCTTTATAGCAATGCAAGTACTGCCTAATACACTCACGCTTCTCTGAGTGGGGCTAACATGACTGGAAACATCATCAGCTGTGAATTCCTGTATCTTAACCTATCAGGGAAAGGAGTGTCAGATCCCCAAATCTCTCACCTATGGCTCCTCAGTTTATCTAAACATCCAGAAGAGCAGTCCTTCTTGAACTTTTTTTTTTTTTTTTTTTTTGAGATGGAGTCTCGTTCTGTCCCCCAGGCTGGAGTGCAGTGGCGCCATCTCTGCTCATTGCAAGCTCCGCCTCCTGGGTTCACGCCATTCTCCTGCCTCAGCCTCCCGAGTAGCTGGGACTACAGGCGCCCACCGCCACCTCTGGCTAATTTTTTGTATTTTTAGTAGAGACGGGGTTTCACCGTGTTAGCCAGGATGGTCTTGATCTCCTGACCTCATGGTCCGCCCGCCTCAGCCTCCCAAAGTACTGGGATTACAGGCCTGAGCCACCACGCCCACCCCGAACTTTTCATATCCTCCCTAGCCCAACATGAGAAAAAGGAATATTCCCCCCTCTCCCCATGAGATATGCTTCCAGCAGAAATGACCAACCGTAGAAAAAATAAGGTTATCTGCAGATTATGAGCTAATAGCTATAAAGTTTACAGCAGGAGGCCTGGTCCATAGTAGGTGGTTAATTAAAAAAAAAAAAAAAGAAAGAAAAAAAAAGAGAAGTGCAGTTATTACTGCAGTTGCTGCTTCTATGTCTACTACCACTATTACTTGTGTCCCTAGCACTTAGCAAAAGACTTAGTATACATTAGCCGTTTGATGAATGCTTGGTGAATAAATAAGTGAATGAAGGAAAAAGCTGAAGCACCTCTTAAAACTGTATCATCCCACATTCCACAGATGGAAAAGCTGAGTCGTTGCTCTGATGCCAAGGCATTTACCTAAACTGTGCTCATGAGGCCAAAGCTCTGGCACTTGGCTGGTAATTTCCCTGCAATAGGCCTGCCCAGCCTTCTGAGGCTCAGGGACGCACACATTCAACTCCTGTTGCCTGGGAGAATATTTACACAGGACACCACTTCACATAGTCATTAAAACAGGGCTCCAAAATTGATTTGCAGAAACCAAATTGCTAGTATGGATAACTAAATGCCAAATCAGGACTTTATAGATCCCAAAAGGTTGATTCTCTGAAGATGACATTTTTGTTTTAGAATAAAGGGAAGGTACACCTATATTTAAAATTCTACTGAACCAGTTCAGAGTGGAGAAGAATCATTCAGTTGAAGCCTAGTGAAAAAGAAATGGTATTGGTATTTACTTTGAAATGAGCTTATGAACAAAGATATTCTTTTTGTTTTTGTTTTTTTGTACGTGTTTTTTTTTTTTTTTTTTTTTTTTTTTGAGATGGAGTTTTGCCCTTGTTTCCCAGGCTGGAGTACAATGGTGTGACCTTGGCTCACCACAACCTCCACCTCCTGGGTTCAAGCGATTCTCCTGCCTCAGCCTCATGAGTAGCTGGGATTACAGGCATGCACCACCATGCCTGGCTAATTTTGTATTTTTAGTAGAGATGGGGTTTCTCCATGTTGGTCAGGCTGGTCTCGAACTCCCCACCTCAGGTGACATGTTGGTCAGGCTGGTCTCAAACTCCCCATATCAGGTGATCTGCCCACCTTGGCCTCCCAAAGTGCTGGGATTACAGGCGCGAGCCACAACGCCCAGTCAGGACAAAGACATTCTTTTCTGATTGAACAAATAAGATAAAATACATTTTTGGCATATGCAGAGTTGGCCCGGCTCACACTCAAAAAAAAAGAAAAGGGTTGCTATCTTATTTTCACTCTGGCATTGAAAGGAAAGTGATGTAAAACTGACAGAGAAAATAATAATTGCTACTGTTAACTGAGTAGTTATTCTGTAACCAGTACTGCGCCAACAACATCATGATGATTATCTCGATTGTATTAACTTCTTTAGTCTGTTCAGAGAAGCCAAATTGTCCAAAGTTTCCCCCAAAGGAAACAGAATGCTGGGCTTGAAACTCAAGTCTACCCGACTCCAAGAAGCCGTTCTCTAAACTGCTTCCTCCTAGGGCTTAGATGGGATGAGCTTCTCCTCTACACTGTAGAATTATTTATTCAAATCACTGATGTAGGAGGTTGACGGGTACTGAGCTCTGGCATACCTCATCAAATAGCCCATTTCATTAAATCAGTCTCATCCAGCAACAATGGAGAAGGGTGGGAGGGAAATAATAATAAGAAAAAAAACCCCTGCGACGTGGCCATTTTTTCTTAAATGGCTGAAGAACTATGAATGAAACCAAGAACTTTTCGACTCCTCCCCCAAAGTCATCTGTTGTTGAACAAAACTGGAAAAAGTTCCCCTAGAGCTAGAATAAAAATCAAGATTAAGTTAAGCAGTGATTTTAAAACTCATAAAGACCAAATTTTTAAAAAATCTCAAGTGTCTACTAGGAATGTGCGTTTCTCATTAATTCAAAAAGAACTCTTGTTTTCCTACTCTGTGCCACCCTAGCTATTTGGGACTCATCCGTAAATAAAACAGACAAAAATCCTTGTCCTTAGGAAGCTGACACCCTCAGCAGTGGGATGTAGACAACGACAATAAAAATAAATGAAAATTACATACTGTGATAAAAAGTGACAAGTTACTACAGAAAAAAAAATAAGGTATGATAAAAGGGATACAACGTGCTGGGAGAAGAAGACAATGTTGGGCAAATATTTCAAGGAGGCTAAGGAACAAGCCAAGCAGATGTTTCAGGAAAGTGTTTCAATTAGAGGACAGGTCCTGCGGCAGAAACGGGCTGGATGGGATGAAGAACAGCAAGGACATCAGCGCGGGTGGAGAGAAGTAAACAAGGTGAAGAGAAATGGAAGAGGAGGTTTGTGATGGTTAATTTTATGTGTCAACTTGGCTGGGCTAAGGGATGCCTGGAAAGCTGGTAAAACTCTTTTTGGGTGTGTCTGGGAGGATGTTTCTAGAAGAGATTAGCATTTGAATGCGTGAAGACCTAATAAAGCAGATGGCCTTCACCAGTGCAGGTAGGCCTCATCATGCAGTCTATTGAGGGTCTGAATAGAACAAAAAGTTGGAAAAAGGGCAAATTTACTTTTTTCTTGTGCTAAGAGCTCCATCTCCCCCCCGCCCCTGAGACACTGGGTCTGGGCTGGAACTACACCGCTAGCTTTCCTGGATCTCCATCTTGCAGACGGCAGATTGTAAGACTTCTTGGTCTCCAAAATCAGGTGAGCCAATCCCTCATACAAATCTCTTCCTATAAATCAATAGGTCCTAGTGTATTAGGTCGGTGCAAAAGTAATTGCGGTTTTTGCCTTTACTTTCAATGGTAAAAACCGCAATTACTTTAGCACCAACCTGACATCTGTTTCTTTGGAGGACCCTGGTAAATACAAAGTATTGAGGACAAAATTATGCTGGGTCTTAGAAGGCCCTTATAAGCACTTTAACTTTTACTCTGAATGAAATGGGGACCCATGGGCAGGTTTTGAGGAGGGGGTGATCATGGTCTGATTTCTGTCAACAACTCAGGAGGGAGGCCACTTAGGAGGTTATACAGGGGAGAGATGATGAGCAGTGCTGTCAACAGAGTAGGTGAAAATTTGTTAGATTCAGGATAGATGTTGAAGGTATAACCAGCAGGCTTCTCTGAGGGTTCGTATGTGGGGTGCAAGAGAATCAAGAACTTCTCATGTTTTTGGCTTAAGATCTGGATAAATGGATTGCAATGAACTGGAATAAGGATAATCGTTGTTCAGGCAGTTTTGGGAGGAAAGTCAAGAGGGCTCTAGATGTGGCAAACTTAAGATTACTACCCAACATTCCAAGTGAATAGTAGGTTGAGTATGCATTTAGATATATGAATCTAAGTTCAGGGGACAGGTCTGAATCCAGGAATCCAGGGCTTCCCTCTCTTTTTTTCCTGTATTGTGGCTTTAAATAATAATTGGATGCTGGTCATGCCAAAATCTGTAGCTCTAGCTCAGCCCTTGTGCCTGACTCTAGATTCATATAGATTGGCCAATAGTGAGATGGTATCTGGATACCATATGAAATTCAGCATGGTCAGTGGAGAACTCTTGATTTTTCCCTCAAATTTCTAACTTCTCTCCCTCCCTCCCTCTGTCTCTCTCTCTCTCTCTTTCTTCTTTCTTCTTTCTTTCTTTCTTTTTTTTTTTTCAGATCGAGTTTTGCTCCTCTTGCCCAGGCTGGAGTGCAATGGTGTGATTTCAGCTCACTGAACCACCTCCTGAGTTCAAGCGATTCTCCTGCCTCAGCCTTCCAAGTAGCTGGGATTACAGGTACCCATCACCACGCCCTGCTGACTTTTTTTGTATTTTTAATAGAGACGGGGTTTCGCCATATTGGCCAGACTGGTCTTGAACTCCTGACCTCAGGTGATCCGCCCACCTCAGCCTCCCAAAGTGCTGGGATTACAGGCATGAGCCACTGCGGCTGGCCTGTCTTCCCTTTCATGACTTTATAAACTGACACCATCATCTCTCCAGGTTTCTCAAACCTAAAACTTCAGAATCATCTTCAATTCTCTTCTCTTACTCTTCACATACAATCCATCAATAATTGCCTCTTATTCTACCTCCAAAATATACACCAGATTTGTCCAATTTTTTGCTACCTCTACTGCATCCCCCTATTCCAAACCACTATCTCTCACCTGGAATACTACAATAACATCCGTCTTGTCTATTTTCTTCTCTACTGCCTAACCTATATGCTTTCCTTCAAACAACCACCACCATGCACCTCTGGCAGCACAAGTCAAATCATGCACTTACCTCATGACTTCATGCATAAAATCTTTCACTGGCTTACCAGTGACTTAGAATGCATCTAGTCTTCTAATTGTGGCATTAAAAGGCCCTATGTGACCAGGTCCCTACCTATCTCTCCTACCTAAATCCAAGTCAACGCCCCCTACCCTAACTATGATCCAGACACAGAGGGGTTTTTCTGTTTCTTGCATTCTCTGGACTTTATCCCTTTTTAAGACCTCTACATATGCTGTTCTTCATCCAGGAATATTTTACCCACAGATCTCTGCTCGGTCCTGTTTCTTCTCATTATTCAGGTCTTAGGTCAATGTCATCTCTTCAGAATGCCTCTATTTGATCCAATGATAACCTACCCCCTTCACACTGATATATCACACCTTTTTCTTTATAAAGCATATTACTATCTGAAGTGAGCCTATTTAATGTTAGCCAGGTTGTATAGTCCTTCCCCATGTGAATGTGGCATCCATGAGCACTGTCTTGTTCAACACCGTACCCTCCATTGTTTTTTCTGTTTGTTTTTTTGGAGACAGGGTCTCACTCTGTCACCAGGCCAGAGTGCAGTGGCATGATCTCTGCTGACTGAAACCTCCACCACCCTAGGTTCAAGTGATTCTCCTGCCTCAGCCTCCCAAGTAGCTGGGATTACAGGTGTATGCCACCACGCCCAGCTAATTTTTGTATTTTGATAGAGATGGGGTTTCACTATGTTGGCCAGGCTGGTCTCCAACTACTGACCTCAGGTGATCCACCCACCTCGGCCTCCCAAATGCTGGGATTATACGCATGAGCCACCGTGTCTGGCCCCCTGTACCCGCCATTCTTAAACAGTGCTTGACATATATTAGGCATGGTATAAATGCCCATTCTATGAGTAAACTTTTCTTTAAATGGTGCTATAGTGGGCACATTTTAAAGATCAGCTCAAATTAAACAGCTATCCAAATTATGCAGTGTTGAAGAGGTCTTCTGGGACATGACAGTTGAAGTGACAGAACTGTATTCTAAGGTATATCCCCTTCATCTCGTGAATCGAAGAAAATCTAGGTGGCTACTCCATAGGAACTATATCGCCCACCAAATAACAGCTAACCAAATTACTGGAAAGTGCCAGGGAGGAACTGGCCTTAAACAACCTCTCTAAATTTGTGTTAAAAACACAATCCTTAAAGCGATGGCAAATAGCACTCAAATGGAAAGAACTGACTTATAACACATTTTAAATTAAACTTTTGATTTTTAGATAATTGTAGATTCACCTGCAATTGTAAGAAGTAATACAGAGAGATTCTATGTGCTTTTTACTCAATTTCCTACATGGTTAACATCTTGTAAAACTATAGTACAATATTACAACCAGGATATTGACATTGATACAATCCAAGTCCCTAACACATTTTGAAATAAGGAATGTTTTTATTCTTAACTCCTATGGCAGTTCTCCTCTTGTAAGGTCTCACTGTGAGCTCACAAGTGACCAAGGCATGAAGGCATTACCCCCTTTCAAGAGTAACTGCATGTTAAGAGAGATTATGGAGAGCAAAATACAATTAAATATATGAAAATAGGCACAAATTCATTATTACTCAGAGAAATGCATATCAAAACACTGAGATACAACTTTTCCTCAGTCAGAGTAACAAAAATCAGAAAAGTCAGATAACATCCAGTGCTAGCATATGTATGGTGAAACAGGCATTTCCATATTTTTGTTGGAAGCCTTAATATTTTGTCGGGAATTATTACGGCAGTAGCTATTGTAATAAAAAAATACCCTTTGATGTCTCTATTTCAACTTAAGGTAATCTGTTTTACAGAAATAAAAATATCAGTACAGAAACATGAGCATGTTTATTGCAATATTGTTTTGTTTGAAGTGTCAAGCACACCCTCCCAAACACCCTGACACACCCTGAATGTCAATCAGTAGAAGAATGGTTAAATTAATGATGTAAATCCAAACTGAAATATTATGCAGCTATTTAAAAAAGATAAGTTGATCTATTCATATATCTGCAGGAATTTCTGGTGTGATAAATGAGGGGAAGAAAATGAAACTGGAAAGTAGTGTACATAATATAATACAAGTTTAGAAAAAAGAATCTACAAATGTGTATCCATATTTGTGTATGTATAGGAGCATGAAAAAAGTTGTGGCAAGATAAACAGATAATTAGCATTGTTTTTCTCAGAGGCTGGAGGGAGAGTTAGAAGGAGTCAGGGAAAAAAATTATTTACTTCTTTAAATGCCTTTGAATTGTTTGTCTAGTTACAAGAAGGATGCCATGTTGGTTGAGATTTAAAAGAAACCTAATAAGTAAGAAAGGAGAGGGAGAAAAGAACAGAAGATCAAAGATGGTCTTCAAGCCCAAAACAATGAATAGTGATGGCTGAATTTCAAGTATGACAGGCGTCTCTGTACCTGGGGAGGGGACGGGAAAGGGAAGCAAGAGAGAGGAGATGCTACCCTTTAGTCCGGGTCCTGGGAACTTATCTTGGCTTTCATAAACCCTGCTGCACGGGCCAAGGGAGAACAGCAAGACGAACCACACATCTGTAGGAATTTATGCGGATTAAGCTGCCAAACACCACACTGAGAGGAGAGGCAAGCAGCTCATTAAATGGGCCCTCGTAATTGATTTCCACGAAGCAGTTGCCTTTCTTGCAGGCAAGAGTACGGGCATCCGGGCTGCTTCTGCAACCCAGGCACTGCCATAGCAAGGAGCACTTTGATGTATGGCTCCTCCTCACACCAGGAAGGAGGCATCAGTCAACAGATTTCATTCCCTGCTTCCACTGAACCCACAAGAAGCCCAGACCTAGATTTGCATGCTGAGCTGCTGCCACTGCCTCAGGGCCAGATGACATTCTTAGGAATTTCGGGGCAAGACTCTCCAAGCAGTGCCTTGCATGAGAACTGAGAGGAAGAGGTAGAAATCTCCACCTGGGTGCTTTAGAGGAAAAGACTCCAGGGCAGTACAGCTTCAAAATCATCAGCTGCACAGGTATGAATGTGCAGAAAAGCAGAGTCTCTTCTAAAACAGCCACACCCAAGGATTTGAGAAGCAGAAAGCCATATCGGAAATGCCTGCCTACACAAACAATTAAATTGGATTTATGTCACATTGCAAGTCTGCCCCCAAGAACTGTTTTCTCAACACAATTCTGCTAAATCAGATGACATTCAAAGGTATTTTCTTGCCACCCATAAGGCTCCTGAATGAGTCATCTGTAAAAGGAGTTAGTTAACCTCTATATACCTCAGTTTCCTCATTTATATAATGGGAATAATAATAGAACCTACTTCATAAGATTCTTATAAGGATACAATGGATTAGCAAATGAAAATTACTATATGCATCCAGCATATAGTAAACAGTCTGTAAATTCTTGTTCTTTTTTTTAAAGATGTGATTGATAATTTCTCTTACACAGCAGTTTGTTTAAAGTAAGACAGACATACCTGCAGCCCTTGTATCTGTGGCATAACAACACTAGCAGTATTTAACACTAAACACAAGCAGTGTGTGCTATGCCACGCACTCTGCTCTGTGTTGTCCCTACCTTACCTCCTGTCTTCATCCTCACATCACCCTGTGATGTAAGGGCTTCGACTGTCTGCATTTTTTTCTGAGTACTGGAGAATAGTGTGTGTGTGTGTGTGCGCATGTGAGTATTTAGAGTCAAGGTCTCGCTCTGTCGCCCAGGCTGGAGTGCAGTGGCACAATCATAGCTCCCAGCAGCCTCAAACTCCTGGCCTCAAGCAATCCTCCCGCCTCAGCCTCCCAAAGTGCTGGGATTACAGGTGTGAGCCACTGCACCTGGCCTGAGCATCAGAAAATTTAAATATCTTTCTCCTGAAGGTTTTCCAGACAATATTGGGCAAAGCTGAGATTCTCACTCAGCTCTAGCCAACTCCAGATTCTCAGCTCTTACACATGACCCGCACAGCTGGAGCAGGTGAGCAGGAGACTGCACAGAGAGTTTCTCATACCTAGCTCCTTATACCCATAAGGGGAGGGAGAGCATTAGGACAAATACCTAATGCATGTGGGGCTTAAAACTTAGACGAGAGGTTGATAGGTGTAGCAAACCATCATGGCACATGTATGCCTATGCAACAAACCTGCATGTTCTCCACATGTATCCCAGAACTTAAAGTAAAATAAAATAAAATAAAATAAATCAACACAGATTTCTCCCTCCTACCCCACACTCTTAGTAAGTCAGAACCTTGATAGTGGCCCCAGAACTGTTTACTTTGGACAGGCTTCTCAAGTAATTCCTATATAGTTAGCCTAGTGCTTGAATTCCAAAACAGAAATTGATTCCAAAACAGGGTTGGGTTTCTCTTTAACCCACTGAGAATCCTCTAAGGAAGCAAATCCTCTTACCTAGACTAGATCTTTTCATCTGATGTTGGCTATCCTAAGCCGAGTACAAATCTCTACAAGAAAAAACTTTTGTGAATTCTAACCCTTATTTTTAATTAAACTTTTTTAGCCCCAAACTTTTGAGATGCCTGGAAGACCTTTCCTATCTTTCTTTACTTCCCACTTCAGTATTCTGTTTCCGCAGAAGCCTCAGCCTGCCTCATCTATTAAATGACCCACAGTTATGAGCAATGGAAAGATAAATCTGTTTCATTCAATAGAAACATTTACTCAATGAGTCTGAGTCATCAAAGTCTCAGAAATTTTGACACATTCATTAATTTTGTTCAACTTTATTTGTTAACCATAAAAACTAGGAACTATACAAGCTCCGAAGGCTTTGCCTTTTACATGAAGATGTATTTGTTGGAAAGGAGTGCTGAAATGAACATTTCTTTCCACGCAGGGATTCTTAAAGTAATCACACCAAACAAAGTAAAAGAAGAGCTTGGATATGTATTATTCCATTGAATCTAGGTTTACTGAGCACCTGCCGTGTGAAAGGCACTCCCCAGGGTTAAGCAGGAGCCGCTGAAACAGATGTGGCTTCTGTTCTGAAGACGCTTATTCTGGGAGGGGAGATAAGCAAATATAACCGTAACAGGAGGTGGGATGTGGAATGTGTCATGAGACAATGAGATGAGCACTGACTAGTTTTGCCCTTCTAGAACCTGTTTCTTCTTTGGGCAGCAGCACCTGAGTTTTACCTTTAGAATCATACATTATCCACTATGACTCCACGTAACATGGAAGTCACTGACTACCACGCTCCAGCTTCATGGTGGGAGCCCAGTATAGGTTGGCCAGTCAGAGTACTCCATTCCTCTGGCCACGGTGATTGGTTCAGAAATAAGCATGTGTCTCAACACAGTCCAATAGGATTCTCTCCCAGGATCTTAATAGAATCATATAAGAATAGAAACTCTTTCTCCTGAAGTTATTGAGCTGGGGAGACAGCAATGTGAAGCTGCCAGGTCAGGTCCACCCACAGAGAAGAGCTTTCCTGAAAGTGAAGGCGACAAAAGACAGGCCCACATGGCAGTGTTTGTCCTCCTGGACCCAAGTTTACCTGAAGAATAATAATTCTGTGTGTGAAGATCAGGGCTCAAAGTCTGCACCCAGGTGGAGGCGTCAGAGAGGGTTTCCTGAGTCAGTGGCTGTCCAGCCGGGGAAGGATGGGGTTGGAATTGGTTCAAGGGCATAACCACCACTCTGCACACCTTTCACTGGAAGTTTTCCCACCAACAGACCCCCTCCAGCAGCTGCACTCCAGAATCATTTTAATTCAGTCATGGCATGTCTTCCAAGAAATTTTTTTTTTTTTTTTTTTTTTTTGAGACGGAGTCTCGCTCTGTTGCCCAGGCTGGAGTGCAGTGGTGCGATCTCGGCTCACTGCAAGCTCCGCCTCCCGGGTTCATGCCATTCTCCTGCCTCAGCCGCCCGAGAAGCTGGGACTATAGGCGCCCACAACCACGTCCAGCTAATTTTTTGTATTTTTAGTAGAGATGGGGTTTCACCGTGTTAGCCAGGATAGTATCGATCTCCTGACCTCGTGATCCGCCTGCCTCGGCCTCCCAAAGTGCTGGGATTACAGCCGTGAGCCATGCCACCTGGCCAGAATTTTTGTTTTTTTACAATGGGAATAATATATTTTCCTTTTCCTCTATTTTTATCACACAATTATGTGTACAGTAGGTGCTTAAGGAGTGCTTTCTGAATTACAATATCACATTTTTGAGTAATAGGTTAAACTCAATCTCAGAAGACAGACATCCAAGGGTCACCAAACATAATTTAAATGAGGACAGAATCAAAGAAAATGTCATGCTTATCTCAAATTTGATCTACGAAATTGCAGAATTACTTGTTTTTTATTCTAAAAATTCTTGCTTCAGGGACCCCAAAATGATGGTGCCAACAGGCCTCTGAGATTGCATTTCCTATGAGCAGTCTTTTTTCCATAACCTCTCTTATACCTTTATTAATATCACTGCTACTGGAAGGCATGTTCAAAGTCTCCCTCATTCCATCTGCACCCCAGAGTCACCCTGAATAGGAAAGCTTTTTGTTCTGTGTGTCTACACGTATGTGTGTTTTCCAGTTTAATATACTGTTGTTCCATCCAAGCATAAACTTCCCATGAACTCACATGGAAGAGTCGAACAGAAGTTGGAGCACAATAAATGGAAATTGGGCAGCGAGGCTGATAAAAACCAATCCTGGATTACTAAGCAATAAAACACACATGTCACTGGGGTTCATCAAAACGAGATCCTGGGCTTACCAAGCAATAAATTGCATGTGCCACATTGATCGGTCTGGGCTGCTGAGAGCCACTTTGCCAGCAAGGTTTTTCAGACCTAGACAGGGAGAGGAAATGGGATGAGGAGGAGTTTGGAGTCTTATCCAGACTATTTATTTTCCTGAAAGGAAGCAAATCTTTTTTCACCAAGGAGGATCCACTGAGTTACATCCATGCTTATTTGTACCTAATATCCTCTGAGTGGGTTCCAGGATCACCTACCACCACCATCAGTGCCATCCTTCCACAGAACATGTTCTGATTTTCCTTAGTTTAATATTCAAAATTGTCTGGTTTAATTATTTGTTTATTGGCTGTTCTAAGAGTGCAGGAATCTTACCTGTCTGTTTTTTCTCTATATCCCAAACACCTAGATTGAGGTATGAGACTCAGGTCCATGACGTCGCAGGAGACCAATAAGTGTGCATTGAATGATTGAATAAACAAATGAGTGAATTATACGATGGAAAGACAATTGGGCTTGGAGTTAAATTTAAGCCAGGTCTCAACCATGACATTCAAACCCCATGGGACTTCAGTGAAGTAAATGCATATATCTGGAACAATTTCATTACCCATAAGATGAAAGAGTTTGATCATATTTCAGGATCAGCGTGTGTTTCATTTTATAGCAGCTTAACTCTCTAATCAACTGCAATCTCATGCAGAATTTGCATGTTTATGACAGATAAATAGAAGCTGCTCTACTTGAAGTCTGGGAGTGAACAGAAAACAGACTTCCCCCACCTTGGCTGTTAACCACCTCTGATGTCTGTGGTGTCCCAGAACACAGTAAACCACCGGACAAGATGTGAGCATGTTTCTTAATGATTCAGTGATGCTCAAAGTGATGCCAAATGAATTACTCAGGGATAGAGAAGGGATGTACAGCTCAGGCGTAAGTGACAGACACAACCAGGTTTTTTTCCCAGGCCTTCCTGACTCAAAATCCCATGTGTTTCCATCCATCCACCCACCCATCCATTCACCATCTATCCACCTATTCATTCATTCTCCCATTTACCTTCTCATCTAATTATCCACCCATCTTCTTATTGAGCCATTCATTATTCCACTCATCCATCCATGTGTCAATTCATTTATTGAGCAACTATTTTATTGATTTTCAGGAACTAGGAATATACACTGGACAAGCAAGACCACGTTTCTATCTTCGCCAAGCTTCAGTTCTAGTGATGAAGTTAAGTAAGAAAGTTGGAAGACAGGGAAGAGAGATAAAATGTCGGCTAATAGGAAGAAAAATAAATCAGGATGAAAGACTAACAGGGGTGCGGGTGTGCTATTTTACATAAAGAGGTCAGTGGGGCTGGGCGGGCACAGTGGCTCACGCCTGTAATCCCAGCACTTTGGGAGGCTGAGGCAGGCAGATCACTAGGCCAGGAGTTCAACACCAGCCTGGCCAACATAGTGAAACCCCTTCTGTACTAAAAATACAAAAATTAGCCAGGTGTGGTGGTGCATGCCTGTAGTCTCAGCTACTCGGGAGGCTGAGGCAGGAGAATCGCTTGAACCTGGGAGGTGGATGTTGCAGTGAGCCAAGATTGCGCCACTGCACTCCAGCTTGGACAACAGAGTGAGACTTCATCTCACACACACACAAAAAAAAAAAAAAAAAAAAAGGTCGGGGAGGCTTCTTGGAGGAAGTGACTTTTGAACAGAGTTCTGGAACAATCCGGAGTATGTCCTAAGAATAGCAGAAGGAAAAACATCCCTGGCAAAAGAATCTGCAAAGGCCATGAGTTAGGGGTGCTCCGTGACATCCATCTGCCCGTGAAAACAACTGGGCTCAATAACTTGAATGATGCTGAGAGATCATCTGCGAAAAAAGTTTAAGAATGCTTACTTTGCAAGGTTTTCATGAGGATTACATGAGATAATCACTGCTTAGGCATGTGTAATGTATAAAAGGTGCTCAAAGAACAATTGCTGAATAAAGAGAGATAAGTTTGATTCTGCGTTTTCCAGAGTCTCTAATCCACAAGTAGCTGCTGAGCATCTATGGTGTGGAGGCTTCTTGATCAGCCATCCACATCATTATCTCTTTTGGCTATCCAAATTGCTATAAGAGCTAAGTCCTATTATTGTGAAGTTCATATGGCATATGGGGAAACTGAGGCAAGAAGAACGTTAGGTAACCAGTCCAAGGTCCCAGAAGCAAAGAGGAGAAGCCAGGCTTTGACCTCAAGAATCTGATGCCAGAGCCCTTGGGCTCAACCACGGGTCACACTGTCTCCCTGAGTCACTTGGCCCATAGCTGTTGTCATGGAGTTACAGGTCCCAGAGAACAGATTCTGCAAGAGGAATAAGCACAGTGATGAAGATCAGGTGGGCACCTGTTTCCCAGAGGAGACTTCTCTTCTGATGCCGCATTAAGGGGTTGCCTTTTCTCTCTGCTGCCTCCGTATGATTTCTTTTTCAATCAATTATTATTTTTGAGACAGAGAGACACTTTGCACAAGAGAAGCAAAGTGAGGAAGTCAAGGAGAGAGAGGGATTCTGCCATCTCAGTGATTCCTGTAGGTGCTCCCAGAACTCTCATCAGACCCTTGGAGCTTCTAGACCCAAACTTCGATGCCATGTGCTCTGGAGCACGCTCCGTAACCAGTCCCACTCCCATCTCTCCCCAATCCCCGCTCCTTCACTCTCTGTCCTCCAACACTCTCTCTCCCTCTCTCTCTCTTGCTCTGTCCCTCTCTTTCTCTCCCTCTCTCTCTTTCCCTGTTCTCTCCCTCTCTCTCCCCCTCTCTCTTTTTCTCTTTCTCACTCTCTCTCTTTACCTCTCTCTCCCCACCTCCTCCTCTCTCTCTCCACCTCCTGCTTTCTCTCTCCCCTCTCTCCCACTCTGTGTCTCCCGCCTTTCTCTTGCATGCTGTCTGTCCCCCTCCTCCTCTCTCCCTCTGTCTCCCTCCCTCCCCCCTCTCTTTCCACTACTCTTTCTCTCTCTCCCTCTCTCTCCCTTCCCCCTCCCTCTCCACCCCACTCTTTCTCTCTCTCCCACTCCTTCCCTTCCCCCTCTCTTCTTCTCCCTCACTCCCCTCTCTCTCCCCCACTCTTTCTCTTTCCCTTCCCCCCTTTCTCTCTCTCTCCCCTCTGTCTCCCTTTCTCTCTCTCCCCCCTCACCCTTCTCTCTCTCTCCCACTCTCTCTTCCTCCCTCTCTCCCTCTTTCTGTCCCCCATATGCTCTCTCTTTCTCTCCCCCTCTTGCTCTGTCTCTCTCTTTCTCACAGACACACACACGCACACAACTAGAATAAGCCCCCCTCCTCTCTGCTCCCACATCCCCATATTTCTTCTCTCTTAGCCTCAGCACAGCTTCCTCCCTATTGTTAGCTTCCTGGCCTTAGCCGCCCTCGCCTAAAATCATTAATGCGTATTAAGTGATTAGAGTCAGGCAGAGCTGGATTAAAGACCCAGCTGTATCATTATTAGTTCTGTAACCTGAGGCAAGTAACTTATCCCTTTCCTGGTCTTCTATTTTTTGTTTTTATAGACTTAGGGGTACAGTTGCAGTTTTGTTACATGGATGTATTGCCTAGTGGTGAAACCTAAGCTTTCAGTGTAACTATCACCTGAATACTGTATATCATACCCATTAAGTAATTTACCATCCCTCAACCCCTCCCACCCTCCCGCCTTTTGTAGTCTCCAGTGTCTATAATTCCTTTCTGTGTGTCCATGTGTACGTATTATTTAGTTCCCACTTACAAGAGAGAACATGTAGCATTTGACTTTCTGCTTCTGAGCTATTTTCCTTAGATAATGGTCTAAGGAATAAAGACACGATTTCATTCTTTTGATGGCTAAGCAGTATTCCATGTTATATGTACCACAGTTTCTTTGCCCCATCATCCATTGAGGGGCACTTAGGTTGATTCCATGACTTTTCAATTGTAAACAGTGCTGTGATAAACATACGAGTACGGGCGTGTCTTTGATATAATGATTTCTTTTCCTTTGGGTAGATATCCAGTAGTGGAATTGCTGGATAAAATGGTAGTTCTAGTTTTAGTTCTTTGAGTTCTATGAGAAATCTCCATACTGTTTTCCATAGAGGTTGTACTAATTTACATTCCCACAGTGTGTAAACATTTTCTTTTCTAAGCATCCTCACCAATATATGTTGTTTTTTTGACTTTTTAATAGTAGCCATTCATTGTGGTTTTAATTTGCATTTATCTGGCCTCATTTTTTAAAAATCTGTAAGTAAGGATAATAATAGTAAATACTTTATAGGATGATTACAAGTATTAAAGGGTTAATCTTATAAAGGTAATAAGCATAACGCCTGGCACACAATTAGCATTCGATAAAGATTACTTGCATGGTTATGAACATTTCCCAGAGTTCAGAGAGTCTGCCCAGCTTGTTCACTATTGTATTCTCAGCGCCTGGCACGATGCCTGTTCCACAGTAAGAGCTCGATTATTATTTATTGAGTGACTTAATGAGCACATGAAAATCAAAATGGAAAAGGTGAAGAAGGAAAGGAGGCATAACTTGTGGTTATACCCTGAGCATGTTCGTTTGGACACATCATTTCCTCTAACTCTCACAACAGCCTCATGGAAATAGATCTCATTGTTTTTCATTTTACAAAAGAGAGGGGAAATGACCTGTCCAAATCGCAGAGCTAAATAACAGGGCCTATTTTTTAAACAACCACAGAAGAGCTCCCAAAGTTATTACAGGGAACTCCAGCCCTGGTAAAGTATTAATACTATCATTGAACCAATGGAAAATAGAACTGGGAGACAGGCCAATCCATCTGGAGGATGGAGACTGGTGACCCACCCATAGGGTGAAATTTGGTCAATGGATGAGATTATTTGGTTTGCTCAGTGTTTCCAAAAGTGTTAGGTCTACATATAAAATTTTAGAAATTTCTCATAAAATCTGGACTACAGGCTTTTTTGGAAAACCCAGAAGCTCTCCAAACTCAAGACCTCTGTTCCTGCATGAAAGCAAAGAGCTGGAGCTGGCTGGCCCCCTTCTGCAGTGCCATAGCCCCCTTCTCCAGCCCCTCACACAGTGCTTGCTGGTGTACAAACAGCAAACATTGCTCTGTTATCTCTTTCCCGCCTTTTGGCATCTAACATCCCCGAGCCAGTTCAACATTTTCAATCTAAAGGCGGGACTACTGAAGCTCAGAGAAGAGAAGTGGCTTGCCTGAGGCCACAGGCTTAGTGATAGGATCTGGAATTTTAATTCTCCTTCTCCAATGATCTTTACATAAATGCATCATGAATGTGTCCAGGAAGGCTTCTGGATTCAATATGCCATGCCTGGAAATGCCCACAAATTAAAATGACTGCTACAGAGTCCATTTCCAAGAGGAACAGTCAGTGTCTCTTCTTAAGGGTGCAAGGTAAAAGGAGAAAGAATCTGCCGGGCGCGGTGGCTCACGCCTGTAATCCCAGCACTTTAGGAGGCAGAGGCAGGCGGATCACGAGGTCAGGAGATGGAGACCATCCTGGGTAACACGGTGAAACCCCGTCTCTACAAAAAATACAAAAAAATTAGCCGGGCGTGGTGGCGGGCACCTGTAGTCCCAGCTACTGGGGAGGCTGAGGCAGGAGAATGGCGTGAACCCGGGAGGTGGAGCTTGCAGTGAGCCGAGATCGCGCCACTGCACTCCAGCCTGGGCGACAGAGCAAGATTCCGTCCCAAAAAAAAAAAAGAAAAAGAAAAAAAAAAAAGGAAAAATGATCGTGACAACACAGGAGGTAGGAGCTGAGACAGGAGACCCCCAAAATCAGTTTGTGACCCATCCCCACTCCCAACTGGTTCATTGTCATTCAGAAAGCTAGTTAGATACCTGGGGTGGTGTTCCAAGATTAAAGACCCTCCTGCTGTTACAGAATCAGAAATTGTTAGCCGGTATTTACTTTTCCCTCTAGAAGCCTCAAGATGTTGCTGGGACATGTCCAACCATGGGATCCTTCTGCCTCTGTGACGGCAGAGAATCAGGAGGCCAGAGACCACATTCAATGGCTCAGTTCCTTTTGTGATATGTCGCACTTGTCAAATCTTCAAAGCCCAGCATCTTAGTTTAGTGACACAGCATTCTAGAAGCACAAATGTGGAAATGTAGAAAATCTCAAATGATGAATGAGCTTTTTGAACAAGGTTAGTCAACCCTAGAAAGTAAGATAAGGAAAAGTAGTGCAAAGCAAACGAACTCTTTGGGCTAAATAAGGAGCGAGCGAGGGTCTTTCCTGTGGTCTCAGATGTTGTCCCACTCTAGGTACCCTCTGCCAGAGTTGCACCAGAAGTGTCAGCAGGTAAGAAATTTCATGTATTGGCAACCCCCGTAGGGTGTGTGCGTGTGTGTATGTGTGACAGTCCTGAAGCACAGTATGATTTCTCATGCAAAATCGATCCTTCTCCTGCTACATAAACACCCTTACATCCAATAGTGCTCCCATTTGTGAAAGGCCAATATGTGAGAAAGTGATTTGTTTATGCTACTAAGAGTAAGCAGGAAACAATATATATTGTTGTCTTAGAGAAAAGGGAAAAACAAATCAGATTTGTGCATTGAAAGTCAGTGATTACACTGGCGATGACCATAGTACAATAAGTATAAACTTGATTATTTCTAGAGGCTCATTTTCTTGGTGGTGTTTGTACTTAAACTGATATTGTGAGTGGAGAGAGGGAGCCCTCCCTCCGTGATATTTATGCTTTCAAGCCTATTTGCTCGGGATGTATCCGGGCCTATGGATGAAGTCCAAGCTCTCCAGCAGAGTCTGGCCCCTGCTGTCTTCTTTAGCCTCATCCAAAGGCAGTGCTTCTTCCAGCACCGCCCTGTAGCCTACACAATGGCCATGCCAACCTCCTCACAGATCCCCACATTCTTCGTACTCACTCACATGTCCCAACATGAGCACATGCTGTTTCCTCTGCCTGGAACAATCCCTTAACCACACATGTGGAAAATGATTTTTTTTTTTTTTTTTGAGATGGAGTCTCACTGTGTCACCCAGGCTAGAGCGCAGTGGCATGGTCTTGGCTCACTGCAACCTCCGCCTCCTCGATTCAAGTGATTCTCCTGCCTCAGCTTCCCGAATAGCTGGGATTACAGGCGGCTGCCACCACATCCAGCTAATTTTTGTACTTTTGGTAGAGATGGGGTTTCACCATGTTGGCCAGGCTGGTCTTGAACTCCTGATCTCAAATGATCAGCCTGCCTCGGCCTCCCAAAGTTCTGGGATTACAGGTGTGAGCCACCGTGTCCGGCTGGAAAATGGATTTATACTTGAGTAAAGGTCAAATAATAACCCATAACCTCATCCCCTGACTTCTCAGCAGAGTTCACGACCCTTCCTCTTTCTTTCTGGTGGCTTTTGGGTATCTGCCTCATAGTACTTATCCTGTCCTATTGGAATAATCTGTTTATGTGCCTGTCACCTGCAGTTAGCTATAAGCATCTCTCAGGTAAGAATAGCTTCTGCATTTCTGCATCCCCAGCACCTAAAATGAAGTAAAAGATGCACACACATAAATGTTTGAAAAATGTATGTTGAATTGTGTTAATAAATGAATTAGTAAAAATCTTAGAATCTCATATTGGCTTGCTATTTTATTGATGAAAGATACTAATGATGGGCCACTTTGAAGTGCCTCTTCTAAAAATCACATGCCCCCACCTCTCTTTTAAAAGCTGGCCTGGACCTTCCAGAGAAGTTGGGTTGGTGCAAAAGTAATTGCAGTTTTTGTATTGTTTAAATTTGACATTTGATATTGGAATACATTCTTAATAAATGTGGTTATGTTATGCATCATTAAATGCACATGTCTCGCTCTATGTTTTTTGCTAATGACTTATTACTTGCTGTTTACTTTATATTTATTTTAGACTATGGAAGTGGTATTAGACAAAAAACAAATTTGAGCAATTTTCTTATTCGAATTCAAAACAGCTCATACAGCAACAGAGACAATTTGCAACATCAACAATACATTAGGGCCAGGAGCTGCTACGCACAGTGCAGTGGTGGTTCAAGAAGTTTTGCAAAGGACACAAAAGCCTTGAAGATGAGGAGCATAGTGGCCGGCCATCAGAAGTTGACAATGACCAATGGACAGCAATCATCAAAACTGATCCTCTTACAACCACACAAGAAGTTGCTGAAGAACTCAACATCGACCATTCTAAGTCATTTGGCATTTGAAGTAACTTGGAAATGTGAAAAAGTTCAATAAGTGGGTGCCTCATGAGCTGAGCAAAAATAAAAACAAATTGTCATTTTGAAATGTCGTCTTCTCTTATTCTACGCAACAACAATGAACCATTTCTCAATCAGATTGTGACGTGCAATGAAAAGTGGATGTCATATGACAACTGAAGACGACCAGCTCAATGGTTGAACTGAGAAGAAGCTCCAAAGCACTTTGCACCTTGCTGTTTGCTGGTCTGCTGCCGGTCTGATCCACTACCACTTTCTGAATCCCGGGGAAACGATTACATCTGAGAAGCATGCTCAGCAAATCAATGAGATGCACTGAAAACTGCAAGGCCTGCAGCGGCATTGCTCAACAGATAGGGGCCAATTCTTCTCCTCAACAACACCTGACCACACATTGCACAACCAATACTTCAAATGTTGAACAAATTTGGCTATGAGTTTCCACTTGAGTGAAACAGTAGATGGGAGGAAAGGTGTGAACCACACAGGATTATCTTTGTTGTTCACTTAGCTAATGCTTTTGAGTTCCTGCCATGTACCAGTCACCATGCTAAGACATGGAGATGCAGCAACGAATAAAACAGACCAAGTTCCCTTCCTCATGGATCTTAAGATCCAAGTGCAGGGATGGGATCAGCAAACTAGAACACGTGCCAAAGTTGCCCCACATCTGTTTTTGTAAATAAAATTTTATTGGGAAACAACTGCACAAATTAATGTACACATCATCTATGGCTGCTTTTTCTCTACAGCAGCAGAGTTGAGTCATTGTGATGACATTGTGTGGTCCACGAAGCTGAAAATATTTGCCCATCTGGCTGTTTACAGAAAAAGTACCTTAGTTTCATGTCTTGTGGAAAATGCACACAATAAATAATTAAATACAGCCAGGCACAGTGGCTTATGCCTGTAATCCCAGCACTTTGGGAGGCCAAGGCAGGTGGATCACCTGAGGTCAGGAGTTCGAGACCAGCCTGGCCAACATGGGAAATCCCATCTCTACTAAAACTACAAAAATTAGCTGGGCATGGTGGTGGGTGCCTGTAATCACAGCTACTCAGGATGCTGAGGCAGGAGAATCACTTGAACCCAGGAGACGGAGGTTGCAGTGACCCGAGATCATGCCATTGCACTCCAGCCTGGGCAACAAGAGCGAAACTCCATCTCAAAAAAATAAAATGAAATAAAATTAATAATTAAATACATTAATGACCCAGCTTATTCCTGTATTCCTGTGTGATATTTCCATAAGACAATGTAATATAGAGTAATGAAGGGTAGGGCTGGTGACCTTAAGATGATCAGGTGAGTCTCTCTTAGAAAGTGATATTTTGACTGCAACAGGTAGTATAAGACAAATGCCCTAACGTAGAAAAGAGTCAGGACCCAAATGAAGCTAGAGTAGCCAGCTAGATTCATGGGGAGAGGGCACCATCTGCCATACAGGCAGGATTCCATCTATGCAGGGCTTTGCAGGGCACAGGAAAAGGGTTGGGTTTTAATTTTATTGCAACAAGAAATCTTGAAGTCAAGAACTGAACTGACCACTGTAGCTCCAGTGCACAGAATGGATTGCCTGGTGCAAAAATGCGAGTAATGCAATCAAGTGACTGCACTCAGTCCAGGTGTGGCAAAGATGGGCTATGCATGTGCCGAAACTTTTACCACTTTTGCAGGGGTAGGGAAAGTGGGAAGGTAGAGGATATGGTAAGGTAGTATTTCTAGATTCTCTCACAGTTAGGTGTGGCCATGTGGCTAAGTTTTAACCCATGAAAAATGAGCATAAATCATATACCCCTGCCAGGCCTGATCCATAAAACTTCACTGCATTTTCCTCCTCCAGGCAGATGAGCAATCTTTAAAGCCATATTCCAAAGATGGTGAGGTCACAGCTACAGAAGACCAGAACTCTGGATTGCCATTTGAAAGAGAGTTTCCCACTCATTGGGAGCACCCGTTTTGAACTTTACATAACAGTGATATAAACATTTATGATATTTGAGTCATTATACATTTTTGGGTTTGTTTGTTACAGCATTATTTTGACTGTGGTCACTGATAGCTCAGACTAGGGTTGTGGTTGTAGAAACTTGATTACCCAGCAGCTATGGGTGTGCCAAGCTGGCTTAGGGTTCTGGGTAAAGGTCAACATCTCTCTTCCTCTTTGCAACCTTTCCTAGGAGCTAAACACCATTCAGCACTTAGCTGGCCCTTTCTGGGCTCTGCTAGTCCTCTTGGATATCTGCCTACCCCATTGCTTCTGGCTTTTATGCCCCCCAGAACTTCCCTGCTCCCCAGGGACTGTCTGTTTGATTCCAGTTGCCTGGGCAGCTCTACCTCGTGCATAATGATGTTCCATAGCCCATGTTTTATTTCTTGGGTTTTCAATCCTTTCATAAAAAGTGCATGCTGGATGAAAGGTTTTACATACCAAACAGGCCAGAGATTTAGGGCGGCCAGCTTAGTGATTCAAAAATGTTCCTTTTCTTTTTTTTAATTTTTATTATGATTGCTCTGAAAGAAATCTCTATTGCTTGATATTAACAAATGTAGCCACCAAAGCAGATGCACATACCCACAAACACCAGGAGAATTAATTTACAGTTAGATCCGTTTCATCCTTTTTTTCCCAAAGCAATGCTGCAAAGACAAGAGCTTTATTGCAGTCAGCCACTAGCCTCGAGCCTTCTATTTCTGCACCCGAGTCCACCAGGCAATGGAGATGACAAGAAAACTTCATGGGGAAGACCCTGGGCACACTCTTCTGGATAGATATGTCCTGGAGTGACAGTTATCTTCTAATTTAACTAGAATCTGAAATCTGAGAGGTGTAAATTCTAACAGTAAAACTAATAGCACCTCACATGTAGGTAAAGCTCTTTGCTTACAAAAGTGCTCACACATCTGTTAGCTCCAATGGCTTCTGCAAGGGAGGGAATAAGGCATCTGAAATTGCTGCCATACCTTGGTTGCAATAATATTAGCTATCATTTTGTGCACTTCTTATGTGCTAAGCACTGTGTTTAGCACCATACATACATTAACTCATTTAATGCTCATAACATCCCAATGGTCTCATTATCTTTACATTAAAGAAGAAGAGACTGAATAATAGACAAAATAGCTTGCCCAAGGAAACCAATCTAGTAAGTAGTGGAGCAGGGATTTGAATTCAGGAAGTCCAAATTCAGAGCCCATGGTCTTAGGCACTATGCTGTTTTGGAAAACTCTGGATTTGGAGTTAAGATGTTCAAATTCTTGCCAAAATTCTTTATTAATAAAATAAGTTTTTTGGCTGGGGAAAATTTGTCTGTTTTTCTTAAACATAGCATCCTCCTTTTCTTATTGTAATAGACTGTTAAACGAATCTATAGCTTTGTTCATGCCTCCTTGCATCCAAGCCCCTGGGTTGGCCCCTCCCACCTTGGCACTGAGCTTGGTCATGTGACTTGTTTTGGCCAGTAGGACAATAACAAAGGTGATTCTGTCATAAACTTGAAAACACTTGTGCAATGAGAATTTTCCTCTCATGCTGCTCTTGGGAACCCTGTGACCATGATGTGAATGGCTCTAGATGAGCTAAGAGCCACTACACAATAAGACACACATAGTAATCACCCCAGCTCAGGTAGAAACAACCTCCAGAAATGTGAATGAGATCATGCTAGTTCATTCAGTCCTAGTAGAGCCACCAGTCTTTCAAGATCAGAAGAACCCTTAAGACAATCCAGAAAATAGTAAAAAAAATAAATGTTTGTTATTTGAAGTCACTAAGTTTTGGGATTGTTTTTTATGGATGGATGGATGAATGGATGTGTCAATGGATGTGTGGGTGGATGAATGTGTGGGTGGATGAATGATGGATGGATGTGTAGGTGAGTGGGTGGGTGAATAATTCGATGGATGGATGGATATGTGGATAGATGTGTGAGTTGATATGTGGGTAGATGGATAGATGTGTGGGTGGGTGGATGGATATGTGGGTGGATGGATGGATGGATGTGTGTGTGGGGTGGATGGATAAATGAATGGAAGGATGGATGGATGGATGAATGTATGAGTAGATGGATGGATAGATGGATGGATGTGTGGGTGGATATGTGGAGGAGAGTGGATGGATGGTTGGATGAATGAATGAATGAATGAATGTGTTTGGGGGATGAATGAATGGATGGATAGATGGACGGATGAATGTGTGGATGGATGTGTGGAGGTGAGTGCATAGGTGAATGGATGTGTCAGTAGATGGACAGATATATGGATGTGTGAGTGGAAGGATAGATAGATGTGTAAGGGAGAGTGAATGGATGATGGATGGATGAAAGTGTGAAGGGAGTGGCTGGATGATGAATGTGTGGGTAGATGGATGGATGGATGAATGGATGGGTGTGTGGGTGAGTGGGTAGGTGGATGAATGAATGATGGGCAGATGGATGGATGTGTGTATGGATGGCTGAGTGGATGGATGGATGGATGGATGGATGGACAGATGTGTAGGAGGACAGAATTGATCATGGATGGATGGATGTGTAGGAGGACAGAATGGATCATGGATGGATGGATGTGGTGGGAAGTGGATGAATGGATGGGTTGCTAGATATGTGGGTGTATGGATGGATGGATTTATGGATGTGTGGGTGGATATGTGGCTGGCTGGCTGGAAGTGTGCATGGGTGGATGGATACATGGATAAGTTGATCAGTTAACCTATCAATTGGTCAAGCAATCACTGAAATAAATATACAGAAAAGATGGAAGAGAATAAAGCTCAGGCAAAGTAACCGACACTAAGGCTATTGCAGTAGATGTGGTGGTGAGAATCAGATATTAGAGATATTGAGAGGCATTTACAACTGCACTTGGTAGCCAATTGAATATGGAGGAACAGAGAATCAAGGAAATTACTCCTAAATTTCTGGCTTAGGTGATGGGGATTGGTGGAGTCATTTACTAAAAAGGAAACTAGAATAAGGAGAATGTTTTCTTGTATCCCCCCATCCACATTCACAGAGATTGCCATCTTGAACATAGTGCCATGACTTGTACCTGGAATTTTCAAGGGTCCTCCCTATTGTGATCCCTCTAGGATTCTCCTTAACACCCAGCACAGCACTAGGAGTTGAGGGAGTTCTAGAGAATTCTTGCTGAACCATACCTCAAGAGTACGTCTTCATGACCATGATGTCACAACAGGGACATAGAACTCTCTTGGCTGAGTCAGGACATAATCCTGTCCACAGGCACCCCAAGGCAGCAATGACCAACACATGTCCTGCCCAGCTATGACCAGGGACAAACAGTCCAGGTTTTTTCTTAACAATCCAGTGCCCACTGTGAACAAAGAGATGCCAAGGCCATGAGCATCAATCTTATGTAAGGCAACCTCTTTAGAGAGAGGCACTGCAGTTCAGTGGTCCAGAGAGAGAGAGAAATGCGTATACCACTGTGAAAATGCTTCCAATAGCTCTTCATAATATTTTTAAAAACTAAGATAAAAATAACTTTTCATAAAGTTAAATTTATTAAAAATGTAAAGGAATGACCTTTATTCTGAGATTATGCCTTTCCTCCTTTTTTATGTGAGGATGTCCCTCCTGTATGAATTGATGATAATAAATGGTAGTTCTTATATCTTTCTAATGACCTATTCAACAATATTAGAAATCAGTAACTTTATGTGAATTCTGGTTTTGTGTTTAATTTTAATGACAGTGGTACAGTGATAGTCAATAGATGCTGGTCATTAACCAGACACTGTCCCAAATGCTTAATGTGTAATAACGAATTTGACGCTCAGAACCACCCTATGAAGTGGGTGCTTTTATTATTTCTACTTTTACATGAGCAAAATGAGACCAGAGATGTTTAATGAGTTGCCTGAGGTCATATAAATGTAGGTTTCAGACTCTGTATTACCTGTGCAACTTGACGAGCCTGTTCCAGTTAGTCCACTCATTCCCTCACATATTCATTCAACTAGTATTTACTGAATACCACCCATGTGCCTGGTGCTGTGCCAGGCATTGGAGATGGCACAGCAAACAAGACAGACAGGGTGTCTGCCTTCCTGTACTTACAGTATACCAGGAAAGACACAAAGCAATCACTTTGGCTCATAGCTCCAATAGGGACCAAAGATGCTACCGGGACATGATCATATGAGGTGGACCTTCTACTGGGAGGATCAAATAAGTTAAAGGTTTTTCCTTTCAAAGGCTCACTTGAAAAATACCTCTTTTTTTTTTCCTCTAGAGGATCTCCTTTTTTTTTCTCCTTGTTGAAACTCACACTGCTAATAAAGACATATCTAAGACTGGGTAATTTATAAAGAAAAAGAGATTTAATAGACTCACAGTTTCACGTGGTTGGGTCGGCCTCACAGTCATGGCAGAAGGCAAGGGAGGAGCAAAGGCACATCTTCCATGGCAGCAGGCAAGGATATGTGCAGGAGAGCTCCCCTTTATAAAACCATCAGATCTCGTGAGACTTATTCACCACCATGAGAACAGGATGGGAAACACCTGCCCCCATGATTCAATTACCTCCCACTGAGTCCCTCCCATGACATGTGGGAATTATAGGAGCTACAATTCAAGGTGAGATTTGGGTGGGGACCCAGCCAAATCATAACACCATAAATTTGGAATTTGTGCAAGAACAGCCTTCACTAACTCAAAAAAAAAAAAAAAAAAAAAAAAACAGGTCAGGCCGGGCGTGGTGGCTCACGCTTGTAATCCCAGCACTTTGGGAGGCCAAGACAGGCAGATCATGAGGTCAGGAGATCAAGGCCATCCTGGCTAACACGGTGAAACCCCGTCTCTACTAAAAAAATACAAAAAAAATTAGCCGGGCGTGGTGTCAGGTGCTTGAAGTCCCAGCTACTCTGGAGGCTGAGGCAGAAGAATGGCACGAACCCGGGAGGCAGAGCTTGCAGTGAGCCAAGATTGCGCCACTGCACTCCAGCCTGGGAGACAGAGAGAGACTCCATCAAAAAAAAAAAAAAAAGAATCACTTGAACCCAGGAGGTGGAGGTTGCAGTGAGCTGAGATTGTGCCATTGCACTCCAGCCTGGGTGACAGGAGCAAAACTCAAAAAAAAAGACGAATAAAAAAAATAAGACCAAAAAATAAAAAGAGGCCAAGGAAGACTGTTCAGTCTCCCTCTAACCTAGGATAAAGGAGTCCTGACAGCTTATACCTGAAGAAGGAGAACACAATTTCTCCCCACCTTCCACCTCATGCCAATGAGGTCGAATCCAATTCTGGGACTGTGCACAAGGGAGCAAAAATCACAAACAGACTTATCAAACATCAACTGCTCTCAAAACCCACTATGTATCAGAATCTCCTGATGGAGGTGGATTTAAAAACAGATTATAACTCAATAATTCTAAACTGTCTCTCTGACATCTGCATTTTTAACATTCTCCCAAGGTAGTTCTTATGCACTCCAAAGTTTGAGAACTAGTAGTGTGTGTCTCTGTTCTTTCCTGCTTCATGCCTCCATGCCAAGGTCTCTCTCACTTCACCTTCCCTTGTGCACATGTAATGGTGCTCTCATTTCAAGCATGGGGGCCAGCTGATGACTGCATTGGGATTTGGGTTTAGGAGGAAGTAGAAACTCTCACAGTTCTTTAGAAGGTGCTATTTTCTCTATTATCCCAGCTATTCCTGAGACCCTCCCATCAGGTGTGGTCCATTGGGCCCTCTAATAGCAAGGTGATGCCTTGTTTGCTGTTGAGATCACTCGATTGCCTCTCAGCATTCCATGTATAATAACCTCTCAGCATTCCATGTAAGGAAGCAATGTGATTGTGAGTGCAAGAGCAAGACAGCCCTGGACTCTAGCTGAATTCTATCACAGCTCCTGTTACTTCCGATAGCACTATCTGGCCCAGTTCACAGATAACCAGCACATGGGCTCTCTGAAATACAGATCATGCCCCTCCTGGAATTAGCAAGGGTGTCGTTTGCAGGGAGCAGCAGACTAGAACTGGTAATTCTAAACCTGTGCCAAGATCTTTCTCCATCTCTAGTGTGCTAACATTTGGTGTAGTTCAGCAGACGGGAGGGCTAGATTTGGGCACACATCTGTGTCCTAGACAAAGCTGCTTGGGAAGAGAGCCTAGATCCAGATTGAGAGATCTCATTCACTGAATGTGGTATGATAATCTGTATTCCTTTCTAAGGCCAGCTGAGGTTCACTTCAATCTGGCCAGGACAGCTTGGCTGATGGGTTGGAGGCAGAAGTTTGCGGTACGACATGGAATTTCCCATCTCTGGTTCTCCTCTCTTCATTATCCTTTTTCTTGCTTTTATTCCCACCTTAGAAGTCAACATACTAATAAACTCTATTCAGGATGGTGGAGTTGGGTGACCTTACTACCAGAGGGTACATTCAAGAACATAGGGTGGAATACTTTATAAATCAGCTAATAAATAGAAATAAGAGGGTATTATTGTAGAGAGAATATCTTGGTCTACTGGATTGAACCTCAGTGTCCACATCTGTAAAGTAGAACCAATATGACCTAGTACAAAGTGCTTCGGACAAGCCGCAGGTGGCACCTTGATATTGTGTGTCTGGTTGTTGTTAAAATTGCAGCAGAGTTCTCTCAAACCCAAGGACTGAAAACAAATTAAAAGGCAAGTTCTTGGCCGGGCATGATGGTTCACACCTGTGATCCCAGCACTTTGGGAGGCAGAGGCGGGCAGATCACCTGAGGTTAGGAGTTCGAGACCAGCCTGGCCAACATGATGAAACCCCGTCTCTACTAAAAATAGGAAAATTATCTGGGGGTTGTGGTGGGTGCTTGTAATCCCAGCTACTCAGGAGGCTGAGACAGGAGAATCACCTGAACCCTAGAGGCAGAGGTTGCAGTGAGCTGAGCCAGGGGTGACAAGAGTGAAACTCCACTAAAAAAAAAAAAAAGGCAAGTTCTTGTACCACTCTGCCTCTATAAAACAGGTTTTCTTTAGCAAGGACCTGGAGAAAAAGAGTTAACAGGAAGGAAGGCTTTAGGGTTAGTAGAAAAACAGAAAACTATGTTTTGGACTTTGAAATAAGAACCTCTAATGAATGAGATAGACTTCTAAAAAAAGGACTTTAACTTGTAGTTAGGGCAGAAACAGTAGGAAAGAAATATAAAAGGAGAAGTAGATGAGGCAGAACCTCATAGGCTCCTGTAAACAGCCTTAGCCCTGCATGGGGGAGAGAAAGTCTGAAGCTGATGTGAGAGGCATCTTTTCATTTTGAAATCCTGAAAGGGTCCACATAAAAGAAGCAGGTGAATGCCAGAGGGATGTGGAAACGGAAGGTTAAAGTAATGTGCTAGTCCATTTTGCATTGATAGAAAGAAATACCTGAGAGTGGGTAATTTTTAAAGAGCTATATTTGGCTCATGGTTCTGTAGGCTGTACAAGAAGCAAGATGCCAGCATTGGCTTCTGGTGAGGCCTCAGGAAGCTTCCACTCATGGTGAAAGGGAAGAGGAGCCGGCATGTCACATGGCTAGAGAGGGAGCAAGAGAGAGGAAGAGGTGCCAGGATCTTTAACAACCAGCTCTCCTGTGAACTCATAGAGTGAGAACCCACTCTTTACCACATGGAGGGCACCAAGCTGTTCAGGACGGATCCACCCCCATGACCCAAACACCTCCCTCTAAGCTCCACCTCCCGCATTGGGGGTCACATTTCAACATGGGATTTGGAAGGGACAAATAGCCAAACCATATCAAAGAAGTTGAGAAAGTCTTCACTGCAATAGGAAAAGTGATGGCTGCAAAAGGTGTTTATGCTCACACCTAAGTTAGAAGAGTTGCCAGAAGCCTGAGAAATTCAACAGCGAAGAGACACAATGTTTCAGGTAGAAGCATGTGACAGAGAAAATTGGCTTTCCTGACATCGAAAGAGGTACGCATGTGGGAAGTATCACCCAACAGGAGCCCCATTGCTGAAATCTGAGAAACTTGAGACCAGGACCTTAGACAGAGCTCACGCGAGCCCAGAGGACAGAGGGAAATAAAGGCATCTTAAATATGAAAAAGGGCCAGGCGCGGTGGCTCAAGCTTGTAATCCCCACACTTTGGGAGGCCGAGGTGGGTGGATCACGAGGTCAGGAGTTCGAAGCCAGCCTGGCCAACATAGTGAAACCCCGTCTCTATTAAAAATACAAAAAATTAGCTGGGCGTGATGTCGGGCGCCTGTAATCCCAGCTACTGGGAGGCTGAGGAGAATCACTTGCACCTACGAGGCAGAGGCTGCAGTGAGCTGAGACCACACCATTGCACTCCAGCCCAGGCAACAGTGCAAGACTCCAAAAAAAAAAAAAAAAAGTACGATATGTGAGATAGCGGCCAACAAAAAGACGCAAAATTGGAGGCATCCCCACTGCACATTTTCAAACTCAGCTAGAAAAATAACTACCTAAAGCTAATATTTACTGAGCACTTACTGAGTAGTAGGCACTCCTGTAAACTCTTACATGGTTCATCTCATTTCATCTCTAAGTGTATACAAATTACACATTTCAATAGAAAAGGCAATGGGGTGGTGAAAATTCTCTCTGAGATTTGACAAGTATGATGTCACAATCAACCTTTGGGTTGAAGCTGTTTAATTGGGCTTTAGGATTACAGGACTGCAGATGACGCTGGACAATTGACCTGAATGTACTAAAACTGAAATGTCATTCCCTTTTTATTTACTCTGATTTCCATCTATGCTTGCTGCTCTCAAATAAAAATGAGACTTTTTTATAGTCTAAGGCTGGTTGCAGCAACCAGATGGAGATTGTAAGAACCATTTGGACTCTGCCTGAAAATATCTCCCCTCTTTTTGAGATGAATACTATTTTACAAAAAAAAAAAACTTGTGCTCACCCTATGATTCTGATAGCTCCAAATATTTGGAAAGATGTGATACATGAGAGACATTTGTTTTGAAGTGTCTGGCTTCGAGAGACTAAAGGAACAATAGCAGCTCAAAGGGAGACAGTATAGATTCCAGCTGCATAACAAGGCAATCAGAATGTTATGAGATACCAGAGTGAGGCATCTTTGACTGTAACAAAGCACAATAAGAAGGTTATGGAGTAAGAGAAAATAATTTTGTATTTTTTATCTCTTATGCTTGTCTGGAAACATAAGACTGATTTGGAAAAGGAAGAAATGGATCGTGTTAGCTTTAATAAAATAAGAAAATTTTGAAAGCATTTTATATTGCCAATATCCAGTTATAATTGGACAATTTTATTATTTCAAGAACACTATGTAATCCTCTCTGGAGAACTTGTGTAAATATATAACTAAGTATAATTTTTACAAACAAACTGGACCATTAGTTTCACCTTGAGTTTCAGGATAGAATCCCCTGGAAACTTTTCCCAAAATTAAAAAGAAGTTAAAATCCAAATACGTTTTAGGGCTCTATATTAGTCAGGGTTCTCTAGAGGGCCAGGACTGATAGGATAGATGCATATACAAAGAGGAGTTTATTAAGGAATATTGACTCACATGATCACAAGGTGAAGTCCCACAATAGAACATCTGCAAGCTGAGGGGTAAGGAAGCCAGTCCAAGTCCCAAAACCTGAAAAGTAGGGAAGTTTATAGTGCAGCCTTTGGTCTGTGGCCGATAGCCCAAGACCCCCTGGCAAACCACTGGTGTAGGCCCAAGAGTCCAAAAGCTGAAGATCTTGGAGTCTGATGATGTTCAAGGGCAGGAAGCATCCAGCACAGGAGAAAGAGTGAGGCCAGAAGATTCATCCAGTCTAGTCCTTCCACGTTCCTCTGCCTGCTTTTATCCTAGCTGCACTGGCAGCTGATTTTTGTAAGGATTAAATGAGATGATGTATGAATGGATGTAGAATGCTGCCTCACATTCTATGCAGGCTGGGTCTATGTCTCCCATTCCACTGTCTCAAATGTTAATCTCCTTTGGGGACACCCTCTCAAACACACCCAGGAACATTACTTGACATCTTTGAATCTAATCAAGTTTACACCCAATATTCACCACCACAGGCTCTATATGGCCAAGTCTTGACATGAGATCACATTTAGAGAATAATAGTTGCCATTTTTTGCATGCTTACATTATGCAAGACAGCATTCTATGTTCATTCATCCGTCATCTCATTTAATCTTTACAAAAGTTCTTGTGAGATGGGCCCTGTTATTAGACCTTGTCCAAGTCACCTGCTACCCCTTGGCTGAGTTACTATAATGATCTCCCAACTGGTCTCCTTCATTTTACTCATGAATCCCTGCAATTGTTTCTGACATGCCACATTCAGAGGGATCCATTTAAAACACAAATTATATAAAGTTTCTCCTCTGCTTAAAACCCTCCCATGGCTCCCAATTGTACTCATCATAAAAGCCAAATTTCTTATTTTGGTGTACAAATTCCTGTCTGACCAAATACTCTGTTAACCGTCTGACCTCACCACTGAACGAAAGGGCTGTGTGCGGTGGCTCATGGTACTGCAGGCTGTACAAACCTTGTGGCCATCCTCCTTGCTCACTTCCTCCCAGCCATGCTGGCGTCATTGTTCCTTGGATATGCACTCTCCTGAAGCCAATTTGGCTTTCATTTGCTCAAATGTCACCTTCTTAATGAAGCCGACTCTAATTACTCTATTTCAAATTGCATTCCACCCACCAGGTTTCCCCATCTCCTCTCCCCTCTTCCATTTCAACATAACACTTTTAATTTCTTTATTTATTGTATTTGTTTTTCATTGTCTGTCTCCTCACATAAAAATGCAATTCCCAAGAGAAAACAGATTTGAGTTTGCTTTATTCACTGGTGTTGACCAAGCGCCTAAAAAACAGCGCCTGGCACATATGGACACCAATAATCATTTGTAGAAAAAAATGTAATAATTCCAGTTTTAAAATGAGGAAACTGTGAAACAGTGGCATGGAAAAATTAAAGAACTCACCCAAGGTCAAAGCCCAGGTAGCTTGGCCAATAGAGCCAATGCATTTATGTCCTCCAAAAAATGCAATTCATTAGCCAAAATGTGAGTTAAAGGTGACTTCTATCAGAAATTCCCTTCACTCCACAACCTTTTCACCATAGACTCCTGTCTTTTCTCTCCCTCACATAGATGGAGATCTATGTCTTACAGAAATAGAGAGAGAGAGGGAGAGAGGTATGATAGACAGACGATAGATGATAGATAGATAGGTAGATAGATAGATAGATAGATAGATAGACAGACAGATGGATAGATAGATAGATAGATAGATAGATAGATAGATAGATAGATAGACAGATAGATGACATTGACAGGGATAAACCCACAAGAGAAATCCTTGGCTCCTTTATAATTACTCTCATTTACACAAAATAACCCAGAATCTCCAGTGAGAGGGAGCTGTAGGCTGAGAATAAATGAGGAGTTATCAATGTTAGAATACTGACTGGGGCAAGGATTAAGCTATTAATACCAATACATTTAAAAGTGTGGGCTGGGCATGGTGGCTCATGCCTGTAATCCCAGCACTTTGGGAGGCCGAGGCAGGTGAATCACGAGGTCAAGAGATTGAGACTATCCTGACCAACATGGCAAAACCCCGTCTCTGCTAAAAATACAAAAATTAGCTGGGGGTGGTGGTGCGCACCTGTAGTCCCAGCTACTCAGGAGGCCGAGGCAGGAGAATTGCTTGAACTGGGACGCGGAGGTTGCAGTGAGCTGAGATTGCACCACTGCACTCCAGCCTGGCAACAGAGCAGGACTCTGTCTCAAAAAAAAAAAAAAAAAAGTTTGTTCTTTTGTATGTATACCCTGTTCCAGTTCTGATTTAGTAGATCTGATTTAGCAGATGAGATCCACCAGATTTTTTTTTCAAACTTCACATGTGAGTCTTAAATGCACCTCTTGTTAGGAAGCCCTAGAGAGGATGTGTCCTCTTATTCTACTCTATAGTAACTGTGGAGTGGCCTTGGTTGAACCAATGCACTGGTGCCTTTGTAAAGACTTCTTCAGACAAAGTCACAAAAGTGGCTGAACACTCATCTGATTGCCATGTTTTTAGAATCAGTTGTAAAGATTGGAGAAGAACCCTACAAAAAGCAGGCATGGCTTTTCTAGGACTTCATCACCCTCCTCCTTTGAGGAAGCAGCAACACACCTGACTCTTCACAGCCCTGGATGATAAGAACATACTGTTCATAGAAGCAGATTTGCAGCCCTCTCCTCCTCTCAACCCCACACAAAGAAGAATGGAGGCTCTTTTGTGGATTAAAGATCCAACTGGATCATGGCCCAAGAATGTAAAGTCTTCAGTTAAACACCTTGTGTCCTGTGCAGAATGCCCTATTGAGTCTGACTTTCCCCCTGCAGTTTGCTTCTCTGTCATGCCAACATGTCCATCAGCTGCTGCTTCTAGGAGAAAAAAGCTCACCTTCCTCCTCCACTTTAGAATGCCAACAACAAGCAGATAAGCTTCAGAGTAATGGAAATCTGGGACCAGCCACCTAGATTCTCAAGACATTTTTCTGCCCCCACAACTTGAGATTTCATTCCTACGCTGGGCTCTCACGGTTCTATGCAGACCAGAATAATTAGGTGTTAACTATGTAGCGCGTATTAGTCCATTCTCACACTGCTAACAAAGACATACCCAAGACTGGGTCATTTATAAAGGAAAGAGGTTTAATGGACTCACAGTTCCACCTGGCTGGGGAGGCCTCACAGTCATGGTGGAAGGTAAATGAGGAGCAAAGCCATGTCTTACATGGCAGCAGGCAAGAGACCTTGTGCAGGGGAACTCTCCTTTATAAAACCATCAGAGAGTATGAGATTTATTCACTACCATCAAAACAGTATGGGAGAAACCACCCCCATGATTCAATAATCTCCACTTGGCTCCACCCTTAGCATGTGGGGATTATTACAATTCAAGGTGAGATTTGGGTAGGGACACAGCAAAACCATATCATAGAGTCCCACTCATCCAAGTAACCTGCATGCTCCCCAGGCACACTCAACAGCCGAACTTGGGTATCTACTCATGTAGGAGCTGTCCTGCCCTATTCTTATATCAACTATGACCAGAAAAGAGCCATGGAGACTCAGCCCAGCCCTGACTAGAAGTGAGAACTAGACCAACGTTGTCAGAAATCTGATATCTTTGTCCCTGGAGTAGGTCCTCAGCAAGTCATATCCTTTCTTAGCCACACAAATGTACAAATCTGGAAATCCCAAACCCATATTGACTGGTTAGAGCCTTCACTAGCAGTCTCCTTCCTATGGGGGAACAGCACCCCCATGCACTTAGGCATCAGTGGAGGTCCTAATACAAATTGAACTGAAACTCCAGGACAGGATGATTTCACCCAGGCTGCCACTGAGTAGTTCACATTGTGGTCCTCACTACCAGGGCCAAACACACTGAATAGTAATGCTTGCCCACTCAACCTCAGAATAGGAACACTTCATACATCCCCACTGCTGACTTCCTCTATCTCTTCCACAGCCCTGCAGTTACAGCTGAGACCACTCAAGCAAAGACACCCACTCCCCCCAGATGGAATAACTCCCCCAGACCCCTCGATCCCCTACCCTTCTTTGCCCTCATCCCAGGAGCCAGCACCCTTGAGCCACCCAGATGGAAGCTTTCTCCCAGACGCGTCCTCCAGAGTGCAGCCGCACATGGGGAAGCTGACACAATGTCTTCAAACATTTTTAATTGCCCTGTCAAACTGACAATTATAGAACTAATTATTGAGGAGACAATAACAGATACACTGACTGAATCAAGCATCAACCGAGTTTTTATGTAATTATGCAATTTAATGAATTGAAGGCTACAGAAATGGACTATTGCTGGTTAATTAGGGACTCCCTTTATGCTAATAATGCCATTTATTTTTGACTCGCAGTATTTATTTTCAGTGTCGAAAGCATTGGACACGTCTTCCTCTGACACCAGCATGTTGAGTGTTTTTCAGAGGGTTTGGCTGCCAATTGTGCTATTTATAGGCAGCAAGCTTATTCCATTCACTGACTGAAGAGCTCCAAAAGGCTCCTATTATATTACAAGCACCTCGTTTTAGACCTAGAATAGATTTTAATTATCCTGCTGGCTGGGTGAGGTTCCCTGTCTTCCTGCTCCTGAGATCTTGGGGAACAGAAAATTAAGGGGTTGTGGCAGATGGTCCCCAAACTGTACCCCGTCAAGGTCAGCCCATGCAAAAAGGCAGAGATACCCTTTTATGCTTTGTCCTTATTCCGCAGCCTCCCGTGTTCTCCCTGGATCCCTTTCCTAGCACATTACATGGTGAGAAACCAAAGTGCAGAGCAGTGGTTCTCAACCAGAGGCCAGGGGATACTTGTCAATGTCTAGAGGCCTTTTGGGTTATCACCACAAGGGCTCAAGTAAGGAGAGGTCAGGGAAACTGCTGAGCACCGTGCAATGCACAGGACAGCTCCATAAACAAACAAAGAATTATCTTGCCCCAAATGTCGATAGGGCTGAATTTGAGAAACCTCGGGATAGAGTATCAATAATCACGAAGCAAGTGGATTTTTGCCACTCCGGTTCTGCAGAGGAAAACAAATATTTCACAGCATCTAAACCATGATAGAACTGTCAAAAGTATGTGAAGTCAGCTACAAAATTGCAAAACATGAGTCACAGTTATGTTTGTTCTGAAACAGCATGAAAACTCACAGGATTCTTTTTCTTTTTATGAAAATAGAAAAATGATGAGCATTCTTTCCCAGAAAAGCCAGGGTTCTTGCCTTTCTCTTTGGTCACCTAACACCAATGAATGAAAACTTGACTGTGACAGTTGTTAATTATCTGGAGCAAAATGCAAAAACAAAGGAGAATGTGATCAGGTTTTCATAAAGCAAAACTCAGCCAATTTTTCATTTTCAGATTTCATTTTCTTCCTACTCTCTAAGAAGACATCTTGTGTTTTGCCTGCCCAGCTTTCTTTCTTTTCCTCACTTTTTAAAAGAATTCTCTCTCACTTATTTTCAGTCTGTTGGGTTTGGATGACATGAGCCAGACCTCTAGGACACATGGTGGCATGAGATCCAGGCCTGGCCAATCCTTGTAGACTATTCTCCAGCCACCTCATCAATTTGTCAGGTAAGTGTGAGTGACCCAGGAGTTAACCTGTGACTTTTGATAAAGCAAATGCATTTTATTCTTGTCAGCTAGACTGGACTCTGAAATGGTGAAAATCTGGATCTGATTGAAACATCTTTGTCACACTTAGAGGAAAACATTCCTAAGATATGAAAGCCCAAGAAGGTGAGGGAGGTGGAGGAGGGGAAGAAGGAGCAGGAAGAGGAGGAGGAAAATGAGGAATGAAGAAGGTGAAAGAGGAGGAGAAGGAGGAGGAAGAAGAGTTGAAGGAGGAGGAGGAGGTAGAAGAGACGGAGGAACAGGAAGAAGAGAAAGAGAAGGAGGAGATTAAAGAGGAGGAGGAGAAAGATAAAGAATAGAGGAGGAGAGAGGAGGAGGAAGAGGAAGTGGAAGAGAAGGAGTAGATGGAAGAGGAGTAGGAGGAAGAAGAAAAGAAGGAGGAGAAAGGAGAGGAGGAAGCAGAGAAAGAGAAGGAGGAGGAGGAAGAAGAAGAGGAGGAGGTGGAGGTGGAAAAGGAGGAGAAGGAGAAAGAAGAAGAGGAAGAGGACATGGAGGTGGAGATGTAAGACGAGGAAAAGGAGGAAGAGGCGGTGAAGAAGGAGGAGCAGGAGAAGGAAGAGGAGGAGGAGGTCAAAAAGGAGAAGAAGGAGGAGGAAAAGGAGAAGAGGGAAGGGGATGTGGAGGAGGAGAAGGGAAGGGAGAAAGAGGAAGAGGGAGAAGGATAGGAAGGGGAGAAGGATAACAAAGGACAAAAGTATAGATAGATTAGATAGATAGATAGATAGATAGATAGATAGATAGATAGATAGATAATCTTGGTTCTAGCTGTTTCTACAGCCTGATAATTGCCCAACTTTTCAGTATCGTGGGCAATAAATTATCTTCTGGTTTAAGAGTCACCTCCTCATTCTTCTCTTCTAGCTTTTCCTCCTCTGCCACGCCTCTAAATACCAGTGCTCAGAGGACTCTCTCCAGGGACCTTTTCCCTCTCCACTCTTCCCTGTCTTCACTGAAGTCTTGTCCTCACTTCTTTTCTCGGTTACCATTCATGTGTTGAGGACTCTTGATTTAATACTCCCAGGCTTCATCTCTGTTCAGATATCACCATTGCCTGCTGGAAATCTCCAACTGGAAGCCTCAGCAACACCCAAAACCCACCTTCTCATGGCTGCACTCCTTGCCTTCCCTCCAGCCTTTCTTCCCCTACAATTCCGGTCTCATGGGAGGAATCGTCACTTACTAGGGACCCAGGTTAGGAAATGGTCACTATCCTCAAGTCCTCCCTTTCTCTCATCCTTGATATCTTGGCTCTGCCACCACTTGGCCCTGCCACCACTTGGCCCTTATCTCTCCCACCTCTACCCCTCCCTACTTCTTCACTCCTCCGCATATTCTTTTGGTTTTTTTATTTTTTTATTTTTGAGACGGAGTCTCGCTCTGTCACCCAGGCAGGAGTGCAGTGGCTTGATCTGGGCTCACTGCAAGCTCCGCCTCCTGGGTTCACGCCATTCTCCTGCCTCAGCCTCCCAAATGGCTGGGACTGCAGGCGCCTGTCACCACGCCTGGCTAATTTTTTTGTATTTTTAGTAGAGACAGGGTTTTACTGTGTTAGCCAGGATGGTCTCAATCTCCTGACCTCGTGATCCACCCACCTCGGCCTCCCAAATTGCAAGGATTACAGGCGTGAGCGACCGCATCTGGCCTCCTCTGCATATTCTATTCTGCACACCAAACAGGCATTTCCCTCCATCCCGCTCCTGGCTTTGCTTGGAAGGCCTTCCCAGACTTCTCAAAATGGGTGAGACACTCCTGCTTTGTACTCACAATCTACATCACTTATCATTAAAATTGTTTACTTTGATAATAGCTACAGTTAATGAGCTTTTTTTTTTTTTTTTTTTTTTTTTTTGACAGAGTCTTGCTCTTTCTCACCCAGGCTGGAGTGCAGTGGTGCAGTCTCAGCTCACTGCAGCCTCTGCCTGGTTCAAGAGGTTCTCCTGTCTCAGCCTCCTGAGTAGCTGGGACTACAGGCATGTGCCACCACACCTGGCTAATTCTGTATTTTTAGTAGAAATGGGATTTCACCATGTTGGCCAGGCTGGTCTTGAACTCCTGACCTCAGGCGATTCACCTGCCTCAGCCTCCCAAAGTGCTGGGATTACAGTCATGAGCCACCACACCCGGCCAATGAGCTTTTTATGCTCAAGATTTTTACCCAAATTATCCTTAATGCTTCTAGCATATCCTTAAAGGAAGACACTGTTATCTCCATTCTACAGATGAAGGAAATAAGAGTACAGAGAGCATCTGTCAGTTGCTCAAAGTTGGACAGCCAGGAAAAAAGCAGAACTGAGTTCTGATCCAGGCAGGCTGGTCACAAATCCTACGTATTGACCATAATGCCACACTGCCCGTTCATCCTTTCAAGCTGAAAAGTCAGCTTTTTAGGGATGGCACAGCTTTCATCTGTGTGTCCCTACTAGCCAGAAGTGCCACACATTGTCAATGAATGTTTGTCTGGTTTAATTAATGAAGTAATAAATGAATAAAATCCCATTCCTCTTTCTGGACATAGGTGTTTGTTTTGTTTTGTTTCTTCTGCAACAGGCAGGGTTGAGTCACAGTCAACTTTCAGATTCTATGATGCTATAATTCTAACAAACTCAATCCAACTAACAAACTTGCAAACATAAGTGACTCATCGGTTTCTGTCCTTGTATCAGTCATTTTCTATCTGAGAAGAGCTTGATCATGTGGAGTTTGCATTGTCCAAGGAGAGATGCCAAGTGAACCATCATTTTAGAAATCACTTTCTCTGCCTTCATTCCTTTCCACTTCAAAAGTTTCAATCGATGAAATAAATGATACTCAAAGTCTCAAATCACCTGGCCCTCCTCCTCCTGATACTCTCTCTCTAAAAAAAAAAAAAAAAGCAGATTGGGGGAGGGGAAAAGGGGGAAAGCTTTATGCTCTATAATGAAACCAGGAGAAAATGATGTTCGCTTGCTAGATTGGCACCAGCTTCTCTTCTAACTGGATTCAGAGCAGATCTAATTAGCTGGGCTGAGACCAGGAAAGAGAATTTTTGCATGGTTTGCACCTCCTCAGAATTCCATGGCAACAAAACCATCTGGAATGAGAGTGACAATTACAGTATATTTAATGTTAATAACCTTACTAGATTCAGGTGCAAAGCATGCTGGAATTTCAGCAGCATGGGCTGAGGAGAAGTGGAGAAGCTGAGATGGATAGGATGGGGAACTCCAGAGATAGATGCAACCACTTTTCCCAAAGACATAGACTGATAGTGTAATATACATAATCCAAAGTATCCCACAGTCTTGGGTTCTATCCTGGTCTGCATCAAGACCCCAAATTGTCCACAGTGATTAGTAGATAAATACAGAAAGAATCCAGGTAGCAGATGACACTTAAGTCTAACGTGTGGGAAGATTATAATTTCTATCCATTTATAGCAAGACTTCAGAAAATGGCTGAGAGAACAGGAAACAAAGTTCTATACCCTTGGTAGAAGAAGCTGACAAAATCCAGAGAGAATATAGAAACTAAAGTCAAAAGAGTAGGAGGACAGATTAGCAATGCAATTCCAATGGACAAGTAAAGATCTAGGCAAGGTAACTGAGGCAGATGCAACATGGCAGATGCCAAGAGAGAAGAGGCAAGGGTTGAAAACTCCAATGCCTGTGGAAGTCAGAGAAATAACCTAAGTAAGCCAAGTGGTTCAGAAAAAACTGGTGACCTGGAGGGCACAGGTCCCATCTAAGGGGCAGCTGCTAGTCAACTCCAGTCCATTGGGCGGTCCCAATGTTGCTGAGTCTTCCAAGTTTTCAAGACAAGCCAGAAATCCAGAGTTTGTATGGAATCCCACACATTTTAACTCTTGACAATGAGTTTCTTATATTTTAAGATACATTGCAGCCCATACAAAATTTTCTGAAGGCTAAGTATGATTCTGCAGCCTCCCCGTTTGAGACAATCCACAGCAAGGGATTGTGGAAGCTCAGAGCTCCCTCCAGCACCCGGGATATTGGCTCCATAGTGACAGCACTCATTCCAGAGACAACTCCTGCTGGTAGCTACGGATCCTGATGTTCAGGTTATACTTGGAGAATTGGGAGGGGAGATGGTCAGGGACCTCAGATGGAAGTCTTCATGACTTCAGAAATATAAGACTAAGGAGGCTAAGGCTCACACCAATCCCAAAACCACAGTCAGAGTTAAAGGAATGTTGGGAGAAATTCGTGCACTGTGTGCAGAATCAGAGCAGGAGAATTTGCTGATGATTGACACTCAAATAAATAAATAAATAACCAGCTGATCTTTTTATTTTATTTTTTTCTGGGACAGAGTCTCACTCTGTCGCCCAGGCTGAGGTGCAGTGTCATGATCTCAGCTCACCACAACCTCTCTCCCAGGTTCAAGCGATTCTACTGCCTCAGCCTCCCAAGCAGCTAGGATTACAGGTGTGTGCCACCACACGGGACTAATTATTGTTCTTTTTTGCTTGTTTGTTTTTAAGCAGAGTCTTGCTCTGTCACCAAGGCTGGGGTGCAATGGCCCAATCTCAGCTCACTGCAACCTCCACCTCATGGATTCAAGAGATTCTCCTGCCTCAGCCTCCCGAGTAGCTGGGATTACAGGTGTCGGTCACCATGCCTGGCTATTTTTTGTATTATTTTTTAGTTGAGATGGGATTTCACCATGTTGGCCAGGCTATAACCAGCTGATTCTGAAGGGCTCCACTCAGATCCCCTCACCATGCACACTACTCACCATTTCTATCCACACAAGAGGCATTAATCCTCATGGGAACAGCCTTTAACCAATGGCTGCAGGGTGATGTGGGTAATTACTCTTGTCCACTGCTCTTGTGTTGAGATCACTCTAAGGTATTCCACATCTCACCCCAGTGTCCCCCAGTGGGATTGAACCCTCGTTTTCCACAGCCTGCTCAGTGATGCACCCATTATTGACTTCCTTTCCTTCATCTCACACCCCAGTTACATGGCACTATTTCCTAGGATCACCTCCCAAATAAACTACATGCACCCACATCCCTGCCCTAGGGTTGGCTCCTGGGGGACTCAAATTAAGGCAATAGTTTTCTTTTCATTTCATTTTACTTTAAGTTCTGGGATACATGTGCAGAACATGCAAGTTTGTTACATAGGTATATATGTGCCATGGTGGTTTGCTGCACCTATCAACTCATCATCTAGGTTTTAAGCCCTGCATGCATTAGCTACTTGTCATGATGTTCTCTCTCCTCTTCCCCAACCGATAGGCTCTGGTGTGTGATGTTCCCTTCCCTGTGTTCATCTATTCTCACTGTTCACCTCCCACTTACAAGTGAGAACATGTAGTGTTTTGGTTTTCTGTTGCTGTGTCAGCTTGTTGCGGATGATGGCTTCCAACTTCATCCATGTCCCTGCAAAGGACACGATCTCATTCCTTTTTATGGCTGCATAGTACTCCATGGTATATATGTACCAGTTTCTTTATCCAGTCTATCATTGATGGGCATTTGAGTTGGTTCCATGTCTTTGCTGGCAATAGTTTTTCAAGCGTGAGGACCCAACCTTAGAGACAATGGATGGACGGGGTAATGAATGTCTTTGATTCTATGGATTATAGAGGGAGCTATGGGAAAAAGGACTGGATACAATGCATATTCCTGGGGATCCTGAGAGCAAACCCTAGGCTTTAACTATTTATATATCAACCCTGAGGAATCTTCTTGAGTTAAAAATCCGGTTTGGGTCATTTCTCTCTCTTTCTCTCTCACTTGTCTCAGCCGGTGGCATATAATGTGCAATACACACTGTTTTTTGGGATTTCCGCCTCTGGTTTCTGTGTCAAGGAATTAACAATATGTAAATGAATTCCTAAGTACATCAAGGAAGATCCTGCTCAAAAGAACCCAAAGCAATCCCTTTTATAAAGGGTCAAAGACACTAGTTGCACAAATAACTCCTCTTCAGGCTGTTGAACTTTTCCTAATCTGTTGTTTCATAGGATTCGTTTATTATAATCTGGTCATGGCCACACATTACTTGACTGCATTCAGCCGATCCACAGAGACTTAAGAAAAGTCCTCCAAGAATCCAAAATTTCTGTCACAAGTCAATGCCCTCCCTTAAAGACTGTTTACTCATGTGTTACGCAGAGCTGTAACGAATATAAGTGATCTTGGAGGAGGGACTTCTGGAAACAGGCCATCAGGGTAGTGTACAAAAATGAGAGTGGATAGCTAGTAACAGAGAAGAAAAGCAGAAAATGCATTAGGACAAACAGAAGATCTCAAAAAGCATAGCATTTCAAGTGATTTAGCTTAGGTTCAAACACTTCTGTGCACCCTCCCAACACAAGTGTGGCAAATGATAGCGTCTGTGAGATGACTGTGCACACACACACATGCACACACACATGCACACACATGCAGGCACGCACATCCCAGTTTCCCGCACATGCTCACTGGTTTGATAGCACACACTGAGAGTAAAGTAAAAGAAAGCAAAGTCAAAGAAGTATGTTTGTCAGCCCTGGCACAAGCTTTGATGGGGACAAGGGCACTAGCAAGTAGTATATAGGAAAATGAGTGGGAAGCAAAAGACATAGTTGCCTCAAAAGAAAGGGGGGGGAGGTGTGGGCCTGGTGTGGTGGCTCATACCTGTAATCCCAGCACTCTGGGAGGCCAAAGCAGGTGGATCAAGAGGTCAAGAGATCGAGACCAGCCTGGCTAATACAGTGAAACCCCGTATCTACTAAAAATACAAAAATTAGCTGGGTGTGGTGGCACATGCCTGTAGTCCCAGCTACTCGGGAGGCTAAGGCAGGAGAATCGTTTGAACCTGGGAGGCAGAGGTTGCAGTGAGCTGAGATTGCGCCACTGTGCTGCAGCCTGGGTGACAGAGAGAGACTCTGTCTCAAAAAAAAAAAAAAAAAAAAGACATAGTTGCATCACTTCCTTGTTGGGAACCATATTCAGGGTCCAAATCCTAAAATGCCTGGAAGATCCAGTTAGACCCAGGACATGTCAAGCAGCAAGAGTAGGAGTCTCTTACCTTTCCGTGTCCCAGCCCCATCCTATGAATGGGAAAGGGAGTGGTACTATCAGACCTCATGCACCATAGGAGCCAAAACCCAGCACAGATCCTGGCACTCAGTTCTACTGTCTATCCAGTGCTCAGTTATTAGAGGGGGCCAATTTCCATGCTCTCCTCCTCACCACCAAATAGATGCAGAGCCCAAGGATGAAATTTTTTGCAAGGATGAAAACAGGTGGTACAGGCAGCACATGATGGAAGGCATTCTCGAGGCAAAGCCCAGGAAATGTACTGATGATCATCTTTCTGGGAGCAGAATCAAAACAACTGGTGAAATGCTAAAGAGCCTTCCCCATCTGTTTCTCCGTTCAGCCCCCCCACTTCTAAGGACATGTCAAGCGTCCCAAGAATACGCCACATCTCCTCATCTGTCATATCTGCTATTAACTGAGTAGGAAAGTTAGTTTCCAACCGTAGGATCCAAGCCATGTGAAAGTTCCTCCTCTTCCCCCTGCCTCCCTGTTTCCAGAATGCTTGTCTCTCCATGACTGGGGATAATGCTACATGTATCTCGCCCTTCTGACTTTCTCACTCTTTTCCTCCTTTTCTCTCCCTCCTGCACATCACAATGCAAAGCCAGTGTTAGGGACATTGTCAATGTAGGAGGGAAGGACTGGAGTCTGTTGCATCTGCCTGGCCCAGGAGTAGCAGACACTGAGATGATTCTGTTGGCCCAGGAGGAGTTACACAAGAGGAAGGTGAGAATCAAAGGACATGGAGTGAGCATTGCAAGTGGAGAGTCTAGCACATCCTAAGAAAGTAGCTTGAGACAGGCAGATGAGAGTGGGCTCATTCATAGCAGGTAGTTTCTTGTCATAGAACTGTGGGAGCAGAGGCGGGACAACTCCCTGCCAAAGCTGTAGAGAGTCTGTCTTCCGTGGGTGGATCATTGTTCCAGATCAGAGGTTCACAAATAGGGTGGTGCATCAGAATTACCTACAAAGATATGAAAAATACATTCATTTCCAGGCATCACATAAAAATTTCTGGGAGTGGGACCTGAGAGTCTGTAACACTTTATGCTCCTTGATAATTCCAATGAATTAATAGCTGGTCTACCGAGCAGTTTGGGAATGATTCCTACGTTTCCTTCTAACTTGGATATCCTACGAGTTGAGTCACAGTGTGGTCTTGCCTTCACATAAACCATGTGAAATTACTTTTTGTAGGCAAAATGGTCAAACACAGGCAATATTATGTGGTTCAACATAATATAATATTCTGGCCTGGAGCACCATGCAAGATCCCTGGATTTTAAATACTGTTTTTAGGTATGCAACATTTTTTGTAAGCAAAATAAAATGCCTATCATTTCCAGGAAAATTAAGAGAAGATAATTTGAAAATGCTTATACAGAACATAACACCTAAAAATGATGAATGACTATAATAAAGATCCTTTTAAATGTGTGGCCAAGATCACAAAAACTACAAGAAATCTCCTGGGATGACAAGAGTTAGGAGAGAAGACAAGACATAAGCAGACATAGCAACTGGCCCTGGGATGTATAGACTGTATGGTAAGTAAGCAAGATGTTTTGATGCCTGCAGGGAGATGAGAGATGAGGCTGTGGGCACAGGAAGAAAAGGAACTGGACCATACATATATGACTGAAATAGGATAATTCACAGGGCTACATCCCAGAGAAAATATGAACCAGAATGGCGCTGCCCATTGGCACAGGGCAATGGTAAGGAAATATTCATGTCTTTTCCCTGATATGGGTCTGATATTTGAGTTTCCCCTGGGCTCCCAAGCTGATCAATTAACATAGAAACCAGCCCCAGTTTGCTGCTACTCCCAATAACCTGAAAGAAGTAAAAACTCCTGAGCAGGGGAGAAACACCACCACACCAGACTACACAGGATTCCCACAGATAAAGTCCCACTGAAGATGAGCTCTCAACCCAACAATCACAAAAAGGAAAGAAAACAGTGCACTATGAGCAAAGTCAGCAGACACCAAAACTATCAAGATTGCATGCCCAAGAACTTTAGAGAAACAGCCTATGCAATAGAAATTCTCAGAGATCTGACACAGCATCCCAACATATGTGAAGCCAATAAGAGTAGAGATATTTTGGTTTAAAAAAAAAGGTGGGGGTAGAGGGAAGGCCTGGGGAAGCCCCAAGGCACCTGAGTGCTCCTCAGACAGAACACAGGTGGAACACTGTGGATGAGAAGAGACATGAGAAGTCCACCAGCTTCTGCAGGCAGTGTAGGCCATGAACATCCCTCCTTTTGGTTCTTTCTCCTTCCCTTCTTTCCTCTACTTCTGCCTCACAAGGAGGTATTGATTATTGCCACTTATAAGGGGACCCGTTTCAACTCCTCCTGCTGCCATTTAATAGCTGTAAAACTTGGAGGAAGTCCCTTAAACTTTCTTTGTTTTCCTCATATGCAAAATGGGGATGCATTACCCTGAGTTATTCTGCAGATCACAAAAGGCCATGTGTTCTTGTCCTGAAGCACCCAAGGGCTCCAAAATAGAGCAAATGCACATCACAACCAGAATAGCTCCACTTTTTATGGGTTGTATAATATTTGGTTGAGAAAGACCCATATGATGAGAATATAAGGAGACAAGTTAAAATTATGTTTGTACAAATGACAAACTCAATAAATTGCAGTTGAGACACAGTCTCACTCTGTCACCCAGGCTGGAGTGCAGTGGCGTGATCTTAGCTCACAGCAACCTCCACCTTCCAGGTTCAGACAATTCTCCTGCCTCAGCCTCCTGAGTTGCTGGGATTACAGGTCCCTGCCACCACACCCAGCTAATTTTTTTGTATTTTCAGTAGAGACAGGGTTTCATCATGTGGATCAGGCTGCTCTCGAATTCCTGACCTCAGGTAATCCACCCACCTTGACCTCCCAAAGTGTTGGGATTAAGGCGTGAGCCACCACACCTGGCCTGACATTTCTTGAAGATGAAAGAATAATTATCACAGAGCTAGTCACTTGCTCCCCACTCACTCACACTCCCTGATTCATTGTCCGCACTTCTGTGCTCTACTTCATGTCCCAGGAAGCTGTTCCCTGTGGACTGTCTCCCCTGGACTCCCTTGCTCTCAGCCTTCTAGCTGTACTTGGGCAATGGGGGCTACTGACCCATGTCTGGATCTGGAAGGCAGGAGGAAAGAGGAGAGAGGTTGACATCAAAGTATTCCTTTCCCTTTTCCTCCCTTATTCAACTCCTGCAGCTCCTCAATACAGTTCTTCCTGGAGTCCTATAACACCATCTCTTCCACTTTTACCTTCACTGCTAAGAGTACCAAAGACTTCTCCCTCTAACAAGACTTAGTTGCTTCAGCCTCCCTTCCTGGCCCCATTAACCCTACCTGGACCTTTGTAACATCATTTTGAGTTTCTGCATTTCCCCCCAGAATGAACTATGTTTTCTGTTCAACCCTGACTGATTCAACTCTGTAGAATAAGTCCAAATCTCATTCCTTTAGGGAAAAGAAACTCATTCATTGGGAATAGTCAATTTATTCTTATTTTTTAAACCTCAATGAGTCTCACTTTTTGTACCTGCAAAATGGCCATAAATGTTCTCATCTCTTGTGCTTACAAAATAAAAACTTAGAGAAACTTGAATGTCCCTGAAAACAACACCAATTAAAGAGAAACACTTCTTCCTGGAAAGGAATCTCTCATCAGTCCAATCCTGAATCTTGTGGGTCACTATCATGTCAAGTTCTGCAACCAGAGAGAGGAGAGGAAGAAATTTTAGCTTTCTTAAAGAGAGTATTTGAGAGATTGAAGCTTCTTAATTCTTCATTGTGAAGGGAAAATTGGGCACTAAATTATTTATTGTATTTTAAATTCACTGACAGAAGCAGTTTTGAAAACCTCACTGTTCTTTTTGAAAATAATTAACCTAGTTTAATGTTTTAAATCTTTTTAACATATCTCCTATTAAGTGGTAAAATGAGGGGGAAATAATGTTCAAAGAATAGGCTAACAGTAGAAAGGAGAGGAATCCATAGCCCTGTTCTTCCAGGATCCATGGATGGGGGGCGATGGGGAGCTAGAGGCTAATTCTAGCTTCAACCTCCGTGAGATATGTCTTGTTCAGAACTAGTGTGTAGCAGGGAAGAGATGACCATTTTTATGGGGTTCAGTGCAAAGACTTAGAACTCCCAAGACTTGAATTCCAAGTGAAGCAACCCTAATTGATTGCAAATAATAGAAAGCCCAACACAAACAGCTTAAGCAAAAAGATGATCTATTTGTTTATATACATAATATATCCATGGGTAAGGCTGGCTTTGAGAAGCCAGTCAGCATATCTTATTCCCTGGGCCTCGGTAATTGGTTCAGAAATGTCTACATGATCCAATCAGAGACAATGAGGTATTATGAGCCTTTCCTTCAAAATCTGGCTAAGGACAAATGTCCTAATGGGCTTCTTATAGGGAAAGGTGTTACAAATGTTGTCCCTAGAATGTAATTTTCCTTGCTTCATCTCTCAGTTCTTCTTCCTCTGGGAGAACAATACTCGCACATAGTTTCCCCTCCCACTTATCAGATGCTGACTTTGTATAGCTTTGTATTTGATTGACTTTGTGTGGACTCTGGGAAAACACTCCACCCAGGCTACCTTGCCCAGTGGCTTCTAGTTGGGTTTGCCCAACAGTGGGCCCTGGCAGAAGAACAGAAAGTGAGAGAGGACTCATGGAATCAGCTCCACTCCCAGCTTTGGTGCCCTGGAACTGAGTAGGAGAGAGGAAAGATCCTTCTTAAAAATATTCCCAGGAAAAGGCTTGTTCCCTCTCATTTGCTCTGGCTAGGTCACATGCACACCTCCAAAATGGCTATGTGGCCAGAGAAATAAGATGCTGAAATCGGCTCAGGCCCAGCACACATGCCCTATCCATAAGGCTCTGGCACAGGAATTGGACTACAGATACATGCCTAAAATAGGATAATTCGAAGGGCTACGTCCCAGAGAAAATACAAACCAGAATGCTGCTGCACGGGGAGATGGTAAGGAAACATTCATGTGTTGTCCCTCACATAGGTCTGGATTTTGAGTTTACCCTGTGCTCCCAAGCTGATCAATTAACATAGAAACCAGCGCTAGGTTGCTGCTACTCGCAGCTACCTGAAAGAAGTAAAAAGCCCTGAGCAGGGAAGAAACACCACTACACCAGACCACACAGGACCTGAAGTTCATTAGCTGAATCTGGTGGAAGGTGTTAATTCAAAGGAAAATTTACTATATTTGGAAAATATTTATGCATGAATATTTAAGTCACCCCCTACAGGAATTGCTTACATTTCTACTGGAGGACCTCCATCTTTACCCATTTTATTCTGGATAGATTTAAGTAAAAATTTTGTATTTTGCCCATCTCAGCATAACCAAGGTGGAGATGAAGGCAAAATGCAGAAGACAGCCATTATGGGGATCAAGTGTGTGCATTGGCTGCACTATTTCAGCCCCATTTTTCCTAGTGTTCAGATGCTTTTCTTGAAAAGCAGCACAGAGGTGACTAGAATAGCAGCAAGGCCTGAGGGATCAGCTCAAAGCAGATCAAACCAAGAGCAAGGGCACCAAGAGCTTTTTACACACATGTAGTGTCTAAGTCCATTTTATGCTACTATAGCAAAGTGCTTGAGACTGGGTTATCAATGTTTTCACCCTTTATTTTAGATTCAGGGGGTACATATGCAGGTTTGTTTCCTAGGTATATTGCATACTGCTGACGTTTGGGATACAAATGATCCTGTCACCCAGGTACTGACCATAGTACCCAACAGTCAGTTTTTCTATTCTTGCCCTGCTCCCTCTTTCCCCTTTCTAGTGGTCCCCAGTGTCTACTGTTTCCTTCTTTATGTCAATGCATACCCAATGTTTAGCTCCAACTCATAAGTGACAGCATGCAGTATTTGGTTTTCTGTTCCTGTGTTAATTTGCTTAAGATAACAGCCTCCAGCTGCATCCATGTTGCCACAGAAAAACATGATTTCATTCTTTTTTATGGCTGCATAGTATTCCTTGGTGTATATGTATCACATTTTGTTTATACAGTCCTCTCTTGATGCCACTTAAGTTGACTCCATGTCTTTGCTGCTGTGAATAGTGCTGCAATGAACATGTATGAGTATGTGTCTTTTTGGCAGAATAATTTGTTTTCATTTGGGTATATACCCAGTAATGGGATTACTGGGTCAAATGATGGTTCTGTTTTAAGTTCTTTGAGAAATCTTCAACTGCTTTCCATAGCAGCTGAACTGACTTACATTGAGACTGCATAATTCATAAAAATCAGAGATTCATTTCTTATAGTTCTGGTGTCTGGAAGTACAAAATCAAAAAGCTCATATCTGGGGAGGGCCTTTGTGCTGTGTCACCCCATGATGAAAGGCAGAAGGGCAAGAGAGCAAGAGGGGTGCTGATCTTGCTTTTATAACAAAACTGCTCCCAAGATGACACTAATCCATTCATAAGAGCAGAGCCTTCATGACCTGATTACCTTTTAAGGGTCCACTTGTTGCATTGGGGATTAAGTTTCCAACACATGAGTCTTGGGGGACACATCTAAACCACAGCATATGGGTATCTTGGGCTGGCTTAAAATAACCGACATAGGTGGGCTTTTAGAACCAGAAATATGCATTCAAAGTCAATATAGGTAAAGAAGGGAGCCCTCCACTTTGGGCATAGTGAGGAATATTAATCAGAGAAAGAAGAAAGTTGGAACAGGAAACTGTCAATGGGACTATAAGGTGAGTTTTGTTTACAAGAAGCAAGGCAGGAACCCAGTGATTGAAACTAAGTCAAGAAGTCAGATTAGGGTTAAGAGTCAAACAGGCTCAAGCAAATCTTACAGGCTTTAGGGAAGCCAGAGTTTCCTTGAAAAGCCAAGATCTTGGTCTCTGAGCTCATCTGCAACTATGGGGTGGGAGATAACTAGCTCTCCTCTGAGTAACAAACGTGGGAATCTGCGTCACTATACTGTTTGCACATATAGGCCACACAACTCAATCCAACAAATATCTGTTAATCATTCACTAAGCCCCAAGCACTGTACTGAATGCTGGCAGCAAAGAAAAGAACAAGAACTAACAAAAACCAAAATAGGCAGTGCTTTCTAGGCGCTACCTCTGTGCCAAACATAGTGCTAAGCACTTGACATAAATTAACTCACTTAATCTTCACAACAAGACAGAGATAAATGACTGCTATCCCCATTGTCCAGATGGGAATACCGAGTCACAGAGAGATGCAGTAACCTGCCTGAGGTCACACAGGAGGAGCTGTGATTCAAAACTCACTCAGCCAGACACTAAATGAGTTTAATCCAGAGTTGGAGAGAAGAGAGTGGCCATAGAAATCTCTTTATCTCTTTTTCTTTTTTCTTTTTTTTCTTTTCTTTTTTTTTTTTTGAGATGGAGTCTCCCTCTGCCGCTCAGGCTGGAATGTTGTGGCACAATCTCATTCACTGCAACCTCTGCCTCCCCGGTTCAAGCAATTCTCCTGCCTCAGGCTCCCAAGTAGCTGGGATTACAGGTGTGCACCACTACGCCTGGCTAATTTTTATATGTTTAGTAGAGATGGGAGTTTCACCATGTTGGCCAGGCTGGTCTCGAGCTCCTGACCTAAAGTGATCCCCCACCTTGGCCTCCTAAAGTGCTGGGATTACAAGCGTAAGCCACCACGCCCAGCCAGAAATCTCATTCAAAGATGTGCCATGTACATGGAGTCCCTAAGAATAAGAAAAAGTTCCACAAATGAATGAGGTGTGTGTGTTGAGTGGGCAGGATGATTATTTCAAGCAGAAAAAAATTGAAGAGGAGAGGACTTGAAAAGAGAGGGGTGGGAGCACTGGTCCCAGGAATCAACGGATATCAGTATAGTTGGAGGACAAAGAACAAAAGTGGAGACAGACAATGGTGCTGGAGAAAGTGGCAGAACTGAACAACTTACAGGTTGAACTAATAACACAAGAGTGTGTGCTGAGCATAATGAGAAAGTCCTGAAAGTATAGCAGATATGAGTGTTTCTCCACCACAGTAATTAAGTACATGAAATGTCGTAGCATTTCCCGCTTTGTCCCTATTAACAAATTAAATCCGACTCTGAGCACCTAGCCTGGCAGGAAACCAGATCGGAATTATTGTCGGAGTTTCTTTGTCCAAATTACCCCAGGATCTTACAAAAGTCTCAGGAGGCTTACACAGTCCAGACTTCTGGGTCACACCTGTCACCTGACATCCAGACAAGCTACTTAGTTCATGCAAAATGAAAATATCAGGGCCCCTTGTTAAAAGATTATTAATAACTCTAAGATGGTGACAGCAGAGCTCTTTTTCCTTTTTCTTTTTTTTTTTTTTTTTTTTTTTTGAGACAAGAGTCTCGCTGTGTCGCCCAGGCTGGAGGGCAGTGGCACCGTCTCGGCTCACTGCAACCTCTGCCTCCCTGGTTCAAGCAATTCTCCTGCCTCAGCCCCCTGAGTAGCTGGGATTACAGGCGTGCACCACCACTCCCGGCTAATTTTTGTATTTTTAGTAGACACCGGGTTTCACCATGTTGGCCAGGCTGGTTTTGAACTCTTGACCCCAAGTGATCCACCCACCTCGGCCTCCCAAAGTGCTGGGATTACAGGCATGAGCCACCACGCCTGGCCCAACAGAGCATTAAACCAAGCACAGGGATCTTCTTCATTTGGGGCCCCATGTGACTACCAGTTTGCGTGCCCCCAAGGATGGGCTTGCCTGATAACATGTTATTTTTGCAATTATTTGAGGCCCCTTGAAGCTATACATCAGTGCTACTTCTCTCAGCTTTGGACTTAGGGTCTTTAGCAAGGCTTGTGCCTTAGCATCTCAGCCAGTCCCCCTACATGTTCCATGTCACCATTTTCCTAAGTCTGCCACTTCCCAAGGGCACCACAGGGAAACAGGGCTCAAGACAGAACCCCAAAACCTGTCCTCACTTTTAAGAACACTCTGCCAACTCAGATCACTTCAGTCTCCACTCATCAAATATCTCTGCATCTCCGAACTTTGCCTTTGGACAAAAGAAGCCACAGGTGGCTGAAATGCACCTTGCACATCAATTTGAGGAAAAGGGAGGCAGATGGTTCTTACTTTTTCTTTAACAGCAGCAAAAAAGAAAACACATAGCACTCACTCAATACATTATCCTGCAGGGAAGTGACATGGTCAGATTTATGTTCTGTAAAGATCTCTCTGGCCACAGTGTAGAAAATAGATTATGTGAGGCGGGAAGGGGGGACAAGAGGGAATGTGGAAATACCAAATAGAAGGCTATTTCAGAGTCCAAGAGAGAAATAATAATAGCCTGGAATGTCGGTGCAGATAAAAAAAAGAAACAGACACATCGAAAAGATATTTGGAATATTGTGGCAGACATCAATAGCTGCCGGCTCCAATACCCACTCTCCTTATGACTAATAGATCTCAATCATGTCCTGGTTGGCAAAATGTGTGTTTAAAAATACTTCCCAATCTTCCTTGCAAATAAGTGTGACTATATAATTCAGTTGTGGCCAGTAAAATATAAGAAGATACCGGGTGAGGTTTCTGGGGTTTTAAAAAGGAAACAGACTGGATGGCTTCTATTTTTGCATTTCCTTTCATGCTTTGCCCTTTGTCCTGCCTGGAATGTGGATGCCATACTAGGAGGTACAGCAACCATCTTGGGGCCATGAGGGAATAAGTGTAATACAAAATACACTGATGGTATCATAGAGCTGTTAAATAAGCCCTAGGCTGACTCACTCCAGATTTCTTGTTGCTTGAAAAAAATAAACCTCTTTTTATTGGTCAGAGTGATTGAATTTCCTATTACATGTCATCCCTAATTGATTCAGATATGGACCCAACAAGATTTAGAGTAGATTGAGACGTGGTAGTTCAGAAGTGGGCGTCAGCACCTCTGGAGAACTCCAGTCAAACCCACCGCAGAAACTCCAACCCCACCGTAAAGCAAGTTAAGCCAAATGTGAAGCTCAAAGAAGCTGTAATGTTTAGGAGGGGGAATATATTTGGGTCATAAACCTATTTCCTCCAAAATATTAAATCAACAGTAGAAGAACCCTCCACCTCTCTGGGCCGATGTGTTTACGAGCAGAGGGGATTATGACCCAAAGCTCTGGCAAAAAACAAAAAACAAAAAGTAGATTTACTAGGGAACTCCAGGGCTGCATTTTACTAGCTAAGAGCACAGGCTTCAGAATCATAAACAGCTGGGTTCTAATCCCTGCTCCATCATGTACTAGCTGTGTGTTCCTGGGTCATGTCACTTTACCACTCTACACTCAGTTTACTCATCTGAAAAGTGGAGTTTGTAATATGTGATTTCATAGAGTGTTGTCATGAGAATTGAATGAACTAATGCATATAAAGTAACTGGCTGAATCTGGCATGTATAAGTGCACCCAAAAATGTAAGACTCCTTCCTCCATTCCTTCTCCCACTAGCTTCTTTCTTTCTTCCCAGGTTCTCCCCCTCTTCACCTACCACAGGGAGGCATTGCCTTTTCCAAAGACTGAACTACTAAGGCACAGCTCAACCTTTCTAGGGATAGAAATGCTACCATCCCATTTTACAGACAAAGAAGCAGGACTCAGGTAATCAGAGAAGGGCCTGGAACTGAGGTCTCCTGCCATTCAGCCTCATGCTTTCTGCCCCATGAAACTGCTTGCATCTGTAATCTCTCCACTGAGAGATCAGAAAACTGGACACAGGAAACAGATGCTGGGAAATAATATGAGGAGTGCTGACAGGACCTGAAACCGTTCACTGGGCTCCATTCCTCTAGGATGCTGTAATCCCTTGACTCAGTGCATATTTTGGAGTACTGATAGTGCACCATGACTATTAGAAACTATTGGCTATCCACAAGATCTACTCTTCCTTCCACCTATGCACCAGGTATACTACAATTCCCAGACTCCCTTGCAGTTGGTGTGGTCATGTGATAAGTTATAGCCAATGAAATGACAGCAGAAGTGATGACGTAGGCCACTTCAAGGTCTGGTCCCTAAAGCCTAGCATGCTTGATCCTCCATGTTTTTTTTCTCTTCTGCTGGTTGCTTAGAAATATTGTAGGACATTAAAAGATGGAAGAGCCACAGAGTGGAAGGGGTCAGTCTCTGAATGATCCTGTGCAGATAAGCCTCCCTGTTGATTTGAACACTCAATCAGGACTGTTACATAAGTAAATAATACACATCAAATGTGTTAATCCATTCCACATTTGAGTCTACCTATGATTACAATACAAGCTAATCTACTCCAAGTAGCACGCATGCCAAAGCATGACTGAAAATAAGATGAAAGCATGAATATGCCCAGGAGAATTCAAATTTGGAGCCTCATTTTTTTAATGTTTATGATTTTGATTTTTGGAGGAGAACTTTAAAATAAATTAGTAATATTTGCACAAAGTAAACGTAACTGCATTACGAAAGCATATGCAGTAAAAACTGAGTTTCCTTTCTACCCTGAACCTCAAGTTCCCCAATTCCCCCTTCAGGAAAGAACCACAATAACTAAATTCTTGGATAATCTTTTAGAAATGTTCTACATCTGTACAAATATACAGTATAGATCCCCCATGTACTTTGTTTTATATATATATATAGTATTATATATATATATAGTGTGTGTGTATATTTTTCTATGTACCAGAAATATATAAATATATATAAATAGATTGTGTGTGTGTATATATATATATATGATTGTAATATATGATTGCATATACTCTTTTTCACCATTAGTGTTTTCCCTTAACCATGTATCTTGAAGAGCGTCTTTCTTCAGTATACAAAAAACTTTTAAACGAATGTGCCATAGGCAATTATATAGATATACTCTTGGTTGTTTTAACAGGTTTCCTATTAATGGATATTTATGTTGAGACCTTTAGGTAATTTCCAATAGTTTGACATTGCAAACAATGTTGAAGTGGGTATCCTTGTGCACATAGCTTTGCATACAAGTCCTTAGAACCAAACCATATCACATTGGGTATGCTAATTACATACCAATAAAAATATTAAACAACAGGCAGGAAAAGAAAACATAAAGAAACTTTGGTCCAGAAATTTGTAAGGACACGTGGGGATTACAATTCGAGATGAGATTTGGGTGGGGACACAGAGCCAAACCATATTAGATGGAGTATGCCAATTACACACCAATAAAAATATTAAACAACAAGCAGAAAAAAAAACAATATGTAGAAGCTGTGGCCTAGAAATATCTGTGTTCCCACCCAAATCTCATCTCCAATTGCAATCCCCACATGTCAAAGGAGGGACCTGTAATCCCTACATGTGGAGAAAGACAGGCGATTGGATAATGGGAGCAGTTTCCCCCATGCTGTCCTCGTGATAGTGAGTGAGTTCTCACAAGATCTTATGGTTTTATAAGTGGTTGACAGTCCCTCCTTCACACACCCACACTTAACTCCTGAAGTCTTCTGAAGGCACCTGCTTCCCCTTCTGCCACAATTGTAAGTTTCCTGAGGCCGCCCCAGCCATGCCGAATTGTGATTCAATTAAATCGCCTTTGTTTATAAATTACCCAGTCTTGGGTATTATCTTTATAGAAGTGTGCGAGTAGACTAATACACAATCCCATAGAGACATAAGATTATTCTGCTTATCTGTTTGTTTGTTTTTCTTAAATGAGCTTTTGTAGTTTGTGCCATTCAAGGAAATTTTCCATTTCATCTAAGTTGTCCAATGTATTAGCAAAAAGCTGTTCTTAATATCCCCATATGATCCTTTTAATAGCTATAGAATCTGTAGTGATTATGTACCTCTGTGCCTTTCATTCTTGATATCGGCAATGTGTACCTTCTCTCACTCTCTGTGGGTTTATAGTTTTCATCAGATTTGGGAAATTGCTGGCCATTATTTCTGCAAATATTTTTTCATCTCACTCATTTTGTCCTTAGGGCACTCTGACCAAATATGTGTCCAGCTACTGTTCTCCATTCATTTTTTTTTTCTAATCTTCTTTCTCTCTGTGTTTCATTTTGGGTAGTTTCTACTGCTGTGTCTTCACTTTCATTCATCTTTTCTTCTGTTATGTCTAAGTTGCTCTTGATTCCATCCAGAGCATGTGTATATTTTTTGAATCATAGTCACTATAGATCTTATCTTCAGAAACACAATTTGAGTCTTTTTTAGGATTGCCAGATTTAACAAATAAAATACAAGACTCCCAGTTAAATTTGAATTTTAGATAAATGGTGAACGATTTTTAGAGTATATGCAATAGTTGGGACACACACTAAAAAAATCTACTATTTGTCTGAAATTCAAATTTGACTGAAGAGCTTTCATCTTATCTGGAAACCTGAGTCTTATATTTTACATATTTCTATTTGCAATACTCAACCTTACTGCTAGTTTCTTGAATATATAGAACACAGTTATAACTCTTTTAATGTCCTTGTTTCTCAGTTCTGCCACCTGTGTTATTTCTCAGTAGGTTTTAATTGATTGATATTTCTCCTCATTATGGGTCATATTTTTCTACTTTTTTTCATTCCTGGTAATTATTTGTTGAGTGGCAGACGATGTGAATTTTACCTTATTGGATGCTGGGTATTTTTATATTCCTATGAATATTTTTGAGCTCTCTTATGGGATCCAGTAAAGTTATGGAAAACAGTTTGGACCTTTTGAGTCTTGCTTTTAAACTTTCTTTGGCAGGACTGCTGAGTACTCCTTCTAGAACTCTACCCAGTGTCCAAGGATTATTGTAAGGTTTTCCACTCAGGCTGGTGGGAACAGGAACTATTCTCAGCCCTGTGGAAGCTCCCCCGTTGTTCTTCTAATCCTCTCAAGTGGTTTCTCCTTGATCTCTGGTGGTTTCCTTTTCCTGACATGCATGGGCTGATCATGACTCAACTGAAGACAAGAAGGGTCCTTTACTAAACTCCAGATCTCTTTCCTCCTCCTCCTCCTCCTCCTCCTCTTCCTTCTCATATTCCTCTTCCTCCTCCTCCTCCTCTTCCTCCTCCTCATCCTCCTTTTCCTTCTCGTATTCCTCTTCCTCTTCCTCCTCTTCCTCCTCCTCTTCCTCCTCCTCTTCCTCCTCCTCTTCCTCCTCCTCTTCCTCCTCCTCTTCCTCCTCCTCTTCCTCCTTCTCTTCCTCCTCCTCCCTACTCTCTGACCTGTGAACTCTAGTACTTTGCCCTGAGAGCTTTAGCTGCTTCGCTCTCCCCAGACTCCCAGCCTTATTTCTTCAACTTAGAGAGTCCACTGGGCTCTGCCCAGGTTTCTCTTCTCTGTGCTGTGGACCATAAATGCCCTCCCGGCAGTAACCTTTGGCCTCCTGCTCAGCCTTGTGTGACCCAGTCAGCCCATTTGGCTTCAAGGGATCCTCCTGTGTATGTGCGCACCCTGAGAGTCTTAGATTTCATCCTATAAAGACTGTGCCAGGTCTGCCATCCCAAGGATACAGCAAGTAACATCTCCACTACATGGCCTGAAAGGTGTTAGAATGGCAGCCTTTCCCAGAGCTTCACTGGGGAATCAAGGAACTATGAGTCTAAAGAAGAGGTAGAAAGAATAAAAACTCAGCAGGCAAGAGTCAGCACACATGAGATAGATCATCTGTCCTGCATAAAAGGGAACAGGGGAGTGGCTGCTGGGAGGCAGGGGTGGAAGCATTGGAGGGCAGAGTGCCAGGAGCCTGCAATATCACATGTAAAATGAAATGCCAGTATCAAGGCTCTGAAGAGCTCTGACAGGCAATCAGTACCCCAGCTGAGATGGGAGCAGGTGTCTCCTCCCCAGGAAGGGCCACAGGGATGGATGTCAAGAGGAGATAGGAAGCAGGAGGAAGAAAGAGTGTCACATGCTGGCTGGAAAGTTGAGAATTCTTACCCCATGTCTGAGGAGTGCAGCGAGAACCCTGTAGTTTTGCCTGCTCAACCTTCATCCCTTCACCTCTTCTGGAAATACCATTTTGATTTTCGTTTGGGGGCTCCCTCCCTCACTCCCAGTCCATGTAATTCTAAGGAGATTAACCCATCGCCAGGCTCTACATGTAGGCATGTGACTCAAGCCAGCCCCAGCAAAGCCAAACCAGGAACTTTTATTAGAGCCATAAGAAGATACTGTTTTTACTAAGATTGCTCAGTTAGTAGGATATAAACATGACATTGCAGACAACCAACTAGGCACTCTGCAGTGAAATTCTCCCTGATACTAAAGTCAGCATAGAGGGAAGCAGAACCAGAGGGTAGAGGAAGATTCCTGAGGACATTTTTGAACACCTAGACCCCACCATACCTGAACCCATAGCCTCCTAAATGTTTTATTTTAGTGAGACAATGAGTTCCCCTTTTAAAATTAAATATATTAAACTCTTACAAGTAGAGATTGCTATAAACATGCTTCTAACGTGTACTCCTAGACTCAGTTCTTGAATAGAGAACTAGAATTTTTTAGCTGGAAGCTCTACCACTCTCCCCGCTCCTCAGGAGACTCACTCTTGAAGGTGGCCAAGCATCAAAGGTGTCTTGTCTGCTCAGGCTGGCTCTGGCCACATGTTGCTGGGCCTTGCCCAGAGTTCAGCTTCTCACTTGGGATCCCTGGAGGGCTCTTCCCATTGCTCTGGGTCTCTGAGGGGTGTATTTGCAAGTCCCATCTCCTCAGATTTTACCTACATACACTTTTTTTTCTTTCGAGATGGGGTTTCATTCTGTCACCCAAGCTATAGTGCATTGGCATGATCTTGGCTCACTACAACCTCCACATCCTGGGATCAAGCCATACTCCCATCTCAACCTCCTGAGTAGCTGGGATTACATGCACCACCACGCCTGGCTAATTTTTACGTTTTTTATAGAGACAGGGTTTCAGCATATTATCCAGGCTGGTCTCAAGCTCCTGGGCTCAAGCAATCTGCCCCTGCCTCAGCCTCCCAAAGTGCTGGGATTACAGGTGTGAGCCACCACACCCGGCCCCTACAGACATTTTAATATCATAGTTTATATTTAAAAATTTTAAAAAATCAGATGTTTAACTTTTCTGAAAATCAAAAGAACTGGGAAATTTGGTCCCAGGGGTCTTCATGGAGGTAAGGAGCAGCTGCTCCCCTTACGCTGACCAGGTGCTCTCCAGTTTGCCACAGTCCTCCCCATCCCCTGTCATATCCCATCCCGGCCCATGTCATGCACTTTTCTTGCCCACCTGGCACCTTCACGAAGGTGAGTCCGCGAGACCTTTACAGTGAGAGAGCTGAGCCCAGGCCTCCGAGGAGTAGGGGCGGTTCACCTGGAAGGAAGAAGACAGGGGAAGGACTTCTCTTTATCTGGGATACTCTATGTTCCAGGCAAGATATCCAGCACAGGCAGTAATGATCTGAAAAAGACGGGCTCTGCTCACAGCCTGGTGAGGAAGACAGATGTGTAAATCCCAGCATCTCTCTCTTTCCCATGGCTATAGTGTGGTTCCTTTGATCTTCCAAATCCTATGTTGAAGTGTGATCCCCAGTGTTGGAGGTGGGGCCTAATGGGAGGGGTTTTGGTTATTGGGGTGGATCCCTCATGAATGGCTTGGTGTGTCCTCATGGTAATCAGTGAATTCTTGCTCTATTAGTTCCTGCAAGAGCTGGTTACTAAAGGGAGCCCAGTATCTCCCTCCCTCTTCTGCTTCTTCTCTCACATGTGATCTCTGCACACAACAGCTCCCTTTTACCTTCAGCCATGAGTAGAAGCGGCCTGAGGCCCTCTTCAGAAGCCTAAGCAGACGTGGTCACCATGTTTCTTGTACAGCCTGAAGAGCCATGAGCCAAATAAACCTCTTTTTTTATAAATTGCCCAGCCTCGGTCATCCCTTTCTAGCAACATAAATGGACTAAGACATTGCCGAAGTGCCCAGCATGGCAGAGTACAACCATCTCATGCCACTGAGATGAAAGTTCTGGAGAGGAGTTGGAAATGAGCTATGAATGTGAACATGATATTTCTTGCAAGTCTCATGTTTTCACATGAAAATAGGCATAAAACTTTTATATTCAACCTCTTCATATTAAAAAAAAGTTTTACTCAAAAAATAAAAAATTAAAAAAAGGCTGGGCGTGGTGGCTCACACCTGTAATCCCAGCACTTTGGGAGGCTGAGGCGGGTAGATTGCCTGAACCCAGGCATTTAAGACTAGCCTGAGCAACATGGTGAAACCCCATCTCTACTAAAAATACAAAAAAAGAAAAAATTAGCTGGGCATGGTGGCAGGCATCTGTAACCCCAGCTACTCAGGAGGCTGACGCAGGAGAATCGTTTGAACCTGGGAAGTGAAGGTTGCAGTGAGCCAAGACCACACCATTGCACTCCAGCCTGGGCAACAGAGCAAGACTGTCTCAAATAAATAAATAAGTAAATAAATGAATAAATAAAAAGAAGTTTTATACAATTGAGATTCCAGCAAAGTGAGCCTTGTTTATCCTGAAACCTCGTGTGTTCTCCTGACAAATGGAGGTGAACCCCAGGAGTTATAGGTACCCCACTTTGAGAAGCAGACATAAAATAGAAAATGATAATGAATGTAGTAAGTCCTGTACCAGACACTGTCCTGTGTCGGGACATTTGCACTGGCTCTTCGTCTGCCTGGAAGGATCTTACCCTCAGATGCCTCCATGGCTAACTCTCTCATCTCCACGTTTTTGCACAAGCATCACATCAATGCAGCTCATTGTCATCACCCCATCTAAATTGCCACCGCCCCTTCTCTGCAACACTCCTGCATCTCTTTATCCAATTCTTTTTTTTCCTCCGTGGCATTTATCACTTTTTAATCACCTTAAATACTTTTCTGATGTCTTGTGTCTACTGTTTATTTCCCCCTCTGGACATTAAGCTCCACAAGAGCTGGCATTTTTGTCTGATGTGTTCATTGCTGCATCTCCAGCTCCTAAGACAGAAACTGGCATAGAGCAGGACTTTAAGAAGTATTTTTAAAGAAATGAATGAATAAATGAACAAATGGATGGTATGTCCTCTCCTGGGAGGGAGGACACTCGAGCTGACTTGATCACAATGTTGTACATCTGCTTTGTCTAGAAAGGTAAAATATGAAAGTACATGAGTGCTTTTGAAGCCAAAGAACTAAAGGACCATGAGAAGCAAGATATAATCTCACTTTGTTCCCCATGCTCTGAATCCTTCTGAGGCTAACCCATCTACCTGCAGTCCCAGACCCTCCCGCCACTGGACCAGGCTACCTGCAGCTCACGGCTGGACTACACCACGACTTTGTGGACACATCATCACCCGTCCTTGCCTGCTTCCTCCACGCTTCTCCCCACCCAAGGCTGGTGCCAGAACAGACAGCATTTTCTGAATTAGAAAACGGCACCCCCTAGGGGTTTGTAGCCCCACAGGCACAGGACTTGGTAGACTGACATATGCTGGTATTGGATGAACATGCAAAACTGACCCCACTCTGACGCAAGCAAGATGCCCCATGCTGTGTCCCTTATACAAGACACAGCCCTGCACAACTGTTGCTTGGTAGCCCTGTGAACATCCCATCATGGCCAGAGTTTTTTTCCAGCAATTCAGGTGTGCAATAAATGTCACAGTACTTTATTTGTCTAAAATCAAATTAAATCTTACTCTAATCCCCCCGTTTCCCCAGGCTGGAGAGAAATTCAATCTGAGTATTATTGAAGCTCTCCTCCCACGGTTTGAACAGTTTCCTGGAGGGTCTTAGGAAATAAAAGGAGTAAGTCCTTCAGATGGATGCTGATGCCTAGGTCTGTGCATGTTGGGGAGAGGAGACACAAGAAGGGGAACATTCCCAGAAAAGTTTGGAGGACCAGCACCACAGACCATGGGGCCAGCATGAGCTGTGTCAAAGGCCAGGACTGTACTGTGAGGTTGGAGGAGGGACCTATGCTTTGTTTAAGGTGATGAGTTCATTCTCATATTCTTGCCCTGAAACATATTCAGAGACAGCTATTTGATCATCCACTCATCCATCCATTCATCCATCCATCATTCAACAAATACACATTGGGTTTTTACTTTATGCCAGACCCAGGGGATATATTGCTGAAGGAAACAGATGCAGCCCCTACTTAACTAGAGCATACAAGTAGCAGGGAAACAGATAATATGTAAACAACCAAGTGAATATATTGTTATAAATGATGGTCAATGCTTTAAAAGAAAAAGGAGGATGCTATGCAAGAGAATAACTAGGTAGTTCAGGGCAGCCTTACTGAGGCAATAGGTGAGCCGACACCTAGGATGTGACAAGAAGTGAGACAGGCAGAATGGGCATGGAGCTTTCTGGCCAGCAGGGCAGCAGGAGGAAGGTTCTGCAGCAGGAAGGAGTCTGGGTGTGGATGCATTTTTCTCAAGACTGGGGCCACCGCCTTCATCAGGCCCTCAAATTGACCTTGACATCCACTGACTTTAAGAGCCCTAAGCCTTGTCTGCTTTTATTCTTTTTTTTTTTTTTTTTTTTGAGATGGAGTCTTTCTGTTGCCCAGGCTGGAGTGCAGTGGTGCAATCTCAGCTCACTGCAACCTCCACCTTCTGGGTTCAAGTGATTCTGCTGCCTGAGCCTCCCGAGTAGCTGGGATTACAGGTGCCTGTCACCACACCCGGCTAATTTTTGTACTTTTAGTAGAGACAGGGTTTCACCATGTTGTCCAGGCTGGTCTCAAACTCCTGGCCTCAAGTGATCTGCCCACCTCGGCCTCTCAAAGTACTGGGATTAGAGGTGTGAGCCACTGCACCTGGCCTACTTTTATTCTTTATATATATGCACACTCCCGAGGAAGACTGATGTCATGCAGCAAATTCCAGGACTGAAAATCTCAGGGGTAGAGTGCTGTTTCTATGATGTAGCATTTTTACAGGCTCTCTTTCATCCCTTTCTTCTTGCTCGCCCTCCCTCCCCACCTCCCATCCTGACCCCCGCTGAAACACACAGTCACGGGGCAGGTCCTCAAGTAGGTACAACTCAAAATGCTAGAGCAATGGAGCAGCAGGATTGCGAGGGAGAAACACAGCTTATAAACTGTCTCCCAACCCAGGCAGGTACCAGTGAAATGTTTGACAGCTCAGGAGATGGATCGGCAATACGGCTTGGGCCACACTTCCAGGGCGGAACTGAAGCCATCCTTCCTGGGAATGGTCTCATAGATCAGCCTGCACACGCTTGTCAGCCCAGCCTCCAAACGCTGTCCCTTACCATCTCGGTTTCCTCATGGCTCCACTCCAGGCCTCCAGGCTCTGGGGGCTCTGTCTTGAGCTGGAGTCAGCCTAGGGAGGCTCAGACTCCTGAACACTAGACCCAAAGGAAGACCTCAGGCAGAGGAAAGGCCACGAAAGAAATCGCAGCGGGAGAGATGACTTAGCAAGGGTTTCCGACACATGCTTCTCTGGTTCCTTGAGGTGCACTTAAACTCTATTTTAATAAAATAGTTAATACAATTTTACAAAGACCACACGCATTGTGTTTTCCACATGCCAGAGACTGTGCCCAATCTACCAACAAGTCAATGCATGTAGATAGATGGTCAACCTATATGCATTGACTCATTTAATCCTCAGGACATCTTATGAGTTAGGTGTTATTAGCTCAGTTTAGAGATGAGCACACTGAGGCGGGAGAGGGTGCAGTCAAGGAGCTGAGACACAGCAGAGTGAGGCCATCTGGGCTCTCCAAGAAGCAGCTGCTGATACAGAGTTGGAAGACAAGGAGCTGAGAGGAGATAATGCCTATGAAAGGAAAGAGGCAGAGGCAGGAGGCTGGAGCCTCAGACAGCTCTGCAGGCTTCACAAAGTTGGATGCAGGAGCTGCAAAGCAAAGGATGCCCATCAGAGTCCTGGGTTGAGTGGAAATTGCCAGACCCTGCTACCACCGCCTTGCTTAGGACTAGAGGCTATTCCAAAAAGAACAAGACCTCCCATCAGAAGTTGGCGCAGATCCTGAAGGAGATAATAGCTAGCCACATTCCTCACAGCTGCACAGAGGGCCCTTTCTTGAAGGGAGATCTGAGCGGTACTTCCCGGTGTCTACCATACAGAGATAGGATTCGAATCCTGTTCATCTACAGGCCAAGCAACTAACCCCTACGGGAGCCTGCTGTCACTTCCCTAAAGCATAAAGCCTGAAATGCAGAAGGAACCTCTGAGAGCCTGCTGTCCACCTGCCTCCCTGTAGAGATGAGCTACAGAAGTTAAGCAACCGGGCCAAGGTCACACAGCAAACCAGTGGTGGGGCTGGGTCTCTTTTCTTAGAGACAGGACACCAACTAGATTCCTGTGCTGTCTTTCTCCAGGTTTGTCCTGGAACTGGGGTCCACAGGCCTGTAATTTGGAAAAGCAGCCATCTGATTCTGGCCCCATCCCCACATGCTCTCAGGGACCCTCTGTCCTGAGAAGCAGGGGAAGATTAGGCAAAATCACAGTTCTCTCACACCCCCAAGCTCTCTTGGCCAGTTGGAGTAAACGCACTGGGGAGGCTTTGAGGCAAAGGCCAATGGAGGCACACAGGAGAAGGGAAGCAGGAGTCAAGGAAGGCTTCCTGGAGGAGGAAACACTGTTGCTGAGTCTTGAAAGATGAGTTAGTGTCTGAGTGGGGAATGATTGGGCAGGGAGGACAAGCTGAGGTGCAGGACAATGTCAGCAGAGATGTAACAGGAAGAAAGAGTAGTCCACATTCTGGAAACTGCTGATGGTTTATGCAGCCAGGGTGTCATGTTCACAGCAGAACAACAAGAGGGACGCTGGACAGGTAGACATGACCAGATAATGAAAGGACTTCGAGGGAAGGGCAATGGGGAGCCAGTGGAGATTGTAGAGGAGGGACATGGTCAGATTTGTGTTTTGAAAAGCTCTTTCTAGCAGCAATGAGGAAAGTGCATTAGAAGGAAATAATACCAGAGGCAGGGGCACTTGGAAGGAGGCTGGGGCGGCGCCTGAGCAAAGACGAAGGATTCGAACTTATAGCCCAGCAATCCACTGATAGAAGGAAGGACCTAGCCTGGCACCCTGTCTAGTCCCTGGGTGAGTGATAGGGGCTGCCATCGCTGAGAGAGTGATGCAGGAGGAAGACCACACTGTGGAGTTGACGAGACAGTGAATTTACTTGTGGATGAGTTGAAGGTAACAATATATGTGCAACCTCAGATAGGAAGAAACCCCCTAAGAAATTAGGTGTTTATGAAGAGTTTTCATGGCTGAAGGGAGATGTGTGGGACCTATGAAGGGACCAGTGGAAGTTAGAGCCAGAATATTACAAAGTAAAAACATGCAGAGCCAAAAGAAGAGAAACTGATGATTGAAACCATGGAAAAGGCCAACTGTTGCAGATCAGTAGGAGAAGGAGACCCAGCAACACACTGGGAAGGAATAACCAGATGAAGGAGTGTGGGCCAGACACGGTGGCTCACGCCTATAATCCCAGCATGTTGGGAGGCTGAGATGGGCAGATCACTTGAGGTCTGCCTGGCAGACCTTGAGGTTTGCCAGGACCAGCCTGGCAAATATGGCAAAATGCGGTCTTTAGTGAAAATGTAAAAGTTAGCTGGGCATGGTTGCCCATGCCTGTAATCCCAGCTACTGAGGAGGCTGAGACATGAGAATCTCTTGAGCCTGGGAGGTGGAGGTTGCAGTGAGCCGAGATCATGCCACTGCACTCCAGCCTGGGTGATAGAGCAAGACTTCTATCTCAAAAAAAAAAAAAAAAAAAAAGGCGAGTGACCAAGAAAGCATATCCTGGCTTGGAAATCAGGGAGAGTATGTGATCCAACACCATCACTGTGCTGAGAAAATGGGACCAGCCTGGAGAATCCTAGTTTGGTGATTTCACAGCAACTACAGAGAGAACCTGGAGGCTGACAAGATGCAAGGAGGATTAGCAACGTCAAATGCTGGCCTTGCTGTCAACCAGTGCAAGGACGTAGCAGCACCTATTGGATTTGGCCATTGTCAGGGAGAGGAAATGGGTGACAGCAATTGAAGTGTCCATGGAATGTGGGAACAGAAGTCTTTGAGGAGTGAGGGAAAGAAAAAGAAGTGAAGACAGTTAAGAATGGCCTTTCTTTCAAGGACCAAGCAAAATAGGAGTTGCTGGAGGATGAGCAGGGCCAAAGAATGTCTTCTCTGTGGGTTTTTTATTTTTATTTTTATTTTTATTTTATTTATTTATTTTTTTTTTTTTTGAGTTGGAGTCTCACACTGTCACTCAGGCTGGTGTGCAGTGGCGCGATCTCGGCTTGCTGCAACCTCTGCCTCCCTGGTTCAAGCAATTCTCCTGCCTCAGCTTCCCAAGTAGCTGGGATTACAGGCATGTGCCACCATGACCAGCTATTTTTTTTTTAATTTTTAATAGAGATGGGGTTTCACCATGTTGGCCAGGCTGGTTTCAAACTCCTGACCTTGTGATACACCCGCCTCGACAGAGTCTTGCTCATTTAGCTGCACTCCAGGCTGGATTATAGTGGCCCAATCTTGACTTACTGTAATGTCCACCTCCCGGATTCAAGCGATTCTCCTGCCTCAGCTTCCCAAGTAGCTGGGATTACAGGTGTGTGCCACCATGCCCAGCTAATTTTTGTGTTTTTAGTAGAGATGGGGTTTCACCATGTTGGCCAGGTTGGTCTCAAATTCCCAATGTGCCGGGATTATAGGCGTGAGCCACCACACCCAGCCTTACTCTGTGTTTTTTAAGTCTTTGTATTCATTCCCTTTTTGCATAAATCCATTTCACATAATATTACATAAGTGAGTAAATGTAATTATATGCATGCTTTTATTTATTTTATTTATAGCCTCTTTCCTTCCCTAACATTATACTCCCAACACTAGACAACTCATGTTAACAACCTACCATGTTTCTTTGCCTATTTTTCTCCGTGTTCATAAAATCCAATCCAGATGTGGAATAGGATCAGTGTTCTGCAGAAACCACAGTAAGGCTTTTGCTGGTCATGAAAATATTGTAATGTATCTGTATCTTTTGGTGAGTAGCTAATTCCTTGGACCTTTTAGATCCTCCCTCCCCACCAGCCTATCCTGGGATATCAAATGGTCATGGTTGCTCAATAGTACGACTGCAGTGTGTGTGTGTGTGTGTCCCTGCGCATGAACATGTGTGTGTGTGTATGTATATATATGCATCTGGGGGGGACACATAAACGTGGGGTCATATTATATATGTCTCTACCTTTTGCTGTTTGACACTCAGCCATGCCTCGTGGAAATCCCTCCTAGTCACCTGATGTGGTTCTTCGTCTTCCTAATGGCTACATAATAATCTATAATGTGGACACCCCATAATATATCCAGCCATTCTTTTTGTTTGTCCAAGTGATTTGGTAATGCATATAGGCCATGAACTGGGACCTAGGAGAGAAAGGATGGAAGAAAGGAGATATTAAAGATGCAGAAGAGAGAAAGGAGGAGGGAGCGAGGCACCCCTGAGAAGGTGGGAAGGAACAGGGAGAGGGACTGCCCATGGCCAGGTGGGATCGTGCCTGCACACAGAGCAGAGTGTGCAGCAGCTGAGAACGAATTGTGCTCCCGCATTCTGACTGCCCATCAGTGCACTCTCCCTCCCATAGCCTGGGTGAGCTTTATAAGTGACAGGAGCTGATTGTGCCACTCTCTCTGCTCAACAACTTCAAGGATAAAGACCATCTCCCTTACCATGGCCATGGATGACCCAGCTTCTGCTTCCCTCTGCAAACTCAGGCTGTGTAATCACACCATTGCTTCCTGAGCTCCAGCTGCTCTGGCTTCCTTTCTGCTCTTAAACTTGCCTTGCTTCCTCCTGCCCCAGGGCCTTTGCACATGCTGTTTTTACCACTGGGCATGCTCTCCCACTGTTCTCCTTTCACTTAATCTCCTGGGAGGGTCTTGGAAAAATCCTCCAAATATTGCCGGCCACTCATTTAAGACCACCGTGTGATGGCGTTCATGTGTTATATGAGGTTAATAAGTTCTGACGGTATTCTAAATCAAGTAAGCTAAAACCTCCACTTACTTCTAATAAAATGCTTGCATATCTGCGGTGGGAAAGGGGAATTATTCAGTGGCTAAAGGTCGCTTTAGTGACAGCTCATTCCTGTTTCAGAATTATACTTGCTTGCTCTTCTGATGTATGGATATGGAAATGTCTCTATAAATAGATTAAAGAAAAACCAGTCCATCAACAATCCAAACTGAGGAAAGAAAGCCTGAGACTGGAAGTCACCATAAATCTCTAGATCTCTTCCCCAACAAAGCGAGATGAGGTGTCCCCTCCCCTAAACTAGCTCTTCTAGCCAAAGCTCAAGGATAGCCATCTCCATTATTTTTCCCAAAACGACCCTCATAACTACTGACCATTTTCTAACACACACACACACACGCACACACACACACATTCTCTCTCTCACACACACACACAGACACACACACAGATAGTAGCTAGCATTATAGCTACAAGAAGTAAAGGAAGATAAATGACAAAGTGGTTTTTTTTTTTTCAGTCTTGATATCTGATGTTTTCTGGTTTTTTAGAAACTTACCATAGGAAATGAGCTTGCCTGGAGGTGCTAGCCACAGTGTGGAAGCCCCAGTGTAGCCGAGCCATAAAGCACCTGCGTGATGCTCTCTCATGCCCTGGACCTCAGATCAGCATTATTTCCTTGGGGAAGCCCTTCCCCACCCCCTCTGTTGGTCAGGACTTCCTGCCAGGCTCCCTGAAGCTCCCAGGACTTCGTGGCTTATAACAGTTCTTAATAACATGCTTATGGTGTGATAATGTGATTTCTTCTAGTTTCCCTCCCCTTCCAAACTGTAAGCTCAACGAGGTGAGAGCTTTGCCTTTCTTATTCACAGATGTGTTCTTAGCACCATTCACAATGTCAGACATTATAGTATATGCTCAATAAAGTTATTGAACTAATACAAAAGGATAAAAGGAGGAAGGAAGGAAGAAAAGAAGAAGAGAAGGAGGAAGTAAAGAGGAAGAAAGGAGGGAGGAAGAAACAAAGAAGGAAGGAAGAAGAGAAGGAGGAAGGAAGAAGGAAGGAGGGAGGAAGGAAGAAGGAAGGAGGGAGGAAGGAAGAAAGGAAGAAGAAGGAGGCAGGAAGGAAGAAAAGAGGAAGGGAGGGAGGGAGAAAGGAAGGAAGGAGGGAGTGAGAAAGGAAGAAGGAAGGAAGGGAGAAGGAAAGACGGAGGGGAAAAGAAAGGAGGAAGGAAGAAAGAAAGGAAGGAAAGAAGGAGAAAGGAAGAAAGGAAGGAGGAAAGAAGGAGGGAGTGAGAAAGGAAGAAGGAGGGAAGAAGGAAAGAGGGAGGGGAAAAGAAGAAAGGAGGAAGGAAGAAAGAAAGGCAGGAAAGAAGGAGAAAGGAAGAAAGGAAAGAGGAAAGAAGGAGGGAGGGAGAAAGGAAGAAGGAAGGAAGGAAGGAAGGGAGGAAGGGAGGGAGGAAGGAAGGGAGAGAGGGAAGAAGGAAGGAAGGAAAGAAAGAAGGAAAGAAGGAAGGAAAGAAGGAAAATAGGAAAATAAGGAAATCATGGAAGTCTATGGCCCACAGAGACCTCCTGTCTTCATCACTCACTCCCCAGTTTTGCAGTCAAGATTTGGCCCCTTTGATGGCTGCATGCAGGGAACACGTGGAGAGCTTTTTAGAGATATTGATTCCCAAGCTTCACCCCCAGACACTGATTCAACTGTCGTGTCAAGGCCCAGGCAGGGAGCATCATCAGGTATACTGCAAAGACTCCATGGGTGATTTTTACAGGCACATACACACCTCCTGGGGCAGAGGAAATGAGTTCCTAGCTCTGTGCATGCTCGCAAAGGGGAGAACAAAAGCCTTGTTGGAAGTCTCCTCCTGCACTCACAGGCCCTGAAATCAAAGTTTGAGATGGGAGACTGAAGACTTAAGGCCTGATTCATGCTGAGAACTGGGGTGGAAACCTCACCTCATGTCTGAGTTTCAGTCTTATCTGAGAAGTAGAGGTTTCTTTCTTCCCTTCCTAAATCCCATCCATTGTGTTCACCATTCTTTGCTAGTAGGATTGGGAGGTTGCTTTCCTAGCAATCCCAGGCCAAATCAGCCAAGGGCCTTCTGCCCACCCTCACTCTACAGAGCTTTGAGGGTGGGGATCCCAACCTCTGCAGCCTTGATTTGGTGGGTGGGAGGACTAGGTCTTGCCCTGTACTCTTCATCCTCCTCTTCCTGCTGTTCTTTCCACAATGAGGGTGGAGGAAGAAGGATCAGATGGGTCTTTCCAAAAAATGTATATGCCTCAGGCTCTTTAGGTACATTATTGTATTCTGTCCTCTTCCAGGTAGGAACCATTGTCCTCCTATTTTACAGATTCAAGAAACTGAGGTTCAGAGATGTTTTGATTT